>NC_080431.1:72761014-73403782 GCF_028018845.1 Melospiza georgiana
ATTTGGATGAGGAGTTTAATGCTGGGCCCTCTCCATATAGTTAATCATACAATAGAATCATGGAATATAATGGCTTGGACTGGAAAGGAAAGACCATAAAGATCAAGTAGTTTTAGTTCCCCTGCCATGGGCAGGGACATTTTCCACTAGACCAAAGCCCTATCCAGCCTGGCTTGAACACTTCCAAGGATGGGGCATTCACAGCTAAACTGGGCAACTTGCTCCCATGACCTTCAATTTCTTCCTCTAAACCTGACCTCTTTCCATTTAAAGCCATTCCCCTTTGTCTTATCAACTATGTGCCCTTTTAAAAACTTCAGCATAGATTCCTAAATAGGTTGATATATTCCAAACACTGTCATTCCCATTAAATTCATCCGTGCCACCTTTCCTTGTCATGACCTTGTGTCAGGAAAGGTTCTTGACTGAAGACAGCACTCATGGATGAGTGATAAGGGCAAGAACATGTGCTAGAGCTCCAGCAGTAGCAATATGCAAGAACTCTTGAGTGAACAATGTGTTTAAGGCTACCTAAAGTATAATTGTTGCAGAGACAGATTTAAAATATTTTTACTTTTTTTGTTTTTGTTGTTAAGAGGCTACCTTTTAGCTTGTGTGTTTGACCTTCCCTTAAAATCACTGCTAGGGTTACTGGGGTAAGGGTTACTTATATGCTTCAAGTCTGGCATGCCAAAATACTTTGTAAAATGGATGGAAAGTAACTTTTAGATTTGGTTTTGATTGAGTTTTTTTAATGCTGGCATTTTTAAAGGCTTTATTATAATATACTAAAAAAGAGAAAAAAAATTCTTTTGTCTTAGTTTTTGTGATATTCCCTTAAATACAGAATCTTGTGGTACTATAAACTGACCTTGGCAGGTTGAATTTGTCCCTATATGGCCAAGTGAGGCAATGAACTCAGGTGAATGTGTTCTGCAGCTGCAGGAAGTATATTAAAATTCTCACAGCAGCTAAACCCCTCACAACTCCATTGACAATTGCCAGCAGCTTCTAGGAAGAGCTAAGCAGCCTCATTATAAATCATCAGGTGAACGGAATGAGGTTCAGTGTTTAAAGAAAATCAGAATAATAATTTCATAAAATTGAAGCACAAAGCCCAGTGGAGAGCAAGAATTAAGAAGCAAGTTATTAGATTTTTAAGCAATCATATGCAATAAAGCAGCTGAAATATTGTTTTATGATAAATAATATTGCCAATGCAAATCTGATTCATTCTAATGGCTACTGTAATTAACTGCATGGTGTGTAAGGTGCTAATTTTGTGGATGAATAATTGGTTAAAACAAGTTTTATGTATTGCAGTGTAATATGCTTGTCCAATTTTCCACTTAATTTCAATTAATATGGGTTTTACATGTACTCCACTGTTGCAGTTTTTATGCCTTTTATTTTTAATTAGGGAAAAGAAATACCTTGGTAGAACAGAACAAATGAGCAGCACTGTGTTTTTCCAAGTTTAGTTTTTTTCATTAACATACTTCAGATTGGTATTGTTTAGCCTTCCAAAATGTTAATAATCACTGTTCCTGAGGTTGACTGGAAATGGTGGTGCCAGGTTCCACATAAAACAGAGGGGGAAAAGGAATCTTTCAGTTCTCTCATTTACTTTCTGACCTCTACACAATGTTTTTCAGTTCTAACTATGTGTTTTATTACCCTTCCTGGTGTTTCCAGTGCTGCAATAGATTTTAGTGATTAGAACTATGGGATGATGTCATTGTTCACCACTAAAAAGGTGTGCTTGTATGCAGTCACAGCTGCTTTATGGCAGAATTGATCACCAGCTGGAAATTCTTACTCTTCTCCAATAAAGGTGCCTACCCATCAGAATGGGTTCTTGTCTTCTGGATGGATGTTGTTAAACTAGATGAGTGCCACCCTGGGAGTCATAGATTAGCCTTCATTTCTTTGAAGAAAAATATTGTCTGTGCCTCAGTCTTTTCATGGCATAAAATACGTCTCAGACTGTGCTGCCTCTGCAGCTCAGATGGGCAGGTGTGAGCACCATCCCTGCCCCTCACTAATGCCTCTGTGGCAGGCAGACTCTCATGGAGTGGACAGGTTATTTACACTCCCTTTACTCTGGGCTGCCCTCACAAGGGACCCCCTAGCTCCTAGGGTCACCACTTGGTTGATAAAAGCAGAGCAAATGTTCTAATAGAGCTTTTTGTTTGTTCTGTCTCCAGAGACAAATGTTTCTAGGTGTCAGATAAACATCCAGCACCATTGATGCAGTTGTTTTATCTCTGACTCTTCTCACTTCCCCAGTATTAAAGATCTTGTGGTCAAAGTGCAGCTGGAAAGAAAATCTCCAACCCACCCTTCCTTAGTTTGCCTGGTGCTGTCAACAGAGGAAATCTGTGTTAGTAATAACAGTGTGATATAAAAAATAAAGATATTCAAGGTGCTGCTGAATTTCTTTTCTCTGTGCATTTTACAGAAGCATAAATAGAGAATAGAAATGCAAACGTCATGTTTTGAAAGCCAAAAAAAAGTAATTTTCACCAATTCTGGCTAAACAGAGTCATTGCCTAACTCACACTGTCAAACCCTTCACAGATATTTTAATGTGTTCATCTGTATTGCATTGTTATCCTCACTGGGTAAAGAGAGAAGAGCAAGAGATGTAGAAGAAATATTGGAGGGAACTTTTGGTACAGAAAAGGGATGGTGCCTAGGTCATTCTGTTTGCACAGGATTAGCTCCATGTCTCTGAAACAAAAGTGTTTTCATGGAATTATAGAATGGCTTGGAAGAGACCTTAAAGATAATATAGTTCCAATTCCTCTGCCATGAGCAAGAACACCTTCCACCAAACCAGGCTGCAGAGAGCCCCCACCCAACCTGGCCTTGATCTCTGCCACAGATGGGACATTGGCAACTTCTCTGGGCAACAGAGTTCCCTGATTTTCCACAAGTGGAACTTTTTTATAAGGTTTCTAGGGAATAAACCTCTTATTAGCATTTACACTTCAACTCATATTTCTGAAGGTTTGAAGAAATTTCTGCAGGTGGAGAGAAGTTCCTGGGTTCCCTAATATATTATGTTATAGTGTCCAAGGTGCATGCTTTAAAAATACACATGAAAGAGCAGCACTTTAAAATCAACACAGGTGAGGTTGTTAGCGTTCAGAAACACATAATCACGGAGCAATTATATGCGGTGCTTTTTATTGAGAGCTCTGGGAATCGGGGTATATTCAACCCAAATCTGACTCCGACCATACATCCGAAATGATCATGTTTTATAATCTATTGTTACATAACTTTCATGTTAATAATTAAACTTATATTGTTCTATTGTATACATAAATTTAGCCCCTCTCTGAATTTCCAACATAGTTTGTCGCTATCCTTCTTATGGTTATATAATAATTACATTTAATTACTAAACAATCATCACATCTAACAATTATATAATTTATCATACTGCTTACGCAGGTGCAGTTGATCTGGGAAAGCACAAAGCCTAACATTTTAGATTCTATCTTTAACTTTTTCCAGGGTTCCACTATCAGGGTGAGCTGATGAGCTGTAGAGAGAAATATATCTGAATAATACAATATTTAAAGAAAACCTCTACTTTCCTTTCTTCATTTTTATTCTAACATGGTCAGCATGTGTACCAATAAAAACATCTTTTATGAGCTATTTAGGACATTTAAAATACCTTTCTCACTGTTAACAATTAAGCCACCAGCAGATGTCTGAAGATCTGGCTGTATCCCATCACTAAACCCTCTGCTTGCTCCCTGACAGGCCAGATGACTCTGAGGACCCAGCATGTTCAGGACTCCAAGATGGGCTTTGTAATCAATGCAATATACTCCATGGCCTATGGGCTCCACAACATGCAGCTGTCCTTGTGCCCAGGCTACGTGGGCCTCTGCGATGCCATGAAGCCCATAGATGGTCGGAAACTCCTGGAATCCCTCATGAAGACTAACTTTACCGGGGTCTCTGGGGACATGATCTTGTTTGATGAGAATGGCGACTCACCAGGAAGGTAACGGCATTTGCAAAACTGTTTAATAGCAGAGATGATAACAGCATATAGTAGGTATGTGCAGAATTTGCAACAGAGCTAAAGTCTCATACTCCTAGTTTTACATTTCCTGATTCCTGTGCTTATTTTGCAAAAATAGAGAGTTTTTTTTTAATGTGCATTTTTTATGGCATTTCAAGTTAGAGATGTGGACTTTCAGGTGCAAAAGATTCCTGCATTAATTTGCATTTTTGTCTGTACCATTTAAAAGTATTATTACTGAAAACAAATTATCAGACCTTTATGTTTGTAGACTGTGATGTCCACCACACCCTGTTTCTCTCTTTATGTGGGACTTTAAGTGTATGTGTTTGGTTGACCTATAAACAATCATAGCAGACTTAGTTCTTCCATTAAGAAAGCTAAAACAATGTCAGTAATATTATACTGATACATCTGGGATTTTTTTTTTAAATCAGAATTGTTAAAAAACCTGCTTACATATATTCCAAATGAAATCTTTCCACTTGCATAACACACTAAGCTATCAATCCATACTGTGCTGCTCTAAGACAAATTGAATTTAAACAAAGCTTATTTTGTTGGCAGCATGCATAAATATGTATACATATATCTATGAAATATAAGACAAATTTCTCTACGACACAGGCATCCATAGAAATGCACATTGGAAACAGTCTTGAAGTGGGGATTTTTCTGTATTTCTGCCCACTGAATTTTCAAAGGAAGAACAGCAATTATGATATTATCCAAAGTATATGTATTTCCTATATTTTGATGTATTTTCTGTCTTGTTCACTACTTTTGCTCTGGTATTGTTTGAGATAACCCATTATGTCCACATTATTGGAAGGTTTTAAACATCATTGTTATGGTTCCATATAAACATATTATTAGAGGGAAAATTTTTATACTATACACTGATTTAAATTTTGTCTCCTCCCACTAATGTGAACAAAAAGGAAATCAATAACTTCCTAGTAGAAATGGGTTGGAAAATTTAAACTCATTGGTCAAAATATTTTGACATTTCCAAAAATTTTTGCAATTTCAAACCTGATTTTTTCTTCATTCTATTTGCAAACCTGTAAATTCAGCATTCTCTCCAAAAGCAGGCAGGACGGCCACCTACACAGCAGTCCGTGTCTGTTTCTGGAGACACAAATTTTCAAATTCTTCCAAATCAGACTTTAAGGAAGGGCACCATGAGCTAGTAGAACTCAGGCACAAACTGGCAGAAACCTAGGAAAATTTCAGATGGAAATTTATTTTCAGAGCATTTTTAGCATGAGCAAGGCTGTCTTCTGCTAAATGTTTCTATTTTTACAAATAGCTGAATTTTGAAGAAAGGTGTTAAGTCTGAATTTTTCTGGCCAAATTATTTTTAAAAGACATCTCAGACTTCTTTAAAAGGATTTCTTTTTCATTTAAAGGTGGTCAGATGCAGTGGACTTTATGCTACCCCATTCCAATCAGGTTCTTGTATAAAAATGACTGTGATTAGTGAGTGATGTGTGACCTGCCAAAAATAAATATGTGACTTGACAACATCAATAACAATATCTAAATATTGCAAAGAGATCTTTTCCTTTTCCTCATTGTCAGTCTTAATAAGAATAATTTAGCACCATTTGTTGCAATGAATTTAATTGAATATGTTGGATATTTTTAAATTCTAAGAAAGATGATGAGGAAATTATATCACGTGAAGTCATTTGCTCAGTCACAATTCGACATAAGTATTTCCCTGAAGAGCATGGGGACACCCTGTGGAATGTGTACCTCAGAATAGCCCAACTTTAAGAAGGTCCAGCTTCCCTGGATTTGTGTGATATTTGTGGCTACCCAAACTAATGAAGTGTGAGTGGTTACAAAGTGGTACCAGAATTTGTTTTCTTTTGAATCATAGTTATTTGTCAAAAATAGTCACATCATTAAATCCAGTCTATGTGCTTAAGTCAGACAACATTGAGTCAAAATGTACTCTTTCATGATTAAGAAGATTTTATAGGAAGCTCCATTTCTAATTTCCAGGTTTTGAGTAGTATATAGTCTTTTAGGCATTGTCAAACACTATTTGCAAGAGCTTGGAGATGGTGCAGCCATACTGGAACAACTCATCTGCCCTGTTCCCTTGCACTGATAACTCCGTCTTCACTTTGTAAAACAGGAATTTAAATCCTCACAGCTGTACTGTGGTGGTGGTGTTAAGCAGGAAATCAGAACATAAAAAGCCTTTCTGACCTAAATAACTCAGGATTTTAATGTATAGAAAAAAAGGTTTTGATATTATATAACAGATGATTAATCCTACAAGATGCTTTGAATCCTGACCCTATTTCAAAGTCCTTTATGTGTATGTTGAGTTTTAAGCAGTCTAGTGTAGGGCCTGTTTTATGTGAGTCAGGAGACATGGAAATAAAAACAAAGATTATGGAAGCCATGATTCCTCGGGAAGATAACAATTATCTTTAAATACTATCAAAACTCTAAAGAAGAAATTGAGGAGGAAAGAACAGGCATGAAAAAAACAAGATGCTGCTGTTTTGACTGTGCTACCAGCAGAAGGTGTGTTCCTAGCAACATCATGGCACTTCTGTTTTGAAACAAGTATTTTGCACAGTGATTAGAGCACTGCTGGAAATGTGCTATTGTACCATCTGGTCTCTCCTATCCTAAAGTGACAAACTGTCCCTGTATTATCTCAAGGAACCTCCAGGGAACCAGTGACTCATGAGCCTTCACTGTAGCAATGGGCTTACTGAATCTGGCTATTTCTACCCATCCATCAATACTGCTCTCCACAGAGAAGAGAGACGAGACTTATTAAGGCAATACTATATTAAATTTGTTAGGTTCCTTTCCAGTATTCCCCTTGTGATGTATGCATGGAACTACTACTGGAGAGGATCATTGGCTTCGTTTCTGTGGCCTGTCAAACACTGGCAGCACTTTTCTTAGCATGCCCATGAAACCCTAAACCGACAGCTTTAACAAAGTTACACTCATGGGAGTGTTGAGTGTCTGACATTGTTGAATAATGGCTCTACTGCGGCTTCTGTGCTAACTTTTTGATTAGTCTGTTTAATCCTTGACAAACCGTTACTATGGCTATGAACCTCTGACAAGATTTAGTTTATAACCATGCGCACAAGTCTGTTTCTTTGGGTTTGTGCTTGTGTTATCTGGATTCAATTATTGTGTGTCAGTCTGGCATTCATATCTCCAACTTTGAGATCATTGTTGAAGCTGTGGACATTTCCTTCCTTATACAATATGGAAAGTGAAATATTTCAAAATGTAGAAGTATAACAAATTTTTCATTCTACATGTGCTTATTTCTTCTTCTTTGTAAAGATTCAAGAACTATATAATGTGTGTAATATCACATTGTCCATTCAGTCAGACTCCACTTTCATTTCCTTTTAGAGGCTCCTTACAGTCCTGATCCTGCCCTGCATGTGATTTTGGCACTGAATCCCTGCTGTAC
Organism: Melospiza georgiana; assembly: GCF_028018845.1. Classification (NCBI taxonomy): domain Eukaryota; kingdom Metazoa; phylum Chordata; class Aves; order Passeriformes; family Passerellidae; genus Melospiza; species Melospiza georgiana. The sequence continues at coordinate 72,768,532 of NC_080431.1, forward strand.
CATAGTTTCCCCACTGTGACAGAATTTTTTATGATGCAAAGCATCTTGAGATCAATAGATGGACAATATTATAAAACGGTTTTCCTGGGGTTTTTTTTGGTTTGTTTTTTTTTTTTTTTTTTTATATCAGGACAGGAAAAATACTGATGTTAGATATAATATGGCTACTGCTTGTCCATCTTAAAAGTGTTTCCTCAAAATTTCCTCAAAAGAGAGATATCAATGTATCTGTCATGGTTTAATCCCAGCCAGAAACCAAGTACCTTGTAGAGGCTTCCTCAGTCCTGCATCAATAGAATCAGGGAGAGAACTGAAAGAGCAAGAGCTAGAAAACTCATAGGTTGAGATAAAGACAGTTTAACAAGAAAATCAAAAGCCATCAACACAAGCAAAGCAAACCAAACCAAGAAATTCTTTCATTTCTTCCTAGGTAGGCAGGTGTTTATCCATCTCTAAGAGAACAGGCCCAATAATGCATAATGGTAACTTGGGAAGACAAATGCCATAGCTTCAAACATCCCCTCCTTCCTCCTTCTTCCCCCTACTTTATATATTGATATACTGAATACTCCTTGAGTCACTTGGGGTCAACTGACTCTCCTCTCAACTTCCCATTAATTCCCAACCTCCTTGCCAACTTGACAGTGCAAAAAGGCCTTGGCTCTGTATAAATCCTGCTCAGCAATAACAAAAACATTTCTATATTATAAAATGTTTTCAGCATAAATCCAAAACACAAACCTATACCAGACACTGTTAAGAAGAAAATTACTCCATCTAAACCCAGCAGGGTATCTTACTAGAGAGATAGTTTGATTTAATGAGAAGGTTATTTTCCTCGTTTGTACACTGAACTTCATAAATTATACTCTTACAATACCACTCTTAATACAACCCTGTCTATATACTTTGCCTTCAGCACTAATTTGGTGCTGACTGACAGGAAAAAGATGTCTCCTTGTTTATGAGACAGCTTTTTAAAGTCAAGAGTGTCATAACCCTCTTGGTCTACATTGTTTTCTTGTTTGCCTTCAGTAAATTTCATATTGCTTAGACATATTAATTCTAACTCCATTAAAGAAGAGGCATGGAAAAGCATGGAACAGTTTCTTCAGGAGCTGCCCAACTTTTCAAACATGCCTTATAAAATAGTGCTAAAAGAACAGGAGGCCTGTATGGCAGAAAGGTGGGCTGGTGTTCAGCTGCAGGAGAAAGTGAGTCCTACGTGGCTCCACAGACTTTCTGCAGGAGTGTGGGAACTTAAGGGGAAGTAGGAGGAAGAGGAACATGAAACTGAAAACTCTGGTGAGCTCTATCTTTGACCCAAAAGCAGCCTAGGACTGAGTCATGAGTACTTTTTCTCTTCCGCACCATACTTTACAAGGAATGGAATGTCTTTCAATCACCAAGCAATTACATAAAAATGATTATATAGATTGGAAAGACCAGCATTTAATGATGCAATGTGGGAGAAGAGAAAGGGGAAAGAAAAAAAAAAAGAAGAGTTCCTGGACTCTGCGCCTCGAGAGTGATGCCTGATTCCTTTCTGGGTGCCACACCAAATTTCATCTTGCAGTCTTAGAGCATGGGAACTTTCCTTTGATCACCCAGAGGTTTCTTCTACCTCACTTGGAGAGTTTATCTATCATCTTCCTCCCTCAGGAGAGGAAGAAGCACATGCAGACAGTGAGAAGGACATAGTGTTAAGAATTAGCTTTATAGGTTTAGATTACTCAACATCTGCTATAGAGGGAACTGGGGCTCCATATGCTATTGGCTTCCAGGGCTGAAAAGTAACTTTTAGATTAGCAGATTTAATTCTCTTTGACTCATTTCATTGTTTTCTTCAAATAAATAGTCATTCTCAGAAACACAGTCAACCCCAGAGTGTTCAGGGAACATTTTATTGTGATGGAAAAAATACCCAAAAACTCCCAGAAATAAACCCAAAACAAAACTTAATAAAAAGCAAACAAAGAAAACATTCCAGCCCCACAACTTAACACACAAAGGAAAAGCAAGATTATGATATCACAGAAACTATTTTGAGATATTCAAGGGTATTGTACTCATAATTCTTTAAATTTTTTCTTCGTCATTTCAACATGCTTGATTTTTGACTGTATGGTATTCCTTTAACTTGAAATATTTCATGATGTTCTCCTCAACTCAGCTATGTCTCTCCTTTCTGTTTCCAAAGATATGAAATCATGAATTTTAAACAAATGGGGAAGGACTACTTTGATTATATCAATGTTGGCAGCTGGGACAATGGTGAGCTGAAAATGGACGATGATGAAATATGGTCAGAGAAAAGTAATATCATCAGATCTGTGTGCAGTGAACCCTGTGAAAAAGGCCAGATAAAGGTAAATATTTTCTTCATTTGCTTCAGTGTTGCAGTATGCACAGCCTTGAAATTTGAAAGCAAGTTTTTTCTTGACTTCTACTTGGAGATAGTATCCCACACTTAAATTAAAATGTACAGACTTATGTATTTAATTCTTATTCTTATCATAATCATATAGCTATTTTATTAAGCTGCCATTTTCTTGACTCCACTGTCTGTGGACTGTTGCCCATGATGCTTCCTGCAGAATAGTCAAAATACTGCAAGTCCGTAGCTTACCTTGAAGTCATTTATATTAGAGCCAGTGGAATGAGGAGATGGGCATGTTCAACCATAAAAAATATCAGGTGTGATTTCTGACAAGTCTCACTGGAGGCTCAATTTTCTCATGTGTTAAAACAGCATGACTGAAAATTGGGAAGCAGCTGCAGAGAAGGGCTGGTGGGAGCATGACCAGTCTCTGCAATACAAAATTAATCTCTTTAGCCTGAGTTTTACAGAATTTTAGGGCACGGTCACTCTGTTTAAGTCACTAATTAGTCTTTGGCAGATTAATTTAAGTGGGTTTCATCAGACTGATTGTATTTGTCTCCAGTGTAAACATAAGGAATTATGTCAGAGTTATGAATAATATGCTATTCCCGATAAGGAGTCATGAAAACAATTAAGATCAAGCTTGGTGTAGAACAACTTCTATCTCTTCATTGACAGTAAAAGACAGCCAGACAGGACAGTTGGTTCTGATGAAAACACACCTTCTGCAGACACATAAATGCAGGTGTGAGTTACTCCCACGGTCGCTGAACTCAGGTTTGTTAGCCTGCTCCAGGCAGTCACACACGGGGAGGACAGAGATGGACAAACAGCTAACATCTTCAGAACTCTGTGTCTCTGAGTTCCTTTATGATCTGTTGTCACAACACAGCTGAAGGGAAGTATCTTGTGATCTTCATTAACAGTCACCTTCCACCTTCTGCCCGTGCTCCCAGGGATTCTCTCAAGATGATCCTTCGCTACAAAGCCAAGTCATCACACACTTAGATATACGCTTGAAATCTGGTGTTGGAAATGTTCTGTTTACTCCTCATTTCGTTATTGATCATAAATCTCAGAGTTTACCTGACAGTCTTTGTCGTCATGGTCTTCCCAGATGATGGTGGGACCTTGACCCTACCAAGCTCTGTTGTGGTTTTCCTGCAAACTTCTCTGTGACTGAGCTAGTATGCAGGGATTTAAAACATTGAGTATAATGCTATTCGACATTCAGCTGGAGTTGGGGAATCCATCCACAGGATCTGATAAAACCCAAATACAACCCAACTCTGTATATTTGAAAGAGTGTGGACATATGATTATTTAAATAAATACAGGTTCAAAGGACTGTACAGATGACAAGGGGAAAGGAAAATAATATTTGTTTTAAAGATTATTATTTCTCTTAAAAGGAACAGAAAAAATAACTTAAATGATACAACAAAGAATTATGCAGGAAATTAAAGATAAAAGGATGAATAAATTGCTGGCTAAGAAATTTAACTCAAAAAAGTCTGACTTTATTCTGAGTCTTGAGGAACAATTATCTTGATTTCTAGAGGAGGATACATAATCCTTCTCTGGCAGTTCTAGGTAAGAAATTATCAGTGTACCAGTGTACTGATAGATTTGTCAAATTCCAGGTATTTTACCGAAGATCCTCATTGACCAGAAAGTTACACAGAAAAGGGTAAATTAATTGTTCTTATCAAATTTTAGGTGTTTAATAATAACATCAGGTTTTTATTTTACCATTTTATTTTCTTGACTATTTTATAAAAACAAAATGATGGATTTTATAATATGCCAAGGTAATCAAAATATGTGCCTTAAAATTAGTACAAGCTTTCTAAAAATTGATTTTCCCAAATTAAAAAAAAAAATCATTTTTCAACTATTCATTCTATTTAAAAAATTAAAGAAATCCCAACATTTGATTTATTCTGGAGGAAAGATATTCTGTTTTGCAAGTAATTCTAGTCTCAATTCTTGCAGAATAAATCACTTAAGGTCTTCTAGCCTTTCCATCATTTAACTGGAGTTTTGCTGTTTTTCTTTTCACACTCTGCAATTAAAAACAAAGCAAAACAAAACCAACCAAACCACAAAAAATTTGAAGTTTTTCAAGTCCCCATATTGACGACAAAAATTAGTTAATAGAATATATTTTTCAATGCAGCATTGCATTGAAGTACAATCCTATTCTTTTTTATTATGCTCCTTTACATGTTTGGTTTTTTAATTGAAATTGCAATGAAGTAATTTGCCTTTTTAAAATACACTTTCTGAATTTATCATTGCAAAAGATTAAAAAAAGTCAACCTATTTCTTATGCTATAATTGGGAGTATTTGTTTGTAATCTGTCTGGGAAGAGGAGAGAAACTGGGAATACTTTATTTCAAAAGAAAAACATATTGACAAGAAGCACAGATGTTCCCAGAGATGATAAATAAGGGTCTTTAAAAATCTGCATTTCAATCATAAGCATGCAATAACATTTGGTAGTAAATTATGAAATGAGTAATCAGGTCAGATGTTAGAATGGAGAAAGATAAGATTCTCACCTTTAAATGGTAATTAGAAATGCAGTAATTAAATAATTCTGGAAAAAGCATGTTCAGTTTGCTGTCTGAAAAAATAACTTTTTAATAAATCACTCACTATTGGATGAAAAATAAGAACTCAAAAGTCTTTGAGTAACCAGCACTTAGGGAAATAGTACTGCTGACATGTTTCTCTGTATGGACCACCTTGGAGTGAATTATGTGTCTTCACTATCATGCACTGACTTCTGTAGGCACATTAACATCTATGGAGCTTTGTAAATTCTAAGAGGGAGAAAACCTCATCTTTTTTGTCACCCTGTACCTTCACTTATACTTCTCTGGGGTTGGTGGATTCTTTCTTTTGGTACCTACACAATGGGAGAACTAAGAACTTTTGTCACATTTTATATTTGAAAACATATAATGAAAAGGAATAATTAAATTTTAAAAACTCTTTTATTCGAAAAAAAAATACATAAAAAATTAAATTAGCAACTGGGTGAGCACAGATGTGTGTTTATGCTGCTAAAATAAATGTCAATTTTTGTCTCAGGTGATCCGTAAAGGAGAAGTGAGTTGCTGTTGGACCTGCACTCCTTGTAAAGAAAATGAATATGTCTCTGATGAATACACGTGCAAAGCCTGCCAGCTTGGCTCCTGGCCCAATGAGGAACTCACAGGTAAATGAGTTAAGGTTGTGCTTGTGTTGTCAATGAAAATGCTCATCTAAATGAGCTGAAGAAACAACTGGCAGACACAGGTGAGTATGAGGATGATTTTGGTCAGAGGGAACATGGGGATAAAGCTAGGGTTTGAACTGAAGCTGATATTTATCTCCTGAACCTAATCCAGGAGTTATTCACATAGCTCAACTCCTTTCTAAAGACCTGAACTACTAGATCCTGAAACAAAAAAACAGGTCCTGGTTTTGTATTCAGTCCTGTCCTAACCTCTAGCTGGTAATATCTTAGCCTTCCTCTACAGAAAATAAATGATTATCTTATCAAAGAAATTATTAAGAAATATTGAATTTAGAAGTTTTATTATCCCTCTAAGCAGAGGAATAGTGCACTACCTTCTTTTTTAATCTGACCAAGTTCTGATTTAGCTTCTGTATTTACTGCTGCTAAAAGCTCGAGTTCTCCAAACAGACTTTGGTTTGCATTAGTCCTTTGTTCATCAGAGTCTTCTGGAATACAGTGTTCATCCTTGGCTTAGACCTCTGTGCTCTTGCAGAACACCAGTTAGGCTTCTCTGGAGATAAATTACTCCAACATTGTATCCCACAGCCTTCTTTATGACTAAGAAACAGAATTCAAGTATTCAAACGCTCGGAGCACAAACCACTTCAAACCACTGTTCGAGGATCATGTTCTCACTGTGCCAGGCTTTATATAGACAAGGGGAGAAAAGACAGGTCTGTGACTAGAAGTCACAGACCTGATTTGCATATAGCTTCTACAGACGAGGGGAAGCACTTTGAGATATGAGGGAAGACAAAGGAAAATGCAGTTTGCTGCATGAATTTATGTAAGTGGAAGAGTGTAAGGCAAGGCTTTTTATTTAGATTTTTATTTAGAAAGTTAATCCTTTCCTGTTTAAGGACTGTTGCATTGCTGTGATAAATGAGCTTGGCTACCAAATTATTGCACGAATATTATTTAACCATTGAACTGATGTGGTACTTTTCAGAAAATGTGAAACATTTTCCCTAAGAAAAATTATCTTTCAACCGAGAAAACTGGACTAGCAGCAAAATGGACTTTCCAGTTCTGCTGCATCTATGCTCCCGTAGCCCTGTTCCCCCAGTTCTGCCTCCCTGGGCAACCAACAACCAGCCAGCAAAGCCTTCTTCTCTTAGGAAAAGATTTCTTGTGTCAGGAGAATGGAGGAGGGGAGAAAAGGAGAATAGGCTGCGTGTTTCCCCAAAAATAGAGAATTGAGGGTGCAGTTACATTGTGGGGTACACTTCTCAGAAGCTTCCAAAGGCCATGTTGCAGGCCCCAGATATTACTGCACCAGGCTGGTCAGTTCATGAAGGTCAACTAATGCAATTGGTCAGCTCTTAAGCCTCCAGGGATTTTGTCTGAGATATTGTATATCCCAGCCCAGGCCCTTGTTCAGTTGAGCACCTGAGGTTTTACCCAGCATAGATCAGCTAAAAAAGGAACTGCTGCAAGTCAGTTAGGAGGGCATTTGTTCCAAGTGCCAACAGAGAAGCCAGAGAACCAGTGGTGGGAAGGAAATGTCTACTGACTTGGTGAAGTTTGTGTAATTAGACACTAAGTACCATATGTAAGGCAAAGTGGACTGACCAGGCCTCAGGCTGACCCTCAGGCTCTGTGCTTTGAGCTGGCTCCCCAGGACATACAAATTTCCATTATTCAAGCATGGTTCACCATGTCACTGAACATTGTTCCATGTTTAATGACATGGTGTTATGGTCTCCTGGGAGGATTCACCCTCTGAAAGTCTCACTTGGCCCTCACAATGGAAAAGTAAGATGGATTGGCCTCTCAAAAACTTCATAGGTTGAGTTTTCTACCTATAAATGACTGTTTTTAAGGAAATCAGTTGTATTTTTATTCAAGCTGATAGATTTTTGTATTACATAAGCAAACATTTTGTTATTTGCAAAACTACATTTTGTAAACCATTTGTCTGGCTTCAGACATGCATTTTATGCCTTTATGGGGACCAAAACCAATCTGTACACAAAGGAACCCTTGACATCAGTGCCAAGCAATATTCCTCAGGAGATCTAACACTTGTTCCTCAGCCAGGCACAAATTTGGCAGATTCTATTTGGAAACCAAACCCTCTTTGGCCTCCATGAGCACAGATGGTGGAATGTGCCCTCCTGGTAATAAGACACCCATCTCACAACTCCAGAGCTGCCTAGTCCCCACCCAGCTCCTTATCAGCATGATGGTTGTATCTTGCCTTATTTCACTTTATATCACAAAGGGATTTTAAGAAATCTATTGCCAGCCCATCTATACAAAACAATGAGTTCTATTTTTAATGATCACATTCCTAGCGCCAACTTTTGAGCTTATAAAAAACCTACCTCTCAATCTTGTTTAAAACATAGGATTTAGTAATAAATGTGCATCAAAAGTAAGGAGAAGTTGGTGTATTTTTTATTCTAGCAAGGAAATTTCCTTTGTGTTTATTAACGTATACAGCAATCTCCTTGAAGTGTCCCTATATCTGATACTGCAGCATACTAAGTCTCTTTGCTGGTTGATAAAGCCATTTCCTAGGAAATGTCAGCTCCACAAGGCTACACATACAAAACCTCATTAGACTAAGTCTTCCCTGCGTGATCACCTTCAGATGAGAGTCCTGTAAATTTATCAGCCACATACCTGAAATGGCTTTCAACATGGAGCTGCACCTCACTGTTTGCCAGAGATCTGACCTGGGATAAAAACTTATTTGGAATCCTTTCTTGGCTCACATAACAAAACACTGCTTACATCTTTCTTATGCTCAATGATCAGCATCAGTTTTGTGCCACTAAGTTTAATAAATAAAACACATAGTGGCAGGGATGTTACTGACAGAAAGGAAGACAGATTAATGCACTTTTTCAGCCACCTATGGAATATCAGAATTCAGATACAGCAGGGAAAAGACAGAAGGATTGCAATATCTGTAGGAAAACAAATTTATTCTCAGAACAGAAAATGACATTGAAGAGCTGAAGTACAGAAAGGCACGGAGATTGAAGAGCTGAAGTACAGAAAGGCACGGAAAATCCAAAGGTAGTGGAAAAGGTAAGTGGGAACAAGAGCTTCTCCTGATTAAACCAGTTACTGGAAAATATCTCCACCTAGAAGTGAAGGTGAGGCAAGAAAGAGAATGTTAACTGCTCATGTTTTATTTTGTCACAAATTTTTGATAGCTTTTGCATGCAAAATTCCCCAGGGATCACTCTCCTTCTTGGACAGAAACCTAGTAAGTTGCTTCTTTTTCTTAAGATTTATATGTACTATCCCAACATGTACCAGAAGTAATCTTCTTCCTCCTGGCCTATTATCAAGTCATGCTTCCCAGTGAGCTATAGCCCCTCTAAGTCCCCATGTTTTGTGTTGGCAGTGTCCATCCAATACAGCACCAATTTACACACTAATGTGGCCAGCATGGCTGAGCCACAGACTCAGCTACAGAAGGAGGAATTCAGTGGTTTAAGTCCAGAAGTATATGCCAGTCACTCCTCTCTTCCTCAAAACTCTTCTTTGCATTCTATTCACAGCAGGTGTAAGAGAAATAGATGCCACCCAAGTTTAGATACAGGTGGAGGAATTTTCTTAGTGCTGATGACCAACAGTAATGCTGATTTTTCAAAAGCTTTAGGAGAATCTGAGGATGTGACCTTCTGCATTCAAAAATGATGCTCTAAGAAGATCAAATACATTTTGTTCAATGTCCCAGAGCTTTTCCAGTGTATGTAGGAGCATCTTGGTTCAGTTACCAGTAACACTTAAGGACCTTTTGAGGTGAGAAAGAAGTAATTATTCTGTCTTTCTGACATTCAAGGACAGCATACAACAACACAAAAACGAAAGTTTTGTCTAGTGACTTCAGGAATGGCAAGAAAATCAAATTATATCAATTTCAGTGACAATTGGATTATTTTCAGGTTGTATTGACATTTTTCTCAGTCTCTGTGTATTCCAAATATGCTGACTATTTGATTTTCTTAATTGGATTCCCAAGAAAATAGAAGCTTAACTATTTACACCTCTTGAAATGTTTTCTTTGCTATTCAAGGGTGAGAGTATATATCAGAAATATTTATTTTTTTCGATAGCTACAAAAATGCTTTCACCAAATAAAGTACAGTAAAGCCAGGATAACGGGGTGATTTTACTGCCCATCTGGAAGTGACAGATAAGAGACGGATTATCCAAAAAACCCTCGGATGAAAAGGACTGAAAAATGTGTGTGGTAGGGTCTGAGCCTCAGTTGTCTCATAAGACTGGATTCTGCCCCTCACTCAAGCAGAAGGTGATTCATCTCTTGCCTGAAATATTTTCAAAAGGTAACTGCTTGCTCCCATCAGGCTGCTTTCTTATATTCCGTCTTGCAAAAATGTTGCAGCCATGGGTGATTTCAGCAATTGTCTGACGCAGGTTAGAACACAATCTAGTCTGTGCTGACATTGATTTTTCTGCTGAAACATTACTAGGACCTTGCTTTTTGATCATAATTGTTAAGGCTATAATTGCGGCTGAGGGTAGGAGAACACAATTTTCATGTGGTTATTTCTAGTGTTATAAATGCACATCAGCAGAGATGTCCTGTTTTCTGCACCCTTTATTTCTCTTTCCTTTTTATTTCTTACTCCAAAGGAAATGTAACCGTTGCCATAAGTCACTTTCACTCTATTCCTCTTGGAAAAGGTGTATGTGGATGAGTTAAGGGTTCAGGTGGCAATATTACGACCAGGATCTCATTTTCTGCTCCCCTGGTTCTGGGTTTGCACACTTTGCTTTCCCCAATTGCTTGTTCCAGATAGAGTGTGAACTTCAGCTTCCAGTCCAGCATGAGCCACACAGCACTTCTGGCTCAAGCGAGCTCATGCAATATTGCTGAGCTCAACAAGCAGCACTTGGAGTCTCCCTGGCTGGATGAAGAGGAACTCGCCAACAAAGCCAGAAGGATCCACTTGTAATTGTGCCTTATGTTATGGAAAGTTTGCATTTGGAACAAAACATTTAAAACACACAGAGCCAGCACTTTCTAGTGAAGCTTAAATCAAACCAGTAGAGCTAGCATAAGGACAGACCTGATTGTGGTAATTCATCAGTTGTTCCCACCATTCTGCATACTTGTGTAATTAAGGAATAATTTCCCATATGGTTGCAAAGTAACTTTAATGTACTATTCTAAGATTCATGGCTTTACCTCTTACTGCAATGCACAGCTAAATCCACATATTCCAGTTACTGGGGACTCAAGCCCCTGAGCTGCAGGTGCTCCAGCTTTCATGGTTTAAGATGTGACCAGCCCCAAATCCTGTCCTGCAGAGGTGGCAGGATACACACATGCCCAGTCAGCAGCTGCCTCTGTTCCCCATGCAAAGCCACCTTTGCTGATAGTTTCAGTAATGGGTGCCAGTCTGGGTGCTGCAGCTGCTTTTGTAACAAGTTCAAAAGGTCCCACCAGAGTAGGGCAAATGATTGGTGACTACAGTAATTTACCATAGCACCAGAGCAAAGTTCTGACATGTTAATGTCCTCTCTCCATTCAGATGGTCCCGATTCCATGTGAAGGTCAGGGACCTTATATGACCCCCAGGACTCTGGAGAGTGTAATCCTCTGTTTGGATAATGTTGGGGTTGAAAAAAAAAAAAAACAAATTATAAAAGCTACCCCATCAGCTTTATGCAAATTTTTATTCTGATGCTGACGTTTTTGCATCTCAGCTTACCATATATGTGGAAGCCTAAATAACTAATCAAGAGATCCCTCTCCCATCTTTTGGGATTATAACAAGAGAAAAATTTAGAAGAATTGATATAAAATATTTAATTTCATAACATAAATAGACTTTGAATAATAAGTGCTAAATACCATATGAAGACACATTCATTATTAAAATATGGTTACATTGTTGTTTGCATTTCAGTCTTGAAATTTGGACTTCTGATAATCTTGGAAGGATGTTTGAAAAATCACCGAGGAAACTAAATCTATTTTAACAGGTCACACTTGCTGACCAGGATGCCAAATCCAACTAAAAATATTTAGAACTTACTAAACTAGCAGCAATTTTCTGCCAGTTTTATTCTCCATGCGCAGGTTCAGTGAGCTTTAGCTCATCATGTTAACTCAAGAGAAGTTATTGAATTAACTTCACTTTTCAGTCTCAATCCTATTCACAATCCCTATCCTGTCAACTTTACCTTTGAAAATAGTTTAGTTCTGTATTTTATATTGGTTACCAAGGAGGGGATTTCTCAGTGCTAAGCTAATACAGTTTTATAGATGCTGAAGGCATCTTCTAGGTGTCAAGGTTGTAATAACAAATTAAAACCATGCTAAGAATAAAATCCACAGAAAATATCGTCTATAATATAATGCTTTATATCTGTAAACTCTTCTCCCAGATGAACTAATTTTAATGTAATATGAAAGATCAGAAATAAGGGACAAATTTGCCTCTACAGAAAGAGGACAGTATACTAATAGACCTACCAATCAACCTACGGCAGCAGTCAGGCCTTCAAGAGCATTTCCTCTCCTTGTTCGTGGCAAAATTTGGTCTATGCATGAAGTAGCTAGTGGCTTTTCCAAAATATCAGAAACTATTTTTGTCTCAGAAGATCCTTAGACATCCTTATAGATATTTTCTTGGTGATTTTTGGGGGTCCTTCAAGAAAACCTTTCCCTAGCATGGTAAATGGAATTCTGATTTTTTTCTATCTGCTCATCTTGTTGTTCACATGTGTATCTGGTGTCTTGCTCCACACTGCCTATCTTTCTGTCCAGTAGAGCACAATTACAGTTTTATGCCAATTTTACTGAACCTCCAGGCACCCTTGAGCACAGAACCACTCGACACCTGCTCCAAAGTGGACTGGATCCAAACAGCCTTTCCACAAGCCACAGACCACCTTAGTGCCTCAACATGCTAAGGTACACAGGACAAGACAGGGCACCATAGGACAAGACTACTGGCTTTGTTCTACTTGTTTCTGAGCCAGCTAAGAGAGAAAAATTTCCAGGTGCTTGGAGATGTTAACAAAGTGTAAGAGATGGGCGGTGGGGCATTGTCATGGCCATTGACAAGAATGAGTTCTTTTTGTGGTACCATTTTTCAGCTTTTGTCTTGGTATAGTCCAGGTCATCAATCTAACACGAACACTCACAGTGCTGTTTTCCCATCTTTCTTTTACTTGATCTAGTTGTCCTTCTCTGAAAAGTGCCATTGTCAGAAACCATTACCTGCAAGATTATTATATGAAAACTTCACCAATCATTGTTTCATGAAGATGATCCAGTCTTTAAATCTTAATTGAGGAATAAATCATTGCCAAGTTTAGCAATCTCCTTGTAAAGTATACTCAGTGATGGGAAAAATATGACAAGTTTTCAACTCTTTTCTCAGGTATTTCATCAAGAGAATGTAAAAAGGAGTAATAAAACAAGGAAGGCATGAAATAGTCTGAAACTAATGAGAAACATTTGGTTATGATTCACCTCTGCAACAAAGTTAGAAATCAGGCAAAAATTTAGCCCCTATATCATTGTCTGCATGCAAAGGCCAGCTGCCAGATAAAGACCTTTTCTCTTCAAATCTCCTGTCAAGAATATGTAGCAGTGTTAGAAGCTGGAAACTATTTGTTTCCACAAAATATTAGTTAAATCTTGCTAAAATCAAAAATAGATTTAGAGGTCACTGATTTATAAAACTTCCTGGGGAAAAACCCACAGTGGGATATCTGCACACAAGAGAGGATTCCTTCTTGTTTTCACCCTATTCCCCTACTCTCACTTGTGTAAAATGCTGATTTTATGATGTGATTACTGTGCTACTTTAAACTTGAAAAAGTCAGAAAGTAATACGTCTCCCTCACACTGAATACTAAATAAGAAAACTCTTTAAAACCAGCAAGAGTTAAAAAGGTATTATCAACCAGTGCAGTGAAATTGTTTCATGAAAATTTAATGTCTTTCAAATGTTTAGATGTGGTAATAATTTTATTAATGCAAGAGAAAGCTTTTCACATCAAAGCAGGCAAGTATGGGTAGGAAATCAATCTGTATTCAGTAAGGAGCCCAACTGTCTTACACTAAAGTGACTGCAAATTTGTATACTTTAATGCACTAAAGTCAAGACTCATTGACCCCACTCCTTCTGAGTTTTCCACCCTCTTCAAGAACACAGAAGTATCTGCCTTGTACTTTTGCCACCTGATTGAAGGTATTATATCTTCAAAAATATTATTTCTGTAGACATACAGAATGCGAAGATACTTGGAGAAGAAAGGAGTTAGGCCTAATATCTAACCATACTGTTTCATGACTTTTGCCACCAAGAATGTTAGTCGCAGATTTGGAAAACTCTAGACCCAACATAAAACACGGGAAAAGGCATACAATAGATTTCCCATGTAGAAATTCCCAAATTATAGTCATGATATCTACATTTACTCCTGCTCATCAACTCATTGAGATGCCAGGTTGCCTAATTAATTGAAATTTCTTGGCATCCAAATATCCAGCAGACACTGACTACTCTCACTGCAGAAAATACAAATGTGAGCACCTGGCACTCCATCTTCACAGGGTGAAGTGCCTTGTCACAAGTCACAAGTCAGAATGACACTTCCCTACATGACCTAACCAGAAGACAGCAACATGATTACAAAAACCACAATATTTTGAATTAATTTAGATTTTGCAACCAAGCTTAACACATGTATAGGAGAAATAAGAGCTTTTAGTTGCATTTTCTCCATTCCATCATCCCCTCCCTGCTGTCCTGCCCTGGCTGGCAATGCCACTGTTTTCAGGAAGTTACACTCCAGTACATCAAGATCCTCCCCTTTGTTATTATTGGGTCCAGCTGAGAGGGAGCTCATTTTCCCCACAGAAACCCTCACAGTTCTGTGCTTTGCAGTGGTAGCTAGAGACATGTTGATAACACAGCAGTCATTTTTCCAGGCTGTCTCTCCAACATTCCTCCCTCACCAGTATGCTGGGTATGAGCAAGGTCTTGTGAGGGGGCACAGCCAGAACAGCTGACCCAAACTGACCAAAAGGATATCCCATACCGTACGATGTCTGCTCAGCAATAAAACCTTAGAGAAAGGTGTGGGTGTGTGCATTTTTCATTATGACATTTTTGTTCTGGAGAAACTGCTACATTTCCTGAAGCCCTGTTTCGCAGGAATTGCCTGTATATCACCTGCTGATGTGAAGTAAAGAAAAATCTTTTGCTGATAGTCGCTGGTATAATATACTCTGGTGCCACAGGACACAGAACCCATCTGCATCTTGCATGAAAGTCATGAAAACAAGCAAGGTCAAAGGACCTGAACAGGAGATTCAGTTTTTTGGAAATAAAATGCAAGGATGGATGCTTATGGCTGTAGTCAGCAACAAAACAACTATGTCTGTCCAGAAATCCTGGAAGACATCGTAGACTGGCCAGAATGCAAAAATATCTATCCAGCCTTGACAGTGCATACACAAAAGAGGGAAGAAGAAGGGATGCCAGCAACAAGTTTTCTGTCAGTTTTTTACTCCTGTCTATTGATCTGTTCACTGTAGAATTAAAAGCCTTTATGACTTGCTGTGACCAAGATGCATAGAATGATTTACTAAAACCAATGCAAAATTGAAAAATAAGTGTCCTTAAATGGGTTGCACTGCTAATTCAGCTTTGCTGCTAATTTATTAACTTCAATTTTATTTCACAAGTTAGATTAGGTTTTAATTTTTCAGAAATTTCAGAAGGATAATTGTCAGAAAAAGAAGTGAGTACAGTGTGCCATTCCAAATTACCTATTATTTAAGAGTCCAATTCTAGAAAATTTTTGTTAGAAAAAAGGTAGCAAATCTGAGAAACTTTCTCTTTTTTTTGACAGTCAGAATTTGCAAGATTCTCTCCACAATCATTAAGCAAATGCCAATATCCTTCATGGTGTACAGTACCATTAGTAGGATTGACATCTAGTCCTTTATGTGCAAATAGCATGCAGAAAACTCTGAAGCACTTTATACTGAGGTAGTGCAACTTGCTGCAGAAATTTGTTCACAAATTCCTATATTTCATAGAATTTAAAGGGCAAATTTGCACTGTAAGAGGTGACTTATCTTAATCAGCCTGGTCATGTTCTATTCCAGATAAAGTGTACTACTGAAAAAAGCTGTCATTGAAATGTACTTCTTGTGCCATTATATTGACATTATTTTAACACAGTCTGAGCCTACACTCCACACAATGGCAGCTTCCTGAAAAACAAAAAAGAAGAGAAATACCAGGAAAACCTCTAACTATCATTAAAGAATCACACATCTACATACTTCAGTTTACCTTTCTCTTTTTCTTTTTCTGCAGGTTGTGACCTCATCCCAGTCCAGTATCTCAGATGGGGCGATCCTGAACCAATTGCAGCTGTTGTTTTTGCATGCCTGGGTCTGTTGGCCACGCTGTTTGTTACAATTGTGTTCATAATGTACCGTGATACTCCAGTGGTCAAATCATCCAGCCGAGAACTTTGCTACATCATTCTGGCCGGCATCTGCCTGGGTTACTTGTGCACTTTCTGTCTAATTGCAAAACCTCAGCAGATTTACTGTTATCTTCAGCGAATTGGCATCGGCCTCTCGCCGGCTATGAGCTATTCTGCTCTAGTAACTAAAACCAACCGCATCGCAAGAATCCTGGCTGGAAGCAAGAAGAAAATCTGTACAAAGAAACCTAGGTTCATGAGTGCCTGCGCCCAGCTGGTTATTGCATTCATCTTGATATGTATACAGTTAGGCATCATAGTTGCCCTCTTTATAATGGAGCCACCAGACATAATGCATGATTACCCAAGCATCCGAGAGGTCTACCTGATTTGTAACACCACCAACTTGGGTGTTGTGACTCCCCTTGGATATAATGGGTTATTAATTTTGAGCTGCACCTTTTATGCATTTAAGACAAGAAACGTCCCAGCTAATTTCAACGAAGCAAAATATATTGCCTTCACCATGTATACCACCTGCATCATTTGGCTGGCTTTTGTGCCAATATATTTTGGAAGCAACTACAAGATAATCACCATGTGTTTCTCAGTGAGTCTGAGTGCCACGGTGGCCCTTGGCTGCATGTTTGTGCCCAAGGTGTACATCATCCTCGCCAAGCCCGAGAGGAACGTGCGCAGCGCGTTCACCACGTCGACGGTGGTCCGCATGCACGTAGGGGATGGAAAGTCCTCTTCAGCTGCCAGCCGCTCCAGCAGCCTGGTGAACCTGTGGAAAAGAAGGGGATCATCTGGGGAAACGCTTAGGTAAAGTTTTCCAATGTGGGAGTGTGGGGAAGCAATTGTCGTCTTCTGAGAGTTGCTAATAGTGGAAGGACAAAGGGAGGTGTGCTAATTTCCTTTGCCTCTGCACTGGGAGCGGAGTGAGTCCTCTGTCCCACATCTGCAAGTTTTGGGTTTGACTTAGTTAAAATGCTGTGCAAAAACTGTTGACAAAGCAATCGGAAAACAAAGTTGGAAATGCTGGGTGTGACAATTGTGTATGAATCTAGGGAGAAAAAAAAGATTGTGGCAGTAAAAAAACCCAAGAGAAGAAATACAACTCATTGCCTTGTCCTGAATGGACCCATTTATTATCTCTTTCCCTTAAATGGACATCATAGTGTCTGTATTTTGCCTCTAGTGACAGCAGTAAGACAACAGGGCTGCTGCTAGAGCTCCATAATCGAGGTGGAGTGTTAAACACCAGAGTCATCATGAGCAGCCACTCTAAGGGATCTGAGGATTTGTTCTGTATGGCTCTTCTGTTACACCTTTTATCTCCTTTTCCCTTAATTTTCCTTTCTTATACTATCTCTTCCTAATTTATTTCTATATGTCCTCACCTATCTTCTCTTCCTTACCTTTCTCTGTAAATATCTTCCTGATGCTGACGAATTCAGCTGCTCACAGGCCCCGCTCTGTCTACCTTCCCTGCCATTGAACAGATACTCCCTTATATTTCTTTGTTTCTTCCTAATATATTATTTGAATTCAGCTATCATGAAGACAACTTTATGTTCAATATATAAACATTAAGTGAACACTATAAAGAAAGGAGAGCTCTGAAGTGGAAACTGCCCTGCTCCATAAACAGAACCTGTACAGTGCACCTTGCCCTGTAGTTGGTTTTCATCCTTTGATCCTTTCACTTTTAGTATGGATGCTATGAGAATGATTTAGGTTATTTAACTGCTGGCATTAACAAAAAAATCTGTTGACTGCAAAGAAGCAATTTTGTCATTTCTCAGCTATGTATGTCTAGCCTGGAAGTGACATGTAGCTAGATTTTTCTCCTCACTGAAACACACATGGATTTCAGGATAATATGAATATTTCCAGACATATCATTATTCATAATTGCAGTTGGCATGGAACAAGGACAATTTGTCCTTCCATTTATATGTGAATCATAATTTAAACCTGAGGAAGGACTTTATTAGAAATACCTGCAGGATATATTATACTAAAGTGATTATTTTTTCTGTCAGAATATTACTAATGATTCTCTTTCAGAGACTTTGAAGTGATACAAAAATGACCAGTCTATTACAAAATATTTTATACTTATTATCAGCTAATGATGGGGTTTTTTTCCAGTTCCTTTCCAGGTGCAGAGTAGGATGATATTTTCAAATGATAAATCATTTTTTAGATTAAGTGATGGCCACCTTAAATATCCTTTTCTGCAACTTTTGTGTCGATGTATAAATGACATGAGGTATTTGAATTAGAAGTCCTGTAGCAACTTTTTGGACTGTTAAAAGAGTCATTCTTCAAAATATGTCTTGACTAGAAGGCATTCTTCATTGAGATCATCATTATTTTCCCTCCCTTTTGCTGCAGAACTCATTTGCCACCTTGCAACCTTTTTACACAACAAGATGAAGTTATAGGTGATAGAAAGATCTTGTGTTTGGGAAGGAATTTTTTGTCATCTGTTCAGGTCTGGTTTGGAAAGATGTTCCTTTAAAATTTTTGTTTTGTTCTGAAAAGCAAAGAGCATACCCAATTATTAAATGTCCTAAATGACAAGATGTATTTTCTTCTTTTTGAGGATTCTCTTTTCATTTCTTTACATCCCTCAGTGCGTAGATAATATCTGCAGTAGGGAGATATTAGCAGAATATAATAGATCATCACCAACAAAGACTTCTTTTTCAATAGCACTGTCTTGGGAATTACTTCAATCCAAAAGAGCTTTGAGAGTGCCCAGTATGTGTGTGTAGGGATGAGAATGGCAGCAGAAAGCTGATACATTGACATATTTCTCTGGATACAAAGAACTTGTACTTTGCATTTAAAACTTGGAGAAAAACTTATATGTCCTCAGCAGTGTTCATCAATGCACAAAACTGGAGCAAAGAAGATCCTCCTGATTCATGTGTCTGAATCCCCAGCCAATTAAGCTGTGATGGTGCCACTGAGTTTAGTAGAGCTCAGTCAGTGTGTGCCCTTCTATTTTACAAGAGCAAAATGATTCCATCTGTCCTGGCAAATTCTCTCTAGTCAATACCAATTCGATTACATGAGAGAGAGTCCTAAAAGGTGATAAGCACATTTAAAATGGTGCTCAGGATTTCACCTAGGTCTGGTATAATCTCCAAGAAAGTACAGAAAACCACTGTCAGCTTCAATTCCATTTAGTGCAGAAAATGAGCAAACAGAGTTCCACCATTTTACTTGATAATCAAATATTTTTTTGAATAAGATCTGGTTACACAAAGCAATAGGTTTCAAGGTATTACTCAGTACAATGCTCAAAAGATTATTTTGAAAGTTATTCAAGTAAACACCAAAGTATTCAGAATCAAAGGAAATATGCACTAGAACTTCATGGCATCATTTAAATAGCTCAGAGGGGTTTTATTTAAAAGAGAGTGAGTCACTGTTGAATTTAAAAGAAACATGCTATTTAAGTCACCAGTGCACAGAGGGCCTCTATCATTAGCATTTTGCTTCTTGACACTAATTTATAGCACAGTGTAGCATTGCATCAAATCATTGTCAAACAGATAATGCCAACGCTCCATTCAGAGCCTTCACATCAGCCACAAAATGACAGATAACAAGACTGCTTTTGCCTAAACAAAGCAATGCATCTGTTACAGTCCTAAATGACTTTTTGCATGGGGTGTTCTTCAATTAAGAAAACCCAGGCAAGCTGTGGTTGTGTGTTGGAATGAATCTTCACATACTGAAATATGTAGAAGGAGAGAGTAAAACTATTCATTACCCAGTGGAATGAAAACCATTTCATGTAGGCTATTGTGATTCAGCAGTACTCACCTAAAGATATTCTGCCCTCATTTAAAGTGAGGTTAACAAACCTGACATTATCAGAAGTGGAGAGTACTACAGAGCTGGAGTCAAAGCCATGTAACTGGTGTAGAGAGGCATCTGGAATTTCTAATTCCAGTCATCTTGCCATCTTGGTTTCTAGTGACTAGGAAGGCCAAAAATACATTGAGTAAATCTTGCCTTGAGGTACCAGGAATTATTGCCACATATGCTACACAGCCTTTTTGCAAGGGCCGAAAATACAGGGCTAATTGAGCCTCTCCTCACTCTCAGATAACTCACTATTCCATGCAAGATAAAGGCTGTATATTTCTGCTTCAAGAGCTGCTATTATGATATTTCTAGTCAGGACTGCACATCAAAGGGTCTCAGTCATGTTACCCTGACCTGGAGAATAGTACAGATGTTCAAAAGCTCCTTTTGGCTTTTTATTATTATTACCCTGGATTTCACACAAAAAATTAACCACTAGTTGTTTATGTCTTTGGAAGGTGTCTTTAAATGGCACACATGCTCCATTTTCCAAGCTTCACACTCGTCTCCCCACAACTACCTGAAGAACAGCAATATTTCTTGACTTTAAAGCAAGTAATAAACTGTTCTGAGTAACCAGCCAAGTATTGAAAACCTCCCTAAATACTGTCTTTCACAAATATATGTGCTATTTAACTCTTTAAAATCCTACCAGTATTTTTCTCAAAAGAGAGAAGCCTATTGATGTCCAGTACAAGCCAAGAGTACCCTCCTGAAACAAAACAAGACTGATTAACATCTTTTTAGTCTGTAACTAAGCCAGAAGGTTGAACAGCACTTTTAAGCTACAACCTAGGCAGGTAGCTATGATCACTCTAAAGGAAAGAACCATCACCAGCTCAGCCAGATAATGTTAGGTATACTCAAGATACATTGACTGTGCTTTGTGCCTAATTACTCCACACAGCTGTGAACAGCACAATGCTAGACAACAGAGTAACTGCACATAAATTTCTGCACCTTATCATAGACACTTCTCTCACAAATCTTTTTTAGACTAAAGCTTAATAACTCAGTGTGGCAGTGATACTTTATTCTACTCGGATTAACTATGTAATGGAGTATTTCCCAAATATTTAAAAATAAGCTATGGCTGTGAAACTAAACAGAAAACTCACCTGTTTTTTAATGTATTGTCTTGTCCACTTAAGAAGTTTGTCCTGCACTGTATGATTTCAGAAATGAGCATTGCTCTGTGTGCATCTGCAGAAGTGATAGTACTGACAGCTTTCATCAGGACTGGGGATCCCTTGTCCTAGTGAGCCAAACTCACCTGTGCTTCATTAGGGGAACCACAATTTTTTTCTTATACAAATTCTTTTCTTCTTATGATGACATCACTGTGTTTTATCTTACTACACTTAAACAAAAATGCTCACACATCCACCCTGGAATCAAGTTTCTTCCCCTCAAGCACTACAATGCCACATCAGAAAAAGCCATCAGGTGCCTGAGCTCACATGCTGTTATTGCCATTCCATTTCTCCTATGAAGAAAACATGATAAACAAAGTAGATTTTTTCCTACAGAATTGGATTCAGTCCTGGACCACCAGTGTCTATAGTTAGTGTATAATTAAACATCAGGCAGTCCCAAACTGTGCCATAATGAATTATTTTGGAAACAGGTGTCTACCAGCACACTGCATGCTCTGTTTCTGAAAGGAAACTGCTGGTTTTCTCCCTTCCCTATCCTATTTTCCTGCTTATGATTGACTATATATATTTTGTTACAATTCTAATAGGAGCTATTTTGGACCAAAAAATAAGAAAATATGCTTGTATTAGTCTAGAAGCTGCCATTCATAGTTAGAAATATTCCAGTCTAAGTATTATATAATGCATCTGCATGCCATATTTCAGCACCAGAATCTTGGGGTGAGCTTTTTCAGAAGTCTGAATTTAAGTTTCTCAAAAAGTCCACTCTTTTTTTCCATAAGAATTTCTTAAAGCAATACTTCTAATGTTGAATATGAATGAAATCCATATGAAGTACTGAAAAAGACCAAGAGAATTAAAAATGTCAAAACTTCAAGGTTTCACTACTGCTATGGCGCATTATGAAGAAAGTCCTGGGAAGACACTGATTTTCCAGACAAATGGGAAATCCCATCATAATAAAATTCTGCCACTGTTGCACACATCATGCTAAGGTCCCCAAGATGCAACCCATGCAATTCCCACTATCCAGATATCAATTTTTCCCTGGCTGAAAGCCACATATATGAATAAGCAGATAGATTTGAAGTCATGGCCATCGAGGCATGATCAAATCTTTTTAGAGTGTGTGTGTGTATTATCAGCATGAGGATTTCAAACGTAAATGGGAAAGATTCAAATTTCCTATGCCTCAACAACTTGCCTGAGATGTGAAACATGCCTGCTGTTTGACACAGAGCTTTTAATCGTGTAAAGAACATGGAGTACAAGAAAAACGGTGAGATTTTTGTGGTGAGCTGAAGCTGGTTCTTATTCCTCATGTGCAGACCCATTGAGAAAGACACTGATCCTGAGTTTCTGCCACAGCACATTCTATTGAGACACATTTTTATAGTGCAAGTGCCAATTTTTTCTTCACATACATGAGCATGAACAATTTTTCTGACACATTTTGAACCATGATAAAAGAACACCACACCTCACTTCCAAACTAATTTTTAAAAACTTGTTATTTGCCAGACTTCTCCAGGTCCCAGCCTATAGGTTCATACTCAAAATTTTCATAATCAAAGGTCCTGGTGATCTGATTGGTCATACAGTACATTAAGACTAACATTCCATTAGGTCCATTGCCTGGCAAATCACAACTTTCCTAAACTCTAGCTTAACAGTCACATTTTTCATAAAAGTTCTGCAGTTTCTGTGGGCAGTTGAACTGACTGAAACAGGGAAAACATGAAACTAAATATAGAAAAAGTTGTAAACCCACAAGATTGACCTCAAAACTAGTGCATAGCTAGTGCATAACTGCTGTATGGAGTAATATCAGCAGCTTGTAATATAAGACATCATGTGTTGCTTTCCTACTGGAACTTGGTGGAGCCATTCTGTCTTGTATAAAATAAACCCTGTTTGGAAAAGAAAAAAGAAAAAAGCATTGGGAAGAAAAAGAGTTACTTTCTACCCTGGTAAAAAGTAAAATTATTTTTAATGTCAGTCAGTGTCAAAGGAGAGATCCCAGCCCACCTGTCTTATAATCATCAGACTGTTAAAATAGCTTTACAGTAAAAGCTGTTATAACATCCGACTGTTATAATAATTTTACAGTAAAAGCTGTTATAACATCAGACTGTTATAATAGTTTTACAGTAAAAGAGCTTTCTAATTCCAGTTTTATTTCACCATGGAAAAAAATGATGTGGGGGACATTATTTGAAATCCTGAAGTTTTATAGACTAAAGAAGTAATTTAGAGGTGATTTTTAGTGTTGCTAAACAGCTTTTGTGTATACAGAGAATTAATTGGGAGATTATCCAAGAATGTGAACTGGGAGAACTAATGCTTAAGTTACATTCTAGAAATGATTGGCAACCTATTTCAACTACTAACAGTGGTAACAGTGACCACCTTTTAGCCATTGCCCACCTCAATGTAATAAATCCTTTTGGAAACTGAGAAGTAGAAAAGCTGTTCAAAACAGGACCTCATATTACTGTAGGGCAAAATATGTCACAGAAAAATCATTGTGCACCAAAAAACAAGTTAATTTCTCCAGATGCTCTTTAATGGGATCCTTGACTACAAATTGCCCAAAAGTGGTCAGATGTCTCTGTATTATGAGTTTATGGTCAAAAAGTGAGGGCTAAGCTTCTTACATGACTTAGTGTAATTAGAGCAGATAACAATTTACATGAGGTGAAGGTTTGGCCCAACAGGTATTGTTCTTATCTAAAAAAAAAGGAAATCCAGGCATAGTGATACAAGATACTATTTGTTTGCTTCATAGCCTTGCTAAAATTTATTTTTGATGCATGCAGGGTAAAAAAAATTGACTCTTCAGATAAAGTCATTATCCTTTTGATGGATTAGTCTGCATTTATTAATGAATCAGTTCCCAAATGGATCATTTGGAGCTATTTTAATCTAATATGCTACAAAAATTCAGATTGAGAGATTACTCAATGATTTGAGTCCTTCACTTTTCCCTAAATAATTTAGTCTTAGTATCTTTTAGGACAAGCTTGATACTGTGATTAATTAAACTTCAAATACTCTGAAATGGCTGAAGAATATTTTATAAAACTCAGTGAAAGGTATTACTGAAAGCTTTTGATAAATTGCTTCTAAAACATTACATCTGTGTAATAAATTTATACTCTTGAATGACCTGATTACAATGATTTTTGTGTACAGTGCTAGTGCTGTTGTTTTGAATTTTCCCCTCAAATTTAATTAAAATATTGATTGATTGATTGATTGATTGATTGATTGATGTCATTTTTTTAGCTGCATTAATTGAGCATATGTCTTCAAGCCTAATATTTGGCATTATTTATATTATTAAGACACTGTTACCATCATTTTGAAGCAAATATCATAGCTGAAGTCTGCAAATTAAATGACATTTAATGTGAACAGTTCCTTGCCTACTGTTACCCACATAGGCTTTAGGTTGCAAAATGAAATCTTACTACCGCACTACAAAAAAGAAAAGGAAGGAACAGTGAAGGCAGGACCCAAAAGTTCATATTTATCTGGGGACAGGAAGAATTTCTATTTTTTAATAGGAGTGTTTATCCTTTTTACATTTTTTTTTTAATCTTCAAGCCTGCCTCCCAAAATTCTGGTGACAAATAAAGGCCACCATAGGCTATATCACCACTGTCCTTGTCACACATGCTGCAGAGCACCCAGAGAAGCCATGCAGGTGGTCTCATGTCCATTAGCATGCACAATGTAGGTCCTGTCTACCAGGTTTGCCTACCCAAGGAACTTCTGCTTCTTTCTACAGCAAACTTTGATAAAAACTGGCATTGCAATTGATTTGATGCACTGTAATTAATCTGATAAACAAAAGGCTGGGACATGCACCCTCCTCCTTCTAAGGTCCCCCAAGTCACGAAGCAGTCTGCCTCTGTGGGAGCACCTGTGTGAATTACAATGAATGGTATTTCTACTTGCATCCTGAATGTTGATGTGGACTAATGGAAGGGATGGCGTTTCATCGGGCTGAGGGCTGTATTTGGTGACAAACAACTTTTCATGACCGTGACTGAAATTTAAGGCAGATGTCTGCTAAAATATACAATCATTACATATGTTTACAATATATAGCAATTTTAATCTGCTGTAGTTTTGACTATAGCATTATATATTGAACATTTATATAGGTAAGACTCTACTGTATGAAAATCCTGTACAATGGTTTGTCCAACACTTCAGAAAAAAACTTTCTGGAACAAGGGAGTTTAGCAGACTGGTAATATTTTGCTATCAGTCTAATCTTCCCTTGAGCCAGTGTAGTGCTTTGTATTTCATTCCAACAAAAATGTCATTTTAATTCCCCAGCTGCAATTACATATGATTGCTTAATCAGAATAAGATTTTAAAAAAATATTATGCTGCACTTGAAAAAAAAATTGTAAGTTTGGATCTAAAGCACTTTTACTTGCTGATTTTGCTAATAAGCAAGTAATGTTTATATGTTGGGGTTTTTTTTAAATGAAAAAAGTGTCATGCTTAATATGCATTTTATTTTAGCCATTACATAAATGGAGAAATTTCACACATTAAACAGAGACTCTTTCAAAATATCCAGTGCAATATGCTGCAATTTCAAGATAGCATGACCAATCTCACAGAATCAATTCTCTAGAACACAGTATGTTTGTAGATCAAAGCAACCCCTAAAGTAAAAACATTGAATATTTTTTAAATTCCATTCTTTAGCATTTATGCAGAAATCTTTAAACATATTATCTAATCTAAAGACTGGCTTTAACTCTGCTGTTATGAAACTTAAGTACTTTATCATTTCTTAATTTCAAGACCAAGGAATATTGCAGGTGAAATATATTGCTTGTATATAAGTTAACAGTGTCAAGCACTTATTGGATGCTCAATAACCAATGGCACTTCTGCATGGCAGTATGAGATTGCATTTGAAATAGGGATTTATGACTCATCTCCATCTCCAACACAATAAATTACATTTGATTTGCATTTTAAAAACCTAAAGATATCCTGAGATATCTTCAGTTAGTTAAACTTTTTACTGAAAAAGAGGAAAAAAATACCCTTATGTCAAAGAGCAAGAACCAGTTTATAATTGGTCATATTCTTCTTTCAGAGAACAGATTGCTAGAAAAAACCAATTTTTGGTATTACAAACTCTTGTCTTTTGATAAATCTCTCACTGTGTAGTGTGGACATTTTAACAGAACCTGTGCATTACAATCCACATTCTATCCATAGGTTATTTTTAAATTATGTCTTTGACCAAGCTACTGACAAGTGTAGGCTATGGCACGACTTCTAGGTCTCCCGTGCCAGCATCCTGCAGACAGAGGATGTGCAGGATTGTGAAATGTGCTGCTGATCAAGGTATCCAACACCTTCTGCATGGAAACTGGGAAAGAGCAGAAGTACGAGGGACAATGAACAAAGATGGGTCTCACCCTAACATGAAGTCAAGACCACCAGGATACCAGCACCTGGATCTACTGTGCAGGCATAATCTAAAAAAAGCCTATATCTAGAAATTTGTCAGCACTTATCAACTTTTCCTGTCAGCACAGGAAAAAAAGAAAAACTAAAAAGAAAAATTATAGGACTCTACACATACATAAAAGTTGATCTATACAGATTTTAGTGAATCACTATTGGTTTCATTCAGGATTCAGGATGATGATACCCACATTCCCCTTTTGTTTCCCATAGTATCCCTTAATATTGGTCCACAAGAGGAGTTTTATTGGAAGGTGAAGAAGGCCAGAGAAACGCCTTCAAACCTGAGCAGTCTCATTGGTGCTTCCTACCATGTATCAAATGTACATTGACTTCCCTAAAAACCAAGGCAGAGTAGTCATGGTTTCTCAGCCCAGGAGTTTCCTTCTCTCTAGTGAGGCTCTCTGGAGAGAGCAGAGCACTGTTGTGTAAGATAGAGTGATGTGACCAAGCATTTGGCAAATGGATAAGTTCTGCAGTGACTGAGTTATTGAGAATTGCTTCTCAAATTTCCTGTCACTGATCAACACTTATAAAACATATTATTATTTATCATTAAATATTTTCCTTAAGAAAACTTGCTCCTGCACCAAAAAAAAAAAGACACAGATCACCATTTCCACCAAAAGATGTGAGAAAAACACTTAAAGATGATCCAAAACATTTTAAATCCTATAACAGAATTTAGTTGCTGCCTTTCTGCAGAGAATCAAAGTCTTCTATCTTTTTTCTAGCCAATATATAGTCCTGGAATTTGAGAAAATGAAAAAGTAAATTGGTTCTTGTGAATACTGCTCACACTGTACTGTTTTATGACTCTTCCAAAATACCCAATTACTTTTCACATTAGTAGTTCTTATGTCAACTGCAAAGAAATGCCTGAGGGTTTTCCCTCTCAACAGATTTGCTCTTTTAAAGCAATCCTTAGTTTTAACAACCTGGAAGGGGACATTTTTCTAATGCAAGATGTTCTGAGCCAAAGTAATTTCCTGTGTCTGCTCTGAGAGCTGAAAACATTTAATGCAGAATCTTTGGTGTACCTTTTCAGAATTGTCACTCAAAGAATTTTGGAACTTCATTTCAAGTTAGAAGCACTTTCCACACCCGCAGGACTGATGAGAGTCTGGTCACTGTTTTCATAATTCCATGGACATTTAGCACTGACTGAATGGCAGCGTAGCAGTTACTACGGCTCAAGGCTCTGAGGTTTTATGAGGCAACATGTTATTTCTGGTGGTGGAATTTGCTTTTGAGTGGATGGATAAACTCGAGAGATTCATAACAGTGTCTCGGCTGATTTTCATGGTAGTGAAATTTATGCTAATGTGAAATGGACAGTTGTGGAGGTTTATTTATATGATTCACATCCATCCTAAACTGGGGCTCTTCAGAATGGGATTATCAAGGACATTTATTTACCTCTTGTTCCTTTTTGTTGGATAGTTTCTAGAATCCTGCTTCTCGTGAGTATATAATCTCCCAGTTTTTCCTAGTTTCAATTTTTTCCCGATGCTATGCTATACAAAATATCTTTTTTGGTTATTTACTCTAAACATAACTGCATTTCCATCCTGCTCTTCTTAAATTCTACTTTCTTTGATGTCTAACACCTTCACTTCAAGTTTTTTTCCTTTTTTTTCCCTGTGAAGTTTCTGCGCATTCTTTTCTTTCTTCTCTTTTCTCTGGCTATCCCAATTAATTTTGTATAATCCAGTTTGATTTCATTTGTATTTTTCAGTAAATTTATCTACTCTCTAAACCCATCCAATTTTTCTCCGCTCTAGGAATCAGTTTCCATTTAGCACGTGTGTCCTGTGCGAGCTTCGTGCCTAACTGGGAGCACTACATATACCACACTCCAGATGGTCTTAAAATCTTGGTAGCCAGTCTGCAAAATTGCTGTTGTTCTCCTTTCAGTAAGGTTATAATTCGTAAACCAAAGGACTTTACACCTATACACCTCATTTTGCTGTCTTCGGTTCACTCTCAGATTCACTAAGCCTCTTCATTAGTGATTTATTCAATATAATCTGCATTTGAGGGTCTACTACATCTGCATCCAATATTTAGTTCACTTTCTCTGTACTCAGGTTATTTATCCTTTACAGGGTAATTCTTTTCAAGGTACTTTTGTTATCTAGATCAGATTAATGAATGAGCAACAGAAAAGTTCATTATTCTGTGATTTTAACACTGTTAAATGCACATGCTTCCCCACAGATGTATGTTAAAACCCAACAGTGCAGCTCATAGGATTTGGGAGTGGGATATCACTATCTCTTTGTGGGAATATATGGAGGTACTTTGCCCACATTTTTCTTAAAGGACCTAAATAGGTATTTCAACACCTAGCACAAGAATTTGTACAATTAGGGTGAAGTTCACTGCTGGGAGAAAAGACCATATGAAACCTCTACATTACTCATACCCCAACTGAGTGTTCAGAGAGTAAACAATGACCAGGTCTTATCTTGTATCTCATCCATAAATTAATTAGATGATCAAGTATTAAACTGTTTATCCAAGTGATTTTTTTCATCAAAGTATAAGGTCTTGTACATAAAATACACATAATACTGCACTGGGCTCTAGGTTTGGGATTGATCTCACTTGACTTTCTATCTAGATCTCAGTGTCATCTAACACCAATTTGTTGCCAGTGGAGAGAGGTAGTCCCATTCACAACATGAACTGTGAGCCCACACCAATTTTACCAAACCAGCCCACTACACTGGTGTTTGCTTTGAAAAGTGAAACACGTCACGTATTACAGAGATGTAGGAGCAGGGAAATAAGTTATAGTTGAGAACATGGACACCAGCTGATTTTCCACTGATTGCTAAATTTGCTTCCTTTAAACTGTTTCTCTCTAAGGAGATTTTTTCTCTTTTTGGTCTATTTTCTCTGTTTTGGTCTAACTCCAAAAATATTAAAGTGTTAGCATGCTATTTATTCTGTAAAACTATTTGTCTCCTCCTATATAGAGATATAGATATATATAGAGAGAGATATATAAAGAAAACGGTGAGCACCCATCCTGCATAACCCTGTTAGTTTTAACACTGGTCTGGGATTTTATGCAGTTATTCTGCCACTCCCCCAGCTGCTTTGCACTCTTCTCTACCACTGCCACAGTAACATCCATGTGCATGGCCCTTTGCACAGCAGCTGACAAAGAAAGCTGGGCACACAATCACTTCTCTCTGTTTGCTCCTGTTGTTGTCGTGATTTATTAGGTACAAAGGCAGGAGACTGGCCCCTCCACACAAGTCGGAAATAGAGTGTTTCACCCCAAAAGGGAGTATGGGGAATGGTGGGCGAGCTACAATGACCAGGTAAGCAAAGAGCAAGTGGCCTTAGGTCAGTGTGATATGTCTGTGAGCAGAAGAAGCAGCCTTGGATAATTCCAGGCTAGATCTTCTGTCTGTAATTCCTGTGTATCCCATAAAGTATGTTTAGAAAAGAAAAAAAAGAAAAAAAAAGAAAACATGTTGCCACTGCTGATTTATGTGTTCCATCTGACTACAAAAAAACCCTGCACTGTGTTCATTCCAGTGATCTGAACCACATGTCCTGTGTGATGTTGTTGAAATATAGTGCTTTGGGGAGGAGAAATCTTATACCTCACTCATTAAGCCACTTGGGCAGATGAAAAGAAGCAGAATTTAAACATGGAGTAAGGGTAGGTCCACTTCATTTTAGGGGTTACGTTAAGTCTAACCAAAAGAACTTTTTAAAAGGGCAGAGACAAACTGATTGATAAAAAACATATTCAATATGAAAATGTTGGTTCTTCTCAATCAAAATATCTTATGGAAAAGTGCTGAGTTTTACAGTTATTTTAAGGAAAAGTTTCAAAGTAATTTTAAGTACAGTCAAAAGCATCTTTTTAATAACTCTCTCAATTTAATTCATATACTTATTTTTGCTTTGTTGTCAATATATTTTGCATGACATTAAGCAATGCTACAATTTAATGAATATCAAATACTGGATTTTCCTCAATGTTACTAGGATTAACTGCTTTAGTATGGCCATTTTGATGTTTTTCCTCTTGAATTACTTCAAACTACATAATTCTGTGCAATACTTTGAGATTTCAGCAATTCTTCTCATTTTGAGTCCAGTCAGATTTCCAAAAGTTGAGGTCTCCCATGGGACGGAATTTTCATTTTTCCATATATGTCCTTTCATAAATATATAAGTACATACATGCCAAAGATGGTTACACATCTTTCATGAAACAATGTTTTTAAGAAGCATTGTGTCATTGTGTTACATCCTACTAAGCATAAGAACCATTTTACCATTTATTAAAAGACCTGCTCATTCCTTGTCAAGCCCTGTAGGATATTTACAAATGTAACGGTAGAACACAGGGTGACCAGATTATACCGTCACTTTTCCCAAGTGTTACATCCCTTGGGAAATTTTATCATTGCATCAGGGAGACACTTGCACAGTGTTATGTCTCCCGTGGGTACAGCATTCACACACATACATAGGGCCATCAATACCCACACCACACAGCACACACCTGAGGGCTTCTGCAGTTAAAATACCATCAGAAACCTTGATTGCTGAGTGTTGCACACAAAGTATATTTTTTGTCAACTGGAGTGGTTTCTTGTCTATGTGTCACCTGGAATTTTTTTTTCTTACATTGCATTGCCTTTAGAAATATTTATTCTTCATTTAAAAGCTATCTGAAATCACTATATGATGGAACCTTGAAGAGTGGAAAAGTACATGCAATTGTCAGACAACTTGTCAGTATATTGTTGTACAGTATTCAGCTCTGTTTTACCTGGCCATATATACACATTTGAAAAACTTCTTTTTTATATCTTCACAGTGAAGAATCTGTTTGCATTCCAGACTGTAATCGATCTGAGTCAAGTAGAGAGGAGAAAAATGTTCCTGTTAAAGAGGATGCCCTAGCAGTCAAAAAGACTAGAAACTGTCAGTCTAATAGTTCCACAGCAAGACTGTCAGCTGCAAGACCTACTCAAACAGTTTAAGAACACCTGCTGCTTAATAGAGGGTGCAATCGCATTTGATGGCTGTGTCTCCAGCCACAATGTCCTGGCCAATGGTCCTTGTCCAGTTTTGTGAGCTCAGCAGAGTTGCCCTTGAACAGCCTGGGAATCTCCCAGACAGAACTCAGACATTTCAGAAAGTAGGTACATTCTCACATCCCAATAGGTATCAGACCAGTGCTAGAAGCCACTGAGATGAAGAGCAGATGGAAAAAGACATAGAGGGGCCTGACAATTTGTGAATGATGAAAAAAACTCATCATCTCATAGGACAAAGAGGTCTCACGATACTGATCACTTACAGTCTTCCAGTCTAAATAATGTCATGCAATTCATACTGGGCAGTGTTGTTCAGCTCACGTCCTCAAACACCTCGTGCAATGTTATATTTGTATTCCAGCCCTAGTGTGGACATTTTCCACATCTGGGCCTAAATATCCCTTCATATTAGTATTACAAGTGGCTTTGGATGTTACAAGATGAAAAATGACACACAAATAGAAGTAGTGGGTACTTTATATGTTGCCTTGAAAGGCTATTTCTAATTAGGGAATTTACAACCTCCTGCATCATCTGTGAGAATCATTCACACATATATGATAAAATCAACTATAGGAATGAGTTCTTTTATGAAGCTTTCACAAAGCAGCCATCACATCAGTTCTTTTGCATTTCCTGCATAATATATACATTTTTTATTTGATTGAATGCAATGAATAAGAAACTGTTTAATAACTCACAGGAGTAACTTTCCTGCTGATAAGTCCCATGCACAAAAATACTTCTGTAATTATTTTTTAGACATGCCAAACATGTAAAATTCCTCCAATTGCATGCTCTTTGCAGAAGATAGAAGTCAAATC
Source organism: Melospiza georgiana (assembly GCF_028018845.1). Lineage (NCBI taxonomy): Eukaryota > Metazoa > Chordata > Aves > Passeriformes > Passerellidae > Melospiza > Melospiza georgiana. The sequence goes on from NC_080431.1 coordinate 72,801,115, forward strand.
AACTCTTGACTTTGGAGATACAACTGGGAGAGTTTTGTTTTTTTTCATTGGTCTATTGGTTGGTTTGTTGGTTGGTTTTTTGTTTGTGTTGCGTGTGGGTCTTGTGCTTCTTTTTTGTTTTTGTGCACTGCTTTTACACTTGATTTCAGGGTCAGGTAATGTGATGGTTTCTATTTTTCCCAATTCCCACTTCATACCTTTAACAATGAAAACAATGAAAAATCAGATTGACCAATAGATGCGGAAAACACCTTAGAGCATGTTCTGCTTTAGGTGGAACTGAGGAAGAGGAGCTCAGAGTTCAAGAGGTGTCATTGTCCTCTCTCCATCCTGTGAATAGAATGCTCCAGTGTAGCAAAAGTACTCAGAGATGCTTGAAAAGGCATTTTTCAGACAAAAAGCATAACACATCTCATTACTTTAATTAACAATAGCGATGAGGTCATGGTAGTAGAGAAAAGAAGATACATCTCATACCAGGATCATTTTTGCATTTTTGGTAATGATCACTGATATACTAGAAATGTTTCATTCAGATACCAGACCCTCCATTTCTCAATCTAACCAGGCAGGCTGCTGAAGCAGTTACCAGAATCAGCATCACTGGTGGCTGCACTGGGAGGTCACTGGCAAAAGTTTTGTACATCAACTCTCTCTCACTTTGTAGTTTCTTTCATACTTTCATATTAAGTAAGTATGTACATATTAAGTACATTTAAGTACATATTAAGTACATTTAAGTACATATTAAGTCACTCATAGAAATGTCAGATTTTCATGAGGAAAGGAGGTATCAATATATTATGATTTTTAGAGTAATATAAATAATTGTTCTTGCTGTTCAAAACAAAAAACTACTCTGAAAAATAATTGCAAATCGTTGTTTATTTCTAGAGCTCAGGACATGACAAAACTGTTTTTTTCCCTGTATTGTTCCTCTTTTCTGTTTTGTTGTCATTTATTTCCACAGAAAAAGCAGTATGAGATTAATTTAAACTAAATAACTTGAGTGATATATCACTAGCAGGTTATTTGTTTGTGGCAGAATTGTCTTTTACCCAGGGAAACAATTACATAGGCTTGTGGAAGTTTTCTTAAAAGCTTTTTAAAATTAGAAGAATAGCAACAAAATAAAACATTACAGTGGTAGAATTTACCTAATTTAGACATCTTTGGTCCTGCATCAAGTTATCCAGGTTGTTCTATATTTCTGGGAGAAATTATGACTTGCTTCTTCAGAGTTGTATACTGACGTTCACCACTTCATTTCAGTGTTTTTAGCATGTTGCAAGGCACTTGCATTCTCCCAGGGATGAAGAACTTGGGTCACTACAAGCAAAAGAAATAATGATCTGAGATTGCAGGAGACAAGATGAAAGAAAATGCATATTTGCCCCTACTTGAATTAATCATGGGCAAACACACATAAGCATACCATCCCTTATGAAGAATAAAGTTTTAATTAAGTCTGCTGATAGCACACAAATCCTTTTCAGGCAGAATGATTATATCATTGAGTCCTTAATAAGGTTTCAGCAGAGGAGTCTAAAAGGAGAACAGGTTCTAACTATTTACTTTGAATAATAAGGGTTCTCTATGGCAGAAAGTTATATGGGCTGAGCCAAGTACAGAAGTTTATCCTGCTTATCACTGCCAGTTGCTTCTGGGGATAACACGGGAATAGTTCACCCTTAAAGATGCAAGAAATCTGCACAGTGTCAGAACTACACCTTAATTGCAACACTTCATCCATTGAAACATCGGGGCACAAATTTGCTACCAATTTTAGCTCCATAAAATTTAGACCAGTGTTCTAAAATATGAAATTCCATTCATGGACTTAAAAACTTAAGAATTTGGAATCTTTCCTTACTGTAGTCACATGAGGATGGGTTGCAAACATATCATACATGTCTTCATCAAGTTATTGTCCAGTGTGTGTTTGCAGTTGTACCATTTCAAATTTGGAGTTAGATACCCATATAAGTATGACACAGAGACTAAAAATTCCCTTACATTTTTATGGTTCCACTTATATTTTGGTCTCCACTATGCAGCCATGCATTCTGGGCTTTCTTAAAAAATAATTAATTCCACCGCTTTAAACTGATTTTCCTAGTTCAGTGAAAGATATTGAGAGAAGAAGTCACTTATTTTCAAATTGCATAGTTTTCAGTAACTGTCCCCAGCACTGGTCCCTAAGCATTCAGCACCAGAATTAATTTTAGCAGCTCTGGTTAATTAACGAGAATGGCACCCCTGTTAAAATATGAGAGTTTTCAGCTGCTGTGTCTGAAAATTCCTCTTCCTGTTTTTAATTTCTTCTGCATTTTGAAGTACCTTACAAAACAAATTTGCTTCACTAGCACCTGGCTAAAGAAACACTTGTGGCAGACCTATGCACCATCTCATAAGTAATCATACAACAGAGGAAGAAAATACTGCAACAAAAGTTCTACTACCTCAACAAAAGCAAAAGACCAAGTGACCCATTCTAGACAGTTTAAAAAATATTAGTAAAGGGAGGGGAATTTTTTTTTTTATCTAAGTGTATAAAAAGCAGTTAATAACTCTCATGAACAGAAAAAATCCTTAAAGACAAAACTCAAGTGTCTCTAAAGAGATTCAGTAGGAGAAAAAAATTAGAAACAAAACTAATTGCTATTCTGTCATCAAGTGGACAACGGTAGAAGAAATATTTGAAAAATCAGCTACTTCAAATTTTCTCATTTATTCTAATTTAGTTTCTTGTACATATTGTGTAATTCTAGAAGGCAGAGAAAAAGCCAGTCTATCAAAATCAAAGCAGCTTTTAGTAAAGACAATGGAGAAAAAATTACTGTCTAGTTCTCAGGAAATCTCTCTTGTGCATAAATCTGAACCTAATTAACCTATAGCAAAAGAAATTAAAAGCAAAAATAAAAGTTCTGCAAAAGGCATTGTTAAATAAAAAATCTGAACATTTTGGTATCACTGGTTGAAGCTTGCTCCATTCTCCTCTGCTCTATTCAGTGCAATGTGCCAGCAGAAGAACTGGCAGAGCAGAAGAATGGGAGAGAAAAATTTGTATTCAGCCAAACTTTGTAGTGAAATTCCTTTGGGAGTTCAAAAGTTTAATTCTTCTGTTTTCAACTGATGGAGCCAATATCTGTTTAAAAGGAAAATCTAAAATTTCACTATCCTAAAGCTTCCCATCATTGAAGAGTCAAGGCAGAGCTGGGCATAGTAAATGAAAACAATTCCATTCCTAGATATCCTATTCTATGTCTGTGATCTATCTTTATTTCTCTATTTTTAAGTTGTGAGCATTGCGTGGTTTCCAGTTAACTTGACAGAGTATCAATCAATATGCAGTTAGAGCAGGATCTTAAAGTATTATCACAGCAATTTATCCTCAACCCACTTTCATGGCAATATAAGAAAACAGAGGCAAAAAATGATGCACAATTCAGTCCAGTGTTGACTTCCTAGTAAGAAGGTGCAGCATGATAAAACATAGGATACATTTCTAACACAAAAATTCTTTAGCAATAGGGTACACTCCTTACTGAAAAATTATAGAATCAAAAAGGTTGGAAAAGACCTCCAAGATCATCAAGTGCAACTGTAAACCCAACATCACTGTGTTCACCACCAAACCATTTTCCCAAATGCAAACATGTTTTGAACAGTTCCACAGATGCTGATTCTGTCACTTCCTTGCGCAGCCCATTCCAATGCCCCACCACCTGTTCAGTGGATGGCATTTGTGTCCTATTCATTTTGTAATATCAAGGGATTTGCAGTGAATAATGGTCAAGTGTTTCAGACTTTTGCACAAAATTTGCGTTAAACAGCCATCGGGTCTCCTTCACAGCCCTAGGATCAACATGAGAGCCGCATGCAGAGATAACTCTAGGGCAGAGTAAAAAAGTGTGAGTGTATCAGCCAAGACTGACCCAAACCCAAACTGAGATTCAGAGAGGCTGGTGACTTGCACCATGGAAGATTTAACTGTTCCCTATCTTTCCCAATGGTTCAGTGCAATCTCAGATTTCACTCTTTCCCTTTCTCCAGGTTCTTCAGCCTCATGTCCCTCCTTAATTATTGCCTCTTTAACTGTGAGGAGGGAGGAAGTAGCATGTTGCTTTCCTAAATCCTTACAATCTGGTCTTCAGGCCATGAAAATATTTATATGCATTTAGTACACTTTTAAAAGGGTTTGAACGTCCTGTACTAAGTCAGTGCTTGAAGTCAGGAGGGGCGCTAGAATACACCACTTTCTTTGGGCAAGCATTTCTATTTGCATTGACTAATCCTTCATGTTAATGGCATTTATTTCACCCCTGTGGCAGGCAGGCCTGTCACAGGTCCTTCTAAGACCTCACCAGGAGGACATCCAGGACTGGATCTGCATCCTCTCTTTCTTCCTGATCAAAGTTACAAGTGCCAGATCATTCTCCCTCCTGGTCCAGGTCAAAGACAGCAGCAGATGGGACAAGGTTTCATGGTCACATAGTGGAACTAGAGGCAAGATCTCATCTGCAAAACAATCCAAATTCTGCTCCTGCTGCTGTCACAGATATCCCACTGAGCTCAAGACTCAGCATGACCAGTGGGCCAGGGCTCTCAAAGAGTTCTCAACACCCACAGAGTATATTTTGTGAGGAAACAAGTGCATGGTCCTCAGAAGGAACAATTTCATTCTGCAAGACATTGGTGCCATCTCCTGCTCAGTCCAGAACTGGACTCCCAGAGATTCAAAGAGTCAAAGTGAGCAGTGCTACAGAACAGAGTTTGCTTTTCCTACTTGCTCTGACTGGAGTACAGCAGAAGGAAGGGATTGTCTGAACAGAAAGTTACAAACCACCAGCTGTTTTGCCTGGCATTTTGGGGGTAGGCCCTAACAGACAGCTTCCAAGACACAAATATCATCCTGGTGACCATTGCAGCAAAGGGGGGAACCCATATGTACTTATACAGCTCCTTTCCCAGTCCTCCCTCTCCTAAAGTACCCATTGTTTTACATTGTGATTGTCTTCTGGATTCTGTCATGCTTCTTTTGAAGGGGAAATCTGTTGATATATGTTGTGTTACATGATCCATCGTAATTCCATGTATCACAAATGTAATTCAATGTAATCACAAATGTGAACCCACCAGGAGGTTTTGTTTTATACTCAGCATGCAACTTTTTTTTAGATGGCCAGAAGAGCTATTAAACGGATAGTTTGAGGGAAGCCTCCACATGAAGGCCAGTACAGTCATCTGTATTTAGTAAAGTATGTGCTTTGCAAACTATTATGCCGCAGGCTAACATGTGAGGATATCTTTTGCAGACTTAAAAAAGCAAACAAAAACCAAATTTGCAGTAGTCTGCCAGTGTTGTCTTTTCATAAATCCTAAATGTTTTGGAAACCAAAGTGAATTGTCTAAAGTTTTGATGCATTTTATATATAAATCATGTTTATTTGTATGTGTGGACTGTTTTTCCTGTTGACATCATTTCAGAGTCATTGTCTGTTTCAGCTAAGAAATATTTCTAATATCTTCCTTATTTCCAAGAACTATATGTTAATGTATGTGCAAACACCAGTTCATCAGACTGAGGAATATGTAGAAGGAAATACTGTGTGTTTATAAGGGTCACAGCTGGCTTTTCTTAGGTATCAAGAGGAGACAAATAAGCAATTTTGAAAAAGAGTAGGATGGGATCTGAAGAGAATTTACCCTAAGAGGACTCATTTTGCAGAAAAGTGGAGAAAAAGTTTATTGCTGTCTCCAAACTCATGTTACCACGAGGAGCTTGTATAGCTTGTCTGGTATTTCTTTCCTACTAGGAACATAGTTTAATTCTCTGAGCTGGCCTGCAATTTGAAAAAAATAATTTATTTAATTTGGTGGCAGGTAGCTTGCCAAGTACCTTGATGAAGAAGTTGTTGTCCATTACCTACAACCAGTATAGTCCCTTTCTGTGTGTTGCTCCTATGCTTTCAAATAGCGGGACAAAACCAGATTTTTTTCCCCAGTTTAACTTCTTCATCTCCCAGTCTACAATCCCTGCCCCATACCATGAATCCATGTTTAGAACACTATACCAAGCTCCTTACCACTGAAAGCTCCCAGGCCAGCCCACACACCTGCCCCTGCACTCTAGCCAGTCTGAGTCTCTCACTCTCTTCCTTAAGTGTTTAATTCTTCCTTACTCCTCTATGCATCCCTCAGTCCCACAGGCCCTCTTCCTGACACCAGACCAACAGAAGGGAAGCCATCAAGTTGCTCTCTCCCCCAGCATGGACACTGCCTATGTCCCGAGGGCCTCAACAGAGGGGTCAGCAGTGGCCATGCACTAGCACAGGACAGGTGGTGGCTGGGGGCACAAACGGCCTGTGAAATGAGCTGACATGCTGCTTGTTTTCCTCAAACATACAGGTATAAATGATAGATATATTGCAATAAATAGATATAGATGAAGTTACAGTCAGCTTTATAGTGAATATAAACTCTAAAATACCACATACCCTTGATATGGGTATAGCAATTAAATTTTTAACTTTGTAGCAAGTTACCATCTTATCTCATTTGTGTTTACAGCTCTAATGGGAAATCAGTTTCCTGGGCCCAGAACGAGAAAAGCAGCCGAGGAGCACACCTTTGGCAGCGGTTGTCAGTCCACATCAACAAAAAAGAGAACCCCAACCAAACTGCAGTGATCAAGCCTTTTTCTAAAAGCACAGATAGTAGCCGGCACAGTAGCAGCGCTACATTTCCCGAGGCTAGTGCCAAAACGCTTTACGACGTTTCGGAAGCCGAAGAGCAATACCCAGCTCAGTACCGACCACAGACTCCCTCACCAATCAGCACTTTGAGCCACAGAACTGCCTCTGTCAGCCGAACAGAAGACGAAGCCCCCACCTTCCAGTCAGAACCTCCTCAGCGAAGCAGCTCCTCTCAAGGCTCCATCATGGAGCAGATCAGCAGTGTTGTTACTCGCTTCACAGCCAATATCAGTGAGCTGAACTCTATGATGCTTTCAACATCTACTCCAGGGACAGCGGGGGCTGCTCCTCTCTGCTCTTCCTACCTGATTCCAAGGGAAATCCAGCTCCCTACAACAATGACCACACTTGCAGAGATCCAACCACTTCCTGCCATTGAAGTCAATGGCTCTTCACAGGCTGCTAGGAAACCTTCAAATGACAGCATCAAAGAAGGCACTTCAGAGACCCCAACGGCCAAGCAAGACCTGGAGGAGTTGGTGGCTTTAACTCCTCCTTCTCCTTTTAGAGACTCCATTGATTCTGGAAGTGCATCTCCCAGCTCTCCAGCTTCTGAATCAGCTCTCTGCATCCCGTCCTCCCCCAAATATGACACACTCCTCATCAGAGATTATACTCAAAGTTCTTCTTCGCTGTGAATGTAGTTCAAGAAGATGTTGGAGCTCAACAACTACAAGCAAGTAGTCAGGGGACAGCCAAGTCTTCAAGATCTCCAGTGTTTACGCAGACAGAGTGAGAGGCATTGGGTCATCTTGTGAGGAATGGAAGGGAAGAAGAGGAATCACCTGAGAGGCGGAAACATCAGATTAATTATGCTGATTTAAAGACAAAATGACTCTTGGCAGATTATCGTGGCCTTAAAAAAACATGGGCTTTTCAGAAACACTGAATCTATTTTTGAGGGCTTATAAGGAGTCTGTTAATCCAGTTACATACCAAGTGCTTTGCTTTAGTATTACAATGAACTGTGTGTACAATATAGGGGACAGGGGGGAACTAGATTGTAAACAACTGTACAATGGTTTGTTTGTTTACTCTGATCCCTTGCCCAGAAGTGAACCTTGATCTTTTATCAAGAATAGAAGACCAAACATTGAATGTACATTTTCTAACAGACTCAAATCTGGGACCAACATGTCAAGCTTTCTCTCTTTTTTTTTCTATGAAGATCACAAAAAGCAGTAATGTATGTTACTACGAAACCTTTTGCTGAAGAATATTGTGTCTGTGATACGTTACACGTGGATAACACTAAGCTGAGGCTTTGCAGTGAGTGACTGCAATATGGAGGGCTTTACAAGTGACTTCTCAACCTACGCATCTGTTTATTAAATTCTCTTCTATCAGTATCTAATTTCAATTTGTTATCATTGGATTCACCTTCACAACAACAAAACCCAAGGAAGATCTCCTGACTATTTCACCATGTTGCCAACTAATATTGAAGTAGCAAAAAATATTTTCTGGAGTACTGTTTTGTAATTCCCCTACCAGGGCAATTGTTGAGATGAATATTTTCTTTCTAGCAGCACTACCAAGCTACATTATAGCTGCACTCCCTAGAAAAATTAGCACATTTTTATGGACATCCTCATGATAATGTTACCAGTTAAAATACTTATTCAGACTCCCATCTTTGCTTGTAACAAACAGGTAAACACCCTAAGGATTTTCTCCATCCTTTGAATGACAGAATTCTAGGATACCAATTTGGATTATCACAAATGCTAACTATCAGTGGGAAAGGTTGTCATAATCTTAATTAATATACACATATATATGGAAAAAACCCTGTGTCAAAGTCTGCTTAGAGGTGATTAAGCTACTCTTTAATAAGCAACAATTTTAAAATTTGTTTTGCTGCTGATCCCTTGCAGTTATGAACAGTGACAAAAAAATACATTCAAAGCAATACAGAGTAATGGTTAAAACAAAGAAGACCTAATGAGATATGAACCAACAGAATCTTTGCTTCTTAGCAACTCACAGAAGAAACAAGGGGATTCCTCAATTTTTTTTTCCTATATCAAAGTAGTACAGTTTAGTGCACTTCATACTGTCACGGCACTTTTTTAATACAGGCAGGGAAGAGTTTTAAAGTTTGAATAGTAGCTAAATAATTTTTGATAGGTGTAGTTACATAGAACTTGTAAGTCAGACCCTAAACGCACACTGTATTTGCTCTCTTCTTCATGACATAGCTGTCCTCAGGTGCCAAACTTTTATGGGTTTGTTTTATTTTATTGAAGGATAGCATGAAGTGATGAGTAATGTACTTCAATTCAAAGTTGAGTTGATGTAGCCTTACATAGAAGACAGCCTCAAGGAAGGGAGCCTTGAAATAAGGCTGCTATATTTTATTTTCAAAACCTTTAGATCTTGTTTCTTCGAAAATAACAAATATTTTGTAATCAAAATTCATACCTCCTTTTTCTCCCCCATGTTCAAAATAGCTATTTGATCAAACAAGTAAAAGATGAAAGCACATTCACATATTTTAGCAAAGAGCATTCTATTCCTTTGGGATTCTTGTTTCATTATTATGCATTGCGCCCCACTTTGCTGCTCAACAACATTTAAAAATTAAAAGTAATAGATGGCTGAATCCAGACCAGCACCTCACAGAGGTACTCTGGTGACTCTAGAGTCAGGCAATGTTATCCAATTGCAGTCTGGGCATGCTTGTCTTGTCAGGTACAGTCATTTATCAGCTTTGCCTATAGCATGAACAGGCAGGTCACAAAACAGCTCTACTCCAGAAGGCAGATCCCTACACTAAGGCATGACTGAAGGTCCTTGTTGCCCATATGCAGTTCTTGCATCCTCGCATGACTGATCAGCACAGACTCAGCTCTGTGCAGCTGCACGGTTCCCAGACTAGAGCTCAGTTTTGCCCTCTTGGTTCACAGTACTAGCATGTCTCATCATTCCTTAGCTGTCATCAGGAGAAAGCATCTTCTGTCACAGGTTACAACCCACATTTAAGAGAAAAGCATGTCCAATCAGTCTGTGATACATTCTTGTTAGGGGAGTTTAGACCACTTAAATGTTGTTCATGGAAGACTTATATGATAATATTTGTCTCCCATCAGTGCAATATTGTTCTAATATAGAGTGTACTGAGGTAACCAATGTGAATTTCGAAAGGATTCTATTACTACCTGTTCTCTTATACTTCAAACTATTGACCGATATTCTTACAAGAACATCCTCCACCTTGAACCTTCCCTAGAATTTTAGATCCCCTTTAGTCTTTTCTTATGGTGGTGGACAATTAATAGAATTGCATTACTGCTAAAATCTCTGGGTTTCACTGCACTGTGAAATAATCAACAGTGGAAATAAGGATTATATGACAAATATAAAATATTTCCTTAAATAAAAAACTAGTAAAAAGGAGTGAAAAATTGAAACTGTCAAGCTCAGCATAAATATACCTCTTCTGCTCTCAAACTGCACCACAGCTATTGCTCAGAACTTCCTGAAAATGGTCATGTGTACTGTCATGACAGTTTGGGTGGAGATGCCCCATGTGCCCTGAATGCATGTTTTAAGAGCCTAAAACCTAACGCTGTGCAACCAAAATTTTAAACACTTTTGTTCACTCTCACTTTTGGAGGAGTCATGTATCTTTGTGTATCTATCAGCCACAGCAGACATTTTAGTGACACAAGGAACTATGGATGGACCCTGCTGAGGTAGTATCTTCTAGGAGTCAGTCTAGTTTTATTAAAAGATGGACAACCTTAGAGGCATTTAAGGACGGCAGAATCTGCTTTAATTGTGCAGACTGGAGCACATCAATGTAATTTTTTATCACATGTTTGAATTCCAACAAAGGGAGGAAAGGTTTTGTGGAGAAGAAGGAAAAACGGTGTAATGTCTGTAGTAATAATCCAAATGAGCCCAGTGGGAGATTTGCAAGACTGGAAAGTTCTTTGGGAGAAGCCAGTGGGTTTGACATAAGAGAAAAAAAATTATGTAGACAGACATCATGACTTCATTATGCTAGTCTTAATTTAGGACATTAAGCTAGAGTAGCAAGGGTTTTCAGACATAAATGCAAAAGTTACAATAATGAACACTTTTCAATCTAACTAAAGAATGTGCAAGTACCAACTGAATGGCTTGAAATTTGCCTTCCAATATAGTGCTGCTGACACAAAGGAAATTAAAGGATTTGAAACTACTGTCATTCTTGACCACATGGACCTCAAAAAAAATCTCTTCTTTCTTTTGTGCTTGAGGCCAACCCTAAAGAGTGATGGTGTAATCACCTTTGGATCTATGCTTTTGAATAAAGTGAGCCATTCTCAGGCCATTTGGAAAGAAGCCTTTGCAATACTGAAGAACTGTGTTTTTAAATTGTCTCTGAAGAATGATTGCATGACTTTGAAGATGTGCTTCCTTGTACTTCTATCTGAACATTTGGTGCCTAGACTCATGCAGATACCTTAGACCAGAGATTTTTAGACCACAGTCCACAAATCACTTGTTGATATTTCATGAAACCTGGTCAAGGTGCTGGCTTCTTCCTTTGATTTCCAGCTACAAAAGTGAGATAGAAACTAAATGCCAATTCAAAAACCATTATAAGCTACAAAAGCAAAAAAAAAAAATTATGTTAGTTTTCTTGGATGTTTATTCAGTTGCTGTGTCTGTAAAAGGAAAACTTGTGTTAAAACCTGAGAGAATAAGCTATCAAAAGAGAGTAAATGGGAAGCCCAATCCATGACTCTCACTCTGGATGATTGTGGAGTTTCCCCTCAAATGTTTTCTTTAGTGTGCAAGACCAAACTGAAAGACTGCATAGCTGTGGGTGTAATTTCTGTAAAGGAAAGTGTGCAACATTGTTGTTCTTCTTAATACATCATTTATGAGGTGAGAGGATAAAAGATGACAGCAACAGACAGCATAAAAAAGAGTTGGTTCCTTAGGGAAATCAGAGCGCTATGCTCAGGACTAACAATGTGACCACAAATTTTGTATTGTATTGGAGACCAGTGTCAGGTCTGGTTTGGCTGACCCCAAAAAAGAGACTTTGGAGCCTAAAGTTAGGATTTCAGTAGAATTTAATACCTACATTTTAAACTCAATTTTAAAACATATATTCAAATGCCAGCTTCCTCCAGCATCTAGCATAGTATGTCTGTGTATGCTCAGAACTAACCTGATCACCACACATCTAAGGATCTTTGTACCTGCCTCATGTTAAAACCCACCAAGGATGCAGAAAAATACATGAGAGTACACAGAATGCACCGTACAGTCTCCTGGCTGGAAAGTGCTCCAATGACTCATTGCTGAGTTTTTATTCATTTCCCCAAGGTATTTTCACAGGGCAGGAACAAATTCAAGAGTATTGCAGTGGAAAAGGAACGGTGCAACCTGATAAGACATACACTGAATAAAATTAGATATCATATATGACCATTTAATATAAAATACTTTTAAAATTTCTGGAGCAGAGATAAGGTATTTTAACTCTGAAGAAGTAGAGGCAACTTTTTGTCTGTGCTACATACTGGCTAAAGAAAAAGTTAAATGCTTCCTTGAAAAATGTTTTTGTGACAGGAGGGAAGGATGTGCCCTTAGATAACTTCTTATCTGCAGAAATGTTGTCTTCCATCTGGAGATCTCAGACCCCAACATAGAAAGGAGAGATTGAATCTTATTGGATAGGCAAAGGAATTAAACTCGAATTGCTTATTCTCTGAGCCTGAAGAAAAAGGGACTTATTTCATTTTCCTGCAGTCACCTTTTACAAAGGTAACCTGGCCCATCTTTGAAACAAAATGTATAGATGTCTCTATAAATTGATCCCAGAGGAAAATTAGCATTTTCTGCACATTGCATTTGCATACTGGCTCAAATAGAGTATTCCTAGACATCTTTTTCCTTGTTTTGCTGCTTTCTTGAGCACTAACTCTTCTCACAAACTCCACAGGAAGGCTAGATATTTAACAAAAGGTCCTGATCTCCACACTAGAGCAAAAAGCTATGTATTACACAGAATAATTTTAAGTCCTGAAGTCCTTAATCTATTTGGGTTAATGGAATCATTCCAGATTAATATCCATATAAAGATAATCAAAGTTGTATAGTGGCCGCTGAAGTCCACATTTGACTATTTGTTCTGCAGAGAATTATAATGACAGGATATTCTTCCCACTCTCTTTTGAATCAAACAGCAGATGGATTTTACTAGATTCATTCCTGAAGCTAGGCTTGGTGAATAAGTCCTTCCAACCATACATACTCTATCTGGTATCCCAGTGGGAAAGTCATCCTCTAACTAAACATGTTAAGGGATGTGAGTGACCATGTCCAAAAAAACCCAGGAGGTCACAATTTTCTGGCAGTTTAATGAAACTCCAAAAATGAAGTCAATACTCTCCATGAACAAGAAAATCATTAATCTACTACCCATTTCACTTAATCTAGTAAAGACTTATGTTGAATTACCTGAATTCTTTTTTTTCTATGATGGTTTATTATTTTATCCTTAGTTCAAATATCTCCAATTGCCAACAACAATTTTTTACTGTGAAAAGGAAAAGAGATACAGGCCAGTGAAGCATAAAGGTAAGTAAAAAATTCATCTGGGTGATGAACTGGTGTATATGGCTGGTTTTGTCTAACCTGAGCAATGACAGTATTAACAAACAATAAATACTAAGTCACTCCAATCTGCCAAATGGGAACAAATATACTATGTATATTACATGTACTAATAGGATTATATGGCAGCTGCTGGTGGTATTTGTAATTAGAAATCTATATAGAATATAGATGTTTTAGAGAGATGGTGCCAATTCCAAAAGATTTATGTGGGCTACAAGTGCTTGTAATTATTTTTTTTTAATTTGCTAATAACTTATGAAGAACTGGTTTCAAACATTCTGTGACCGTTTGTTCTTTTTTATGTTGTTGCTGCTTATACTATTAAAACATAGAGAATGTAAAGTTATTATTTTGATGTGAACTGAAAAAGATTTTTCATAAAATTTAACATTTTTATCAGCTTTGGTTTGCTTTCTACCTGTACAAATGTAATTTATTTTAGCATTGAAGAATACACTTGCTTGTTTCTCAATTGTCTACATCATGTTATAGTTGGTGTTTATGTAGAGTCAGGTACTTTTTGAACAGTATTAAAAAGAATCTGTGATATGACTGAAAACTGGATTTTTTTTTTCTTCAGAACACTTACAGCTATGTTTTCAGTGCATTTTTCTACAAACCAGGTATGCCTATACACAAACCCTTGAATTACAATCTCTCTCTTTTACTCCTCCCTCTCTTGCTTTAAAGGGTTAAGTTAACATTAATGGTATCATAGTTACATAACATTCTAGTATAGTTTGTCTTTTGATGCACACACAATCTCATTGATGAGACATATATAGATTTGAGAGAAAAGAGTAAAATAATCTAGACTTGAGTGACAGAAAACAAAGCTCTTCCACTTGGAATCATATACCAAAACTTTATTTTTATAGATGTCCTAAGAAACTACTTTACTCCTGCAATTGTAGATTCACATCTAATCTTGAACTGCAGAAAAATATCAGAGGAAATTTTCTATGTCCTTTAACATTTGGTTTCTAGAGTTCTGCCTTTTTGACCACTAGGAATAAATGTCTTATCTCACATCTGGCTTCATTCTGTTTCCAGCCAATAGATTTTGCTATCTTCCTCGCTACATGCTAAAAAAAAAACAACCCCCCAAAAATAAACAAACAAAAAACCACAACAAAGCCACTACTCAATAAATCCCGACCCATACAGAAAAGCAACTTGGAAACCCTCCCCAAAACCAAATATAACCAAACCAAAAAAACAACCAAACAGAAAAACAACAAATAAACCCCACAGAACAAAACCAACTTTCTAGTTTGGAAATCCTCTCCTTTCCATTCCAAAATCTAGGGTTTGTAATAGTCTTTATATTCTTACATAGAATGGCATGAATTTGGAATAATTGTACTGCATGCAGTGAAATGCAGAGTATGAACTGCAGCTCTCAGATAAAAGCCAATCATACACGTTATTTTCTAAACACATCTCTAGAGATACTGCTGAATCAGTTTATTTGCTGTTGACAAATTAAGGTGACTAATTCATAACACAATGGTAGGTAAAATGCCCAACTCCAGCTAAAAACCAATGTGAATTCATATCATGTCTTTGAACCACCTAAAACTCTACATCCCAGAGTTAATTCCTTCAGTGTAGAAACCCACAGCAATTAATTCAGCAAAATCTACAGTTTTGTACCAAAAGAAACATTGCAACTATTTCAATTTGAAGAGAAAGACTTTGAAAATCATATGCAACATCTTGTTCCATTGCAAAATATTTTTAAAGCAGTGCCTGGAACACTAGATCAAATTTGCTTTGTTTGCAAGAACAGTTAATTTATGCCATGCTCTGTGATCACCTCTCAGCCATGTTTCTTCTGAGTTTCTGTTATCACTGCAGAATGATGACATTTAGAAACTAATAAACTAATAAATCCTATTCCAAATTAAATCACAAATCAATGTTTACATTGATTAAAAAGAGAGGGGCACTATTCTATAATACACCTTCAGAAATATCAGGGCAATTAGTAATGAGAAAAGAAAAAGTTCAATTTCTTAAAAAGTTTGGAGTCTAATTTCTCTGTCTGTCTGGAGCTTTATCTTTTATTCACATTTGGTCCATAATTGTTATTTGATACCAGAGAAGCCTTAGTGCCAGTACTGTCCTCCTCAGCTAAACTAATACCTGGACTGGATGCTCCTCTTCTTCTTACAGGAGTACCTTTTCTGTCTGCTCACAGAACATTGGGAAAAAGGCTGGAATTTTAAGAACTGCAATCACCCTTTGTGTCCATTCAGGGTCTATTTATTAAATTTGGTTTCCTATTGTAGGAGTTTAAGACCAAATCACAGTGGAGAGCATGAGGTGTTTCTTACTACAAAGGAAATGGATGAGCTTTCTTTTACATGTACAGAGACATTTGTGCTGTATTAACATTTTTTTCAGGGCAGTAGTTTCAAATCACCATCTGCTTTTATGTGTTTGCTTGTAAACCAAGTGTTACAATTAAGCCAATTTTTTAGACTAAAGGAAAGCAGTCAGCATGCTCACTATAATTCTGTTTAACAGGGATTCAAAACTTACCTCCACATAACTTATCTAACTTATGTAACTTCTTTCCAAAGATTAGCAAATGAAAACCTTCACTGTTAAGGGTTCCCTGGGCTTTCTTACATATGTTGTGAATATATGTGTCATAGAATCACATAAGTTTTTGTTTTGAAAAAGACCTCTAGGATCACCAAGTCCACATGTTAAGCCAGCATTGTCAAATCCATCAGTAAATCATGTCCCCTTGCCTCCCATCCATGTGTATTTTATACATGTTATATTTATATACATGTTATATTTATAACATTTCTAGGGATGATGACTCCATCACATCCTGAGCAGCCTGTTTCAATGCTTGAAATACATCCCCCATCAGTATGAGGAGTGAGACATCAGATTTATGCTTGTTCAGTGAGGTGTAGAGTGGGCTCAAGTGCTTGTCACAAGATTGGTGTGGTGTGCTACACACACACTGTGGGCTGGCCCTTGGTCCTCACGAGAGTAATTCCCAGAACATTGCTCTCTTTTACTGATCACCTTCTGCCTAAGCCACTCCTGAGGTGCTCCAGAGCTTCCATTATAAATACTCTTAAACATGTGTGTAAGCGCCAAGGATGTCAATTAATCTCAGCTTAAAAATTACTTTAGACTGATATTTAACTAGCCCTGTAGACACATCACTGATGAGCCCAGAAAGGAAAATGCCCAGAGGGTATGGAATCCTAAAAATCTCAGTCTAAGACTGGGAGGATAAGATTTACTTCCAAGTAGAATATGAACACAAATGGGGACCCCGAATTTTAGGTGTCAATGTCAAGCTTACAAAAGAAATTCCAGTGAGGTAAAATATGAAAAGGAGATGGCCTGTAGTCTATGTAGAAAGAATAAAAGCAGCATAAAGAATATTGAGGTAAATTAAGGAAGAAAAATAAGGAAAAGTACACCAAAATTAAAAATACAGGACTGTATTAGAAGTGAGATTTTACTGGGGGAATAATCATGAAACTGTAAATTTAGGAAACAATTAAAAGGCCAGCACAACTCTGAAGCTCCATCTGGAAGTAGACCAATCAAAAGTGCTAAGTATCACACTGGCATAAAGCAGACTTTATGGATGGAAGAGCAGTAAAGAGCAGGAAAGAAATAATGTAAAGATTTTATTGAGGTCAGGATTTTCATGCTGGCGTCATACCAAAATCCTATCACGGTTATAAACTGTGTGAAATGACATTATTTCCTGATAAATTATTTTGTCCCATTTCCTCTTCTAAGTCATTGTTATTTGATGACCAGCAAGATGCTGAACAGTTAGACATTTGGTAAAGGAAAATCTGGCACCAAGTTAGTGCAGCAGAATTGGAAAAAAACCAAAGACTTGCCATGCTCTTTGGTAAGACAAGGCTGGCCAGCACTGCCCATATGTGACTACCAAATATCAGAGAGTGTTCATCCAAACAGGCTTTACCAAGTTTCATCTTCAAGCAATATAACAGGGTGCCTTGGCTTGTGCCACGTACAGTTTATCCCTGCTGCCTCACAAACAGTTCTGGGAAGCTTGGTCCATTAGGCCACAGAATATCAGGCTTCTTGATTGCACTGCTGCTCCAAAGCCAACTGCATCTGCTCAGGCCAGGGAAAAGCACAACCATAGTTCAGTTATAACACAACATTTCTGTCTCCTGTGAATTAAAGCTCCCAACCACAAATGAAAACCCACAGCTGAGCACAGCTACAGAGAACTCACATCTGATGCAAATACCCACAGAAATAAAGGGGAGTTCACTGAGCAATGACAGCTTGAATTCAGACCAAAAGGTGTAAATTTCTTGCACCATGCAGCAAAACTCTGCCTGTAGATTTGTTAGAACAGTCTGAATGCCAAAGGAAAGGAAGAAAATACAAAATTGCATAGAAAAGTCCAGCAGTGCTGGACTTACATGAAAATATAGGAATTACCTTTGCCTCTATTATACCTCAGTTATCTGATGACAGACCATGGAATAGTGGGTTTTTAATTTCTTCATCATCCTTTTAGTACCCCAATCATACAACAAATACACAACACAGTAACTGACAGGGATTGTTCAATCATCTCACACTGCATCAATAGCAGCTGTCTTCCAAATAGATTGGGAGATACAAGCAATGCATCAACACTGGCTCAGAGGGAGCACAAAGCCATATGAAGGAAGGAAAAGGAAAACAAGGTAAAAAAGAGACTCAGATGACAGCAATATCAATCCTGAATAATTTCACTGAAAACAGTGGTGATGAATGTGAATGAGACTTATGAGTGTGCAGCAGATCAGGGTCTGAGGCTGTCTTCAGGATGGCTAGGAGTGTCCTACTTCACAAACTTGCTTTTTCTTAGTATATTTCCATAGCACAATTTTTCCAAAGAATGTGCATCTCTTGTTTACTAGAATTCTTTTTTCCAGCTTCTACATTTGATTATTTTTACTATTTTCTCGGCTTTGAATTTTCTCATAAAACTATCTACAAAAATCAGGGTACCTGAATTTCACTGAAAATCCCATTAAACCTTATACTTGCATTATTTTAATCAATCCTTGGTAATTTTCTATTAGTATTGCCAATACTGGTTATTTTTTACTTAAGCAAAACCACAGAAAAACAATTCCCAGTTCTAATTAAGCAAATGGGAATTCAGCCATAGAACTACTTAACCAGTGAGTAAGCCTGGAGTTCATTGTTAAGCCCTCTCTGTGCTGGAGCTGGTAACAGCCCATGTGCATCAGCAGGGGCACTGTTCCTGGCCAACAACTGCTGAAGGGGGTAATTTTCTGCAGATTGCATGCTCACAAAAATACATCTCTTGACTAGAGCTGGACTTCCTCCTGACTAATACACTGTTTTATTCTGCACGAATTACCTTTAATACTGTTTTCTGGGAGAATAAGTTCACTAGGATAGTCAAAGATTCATCATGCCAGTCAATCTCAGTGTCAGGAAATGTTCCCATTAATTAGAATAGAATAGAATAGAATAGAATAGAATAGAATAGAATAGAATAGAATAGAATAGAATAGATACAAAGCCATGCTCTCTGTTTCAGGACTGACTTACATTTGAAACATGAAAAGAATCAGGATAGAACACTAAGTGTTCCACACAACTGGATCAAAGATGAATGATCACTGTCTTGTCAAAATCTTTCTGAATTAAACAAATTTCATGCCTCATTTCTTCTGTCCTGTGGGAAGAGGAGAAGAGCTCCAATGCAGTATTCAAACTCAGCCCCAAGGATTTTTTGCTGCAGCTGCTGGGACATAAATCTGCAGTCACCAGTACAACAGTTAAATTCCATTCTCATCAGTGATGATTGTGTTTTCATTGCAGCTTTCAGGTTGTGGGAGGATTAAAAACATGTTAGTAATTCCTAAAATCCCTGGCTCACTCATAAACACATACTTCCCTATATTTTATATGCTTTTTTCACTGGCGGTTTTGGTGCACAAGTGGTTAAGACTGCATTTTATTCTGCAAATAACCAGGGCTGGGCTTCCATATAGCACTTCATGTTTTCTAAAGCTGCCATTTATGCAAACACTAGAATTGACTTTTTTTAATTTATGATTTTATTTTTTTTTTTACAATAGACAGCACTGAAAAGATTCTATTTGTTCGGTGCCTTTTGTTTTCCTGTCTGCCTTGACAGCTTCCTACCAGAGCAGGCTGGTACCTCTGATGCTGTATTTCTGCAGCCAGTATTCTGTATTCTGCATCTCACGCTGCACAGCACCTGACAAGCAAAGGATGTGACCTGCACTCAGAACCCTGGGTTTTTTCCTCCACCCACACATCAAACCAAAAGGCACAGAATAGGTCAAATGCAATTACGGTTTTTGTGACAAGGTTTCATTCTTAAAACATTTCAGTTTGTTAGTTGTCAATTCAGACTTGACAAATAATAAAATTTCTGGTATTCAAAGACACTGTGATATTGTCTATGACAACAGAGTTTGGTATTTTCAGTGGCTGATTGTATTCTCTGAATCATTCTTTGTAATAAATATATTTGCATGAGAAGATAGATACAAAAAGGGGATTCCTTAAGAGGTAGAGTTTTTAAAAGGACTGTTTACTTGGTTTTGGTAGTATTTTAATACTTTTGTCTTCAAAAAGTTCCCTCAGTCATAAAGATGGAAAAGATAATGGGGTTTAGCTCATTTCTCTGCAAGATTACTTCATCACTAACATCAATACACAGAGTTCCCAAGTTGTAAAATGTACTCTTTCAAACATTCTTCCTGAACTTAAAGTTATACTACGACTTTAAATCAGATACATGATCTGCTATGCATCACCCAAAATACAGTAATTCAGCAAGCTGACTGGTGCATGACAATCCCCCCCACCAAAAAGCAGAACAACGAAATTTATTTATTTCTAGAATTCCTTTTAACAAGAAAAAAATCATTCTCTCTTTAAATATTCAACATTGTGAAGGCAAAATATTAAGCTGAAAAGGAGGAAACAAGTTCCAAATTATTGTCTGTTAAAAAGAAGAGGCTTCTGTTCCACTGTAAAAGGGACCAAAACATGGGGAAAAAGTATGACTAAAATGTGATATGTAACTTCTGCCTTTCTAATTCCATTAGCTGTGTTTCCACTTCTAAAAATGGTTATAACATTTTGATCTGCACTGATATAGTCAGCACTGCAAAATCTGAGTGAATACAAGGCAGTGATAGTGCTTTATGCGGTGCAGCAAACTGAGGTCAGCCCAGGGTGGATAATTGAAGGCTGACCCCGAGCACATGCTGTGAGCCACCCCTCATACCTCTCACTCGCTGGGATTTAGCTAATTATTTCTATGACTTGTAAAAAGACAGTCTTGTTCAATAATGGGTGAGGATTTAATGGTCAGCCTAAAAGGTCTGAAGCCATCTCATCCATCCTACTTCCTCAGCACAGCTCCATTCAGTTTCAGCTCTACTGGTGAAGTTTATGACCCAGTGCAATAAATCTTACAGCTAAAACCTTAGCTTTGTCATTTCTACACTTCCTTTCTCAACTGCCACCTGGTGAAGGATTTGGAATAAAAAAAAAAAAAAAGGCCTCTAAAGAAAAACATCTTTGCAAAGCTCTTCCTGAGCTATTTTTTTCCGAATAGGGTTATTTAAGTACTATTTTTATTCCATCTAGCACAATCCTACTTCCAAATGTCAAAAATCCCTTTGGTGGAACAAGAATGGTGCTGGCTATCAGCTCTGTGGATTTTACTGTCTTGTCACATCAGAGATAATCCTATTATTTCTTCCTTGAACTTGCTTCATAAGGATTGAGAAAATGAAAAGCTATAAATCAAGAGATATAAAACTGAAATAAAACACACAACATATTATGGAGTGGAGAAACTTGCAAATATCAGCAAATTTTCAGGTGATACATTTCCTTCTAACCTGCTCAAGTCTTTTTTATGCCTTATTACTTATTGGATGATCATTAGCTTCAGCACCTCCTCTGTGTTTCCATC
This sequence comes from Melospiza georgiana, assembly GCF_028018845.1. Lineage (NCBI taxonomy): Eukaryota > Metazoa > Chordata > Aves > Passeriformes > Passerellidae > Melospiza > Melospiza georgiana. The sequence continues at coordinate 72,822,511 of NC_080431.1, forward strand.
AAACCTCTAATGAGATACAAGAGAGTAAGTTATTTCCCCCAAATCCTTTACAAAGCCAATGCAGAATAAAGAATTTAATTCATCCCAAATTTTAGGCAGCACACTTAACATCCCTTCTCTAACCCAAATAAATCAATAACACTTTGGCTCTTTTTGGTTGCTTGGAGCCAGCTAAAAATTATCACTGAACGCCCTACTAAAGGAGCAGATTTTTCCCATTACACACTTCTAGAGCTGCCAATTTAAACTTTGCAAAGCAATACAGCAAAATCCTGTCAAAAAAGACTATATCCTGATCAGCAGTTATTATGTCTCCCTTTCATCTCATTTTAGCTACTGTGATTGGTTTTGTGTACTAGAAATACTGCCATTACCATTTCACAATTGAGACTCCAGTCTCAATGCAAACATATATATGGGCAGTTGAATCCTGGTAGATGTATTGTTTATCCATAGAATCATAGAAAGTTTTAGGTTGGAAAATAAATCTAAGATTATCAAGTTCTAACACTAACGCAGCGCTGCTAACCCCACCATTAAACCACGTGTTTAAGTGCCCCATACATATACTTCCAGGCATGGTGATTCTACCATTGCCCTGGCCACCCTATTCCAAACCCTGGCTCACCCTTTCATTGAAGAAATTTTCCCTAACACCCATTGCATTCTGTTTTAACGGTAGGAAAAAAAATCAGAACCAGAAATCTTATATAATATCTTATTTTTCTCCTGGCGCAACTCCTCTTGACCTATCACTTGTTACTTGTGATAAGTGGCTGACCCCTACCTCACTACAACATCCTTTCCGGTATTTGTAGAGAACACCTACCATTATTCATCAACATCTACTCTTATTATGTCTCATATAACTGGTCCAGACATTCAAATCATAAAAATAAAACTTAAAAAAACTTTGTACGTTGTCCCTCATGTCTATCATGCTCAAGATTATTCCTCTCAGAAGACATTGCTAGTTATTATATGTTTTTCAGAGTGAATTAAAATACTTCTGCTTTGTGCCCCCCTTTTTTTCCCCTGCATCTACAAAGTAATTACTGGCAAATGTAGACTGCTGTATGAACTGCTGCCCCTTTTCAAATTGCATCAGCCCCACTGAGTTAATGGACCATGTTTCAGCAGAGTGGGTGGGTGGCAAACCACACAGAGCTATTTAGCATTCAGGGAGCGTTTTCTTTCCTTCTTGTGTAAAACTGTTGCTTAAGCCTCTGCAGTGATCAAGAAGAAAGTGCCACTGGAACCTGTTTAGCCTACCTCTCTGGTACATCAGAAAAACTTCAGGAAGGCCAGGGCAACAAAAAGATTACTTCACAGTTCACCACATAGCTGCTAATGCAGCAGAATGGGGCAAAGAAATCAAACAAAATTTAAAAGGAAATAAAACTGAAAAGGACTGCTGAGAAGAAAAAAAACCCCACTGAAGAAATGCAAGATATAATGCTGTTCTGTTGACATTCTTTGCTCTCATCCATGGCACTTATCAGGGGGATCCTGAATTGAGTTTGTAACTAGAGGAAATGGCAGAAAGCTCCACTTAATTCACCAGAACTCTATTGATTTACACCAGCTGGGTAATAGAGGAAGTGAGCTCAATTTTGTTAACAACTCTAGTGAAAGGCAGCTTGGCTTTCATTTCCTTCAAGACAGCTTGGCCAAAAAGACTGTAATACATAAATAGGAAAGTCAGGAGGAGAAATAGAAAGCTCACTCTGGGGAAGTGGTTTAGCCTCTGTTGTGAAGCAGAGCTGCATTTAGCACTTAGTCTCCTGCTGCTCACAGCACTGAGGTGTTTCTGTATCTGAGAAAGCTAAAACACCAGCCTAGGGACTGGCAGTAATTCGTCACAGGTACCACTGGATCCATCTGTGACCTTAGCAAACAGTTAAACATCAGCTCATGCCATGTTTTTCATCACACAGCTCATCTGATATTGAACAAGCCCTTGGTGTTTTCTATCTAGGACAGATGTATCTGTGCCTCACTGCAGGTACGCTGGTGATGCTGCCAAGAACCACAGACACAACTCAGAAGATCAGTTGCTTAAAATAAGATGGGGTTCTATCTCCCATTGCCAGCAACAAGCACTGATGCCCAAGTAGCTTTGAAAACTGATTTTTGAGCATGTGGGAAATTTTCTGCCTTTTCTGCATCCACATGGGTTCATCTGAAAGAGATTCTCCCTCATTTAACAAAACAAGATGCCTGAACCTCAGTATTGAACTCCTATCCTTATCACAGCAACAATACTTTACCAAGAAGCACACCTTCCTCTAACCTACTGCATTTTCAGTTTCAAAATAATACAAAAAATCTGCACAATATGAACAATCAAAACATTTTCAGTGGAAGATTTATTCATGTGATGGCTTTTGCCTGGATCAGAAATGCATAGGTTCATCCATGATAATATGGTATCTCAGATCTTACTGCCTCCACCTGCTGTTTTGCATGTGTACTATCACTTCCATCTTCAAAGCCTGAAAGAAAAGAAGTGTTTTGAAAAATAACATAAGTAAGCCCCAGACCTCTAATAATAATAATAAAACTAAGAGAGAAATTGAAAGAGCCCCATTTAACTGCCTTTGGCTTTTTTGGAATTTCCAGAAGATAGTATACAAAGCATCAAGCAAGTTAAGGACCCTATCACAACTCTGACACATCAGATACTGTTTTCTTAGATTTGGAGAACATCCTGTGATGCATGAAACAAGCAGAACATGCTGACTCACATATGTATTTTACTGATGGTGTCCCACAGAGACTGTCAGGAAATTGTATGGGAGTGTTCAAATATTGTATCTATTGATTGTGATAAAAACTTAACTTACAGTACTATGTAACTATGTACCTAACGCTAAGTAACTCTGCAACTATCATGGGGGTGTTGTATGAAAATCATCTTGTTTTGATAAAAAGGTATGGTAGTTGAGGTTCAAGCCATCTTGGAGGCTCAGTTCTCACTTTTCTTTTCTTTTATTTTTTTTTCCTTGAAATTAATGTCTTCCATCTAAGAAATGTTTCCTTATGCCATGACATTAATACTGTTGTAGAGCAGAGAGACTTGACCATTATAAAAGAAGACACTTATATCACATTTCTGGTACTGATTTTTTTTTTCCTACTATTAAAACACAATGCAATTCTTCATTTCAGCTACTAGGCAACTAAAAATTTTCACAACAGTCATCAAAATTATTCAGAGAGGAGGAAATCTAGTGAGGAGAGATGTCAGATGGCTATTGCTTATTTAATGCTTTGCTTGCAAGTGAAGAGAGAAAAAGTAATTGAAGAAAACTCTGAAAGTTTGTGATCCTCCATTGCACCGCATATGCTGTCATAAAATAATTCATAGGTGTTAGGAGAATCAGCAAAGTTACTGCTTGATGGTTTAAATTAAAGGAATAGAGATGAGGAGCATGTTCTCCTGGGTTAAATATGCTTCACTGTGACTGTAAATCAAACATAATCAATAGCAAGAAACACTAGTGACAGGTTCTCAAGAGCCATAGAAGATTAATGTAAAAGAAGCAGTTTGAAAAGCCCTCCAGCTTGACACTTTAGAAGGTAGATTTTCATCAACATGGATTTTCAGATAGTTTTAGTTGCTGAAAATTATGCAAAACCACTTGAGTTTGGCAGGACCAGATATGCAAGCAGCAGTCCATCACAGAGATTGCTAACCTCATAAAATTAATTCTGTGACAAAATCGACAGTAAGTGACACGATCAATTCTCTGCACAAAAGCACCAGCTTCAGGAAACTTCAAATCCTCTTGCCTTCATTTCCAAATATGGGATGACCATGTATTTACCTTCCTACAAGACATTAATTTGGAAAACATTCTGAATTATAAAAACACCTATATAAGCACCAAACATGCTTGAGAATATAACAGTGTAATGACTATTATTTTACCATTCTATTCTTGCTACAGGCAACCTGATGTAGCATCCAACATTTTAAGACCACTTAAGATTATCTGACCATAAATTCTAACCTGAGTGCTACAGGCAACACATTTTTTCTCAGATTTTCTTATATTGGGACTGGGAACTTATTTGAAGAAAAAGTATTGTCACTGTTAAAACAACTCATCCAATTATCAGAACTTCAGCTCCGGTGAAGTAATTACTTTCACAGACTCTGAATTAATGTATAGGCCTAAAAAAAATATTTATTATAGGGAATAAAATCCTTTCTCATTCTGCAGCTGAGACTGTATTCTAGTCCACTACTAGGAAAGTGAAAATATATCATAATTTTGGGATTTATCATATTCCACAGCAAGAATGAGTCTTAGAATACATTACAATCAGGTGATAGTCTGGTTTAATTGATCTTTATTTATTTGAGTTGGAAATTTAAACAATGCCTGTATGGTTTATATATAGTTGCTGTATAGTTGCTAACTCATTGTGGAGCTGAGAATACCTCTGCCTGATGTTTCCCTGGACCTTTCAGTTAGTAGAAATGATCCATGGTTGTTGCTGGATAATTCTGATCATCCCTTCAGTCCTCTATGCCTCATTACACAACTCTGCATGGAGATAGGAGGGTCTATTTATTTCTCTTAGAAAGAACCTAGACAGCTTGGTAGAGAGATTGTTTGGCTTTTGAACTGACAAAGTTGACTGAATTTTCCAATTAAATCCCATATCTTGAGACTGACTGATTAAAGGTGAAGTAATAAAAGTTTGATAGCACTACCAAATATTTCAAAAAATGTCAAAGGTGTGCAAGAGACACTGACCTTGTTCTCAAGATTGTTTTACTAGGTGCCTTGTTTAGTCAGAAATGAGATTTGTTTTCAGTATGTGCTACAAAAAGTCATGGAATCACAGAAGCATAAAATGGTTTGGGTTGGAAGGGACCCTCAAGAACATCTAGTTCCACCCCCCTGCTGTAGACAGGGACACCTTTCACTGCACCAGGTTTCTTAGAGTTCTGTGCAATCTAGCCTTGAACACTTCCAGGCATGGGGAGTCCACAAATCTGTTGCAGTGTCCTCATCATCTCCTTTTAATCTTGCTGAAATCCTGGTCTTCTTCTACTTCTTGGTTAATATTCTGTTTGAGAAAGTTTAAAATCTATCTTCAGATAGAAATCACAGCCTCTACTGTCGCCTGATTTGTTTCTACTTCATCTGCTGTGTATTGCACAGTATTTGGATTTGGTTCTGCTTTGTGTTTTTATTTGATGTCATTCGCAGTGCACAACTCTCCTTGGCAGCACTAGGCTGTCCATCATGTGAAACAGACAACCACAGAACTTGTCTGTGTTTTCTGATCCAACAGATGAGTCAACACTGCCTCTTCACTCCTGTCTGTGTTGCCATTCCATCAGTCACTTTACTATCTGTGCCATCTTCATGTTGTTTTGTGAGTACACAAAACAGGACATTTTGTGCTCATGTTACTGTGTGGTGTCAAGCTGTTTAAATTTAGTGGCAGGTTCTATGACTCAGTGTTTCATTAGGATGGATGGGATATGCTGTCCTTGTTGTGCATGCCTTCAGCTTCTTGATGCCAGCTACAACCCACAGCAACAGATTTCTTTCTCATGGTAAAAATGCTACCAGTAAAAATCCCAGAAATCTGAACTTTCTCTAGGTGAGGGTGTTCCTCTATTTACATTGACCACCTCCACAATCAAGATGAGATCACAGAGTTTTTCATCCAGATGGTCTTGTTCAAAGATTACCAGAGGAATAGGAAGGTTTGTCATTCAATCTACTGCGTGACTTTTATCCTGGGTGAATTTAGTGGAATTTCTTTAGTCACTCACGATAAGCCCTGCTTTCTTTCATATTGTATGTTAACTGTCTTCCCAACAGAGTGACACACCTGTGCAATTTTACACTCCTATCATGTTCAGTGTTAAATTCTACAGGCACATTGTGACCTCTTTGTAAACCTTAAAGCTTCCCTCCAATCTGAAGGAACTTTCTCATGAGTGAGCCTAGGGACAGTTTGTGGAGTTTTAACTTTTGTTTGACCTCTGAATTTCCCCTTTGAAGCACACATTCTATTAAAATTTTGTCCAAACTTACCATTACTTTTCCCCCTCTTCTCTCACACCAAGATTTTAGTTACACTACTAAATTAGTAACTAACCTGAAAGTTACTGAGTAATGAGCTTTATTGAAGATGCATTTTGCACTTGATGGTACTCTTTCATTTAATCCCTTATGAACTCCAAGGCAGTTTTAACGTTTATTGCTCTTTCCCTTTTTTTCTTCTACTAACAGCTTCAGGCTGCTTGTATTTTGCATGCCCTTTACTTGGCTATATTTTCTCCAATCTAAAATCACCTTTTATCATTTTTGTGGATTAATATTATGGCTAACTGCACCATCTATCAGCAAACAAATTGCTATTTGATATAAAAACAAGTCATAAAAAGCAGCATCCTTCTTCTTCAGTGCCCAGAAAACCTTGGGATCTGGCAAGCCGGTAAGAAATGCTTTCCTGCTTGTAAGAAAGCAGGATTTCTTTCTTTTCCTTCCTTCCTTCCTTCCTTCCTTCCTTCCTTCCTTCCTTCCTTCCTTCCTTCCTTCCTTCCTTCCTTCCTTCCTTCCTTCCTTCCCAGCTGAAGGACAAGACAGCTAAAAGCTTAGTAAAGTCAAGTTAGGAAAAAAAATTAAACACCTGGCTAATAAATACAATTATATAATGTATTTCTTGACTTTAATTAGGAATATAAATTAACATATTGGTCAATAGTGATGGCAATGATTTCACAGCAATTTTTTCCCAGATTAACATCCATGTAAGAAAAGTTAAGTTGGTATGGAAGTTGCAGTCTAGATAAGAGCAAAGCACTCTCATCTCTCAAGGATGACTGTTTCACTGTTTTGGACCTTTTAAAACTATTTTAGCTACCAGAAACTGAGAGAGTGTATCATTCACTCAGATCATCAGGCATTCAATATTCATCAATATCACGATATACAAAAAGTATTATGGTGCCAACAGTCTTGAAATTGATATCAAAAAGGGACAGTCAAAATTTGGAAAATGACCATAATTATTTACAAGAATCCATAGAAAAACAGAACTGAATATGCATGAAATGCCGACGTGATGTTTGGCCCATGGTAAAGAGGAACCTAGTGTGTACGTGCTCTCAAAAATAAGTATGAGCCAAGTGTTCTTCTGCAAAAAAAAAAACCAAACCTTTAAATAGCTATGGAATTACACATCCTACAATTACATAAAATTAAGACTATATTGTCGCAGACATTTTTTCACAGAAATCCTTTCTTTCAGATTTCTGCATCTTCTGGAAGGCAGAGGCCTCAGAAGAGAATGTAAACAATTGTTATCAGCTGCTGTGAAATGCAATAGGATGCACCTATTTTGACCAGTGATTGGTTCATGTTCCATGTTTATAATTAAGGGCCAATCACAGGAACAAGCTGGGGACCGAGTCCCTGGACACAACTTTGTTATAGATTCTTTCTTTCTATTCTTAGCTTAGCAAGCATCTGCAAACTTTGCTCTTTATTCTATTTAGTATAGTCATAATGTATTATATATCTTATATCAATAAATCCAGCCTTCTGATCAAGAAACAAGATTTCCGTCTCTCTCTCACCTCCAGCGACCCACTCAGGACGCTGTAATACTATATGTTTTGTAATTGCAATATCAGAATCAGAAATCACTTCTGCTATGGGGTGGGGGCATGGCTGTGTGCTCTACCATTCAAACCACATGCTCATGGAAAGTATGTACTGCAGGACAGTAAAGTCCAATATCCGGGAAAGAGGCTTCATTAATTTTTATATGGAAGACAGATTTCTGCAGCATATAGAAATACATTGGGTATTATAGCTTCTTTCATCTTTATGTATTATTGTGTTCCAGTCTTGGCTGTTCCAGAATAATATATTCCAGATCTGTCATAGCCTTATTGCAATGGAGAAATTATCTGCAATGCTGACCTATTATAACAGACACTAGATGCAATCTCATGCATTTATGTAACATTTAAATGGATTTATTCAAATTGGTGAAAACCTTTCTTTAGTTCCTCCAAATAAAGAACCATTAACTGTTATATTGACAAAAACTTATAGACTCCTCTGCGCTAACGTATTCCATTCTCAGTCTGCACAGTGAGAACATTTTCATAGCATTTCTTCACAGATTAATTGTTCTAACTGCAATGAGGGCTCTTATCATTCCTCTGCCAGAGATGAATATTGCTGCTAATCATGATGCAATTGGTGCAATTGTGCTTGGCTATGAATAGCAGAGGAGAAATCATGTTTATGATGAGGTGGCCCTGAGTTTAGTGAGGCCACTGTAAACAGAGGAGAAAAGGAGCAGCAGTAAGCAATTGTCATGGTTTAATCCCAGCTGGCACTCAGCCCTACACAGCCTCTTTCCCACTCTGCCACCACATCAGGATGGAAGAATAAAAGTAAAAAAATGTGTGTATTGAGATAAAGAAAGGTTAATAGGGAAAACAAAAGCCATACACACAAGCAAAGCAGAACAAGGAAGTCATTCACCTCTTTCCATGGGCAGGCAGGTGTTGAGCCATCCCCAGGAGAGCAGGGACCCACTGCATGTAACAGTGACTTCGGAAGACAAATGTCACCACCCTGAACCTTCTTCTTTTTCTTCTCCCTCCAGCTTTTATCTGCTGAGCATGTCACCATGTGGTATGGAACATCCCTTCAATCAATTGGGCTGTGTCCCCTCTTTGTGCACCCCCAGCCTCCTTGCTGGTGGGGTGCGGTGAGGAGCAGAACAGGCCTTGACTCTGAGGATTGATCAAGAGTAACTAAAACACCCTTGTATTATTAGCACTGTTTCCAGCACAAGCCTGAAGCACAGCTCCAAACCAGCCACTATGGAAAAAAATTAACTCCAGCACAGCAGTAAAATAGGCAGACAAGAGCCCAAAAGTATAGGCAGCATCTCTGTCAAGAAAGCAGCATCACCAGGGTGCCACTTGCACTTTTATTGGCAGCATCCCTGCTACAGATGCTGTTAGTCAGCTCCGCAGGGAGACCTTTTGCTGTTGTTCCTTTGTTCCCATGCACTGCACAGGGTTGGAAAAACATAAGTGGAGGGATTATTCTTTGTATTGTCTGTCCTAAAGGAAAACCATTCTTCTGCAGGATCAGGAGTCCATGCCAGTGGCAGGGATTAAGTCTCCAAGACTGATACTTTGTGCCTTTCTCCATTTGCCACAATTATGGGTACAGCATGGTGCCTACATCAGTAAAACATTAAAGATATAAGCATGATTACAGCATTTTTTATGTAAGGGAGAGGATAATTTCACTTATCTTCATAAAAACTAAAAGCCTTATTTCATTTGGACTCTATAGATCAGCAGTGTAAAGAGACAACTACTTCCAAGAGGAAATTGGTACCCTCACCTTAGAAATTTACAACAGGACAGGAAAAGTTGTTGTCCACAGATATCTCACACTCCATTTTTCCACATAACAGGTAAAATATGTGACTTGAACTAAAGTCTCCTCTTTAAACATTTAAAATCAAGTGTGGAGAATTACTTTTACTGTCAGTTTTCACTGGGAGGCAAATGTAGCCTTTCTGAAAATCTGACAGTAGCACCAATGAGAATGGAACTGATAACATATAAATCTGACTGCAATTCCCAAACCATTTAACTGCCAATTAGAAAGATTCAGTATTTTCCAGAGGGAAAAGAAATAACTCAGGTGACTGAATTGACTGCTTCATTGGTGAAGAAGACTCTTCAAAAGGAGAGAGAAGTGGATGTTTTTTACCTTTAATTCAGCAAGTGTTCCAACCGTGTCTCCCATTATATCCTCACAGACAAACTAATGAAGTAAGGACTGCATAACTAAAGAGTCAGGTGGGTTGAAAATTGGCTGACTTCTGGACCCAATGGGTTGTGGTCATCAGTACAAAGTCCTGAAGAACAGTCAGCAGTGGTGCACCCCAGCAGTCTGTACTCAAGTCAGCACTGCCTAACAGCGTTATTTAGGATTGGGTGATGGGACAGGATGCACCCTCAGCAAGTCTGCAGGAACATAATGTGGGAATAGGGCTTGATGCACCAGAGGATTGTGCTAACATTCAAAGGGGCCTTACAGGTTGGAGGATTGGGACAAGAAGAACATCACGAAGTCCAAGAAAGGAAAATGTCAACTCTTTCTCCTGGTGAGAAATAACCCCAAGCACCATGGCAAGGTGTGGCTGACAGCTGGACAGCAGCTGTGCAGAGAAGGACCAGGGAGTCCTCACGAACACCAGATGAATATAAGCCAGTAACCAACCGTCACAGCAAAGGAGGCCAACAGCCTTCTGGGCTGAATGGCACAGAGTGTTGCCAGCAGGTTGAGGGAGGTGATCCCTTCCTTCTGCTTGGCACTGGTAAGACATATCTGCAGTTCTGTGCTCATTTATGGGCTTCCCATTACAACACATATGGACAAACTGGAGCGAGTTCAGGAAAGAGCCATGAAGATGTCTGAGACCTTCAGAAATCACACATATGAAGAGAGGCTATGACAACTGTGGCTAATCAGGCCAGAAAAGAGAAAGCTCATGGGGAATCTTGACAATGAATAGAAGAACCAGGGATGGAGGAAAAAGAAAGAGCCAAACCTTTTCCAATAACACTGAGTGATAGTGCAAGACACAGAGGCCACAAACTCAAATACAGGAAATACTTAAATGGAAGAAAAATCTCTTTCACAGTAAGGGTTTTAAATAATGGCACAAGCTGCACAGAGATTGTGGAGTGTCCATTGTTGAAAATTTTCAAAACCCATCAAGGCAGATGTTGGGAAAACAGCTTTAGCTAACCCTACTTTGAACAGGGGGAATGGGCAGTATCTAGACATACCTTTCCATCTCAACTATTCTGTGATTTAAATATTGTAGAGTAGAAATAAAAAATAAAGCCCTCTTTTGTCCTCACTTAAACCATATGCTTTGATGTAAAAACCTTGAAAGACACAACTCAGAATTTCTAAGAGGAATTAGTTTGACTGTTTTTAATTGTACTTCTAAACACTGTTGCACACACTGAGCAGCCAAGCAAGAATAATTTAGCTTGTGTGGTTCTTCAAGACTATTCACAAATGACTGCATCATTTGTATGCTCTATTGTCTTTGCTTACCCTTAAATCTTATATATAGTAAAATGTTCTTTAAACTGAATTATTTATGCAGGTTTTTCTTTCCTTTTCCCTTAAAAAGCTTTTTTTTAAAATCTTCTCCATAACATGTTGCTCTTGGTCATAAAAAGTCAGATGAAAAAATGTTTTTTGGGATTCTTGGTTATGAACCATCTCTACCTTCCTACCTGTACCTTTTTTCTCTGTCTATCATGGATGTCTGCAGCAGTAACACAATTGCTCCCACTGTCTTTTAACCACATAAGCTGTTTTGATCTGTTCTGACTCTGGTGCACTTTGGACCTCTTGCCTCTAGGAAGCCAACAGGACTGGATCTCTTACAGAAAGCAATTATTTTAACACCAATTATCCTCACTCTTGGTTTGATTTGATAGAGAAAACATTTTATTTTCTATAAATTTCCACTGTCTAAGTAGCATGCTGACACTTCTCCAACAGCCTATTTCTCTTTGCGTTTACTAGATCTCAGCAGTATATCCAAATCACTCTCTGCTTTTTGTTACCTGCAAGATCAGAAGTTTGGCTTTAGCTTTTCCAGCTGTCTTTGCTCAGAGCTTGCAGCAACTGCAGCCAGGTGCAGTGGGAGGGAAGAGCTGTGTTTTGTCATTACCTGCTCAAGGGTCTGAGCTATAGATGTTTCTTGGACAAAGGAAGAAGCAGTCAGTATTCTTTACAAATAAATTATATGCAGGAAAATCGCACAAAAAGTTTTTGGGTTCACTTATGATTTTCTTGAATTAGGTACCACAGAATTTTGTCCCATAATGCCTAGACTGTTCTGGTTCATTGAAGTCATTTTACAGGGGAGCTCCAAACATCTGGAGCCTTTTGTTTTCATGAGATTTCCTTTAGTGACAGACCTGAAAATAGCTCATCAAGCTTAATGACAATGGGATAAGTAAAAATACAGTTTTAATGCCTCTTCTGAGATGCTTATGTCTATTTTGTAGCTGATAAATTCCCTGGGTTAAATTATACCCTTGGATAGGAAATGGCTATCACAAAAGCAATGGGAGTTTGACATGGCCATCAAGGGATTATAAATAGCCCTCAAGGAAAACAATATAAACATATTGCTTCCTCTACTGCTTGAATCCACTAATTAGGAAATCAGAATGGGATAGAAAAATGTTGATGGTGAGCAGATGCATTTGCTGAGTGATTACTGCAAGTCTGGTTACTAAAGCTAAAAAATATGGCAGAGCACTCAATATTTTGCCATGAACTTTAGAAGTCTATCAATTCTATTTAAGTCACCACAAGTGACTTACCACAAGTGTGGCAAACATTTTGCCAAAGGTCATATGGAACATTTTGTGTCTGACTTGGATGAAATACAGGTAATACACTGATCTCATTGGCACGTTGCGTTCTCCCCATCTGTGCTGTCCACATGTTTTTCACAGTATATTGTAAAATTTTCAGGATGTTATTGAAATGGCTGTAGTTCCAGCAGACCTGCACACCATACACAAGATTCAGTAATTTTAGGTATCTGTGGTATAAGACAGTCACTCCAAATTAAATAGAACTGGTCTAGTCCTCCCACACAACTCATAACTGAGGCACATTAAAATTGAAACTCACAATGAGCATGAACTTATCACTAACTTGCAGTAGATCTTTTTGTTCTTACATTGAAGGTACTGAGAATTCTAAGCAAGCACTGAGTATCAGATCTGCCATAATGATGTAAAAGAGATGAGCTTAAGTTAAGACATTTAGATTAGAAAACCCTGCTCCAAAGCTAAAATTTCACCCATATTCATCAAATATGGCTTTGTAGTTTACTGCTTCTGAAGTCTTCTTGCTGTGTGCAATGACTCTTCAAAACTGCATAAGTCATCAAGCAATTTAAGAATATATGAAAAAGAGTGAGATTTATTTCCTTAAGCTGTCATAGACCCCATGAAATTGTGACAAATTGTCATTGGTTTTTATATTTATGCACATTTCCTGATCTCTTGACAAGATATATACCCCTCAAGATGATCTGGATTCTATTTATTCCAATTCTGTGTTTTCCTTTTAAATTGAGTGTATATAGAGCATATGAATGGAAAATCTAAAAATATTTGTCTGCAGCTGAAACATGAAGCATCAGAAAGTGAGTGCCTTGTATTTCTTTCTCCCACTGGAACATGTCAGTATCCACATGGTCCATGGGGTTGACACCTGTGAGATTACCTTCCTTTTATAAATTCTGTTGAATGGAATTATTGCTATTTGTTTTGCTGAATGACATAATAGCTGTAAACTTCCACAAAAATATCTGTCAAAGACAGTTGGAACATTTTGAGCACCCGTGTGTTCTGTAGACTGGTGCTGTACTCATCAATGTGAATTAGGAGCATCTTTACAAGGCTTTGTGTCAGGTCTCTGAAACCAATATTACAGTGAAGCATATCTGGCCTTTGTGCTGGTAATAAAATATACCACAAATGAATGTATTTTATGTCAAAAGTTAGACCAAATAATGAGTTGGAGTCAATGCTTAGAGTTCAGTCATAGTGGGTCACCTCCTCAAGACTGAGAAATTAACTTCTCAAGCCAGTAACAACCCACAGGTCCTGATCTTTGCAGTCCCCAAAGAATGCAAGGGCACAGGGAGCTTGTGAAATGTTCCACCTCACTGCATGCAGAGTGTAGTGGAAAATTAGTTCTACTTCTCACTATGAAGGCGAGGCTGGAATAACCCTAAAAGTCCTAAACCAGAAGTTAGTAAGGTTTCACCTTTCAGGAAAGAGGGTGATAAACAAGAACGTCTATATATAATAGTCTCTTCAACTGATAGCTTGTTTCTGCACATTTGAAACAGGCACAATTAAGACCTTTGATGACATTAACTTGTGGAGGGAAAAAAAAAAAAAAAAAGTTTATATTTAAATCTATCTATGTCATTTGCTTTAGCAATAGGCTTTTTTTTTTCTTTAAGAAAGAGTAAGATACTGTACTGGAAAAAACTGACTTAAGATAGAAGCCCTGTGTTCTCATAAGGTTTATCTGTGATCCTTCATGTTTTCCTCTGTGCTTTTCTTTTGCTCTCTCAAGGCTAGATTTAAAACTGAATATTCTAGAGGAAAAAAGGGAAAATAAATTAAATTAACACTGTGTAATGAGATAGATTATTGAATTTGTCTAAAAAAGCATTTAATCTCAAACTGAGATTCTTTATTCTTTAAAATACTTTGGTTTGCATCCAGTGGTTTTTTACTGTCCTGAAAGCTCATGTACTTTGTAAATCAGTCAACTTCCTAGATGACTGTGACTTGTAAAAATTATTTGTTGGGTCAGAATTGGATGAAGCATGGGAAACTGCAGACCTTCCTGAAAAAACAGATCTTGTCAGAAGTGGTTGGACTTTGAAGAATAGGTAGAATTAAAAATTGAATCTTTAGTTGACTGGGGGTATAGTATATTATTTCTTAGGGACTCTAAATGGAGCCAGTGCCTACTCAGTTCCAGAAAACAAGGTGCATGATCCATGCTCCCTGGCTCCCTCTGCCTCATTGCAATATAAAGTCCACATGCACCAGAAGCTGCCCTCTGGCAGCAGTTTATAGGTCTCACCTCCTTTTATTTAGGCTCACCTCTTCACTTCCTTTAGAACCCTGCTAGACCCCTTGTGTGTTCCAACATCTCACACACAGAACTGAAAGTGAGTTCACACAGAAAATTGAAACAGATTTTTACAAGACAGGATAACCTGTAAGATGGGGCAAAGGGTTTGGCCCAAGCTGTTAACCAGCCACTTGCTCGTACATAACAAACTCCTTTTGTTCTCTCTTCTCCTCATTTCCCAAACTTGTTCTTTTCTAGCCCATTTTCATCTCCCTTTCTCTAGCTCCCAGTTCTCCCAAATAAACAAAACCCCATGTTACTTTTCTATCTCAGTCCCATTTCTGCTACCTTTGTACCCAAATTTGGTATCTGTGATGCTGCTATATCTATCATTTCAGCCACATGAGACACTTCTTGAAAGCTTTTCCTAGACCTTGCTGCCTCAGCTCCCAGAGGTCCCCAGTACTTCTCTAGAGATGTGAGTGGGATCTGGTTGCTTCTCACACAATTCCCCCTTAAAAACTTGTAAAATATGATTTTTAATAAATTTTTTTTAAATCCTTCATAGTGTTACCCATGGTTTTTGCCATCTCCTCTGATTGCTAGTTGTTACAAATACATCCACGGTTTCTCATGGTCTGTTCAGCTAAGCCTCAGGCTGGGACCTAGCCTGCCCACCTTATCAGGGTCATTTTTATTGAAAAAAAGTTAGTGTTGATCTTTAGAAATTAGACAGAGTCTGATGCAAAGTCATGAAGCTGTCTGACATCAGAAGATTTGATTTTATCTGCACTTTGTCCTTCTTAGGAGCAAGATTTAGAACTGACAAAAACACGTGATGGAAACTGGTAAAAAAAGAAACATGAGTGAAAATAAGATCACTTAAAATTTGACCTTAAAACCACTGATTAGGACTCCTCTTGTTCTTTCATTGTGTGTCACTTCTCTGTTCCTCCTCCCTCTGAATTGCGGTTGCAGGTCATGTGAAGACAGCCCTGAAACTCCTATTATCAGATAACCAGCACAGCCCCAGGCTTGTAAGGAAATCCTACTAATTTTATTTTGTCTTAAAATATTGATAGAGAATTTTTGTATTAGTATGTTCTGAGTGGTTTCTTCCCACCAGATCACTAGTACCATAAACTTCATGTCTTTCCCAAACAAAATTATTTTTAAAAAATTAAAAATCCTCTAAATGTGTCTTCAGTTTGATTTAGCAGAAGTATAAAATGTTTTTCTGCCTCATCCAGTGGTAGTAGGTTCAATAACCAAGAAATCAGATGTTCTATGCTGTTCATGGTTTGGCAACACATTTGCTCAACTCTGCATCAGCCATGCAGGCTGCTAAAGAGCCTTTGGCCTCCTACTTCCTTATCTTAAATAACTGCTGTACTAAGGACATCAGAAAGATGTGCCCTAGAATTTCCCCTGGAATAATCCTTGGAATAACTCTGACTGGGGAGAAACATCATGTATTTATTAGCACCATTTGCAGAGCTCTGTGATAAGCAAAAAGCTCCTTGATGGAACATTTTGAAATACCCTAGAAAAAGAAAGACAGCCCCACAGGGTAATGAACATCCATCCTACCCATCTTGAGACTCTTAAGAATAGATCTGTGAAGATAAACAAGGAACACAAAAAAGCAAGCTGAATAACTGGACCTGTATGATATGCACTGCAGTCTAACTCTATCCTCCTTGGTTTCTTTTGTGCCATTCCAACCAGATGTCCCCATGAAATATCTGCAACACAGAAAGCTGAATCCAAACAGTGTGAAGATAGGTTAGTAACAGGTGAGTGATTTAACAGTACAGTTTCATTTATGGACTCAAGGTGATCACATGTTGACGACAGTCAAAAAAGAGCTCTGAATTCTAGGATCCTCTGTGATCCCATCTGATCGTTTCTTGTCCATTGACAAAGGATAGGATAGTGCTTTACAAACCTGCATTCCCAAGGATGGGTTATTTTTCTCACTGTATAAGAAGCCATCCCACACAAAGAGTTGAGATATTTGAACTTATTTAATATATGTGCAGAGATGGGTGGTAGGTGATGAAAGCACAAAGTTGGCACACATTCAGCATGCTAAGTGCTCATTTTTATACATTTTCACAATTAAAAAAAGTAATGTCCTGTATATTTAACAACCTAAGTATACATTGGCTTTTCTTTCTCTGGTCTTTGTTTAAATACAAAGATAGAGTGGACACTGATTTTATTGTGCATGGTCTAAGAGGAAGCAGTTTATGTGAATAAGGGGCAATGACCGTCTATCAGTGGGTGCTTTACTGAGCCAATGAACACAAAGTTCAAGGAAAGTTGTTCTTCAGTTTTATAGTTTGATTTACAGTGTTTTCCTGTTCTTTCTTCGTGGGGGGTCATAGCTCTTGGTTCCTGCATGTTGGTTATTCCTTCATTTTTCATACCTTCTTTTATTTGTCCTGCACTACAGTTAGTTTTTAACCTTTTCATGGTTCTTTATTCAACAAACCTACATTCCTTATTCAAGCACACAAACCTATAGCATCCTGGCATCAATCCTGTTGGTAGAGATGACATCTTCTCCTTAGCATATGTTTGTTCATCAAAATTAATGACAGTAAATTACCTAGAACAGGCAAGCAACCACCTGCCAGCAGTGCTACATAAGTTTTGTGCCTTATAATAACCATAAGAAAGAAGCTGGTCCATGTGAGTGTATGAGCAAGACCAGTGCAAGAGGCACTACAAAGCACTTGCAGCATTTCTGTGAAAGCATGTAATAAGCACTTTCTGCTTGAAGCAGTGCCCTGCACATCAGCACTGTTTCAGAGGAAGTGGCTGCTGGCTGCTGGCCCCAGAGCTATGAATCAAGAGTTAATCATCCTCCTCAAGTCAGTCACAAGGCATTAAGCTGTGGTTTGAAAGCCTCAGCTCTGAGATCTTCTCTGAAACCTGGCTGCTAGTTACCTTATTGCCTTTGCCTATTTTGAAGTCATTTAAATTGAGCAGCAATATTTCTAGAACTAATATGTAATTAGTTCTACTACTCGTAAATTTATAGCTTATAGGATGCATGAATCACTTTTTTTTCCCTTGGACAAAAGCTACAAAACTATCTGAAAAAGGAATCTGAACGTATTTATTACATTGCTCTCTGGTTTCAGTTGCCTTTCCTATTTTCCCAGTTCATTACTAAACCCTCATTTTTCAAAGCTACTTTAACAAACCTTTGCTCTTTATTTTCTTTTATTTCAAGTGTTCCCTTCTCTGGTTTCTATTATTACACAGCAACAATCATCAGTGTGCATGAAGGTAGTCATCAGGTTCCAAGAAACACTTTATTTGCAGCTAAACTTGTGTATTTGCCTGAAGCACTGGTGAATGAACAGATTTCATTATCTTTTATGCTATCACTGTCAGAAGACAGCCAAATGCTGCTTGGAAAACAAGTAGGCAACAGGTCAGGAAAATCCATGAACAGTATTGAGCAGAGCTGGCCAGTGGGGATGCCGTGAATGTCTGCAGCTTGGCCATTCAGCTCTCACATTAAATGCTTGGTATTGTCTCTTCAAGGCAGAGGTAATGGCTTGGGCTCCAGCAGTGTCACTATGCTTTTGATAAATCCTTTTAAAAGATTCATCTTCAAGTAACAGGTAGAGATCACATTCCCCTATAATTTCTCCCAGTTTAGGACCACCTATAAGAATATTTTTAGTTTCTCCCTTGATGAATTAAAATGTTAAAGCACTGTCCAGCTCCACCAATGGGGAACTTGCACAATTATATATGAGTTGTACAAGGTCACATGAGAAGCTTGTGGCTTAGGCAGACATCCTTCTCCCACTTCCTCCACACATCCAAATTAGGATGACTTCATTATACATGAAGTTTGCATGGAAGCTGTGCTCTGCTAAACACATGGCAGGTGTTTGTGTAGCTCTCATTATTGTGAATGTGAATTGGCAGAGCACTCCAAAGCAGGATGAGATCCCCCGAGGTGTAACTCCAAATTTTTTCACAAAAATGATTCTCTGTGCTATATCACTGCACATTTTATCTTAAAACTAAATCATTTTGTCATTATAGTCTTAGCTGGCAGCTCATTCTTTAGAAAAACCTCAGCTCATTCTGATTTTTTGAAATAAAACCAGTGAACATGAAAAAGCACAGGAAAGACATCAACCTGTTGGAGGAAGGAGGGCCACCAACGTGGTTGGAAGGATACAGAACCTTTCCCAGCAGGAAAGGCTGATAGAATTGGGACAGTTCAGCCTAGGAAAGAGAAGGTTTAGGTATGACCAAATTGCTGCCTTCCAGTGCCTGAAAACATCCTACAGAAGAGATGGTGATGAACTTTTTACAAGAGCAGGCAGTGACAGAACAAGGGGGAACGGATTCGAACTGAAAGAGAGTAACTTTAGATTAGATATTAGGAAAAAAACTTATTACTGTGGGAGTGGTCCTGGTGCAGGCTGCCCAAATAAGTTATAAATACTCCAACCCTGGAAGTGTTCAAAGCTACATTGTATAGAAATCTGATTCAGTGAAACTTGTCCCTTTCCATGGCAGCAGGACTAGAGCTAGATGATCTTGAAGGTCCCTTCCAATCCAGGCCATTTTGTATTCTAGAAATATAGTTTAATTGAAAACAATCTTTCACAGGTGTACCCTGGGATCATGTTCTTGGTACCCTAGAAGTCAGCACAGCCCATAACTGTGACCTGGTTCCAGCTCCATGAGAAAAATATCCAGTAGCAAATCAGTCACTGAGACCTTCTCAGCAAGGCCTCTGTGATGGCAGTTGATCAGCAGGGCCACAACCAGAAACTCCACACTTAATTGTTTCCACCAATACTCATGCCTGCCCTTTGCTTCTGCAATAGGAATTTAAAAACTCACCAGATCAATGTTTCATATTTCCTGTGTACTGGTAAAAGTAAAAAGTATGGGAACATTCAGACCAAGGCAGTTTTACTGTACAAACACTATTTTTAACTATAAAATAAATTAAACACACACTACCCAAAGAATCATCTACTGTTAACCTGTATAACAGAAAAAGTGGAATCACTAGAAAGAAAAATAATTATTTAGGTAAGAGATTAATTATGTGCTTTCATGTACTACTAAAAAGAGTTCAGCTTTTCTAATGTAAATAGCCCAGATTCTTCTTTGAGTGCTTCATTTCTACATTCAGAGCCTATCAAACACCCTGCTAAAATTCAGTCTGAAAGCCTTTTGTCAAGATGGTATGAAATCAGTTCAGAATTTTTTAAGATGGTTTCAGAATTAGTTTAGGGTTTTTCTTCATGCAAAAAAGAGAAAGGCAAAAGCTTCAGGCTTATTCTTCATTGTGAGATTTTTTTACTCTGTGATAAGGAGTGATTCCAAGCCTCTGTTCTTCCCCACAAACGCTGCAAATGTTAACTTCACGTTGACCTAACAGACTTTGTCCAATCTGGCTGCTAGGTAACTACAGCTGCTTCTGACAAGGCAAGAAAACAAAAGAAGCAAGTGCCACTGGATGAATTGTTGTGCTTTAAGCAGCAGCCCACTCCATCATCAGTGAGTGGTATTTTAAACCCCATGCATTCTGCTTTGTCCAAGACTTTGGGGCAGAGCTTGGCACTGCGCTCTGGCTTTGTGTTACTTGTGCCAGGTTTTCCTTGCAAAGGAGGGAGCAACAGGAGAGCTCAGCCCAGGTGAGGAAGTCTTCAGACAGAGCCATGGGGAATTCTCTGCTCACATAAATATCAGTGTTCTTCTCAAAGGCTGCTCAGCAATGTGCCTGGAAATTCAGATATCAAGTATCATTCAGTAACACTTCAGCATTTTAGTGCTAGGCAATATTTAAAGGAGAAAAAAATGCATAGCATTTTTATTGACTGCTTGAGGGAAACAAATCTCTCATAAGCACTTCTTTCTTGAGAAGGGCTATTATATTGAACATTAAATCCATGGAAACGTGTTTGGGTTCATATCTATCTGAAAGCTTTAAGCCATTCCTGAAGCTTGGGCTGCATGTTTTAATATGCATTTGGATTATCTGAGCACTACACTTTCCTTGATGCTTGTGTCAAACTTGTCCTGGGTAACCCACCCCTGCTCCTCCAGCCTCAGCCTGAGCTCATATGCCAGGCTGTGGTGGAGCAAGCCTGTGCTGTGTGTGTGCTGGGTGTGTGTATCATACATGTCTGCCCGACAGCTCAGCTGAAACAGCAACACCAGTGACATTCATCAGAGCACTCAGTTACACCCTTTTTGTTTCTTCTTCCACCTGTTATTCGTCCCAAATGTCTCTTTAGGAAATGAGATATCTGGGCATATCAGTTTGCCTGCAGCATCCAGATTCTGACAAGATATTAATCATCAATCTTCAAACTTCTTTGTGGGCTATGTTGAAAAACAAAATACTGGTCTTTCTTGTTCTGCACTTATGGAATTTCCTGTTTTTCCTCATTTTGTGCATCATGAAACCAGTCTGACCTGGACTCTGCTGACTGTCCTGGACAGATGTAGTGAGCTCTTTGCATGGGCACTCTAGGCAGAGGATGCAACCTAACCACCACCCAAAGCCTCAACTGTAAGCTAGTAGCCAGCAAAAGTACAGATGACTGATAAAGAAAAAGTTGATCTGGTGTTGATAACACACGTACATATTTTCTGATTTTGTTTTTTTTTTCCTTCTTCCTTAAAAACGAAGCTCAGGCCAAAGCTAGCAACTGCAAAATAAGTGCAGTGGAAGCACTGAAGTGAATGCCATCCTGGAGAACAAAAATAAATATATTGCAAAATTAGTAATGAGAAAGCTCTTGGTATGCAATATGCATGTTTTCCTAGACAAGATCTTGCTTAATAAGTATGTGTCCAACTGGCTAAAAAATTTCCCTATGCTCTTCCTAAAATGAAGACACACGCTGGGTTTCACGGACTTTAGCTTTTAATGCCAATGATTAACAAATACTTCCAACTAGGGAAGGAGCAATCATAGGATTGTAAAAGTAATCCTGATTACTTAAATGCTCTAATACATTACACACACACAAAAACTATATTTTTGGTACCTATGCTAACGTCCAGTTTGCAGTAGGACTTGCTCTCATTGCACACAGGCTCTTTGCAGTCTGTGTTCAGCAGTTCTCCCATGGGCAAGAAGGTGACTGCCTGGGAGAGAAGAGGATCTAAGCGAGAGAGGTAGACAAACTCTGGAGGTAGAGAAACAAGTAGCAAAGCAAGAATGAGCATGAGAGCAACAAACTTCATGCTGAAAGAGAAGGCTGATTCCTTTGGCCTTACTGAAGCAAAGAAGAGATAAGATCACTTGATGTGGCATTTCATTGGACAGAAGTATCCTTTATTTTTGTAAAAATTAAGTACATAGCCAGATTCACTGCCTTCTGCTATAAAAGAGTCTTTGGAGATCCCAAAGCTGGGACTGCACTTTTTCTCTCCTGTGAATGGGAGAGGACAGCCTTGTAGCTGAAATATCACCCAAGCTGAGGGTTTGCAAAACCACTGCATCAACACTACTGATCTCGGTACAAACCTCCCAGCTGGGGTTTCTTTCTTGGCTTTACAACTGTATCACATGGAGGCTTAACTCTTCTGTTCTTATCCACACAAAACCGTGGGTAAGACCTGTCACAGGGAAAAATCCTTGCAGTACGGAACTTACAATGTCCCCTCCACCTCAAAATCTCAGACCACCCAAAAAGCAAGGCATCACACACAGGTAATCCCACTAGCCTGACAGGACACATTAGAAAACCCCCAGAGAGCTGTGCTTCAGGGACCAGATGAACACTTTTCTGGAGAGCAGTGGAGGAAGTTCAAATGTCTGCTGTTTCCATTCCCAGCAATGGAGAAAGCACTTACCTGTCCACAGCACGAAGAGATGTGTTTTTCCACATCCTCAGGCAATTTCAGGACTGCTTAAAACTCACAGGCCTTCCTACAGTCTCTTTCTGCATTCAAGCTGTCATTGTCCCATAGATATAGGGTAAAGAGATCACTGCAGTTCTAAATCAGGCAGGAATCATATGCCCCAAGCCTTTGCAGGGGGCTAAGTAGAATGGCTCCTTACAGCATTGCAGAAAGGTATTGGGCAAAGCTTTTGTTGTGGTGTCCTCATGAAACAAGGTCCCCATAGAGGTACATGGTGGGAGAATGACAGACAATATTCAGACTGGATATTAGGACCAGTTTTTTTCACCAAAAGGACAGTCAGGCAGTGGGACAGGGGCCCAGAGTTTCTGAACACCCTGTTCTTGCAGGTTTTTAAGACCCAACTGCCTAAAGCCCTGAGCAACCTGATCTCATTCAAAGATGATTTTGCTTTGGTCAGGTTGCTGGAAGTGGAGATGCCCAATGCCCTTCCCACTTGAACCTTGTTCCATGATCCTACATATTTGGACATCTTCTTTTCCAAGGAAATGGAAGAGAAGTCCCCGAGTCTGTGGGGAATGTGTCAATTTATGTCAAAAGCTCACGCTTACTGAGGAAACTATTGGCTGTGGTAAGGATGTCTAGTTATGGATAACACAGGACAAACCGGACTAGGGACATCAGCTTTTTTTTATTTTTAGCACATCAGTCTCAAGACATTGTTAAACAATGGAGACAGGATGTTAACAGCTCGCTGATCTACAGGGAATGCTAAGGAGGTGTGGCATTACAGCATAGCATAAAACTATGTCAGCTTAGATTTCAGCTAATCATACATAGAACAACACATATTGATAAGCATTCTATCTAATCTTATAAAAGACACGTAATGGTAGTTAAAACAAAGACTGGTTTATAAGAGACAAAGAACAGCACTTTATTCATGCTGTTCATCAAAGTCTGCAATCTCCCTGTCCATGCTGTGGCTCAGAAAGACAAGCTTCTCTGTGCATGGATATGGTCTCCTGCTCCTGCAGGAACCTATTGTCAGATTGTCATCTCTACCTGAAGAATATTGAGGAGACCATAGTATTCAAGCAGAAAGCAGAGAAATCTCTACTAAGATTTATTTTGTCTGATATATTTGGGAAGGAAGTATTGAAAGCGAAGGGAGAGGACCCATCCTTTGATCAGCATCGAACTCCGATTTATTGATCAACCATGCACCTTTTATAACAGTGTTAATTAAGCTCATACATATTGCAAAACCCAAGCTCATCATTGGCTACAGACCACACATTAACCCCTCCTTTTGTTTTCAATACCTGTGGTTTGTTATTGAAACCAAGATTTGTGTTCTCAACCTGATATGAATGGTTCTCAAAACCTCCATGTCTGTTCCCAAAACAGCCAAGGACAGAATGTTAACCTGTTATGAGAAGACTGCCTGAGAACTTAGCTGTTTACAGAAACAGGCTGTGAGAATTTGCTCCTCACAGCTGCCTTTTACTTTTCCATCAGCTGTATATGATTATGGCATGTCTGAACAAAACTCTATAAGCCATTTCTGAGCAAAATTCTCCAACAAGGAAGAGCAAACAAAGAGAAGCCAACTTAGTCCAAGTCGTCACAAGCCTTAGAAGCAGTAACTTCAGCAGAAGCTTGCAGGAGACAACACAACCTCTCTCCTTGCTTCCTTGCTATAGAAACTCACCCCTCCCACAAACAGCAAGGACTTTGGGCCACAACTGCAAGAGGCACAGATACATCCTTATGCAAATGAGAATGCAAGTATTGCTCTGAGGTGGTGAAAATAAATATGTTTAGCAAACAAGTGCTTCCTTGTATACATGTGACTCCTGAGCAGAGCTTGACTGTTCTTTTAAATTATCTTATCCAAAAACTATGGCATCAAAGCAGTGCAAAACTCAGTGAGGAAAACCCAAAAAAAGCTTCAGATAGCTGTTTCTTAAATATACCCTATCAGGCATTACATTAATTTAAGTGAGAAATTACACTATTTGGATGTGAATTAGCTATTGTCTTGAATTAGGACCATTGGGTAGCCTGGTCATTTTCTAGGGACATTCAACTTTTCTACCTGTTTAGAAAAGGTCGGCCCATTCCTGTATTTGTGCTGTGCTGATAAATGGCAGACACCTTGTTTAAAAGTGAGATTAGATAACTGCAGTAAGATCACGGGATCAGAGGCAAAAGGGCATCCTTCAGCTGCTGCAGAGCTGATCAGGGTGGCTGCAAGCCCTGTGCCTGGGCCAGCCCCTGTGGACTCTGTGCATGTCCCCCATGCTGGCTCGAGGCTGCTGTTGAGCAGGAATTCAAGATGGTGACACCTCGGGCTGCAAGTCCCAGAGCTCTGGCACAATGAGTGTTGGTGCTATTTTGGAAGCACTGCTTTGTTGGTTCCTCCTTGAAGAGGTGTTGATACTGCCTTGAGGAAGTGCTAAACACTACTGTGCAAGTCCGAGGAGACAAGAGGTTTTCTCTCTTGACCAGAGAAGTGTTACATTAATTCCAAATTATTCCAAACATTAAAATCTGAAAGTGCCCTTTCAAGAGGCATTCAGCACACAAAAGAAAGTTGTTTTCATTTTCTGTGGCAGAGTTTTCCAGCAAAGTTGTGGACTACCTGGAGTTAATGTCTGATATCTTACTGTTTTGATGGCTAGGAAATCAGATTGTAAAAACAGAAATGAGGTCTGCATCACATAAGCAAGATTTGGTTTCATCAGAACAAAAATTCTTATTCTTTGTTAAACATTGTCAGTGTTCAGAAAGGGAATCGCCGTACTCGTGTACTAAAATCAGTCATGGCCTTGGAATCACCATACCGAAATCATCATCAGTTGGGGTAACTATGAATCAAGTGATATTTGATGCAAGCCAGAAAGATGTTCCTGCCACTGTCTTTCAAAGGCTTCTGTGGTGGGAAGTATTTCAGCATTGTGTTAATGTATTCTGCATTTTTAATTTCTCATGCAAGTATTCATGTACTGTGGGGCAGAGTGAAAAGATGGATTTATACTGTCTCTTAAACAGATGGGCCAGACTCTGCTCTAGATTGCAGCTTCATGAATCTCTTTATACTCATGTAAAATGGAAGTCAGATGCAAAACAAATGTACCAGGGTGTGGCTCAATGCTTCAGGCCTCATTCCTCTTCTCCCATCTCACTGCTGTTTTAGAAAATAAGGCAAGTGCAAATAAATGTAAATTCTCTACAAGATCATCACTGCACATCTCCAGAGGCCACTGGGAATTTCCAGTGTGCGATGCCTTCTGAAGGCATCTCTACTGAATGTGGATCAACACAAGAAAATTATCACTATAAAATCAGGTCTGCAGAGCTAAAAGCTGGAAGAGTTATGGATTTTCACTCTTACAGAAACCTCCTTTTCCTGTATTGTAATATTCAAACTTACATGTTATCCAATTCAAAAAACACATTAAAAATGCATTGCTTATAGTGCAGCAGTACCTAGGAGTTGGACTCTGCTGGGGGAGGTCCTGTACAAAACCAAAATCAAGTGACAGCTCCTAACCTTTGAGCTCTGTATCCCTGTGATTATTCATGTGCTAGACAAGATGAGAGGAAAGTTAATGTCTCTATAAATAATTTGAAGGATGAAAGGATGGGTGTTAACATCTTTGAAATGGGTCTTAATATCTCTACTGGCTTTGGGCAGCAGGTTCATTACAGAGCCCCAACAGTCTGGCTCCTGAAACAGCCAAGTGGCCCTGTACAAACCTGAACTTCTGACCTTCGGGGTAAAACAGTAGATTCAAGGGGGGAATATGTGGTAGCCTGTTCAGGAAGGCTGGACCCTCTGAGTACCTCAGCAATGGGGAAAGGAAAAGGGCAACATGCAGCAGGGAGTCTGGGATAAAAGGAGGCTGCACCCTCTGAAACCTTGAGAGAGAAAACCCCACAGGTGTGTGCCCCAGAGGACTCTGCCTTTGGTTACATAAAGTTGCAGGACTCCTCTGCCTCCTTTTTGGACATAAATCTCAGGTGTTTGTGGATTTTCCTGTCAAAGACAATAACTAGAGATAATAGATGGGGAGTACAAGCAAAGACATAGTGGGAAACTGTCCCTCAGTTTCTTACCCAAAGTGGTGTGAAGCAATCCTAAAGTTAATGCAAGCCCTGAAGCTCTGTAATAGGTCTGATATTGCTTCCAATAAAGCAAAAATTGCTTGCAAGAGGGAGCAATATAAGGAGAATCAAAGGAGAAAACTAGAACAAGATGAAGAAAAATTCACAAACCAAACCAACCAAACAAACAAAAACAAAAACAAAATGCACAAGGCAGAAGAGGGAAAAAACCCAGAGATGGTAGTTTTATAATTTTTAAGGTTCAAAATGATGCTGTGACATGTGACTCCAACTGCTGGAAAAAATTATATGAAAAATCCCTAATTTTTGCTTTTTTTTCACTTTTTTTTTTTTCTAAAAGAGTGAATCAAAAAAAGGCAGAGGTCTATCTCAGTGGGGGTGGCACATCTGCTTTGTGGTGACTAACACATCTCTACTGCACTAGGGATAAGTGAGGGTCTGCAGCACTTTCCCCACTTTTGACATGGTACCTACTTCCACCTCCTGAACTGGCTCACACCTGACATGATTTGGAAAAGAGGCTCAAATTTGGAGACCTGGAGCCTCCTCTGCCCCATCCCTGCCTCTTCCTGCCCTGACTAATCAACAATGTTGATTTTAATAGACAGGCTTCCTTTGCTCATGTGCTGTATTTTTTATGAGAACTTCAGAGCAAATCACCTTTGACTCCTGTTACCTCAAGCTATACAATGCAGATGTGCTAATTCAGAGTTTTGCAACTCAAGGCATTTGCGTAAGTCTGCATTTATGAAAGTTAAAGCACCCCTATTCATATGGACATTATACTAAATCTTGTGTGTTGTGATTGCCAAAAATCTTGTTTGTGCACTGATGTTCCAAAGACTTCTGTGGCACAAATTCAGAGCACTGGCATTTACTAAGATGATTGACATCTC
This sequence comes from Melospiza georgiana, assembly GCF_028018845.1. NCBI lineage: Eukaryota > Metazoa > Chordata > Aves > Passeriformes > Passerellidae > Melospiza > Melospiza georgiana. The sequence continues at coordinate 72,850,145 of NC_080431.1, forward strand.
AGCATAGGCAGAAATTTCTTTTAACTATGTCAGACATAACATTTTGTTGATAGTTTAGAAAATACATTTAGATAATATGGGGCCATTTCCTTTTTTTGCAAGAAAGATGAATGAATATTCACTGAATGGCTTCCTGCAAGTGTATTTGAAGCTAAAAAAATCTCATGTTTAAAGATGAGACAGACTCACGACAACTGAGTGGCTTTACAGATTAAAAACAGAAGCAGCAAATTCTGACACTCCATTTATTCTATTAAAACCAACACTAACTCAGTTAAGATTTTCCCTGAAGAGAACATTTGGTCTCTTTAAAGGAAAAAAAAAAACAGCTATTGAATAACAGAAATGAGCAGCCTACTCTGATTTTCTTAGTTAGCAGCATTCAGAAAATAGGCAATTTTAAACCCACTGGCACAGGTTAGTGTGATTCTTTAAGTTCCCAGTTTGGGAAACAGTGGGAAAAGAAAAAGGCTGTTTCAAAGGATAATTCAAAACAGGAGCCTAGATTAGGCTATTTGCTCTTCATATGTTTTAGCTAGGTTGAAAGCCTGGAGATGTGCCTTTGGGTCACTGAGCTCAGACTGGGCTCCAAACAGCTCCATGTAATCCTCCTAAAACGTGGCATTCCAAGTTTTCCCCCTTTCTTTAGGATAACCCAACAGCTTTCAGGTTAGGAACTGCTTTCTGATTTCCAAACTGAATTTTGACCTGGCCAGCATGTGCCCATCTGCTGCTCTGCCAGTAGTCATTTGGCTTCAGGTTACACATGTCCTTGTCTCTGGTGTTACCTCCTCCAGTGCAGTAACAGCCAGCAATGTTGTATCCTGCATTTCGTAATTGCCTGGATGCAAGGAGAGACTGGCAGAGCTGATAATAGACTCCTTTATCCCCTGTAAATGGAGACAAGCAAAGTGCACTTGCAAAACCTGCAATTTGGATTGAAGTCTGATTGCATCTGTGTCTCAAAAGAGCTAAGGAACACTCTCAGATAAGAAGCTTTTTAATTTCATATGTAAAACAAGGTGAAAGAGAAAGAGTGGAAGACAGACTGGGCTTTTTTTGTGGCCTGGTAACAAATGAGTGAAAAACAATTAAAAAACTAAATTAGTGATAAACAGGAAGACAGCAACAAAAAGTTTTCTGGGAGATAACATTACATTTCATCCCTGCCAGACTTCAGGTCTGATCAAAAAATTGTAATATTTTGGGCTGCCGGCATTTCAGAAAAAAGTGCTACAAACTGACAAGCACTTGACACACTTTAAAATGCACTGATTGTATAATCCTCAGGCATCTTGGAGTAAGAGGGGAATAAATAAAAGGAAAAAAAAAAGAAAAAAATTCAGTGTTTGTTTTCAGAACTCAGTGTGGAAAAGCAATACTAAATACTTGTCATATGCACAGGGTTCTTTGGTACACACATAGTTTAACTGGCATTTAACTTGGCAGTCACACCACAAAGTCACACAAGGCAGTTGCAATAGGTTTGCACCCTGCAGACCTATTTCAAAACTAGGCAAGGACTTCAGCTGCATTATAGATAGCAATATTAAAAAGGATGGCTGCTAAGCATTTCTGATCACAAGCATCTTTATTTTTCACCCTTCCTTAAATAGGAGCATACCTGATCCAGCCCTGGAAACTTCCTCATGGCCTATAGGCAGCAATACATAGCAATAAACAGAGAATAAGGAAGTTTTGAGCGAGAGCTTACCTTGTTTTGTCTCACTTTAGCAATTGATAGAGAAATTACCTTTGACTGTCTGTAGTTCCCCAGCTCCTACAGGGCAGTAACAGCCTGAGGTGCATTGGAAATACCTTGTTACCTGCCAAGTACACAGAGTGCACCCACCTTGCTACAAAGAGCATGTCTGTGTCCCTGACTTCTGCAGTGCTCAGCTGGCAGAGCAAGCACCAAATCAGTCTTCTGGGCGCTGTGACCACACCTTGCATGGCCACGATTGAGGCAGCACTCAAACTCCATGGCACAAAACTGAGTTGGCTTTGCAATGGACCCCTCAAGATCTGGGACATAAACCTCACCTCAAGGGCACAGTGGATGGATGACCATTTTGCCTGGAATAGGCAAAACCATGTACCTAAATAAGTGATTTTAGCAAACTGCTGACTTGCATCTCAGAATAAGAAAACCTGACAGAAGACTGAGAGAAATGGTTGGATCATTAATTAATTAGTCCTATTATGGAGGGTAGTTCAGTTCCAGTACTGTTATGGTAGAGAAAGAGATCCTGCTGTTCCCCTCCTGCTTCTGCCTTCCATTGTGCCCAGGGATGATCTAGACATGGGTTCAGTGATCTGATGCAATAGAAAAATACTTTTTTATTTTTACTTTTTTCTTTCCTGTGAGAGCATGCTAGTTTTTTTTGTCTGATCACCTTGCTTGCCTGTGACTGCTCAGTCTCTGGCTTTGATGCCACAAAAGCACCTGCTGGGTCTGATGGAAGAGGAAGGAAGAGGCAGAGCAGGACTGTTTTTTGCATTGGCAGCCTGCAATTATACCAGCTAAAGCTGAACATCAAATTGCAAACACACACCAGGAAAGGGAAATGAGTTACCATTTTAATTGTTTGCCTATTTGAAAGTCAACTGGAAATCCTCAGAATAATGGATTTTCTTATTTTATTTCAACATGATACAGCTACATTGCTATCAGAATTTCTACTTTTTGTGGCCATTCAATTTCCCATCTGATATACACATTGTAAAATCAACTTCCAGGACACAAAATTAATTTAACTTCTCTCTATTTTTTTTCCACTTCCTAACAGTAGAAATAATAGTGTTTTGCTATGAGATGTGTAGTTATTTAATTATTTTAGGTTTGCAAAATCTTTTAGCCTTTGAAGATTAAAAATGCTCATAGGTACCAAGCACTCAAACAGAAAAGCTGTTCATTTATGAGATGAGATGTTTCTGAAAAATGCTATTTCTTTCAGATAAGGCACCTCTGAGAAGGTGACTTAAATTTTTTTCATCTTCTTCATCTTCTTTCCGTGAACCACAGGGCTGGAGGACTCTCCAAGAGCTCACCATCTATTCAATACCAGCTTATGTCTCCCAGTACATGCATGATGTGCTATGGGATGCTGTTTGTGAACTCTCAGCAGTTAACTCACATCATTCTGCAATTGACTACTCCAAAATCTTCCAGCTGACACCTTCTTGATTCCCTGATGCCATAGTATTATACACTTCTATATACCTGAAGGAAAGAAAATTTTTAAGGTCAAGTTCCTTTATATTTAAACTTACCTATTACATTCCTGGCACTTTTGAAGATAATAGGATTTTCATGTTGATTTTCATTACAGTGACATTTCCTGTTACTCTACCCCAACTGGAACATTACCTAGATATTTCAATAGTGTCTTAACCAACATGGAATTAACACTGTTATTTTAACAGTCATTACAGCAAGCAAAGCAATAGCTTCCTGGAAGATTTCAATAATTTTCCTAAGTCTTTAAATAGGAGAAAAAAACCCACTATTTAAATTATAACATGTTTTTTCAAGAACAAAGCACTTATATTTGTGCACACAAACACATATACACACAGGCTATGCAGACAAGCATTCTGTGTATCATCTTTCAGAAAAAGTTGGCAGAAAAAATGCCCTAAGTGGACAAAAAGTCAGGTAAACTAACTGAAAGGTGATATTTATGTTTGACTTACAGAATCGGATTCCATTATGATTTTCAACTTTGCAGTATGCCGTGGGAAAAAAGCCTAACTCTGCTGACATCCTTCTACAATTTGGGTGCTTCCACAGCAATTGCAGTGAACAGTCTCTTTTCCCCTACATCCAACTATTCCAGCTCTGTGCTTCAGCAGGATGGTCTTCCAGGTGGACTAACACAACTTTTTGCCCACTAGAACCAGAGAAGAAAATAATTTTAAAAAACACCAAAAGAATATGAGGAAATATATGGTTGTTTCTAAAAAGAAAATGTTAATAGAATTAATCAACACTCTTTTTGTTTGTTTTATTACTTATTCCTGCACCAAAATAAATAATGAATTCCCAGAAAAACCTTCAAAACCAACTTTCTGAAAAAAAACATTTTCCAGACAGCTGCAAACTTCAGTTGTTAATTTAGATCCCCTAGAAAAGTGCTTTACAACAAGCTGTACATGTACATCACACTCATTCTGTTCACAAAATCAGCTCACATAGCTGCTAGAAACTGCTGGATTTGTTCAGCAGAGTGTCTTCCCTTAAAACACTGTTAGTTTATAGTTGCAACAGATGAACACATATTATCTACCCACCTCCCAGAAACAGCCAGAGACAATTTCCCTGCGAGGTAAACAGGATGTGCTCAATCACGCAAAGAAGTATAGAGTGCTAAACTGGCGTAAGTACTCTGCAGTAAAACAAAATAGTCAAATTTTATAGTGAGATAGTGATCATAGATTATTAATACTCTGAAAAATAAGTCTTTGAGTACAGCTCTTCACTTTCTAAAGGCATATAAGTAGGACATTGCTCTTGCAAAGCCACCTGCAGAACAGCACCTACTGTCTCAGTAAGGAGTTAGTTTCAGAGCCTACACAGGACGATGCAAATGCTCATATTCTCACACCTTTCCAAAACAAGAAAAGGAATAAGCAGTCCTCAGTAAAGTTTAGGCTCTGAATTTTTTTAAATTACTCCCATTATACAGTGCTAATTGCTTCATCAGAGGTAGGGATGGTGACAAAACAATGAAAGTGCAGCAGGGTTTGTAAGGAGATATAATTTTTTCATTAGACAGATACCACTGAAATACATGGGCAGCTCTTGTGCACAAGGATCCTTTTTCTTTAATTTTGTTCACCCTAAAATCAGCTTTCTGTGAACCACTCCATGAATATAATCTTTATGTTTTCCCCTGTAAAGTGGATGGCTGATTACCACCTAGGTCCTGGTTAGCTCCCAGATTGGGGAACTGACTTGACTGAATAACAACCACCCTGGGACTTCTGCTCCCAGGATTCTCTTCAATCAGGTCGCTTCCCACAGCACTTCACTCCACACTCACACAGCACATCTGCTTGTACAGACAGTCATAAGTCAAAGTGGCCAGGACTGAGTCTTGAAGTAAAAGATTTATTTGTCATTATTCACCAAAATTCTGTTTACAAGCATTCAACATGTGGTTAGCCCATCTTCTCACATGTTGACACTGAAGGAAAATCTGCCTTTTCCCCATGCAATTCCTGCTGACTGCTGTGAGCAAGAAGGCCTGGATCCTTTCCTTTGCTGATTCAACTCTTTAACCCGGCAGAAAGCTATTCACCTTTTGGAGGGAAGATTTTCACAGTTTATTTTTGACACCCTGTGACAGTGACCTCAATTATCTTACAAATAAGACCAGTGCATACCACAGCTATCAGGAGGTTAGTACACCAACCACTCCCCTTGGGAGGGGTTTATTTTATGATGGTTTATTGGGGACAATAAACCATCATACTGACTTGGTCACTCCTTATCTAATTCTCCTCGGGAGCTTTGTAAAACACTGACAAAGCACAGTGTTAGGGAGTCTTATAAGTGGTAAAATTTTGCCTTCAAGAAAGCAGCAGCAGCATGACAAACAAAGAACAAGTCTGCCACCAAACACAGATGTCCCATCTGATGTGTCTTACACACAGGGTGATACTAATTTAAGGCTGTATTTCACTGACACATCCAGATATGTCAGTGCTTTTGAGCAAGGAAGACTTTTTTTTTTCCCATGGAAGTAATTAGCTTAGGATTACTACTGGAGAGAAGGCACAGGGAGTGCCTTTACCTTACACAGGTGAAAAAAGTTACTGATGAAGAGTAGAACCGGAGTGAATTCAACGGGTCAGACTGAACCATCTCTGCCTGGTCACAGTGACCATGGTACAACCTCATTACATAAAATACACCTCTATTTTTTATTTTTTATCTGTTCTTACTCTAAGGCAATTACAGAGAAACCCATATGGTTTTGTGCAATGACAGCCTGCAGCAGCCACAATTTGAAACTGAAGCTTGAGACTCAAAGCACTGCAGAATGCAGAGGCAGGATCCTCCAGTCTTGGGGATGAGATAGAGATACCACAGACCTTTTCAGCTTCTGCACATAAAACCAGAAGAACAGTAACAGAGGCTTTTTTCCTAAGGTCATGGGGAATTTTTGGGCTGATCTCTGAAAATGTGGAGCCAGAAGAAAAAAAAAAAGTCATCATTAAAGAAAGCAGACAGGATGATATAGCCACTGTTCCTGATCAAGCCTCTCTGTTTAGAGAGGCTTGATCAGGAGCAGTAAGGCGCATGCACTTGTATGGCATGACCAGCAAAATGTCCAGCTTGTATGTCATGTCCAGCTATCCTTGCAAAAAAACCAACCTAGAACTATTTTTTTTAGTACCATAGCAATACTGGATAACAGATTCTTAGTGAACAGAAACAGCATTTGTTTGGAACACAGAGGAACTTCTGCTTCTCCAATTAAGTCAGTGCTTTAGAATCCTCAAAACACTGTCTTAAACAAAAGCTTTTATCTCTTTGTTGGTATGAGTAAGAGCATCTATCAGCTGGTTGCTCTAAGAATCAGCAGCAAAATGTCAAATTAATCCTTCCCCAAAAGGCTGAGAAGATGGCATAAAAAGAATGTGATGGTGCTAAAATAATGTATTACTTAAAACAGTTTACATTTACTGATGCAATTCCTAATCTCCTGATTTAAATCAATACAAAAATAGATCAGGATGCTTACAGTTTTAACCTAGTTTAGCTCCTGAGTTATTTAAAGCTACACTTTTGAAATCTGTGATGAGCATCTACGTGCAGATTTATACTAGTTTTACAACATTTATTTTAAATTTATATCCATAGCCAAGCTAGTGCATCATTTTCATAGCCAAAATTTTCATACTATATGCATTTATTGCTCCCCAGAAAGGAGTTATTTTTCATGTTACTCTTTTTTAAATGAGGGTATATTTACTCATTAGCAAGTCTTTTAGCCTTCTTGATTGCACATATATCTTTGGGAATGTGAAAGCCGGCACATTTTGCTTTTGGAGAGACAGAGGAAAAAGAGCCACTTCCCTGCACACCCAGCCATGCACCCCGGGTCTCGCAGTTCGGCGGAGACATCTCTATTCCCAACAGCACCTGCCCCCTGCATACACTCTAAATTCTTTGACAAGCAAGATTTTGCAGGTCACCATAGCTTCTACTTCCAGGATGGGTTTTCTCTGCTTGTTGTCTACTGCTCATGTGTGCAAGGGTCTCACAGGTGGCACGGGGTGTTGGGGCTACACCCCGAGCAGGGTTCGTGCCGCACGGTTTCCTGGCTGCGATGCGCGGCTGCTGTGGAAAATCTGAGTCACTCTGTGCTGCTAAACCCCTGGCGAACAGGAGGCCACGTCCTCCAGGGCAGCAAGACGTAGGCTTGCAGTAGCCACGGGAACAACCCTTGCTGGGGACTTGCCGAGGCTTGGGGCTGGGCAGGGGGGCTGAGCATGCCCTTTGGGGAGGTAGATAGGTGCTGGGGAATGGGATGCGCTTTGAGTGGGAGGATGCCCTTTGGGGAGGTAGATGGGTTTTTGGGAAGAGGATGCCCTTTGCGTGGGAGGACGCTCTTTGGGGAGGTGTACGCGCTCTGCAGAAGAGGACGACCTTCGGGAAGGACACGCTGCGGGGAGGAGGCCCGGCCGGGGCGGGCCCGGGCCCGGGGGCGGGGAGGCGGCGGCGGCCCGGCGCATTTGAGCGGCGCGGCGGCGGCGGGCGCGGCGCTATGGCGGGCTGGGCGCTGCGGGGCTTGGCGCTGGCGCTGCTGGCGGCACTGCCCGCGGCCGTGCTGGGCGACACGCCGGCAAACTGCTCCTTCGCCGACCTGCTGGGCGCCTGGGAGCTCCGCGTCTGGCGGGCCGGCGGCCGCCACGGCAACTGCTCGCAGGCGGGTGAGAGCGCGGCGGGCCCGGGCAGCTCCCGCCCCGCGGGGCCGAGGGCGGCCGGGCGGCGCTCCGGGAGCGGGCGGGGGAGCGGCCGCTCCGTGCACGGAGCCCCCGGAGCCGGCATGGGCGAGGGGAGGCGGCTTCCTGCGCTGCTGCAGTGCCGCTTCACTGGTTCTGTTTCTCTTCTGTTTGTTCCGATGAGGGCTTGGCTAGGCCTCTCCACGGGCCCCATGGCTCATGCCGGCTCGCTGCCCCTCTCTCACGGGTGCCTTCCTGCGGGGTTCTGCCTGCCCGGGCCCTGGCTGCTCCCAGCAGGAGAGGGTGGCACCGCTGGTGACACCTGGGCACCCCCTGGGGGGCTGTCAGGGAAGCCTGACAGCATCCAAAAATATGGGAATATCACTTCCTTCGAGAGGATAATAGTAGTGTGGAGTTACTATTTAATGATCATATGTCAGTGTCATTTTAAAAATAGTCGATGCTTTGCATTTTTCTGTGTCATCTGCTTTTTGATGAGAGGAGACAAGTGGCAGTGCTAGCACTGGAGGTGAGGTGCGTGGTAGGGTTGGAGCACTGGTGTGAAGGAGTGTAGGATGGGTGATGCCTCATCCCAGATGTTGTAGGGGAAGAGTTGTCAGTGCAGACTCAGTGCCTAAATGACACAGCATCCAACACCTTTGTAGCCCTACAGCGAGTTGTGTTTCAATAAGCTGGTGTGTCCCAATCACAACTGTTTGGTGCTGCTGCTAATAAAATGTGCAGATACTGTGTAGCAGTGGAAAAAATGAGTATGTAGACCTACTGACGGGTAAGTGGAGGTCCTGAAATGTCTCGATGCCCTTTTGCACAAGACTGTATTCAACGAGTGTACTATGGCATCTTCAGGAATAAATGTTACAACATCCTTTATGCATTTTTTGTGCTATTTTTCTCTTTCCATACAATAATCATGCCCTAATGTTTCTTTCTTTCAGGGCCTGTGGAGAAAAAGGTGGTTGTCAATCTTCAGAAGCTAGATGTGGCTCAGGATAGTCTGGGCAACTATGGTTTCTTCACTTTGATTTACAATCAAGGCTTTGAAATTGTGATAAATGACTACAAATGGTTCGCGTTTTTTAAGGTGAGTTAACCTGGTGTGTTCTACACCACTGGCTGTTGCCAGAATGGCCTATAGTTAGGCTTCTCTTCAGTCCCTGGGTGCCACAGCTGGGGCACTTGATTATCTTTGGCTCCAAGATTTGCCTGGATTGCCAGATAAAGGATTTCTTTTCATTTTTGAACATAAGGAAACAGCAATCAGCAGTTGGGTAGGGAGCAGAGAGGGGGAAGAGGTATTCCACACTGGTCATTATCTGAAAAAAATACAGATGCTGCTACTTTCCCTTCTGGGCATGCTTAAAGCAATTGAAGGCCTTCATGAAACTAACTTTTCTGATAGCCTGGATTTTTTTTTTTTTTTTTTTTTTTTTTTATTTTTTTTTTTTCGCTCTGTGGACCCAAGTCAAATAGCAAATACCATTGCTTTTATCTTTCCTCACAAATGTTGTCAAATGCACTTTAGAGCCATCTATCCTCTGGAGGATTTCTGGGATCTATAAATTTTATTTCAGAATACTACTCTAAGGAGCCTTTCTACTGCCTGTAATTATTCCTTTAGAGTAGTACTGTTCTCTTCAGTCCCTGTTAATGCCTTCAGGTCAAGCTGAAAACAGTGATGGTAGGCAGGGATTAGACAGGAGAAAACACTCCTGTTAGGAGTGCTGCTGTCCTGATGAGTGGCATGATGAATCTGAAGGGTGGTTTGGAGTAATCTCTGCAGGTTGGCTTTACTACCTGGAAGACAGATGCTTTGTGCAGCAGGGCTTCTCAGCTGGTGGGTGCAGCCCTGGGCAGGAACAATGAATATGGTTTTGGTTGTTTCAGGAGGCATGATCTTGTGAGTCAATAGTAAACATCCAGGCCTTGTCCAAGCATAAAATCTCTGAACTTTGGCTAGTACTAAGGAGGGTGAAGAAATCACTTTTGCTCTAAATTGTCTTTCTGGGAGCCACTGTAGATGGTTTATTTTACAGCAACTATTTTAAAGTCACTGTTTTCAGGTGTTAATAAAAGCAAGTGATCCACTCTTTCAGGAGAACTGGAATCCTTACTGAATAGAAATTATGTAGAAGGCTCCAGTTTAACTGCAACTTCCTTGCAGGTTCCGCCTGTGTTGATTTGGGCTCATGTAAGGGAAAGGATTGTAAAGACTTTTTAGCAAAACTACTGGGGAAGTTATTGACATGCTCATTGTTGTAGCTTAACCCCAGTAATGAGCAAAGCACCACTCAGCCATCAGTGCGTTGGGGGAGTGAATTGGAAGGATAGAAGTGCAAAAACTCGTAGGCTGAGATCAAGGTCCTTTAATAGGTAAAGCAAAAGCTGTGTGTGTATGCAAGCAAAGCAAAATGAGGAATTCATTCACTACTTGCCACCAGGATAGCTTGCCACCATAATGAGCAGGTGTTCAGCAATTTCCAGGAAAGCAGGGCTTCATTGTGCACAACTGTTACATAAGAAGGCAGATGGCATGATTCTGAATGTTCCTCTTTTCTCCTTTCCTCAGCTCCTTCCCAATTTCTATGCTTGATACTTTTGGGCATGAAATGTCTCTTTGGTCAGTTGGGTCAGCTTTCCCAGCTGTGTTTCCTCCCAGTTTCGTATGCACCCCCAGTCTATCTGCTGTCAGAGCTGTCTGACGAGCAGATGAGGCCTTGGTGCTGTTTTAGCACTGCTCAGCTAAACTAAAACATCCCTGCATTAAAATCACTGTTTTCTTCAAAACTCTGATATGTGGCATTATATGAGCCACTGTAAATAAAATGAACTGTCAAGACCTAGCACACTCTTATAACTGGAAATTTTTGAAATAAGAATTCAATCTTTTAAACAAGACAGGGTCTTGTACTTGAGCAGAAGCAAAGTATGACAGAGAAACACCTGATTGAAACATCTGTATAAGATAGTGAAATTATATTGCCGTGATGTACATTCCTCATAGGTTTGGCAGGTGATAAAGCAAAGCCTGCAGAGACAGTGAAGGGTAATCTAACTGAGCAGAATTACTGTGAAACTTCTCAGGCAGGGACACCTCTGTGAGCTCACCTGCAGTGGGGGGACCTGCCTTAAAAGTTTTTGCTGCCTCCATGAGGACAGCAGAGCACTGTATACTGACTGTAGTGTTGTCCATGAACTTGGTTTTGAGGGGGTCATCTCTTGCAGGGAGAATTCAGCAATCATTGTTGGACTCATCTGAGGAGAATATACTTGAACTAGCAGACTTTGGGCTGATATTTTACACTGAAATACAGAGTTGCTTTACAAGCCATATGCTAGGCAGTAAAAGAGTTGCTGATTATCAAACAAATTCCTGAGTGTGAGGAATTTAATCATAGAAACAGTGTGGCCTGATCTGGGATATAAATGGATCTGTTAGTTGCCAACTTGAAGACAGCTGAGAGTCACTGAATGCTGCTGCTCTCCACACCTTGTGAAATACATCCCCAGAGGATGAGCACTAAGTCAAGTGACTCATAGGCACTGATGTCATGTATTGCATTGATTTCATGTGTTGCATTGATTTGCAAAAGTACTCTTAAAACACAGTACCAAAACTGTTCCTTGTTGCCTTTTGTTTAAGCTGAAAGGAGCTTCTGGTGGTCATCTGATTCATCTTGCTTCTCAAAACAAAGTCAAATATACACCTGAGCAGTAACATACACAATAGCTTGCATTTTGTGGTCATTAAATGTGTCTCAGCCCTTTGTAAGCTGATGGATTAATTCTTAGTTTTGAAGTTGGCTTCAGTATTAAGAAATAGCAAGCTTGTTTGGGTCATTGCTCAGTAATGGGGCAGCATCAACAAGACATATTTAATTTAAAGACCTCTTTCCTTAAACACCATAGGGAGGATTAGAGCCCAGGTCAGTTACCATCTAATAATTTTGCTGCTGCAAAAAGACCAACAGATTACCAAGATGCAAGTCTGTTGCTGAGAATCATGAGGAAATACCACAGCACTTACTAAATGCATTTTTTGCTCCAGACAACTACTTGCTGTTATTGGGCAACAACATGCAATGTCTCTATCTGCAAAACTCCAAATTTCACAACTGTTAGTGGGCACTTGGAGGGAGGAAGTGGTTCCTTACAAACTGTTTGACCTTGTGACATATTTAACTGTGCATATCTGCTTACTTTTAATCCAGTAAATATTGCATTACATATGAAATAGAAATACAGCAAGTCTGAGATTGAGCAGAGGGAGGATTTATCCGGTACAATGAGCAGCAGTGTTTAAGTCAATACAGTACTTTGTGAGTTTCAGGCATAGAAGTGCCACTTCTGCTAATTGAACCTCCAGTGTATTTTTTCCTAGTGTTCAAGAATTAAGCTGTTAATTACTGACAGGAATGGTGTGGGCTTGTCTAAGTGGTGACTTTATCAGAGGTGCTGCACTGTGTAGATACAGACACAGCCTGTTTGGCAGTGCATGTGTCAATGAGTTTTTAATAGCTTTTTGTTCCTGTGGCTTACTAAACAGACACCCACTGAAACAGGGTCTCATTGCCTTTACAAGATATTTGTTCTTTCTCTTGAGGCCTGTGGGGAAAGGACTTTATACATCAGAGGTATGGATTGGGTGAGCTTATCATTCCTATGTTTTCCCTCAGTTTACTTCAGTGTCTGAAATAAAGATGCTTTAACAGTGTTTTTCTCTAACAATTGTTGTATATACATTTAAAGTTTGCCAAATTGCAGCATCCTACTGCATTCTTGCATTCTGCTTCTAGCACAAACTAAGTTGTTTAATGTGTGCTTCTGAAACATCCCTGTACTGAACTTGGATATGAAGTTACTGTACTTGCTTTTGGCAGAAGTTTGATCATGTGCTTCTGCTGAATGATACAAGGATTTTTTAGGGTTATGCAATATATAAAGCTTTAGTGATTTTTATTTTTTTTTACCCCCAAGGGATGGCAAAAGAAATAGGAACAGTATAACATAAAAAGCTAGAGTGAAGCTGAAGGGAAAGTGGAGGCCAACTTGTTTCAATTACTTCATGTCTTTGAGGTATTTATTTATTGCTAAGGCTACCACTTTGGACATGAGACAGTCTCATAAGTTTCTGACTGTTTAAGTGAAGTGGTTCTGCTTCAGACTCCTGAGATGCTCTTAAGCAAATGCCAGAAGTCTGACTTTCTTTTTCATATTGAAGCATAACAACTATTTCAGAAAAAAAAAAAAGAAAAAGATATAGACTTTGGAATATTTCACCACTCAAGTTACTATTTTTTTCCAGACTTGGTGACATCTTTGTCATATCTTTTTCTCTCTTCCCCAGTGCTCCCAGATTTGGTTAAAATCAAGGACTGCTGTTCTGAAACAAACAGGAAACAAACTAGAACAGTGACAGCAGTTAAGTTTTCAGGATATGGAAAAAAACCCCAAACTTTTTATTTTATGTTGCTGAAGTAGAAGTGCCAGAGTTGCTAATGCAACTCAATCATCCTGCAAGTCAATTGAAAGTCAGCTTTTAACCTGTCTAATTTAGACTTGCTCAACTGGCAGTGTGCAACTGCTGCTTTCCTAAAGTGTAAATCTGAAAGTACAAAAGTCAGAATTGCAGAATGTTTCCTAAAGTAAAGAAAATCCACCTGGAGTTGATATTTGCTTGCATTTTATATTGTGTAGCAAGATGCAATAGTAACATTCTGGTAACATTGTCTACTGTATTTTTGTGTAGTAGGGCAGCTGCAAGTCTGCAGTTCTGTTCCCATTCAATGTGTGCTTCCCATAGTAAAATGCATAGGCACACTTGTAAACTTGAGTGTGGCACTGCTGAATTCTCATTAAAATGCTGTGACTAATAAGGTCTTCATCTTTCTTGCTTTCCTCTTAGGGAGATTAAAGATTTTAAAAAAGCTTTAAACAATTATCATTTTTACTAGGACTAGAATTGAACATACAATTAGATTGTCATGATGACTGACACAGGAAAGGGGTTATTAAAAGGATACTTCACTGGAAAGCTTACCTGGGTTCACTTACCTAACAGCAGTCTTTGAAGTTTAGCTACATGAAGGTTAATGTTGGCGTGGCTTGGCTAAATTTTGGCATTAGGCAAAACCACATGACTTGTTAGGATTGAGAAAAATATGCATTTGAAATAGAATTCAATTTTTCAAGGCTCAGAATTGGAACTATGAATATAGTTTGGGTGCCTTTCTAAAGGAGTTCTCCTAAATTGGTCAGGTCACTGGATGGAGTTAATGCTGCAGAGTTCACCAGCTGATGAAATTACCATGTGACAGCTGCAGTCATCTTAACTCAAAACTGAAAACCATCTTTAAAGTCTGCTGAGAAATGTGTGAGAGCAGTTGTCCAGCAGTTGCTGGTGATCCCAGCTGTATGGCTGTTAACCTTCATGAATTATGTTGTTCTGGGGTGGGCTCTGTGGATATTTTGGGTGCTGTGCTGGCAGCTTCTGCTGAGTCTGACATTGTAGTTGATATCCAGCTGAGTCAGGTGTTGCTTGTGCAATGGTGCCATATCCCTGTCATATGACTTGCTGTTAGCTGGGCAGGTGTACTCATAGTCAGTCCTCTAAAACTGGTATAGTCAAATTTCCTAGATTCCATCTGTCAGTCCTCCACAAGTAGAAATAAGAAATGTTGCATTTCTTAGCAAGGTTGTTTTAACAATGATTTTATGGTATACCTTCTGGTAATCAGTGGCCATCAATGTTATGGCACTGATGAGGTTTTTTTAAGGCTTGTCTGCCCCTTGTCTGTATCAGCGGTTCTCGATTAAAAGTCGGGGGGAGGGGGGGAAGCAATTATGACCTTATGTAGGTATATTTTCATTTCCTAGATACATTGTTATTTGGAATTGAAATTGCCTCTATCCAAGTGTAATTCATGTGTTACGGTCTCAAAGTATCCTTGGACGCTTTTCAAAGTCATTTCAGTAGTAGCTTAGTCTGGCACTCTACAAAAAGGTAGCTACAGAGGACTAGAATTGCGTAACTTTAGGCTTCTACACAGACTGTCTGAAATTGGTTTTTATGTCTTGTTTATATTGAAGCATTGCTACTGGCTGTCTTTTCACCTCCTTTCTAAATTTTGTTGATACATGTGAACTGAAAGAAGAGTGTAAGAAATTCTCTACATTCACTTTTCTGAAAGATAAGTTGCACAAATGGTGTGAATGCTATCTTGGTTCTCTCTCTGTGTCTTTAAAACAGCAATGAATTTTGTCTCTGGAAAGGGAGAGGGATTTCTAGGAGAAAAACAAATTTTTTGTTGTTGTTTTTGTTGTTTTAATTTGTTAGTTCGCAGATAACTCATTGCCTTTTTTTCCATGAAGAGAAGTCCCAAATCTGTGTTACTTGTTTTAATTCAGAATACCATTTTGCAAGGCAGGATTGTGGCAGGAAGCAGGCCTGTTCCTCTGATAATCTTCAGGTTTTCAGATTTAAGGCCTGTGTTTGTTGAGAATAGCTGTACTGTTTTAATCTGTGACAGCTTTTAGATAGGAAAAACCAGGTATTAATTTCTATGGTCATGTAGAGGCAGAAAAGTGATCTTACAGTAACTTAGATGTAAAGTCACTACCTGTTGCTTTTGGAAGTGTCTGGATTTCTAGTTCTGCTGTTGTGAAGAGTGTGTGTCTCAAAAGTCATCTCTGGACCTTGCCCTTGGTATTTGGCCAAGTGTGGTTATTTCCCACATTGCACAATCTTGCACAGTAAGATAGGAAGAATAGAACAAGCTCTGCCTTCTAGTGCCCCCACCCTGCTCCGGCCAGCAAACACTGGCTGGGTGTTGGTATGTTGCCTCTGCATCCTCCTGACTGGGGACAAAGCACATTCCCATTGTTCCAAAACAGTCAGAGAATTAACCTTCATTCTGCTGATCGATAAACTTAATTATTTTACTGTAAGTTCTCCTTCAGATTTCTCAAAAAACCTCAACATAGACACAAACCTCCCAGTCTCTTTAATTAATCTTTTCCATCTTGGGGCATTTCCATCACTGTAAGCCACCACCTTCTTCAGTAAAGAAGCTGAGCAAACATTTTATTGAAACACAGTTACAGAATCCCTCATTGTACATGTGCAGCTCAAACAGGATGAGATTTAATGAAGTTTTCTTGGAAACTTGAATTCTGTATAAGTGATTTTTTTTTTTTTTTTTTGTGAATAGAAAAGTTAAAGGCTTTGTTGCATGGGGTTTTCAGGCGCCTTTGTAGTGTAACACAAAACACTTAAGAGGTGAGTAATGAGCAAAGAGCCCCACACACCCCCACAGTGAGACATTCTGTTGTCAGACAATTACTAATCCTGAAAATTGATGTACCTGGGCAAAGCTGGTAACTATTGCATGAAGACACATTTTGCTGAGAATATTACATTGTTGCTCTTCAGTGGTAAAATAAAGACTTGTGTGGTTGAATAAGGAAATATCAGGACTTGGGACTCAAGGCTTTAGTGGCAGTCTCTGCTGCAGTCTTAAAATGAGCTGTTCCCAAGGGATCATCATTTCTCACTGTCTCATTTTGATAGTTCCTGTGAAATTGTTCTTGATGCTTTGCCATCACAGCTCAAACATAAAAAACTGACTGGAAGTTTCGTCTTTGGTTTTGACTTGTGAAACAATAACAGTACATAAATAGTACATAAATTTTAAAACAGAAAGAGTGCATGTCTTCCTGTGACGTTACTGGATGACAAGCTTGCCATTCTCCCTCTGAGTCTTAGTTTCTCAAACTTCTGTGGCAATCCAGAGGTAGCTTGACTGGTCACATATTTGGCATAAGACATCTCAAGGCCTTGAGGAGAAGGTTGAGTACTAAGAGGTCTTTTAAATCTTGCTGAGAAAGTAGCTGTTGGACCAAAATAATTAGCACAGGTTAGTTGATACTGATACAAATGCATACTCTTTTGCTAAAAGTGCAAGTCACAACCCAATTGTCTTTTGCAGCTATTTGGTAAATAGCAGTTTCTTTTATCTTCTTAACCTCTGGAGTGTGTTTGGCCACTTCCTGTGAAACACAGGCAGGAAGAAGCAGCTGTGAGTGGGTGGGGAACTACGGCTATGCTAACAAATGCATCTGCTCAACACAAGTATAACTTCTTCACATTACAGTACAAAAAGGAAGGCCTGAATGTAACCAGCTATTGCAATGAGACCCTGCCAGGATGGGTGCATGATGTACTTGGCCACAACTGGGCTTGTTTCATAGGACACAAGATTTCTTCATCTCCATCTGATGTTCACATCAACGAGCTACCTCTCCAGAAGCCTGGGGGAAGGTAAGCAACAGATAAGTTACCTTTTACTGGAAGAAAATGTTTCATAACAGTGCGTGAGGTTTAGCTAAAATTGTAAGAAACAATTCCAGTAATGAGGACAAAGTTAATGCCAGTGATAATGTTGGAAATAAACCTGAATGCAGAAAAACAGAGGACTTGCCTGCTGCATCACAGTCTCTTCAGTCTGTGATGAAGCCCTGTTATAAATCTGGCATGTCTAAGATGGTTATATTCAGTCTGTCTCAAGTTTCAGAAACCTTGCCTTGATCCAGTAATTCCATGTTTCTTTATCAGTACCTACTGGAAGACACTTCCAGATTTACATACTGAGTTTAGAGAACACCTTTAGTTTCAATCTCAGTCCTTTTCTTACTGTTTTACTTGGTTGGTTCCTTTGTTTGCAGACTCTCCCACAGGCGTTATGTGCACAACTTCGACTTTGTAAATGCTATCAATGCTCACCAGAAATCATGGAGAGCGACAAGATATGAGGAATATGAGAATTTTGCCCTGGAAGAGCTAACTAAAAGAGCTGGGGGTCTCTATTCCAGAGCTTCAAGGTAATAAGACGCTGTTCTGCAACAAACCCCACTGCTGCCAAGAGTCTGCTTGTATTTGTCCTGGCTCTTAGCTGTGCTTAGTTCAGATGTTTAATCAAGTTTCAAGGCCTTCCAGTTCATGTTCATGGTATGCAAACATATTTTTCATTTGAATGATTATTCTGAGCCACTGCTGTCTCAAGCAGTTGGGACAATTAGAGTCACCTACCCTTTAGTCTTGCTCAGTAACTCACTGCTGAACTCATATATGCAGGGAAGCAGTTATCATCTCAGTTGCAGTCTCAGTTATCATTTCACTGTCCTGTCTGCTCATCAGCTGCTTGCCACAGTCAGCAGTTTCTGCTTGTGCTTCATCTTGGTTCTGCTAGTTCATAATTGCAGTTGAAAAGCTGTGAACTGCTCTCTGCTCCTAAACATGAATATCAAAGATTTCTGAGGGAATTCCCTGGTTACTTTGATAATTTGCCATGCATGCAACAAGAGTCCTCTAGCAGCAGTAGAGTGTCTCAGTGAAGAAGCATGAAAGTAACTCTGAGAATGCCTTCAGGATCTTGCAGATCACTTAGCTGAGAGTGGTAATGGGGATGGGTACATCATGCGCTACAAAATTTGAGAACTAGAGTTTAAAGATTCCCTTCTTTATAGCTGTCTTAGCATCTTCATAGTTTTCCTTTTTCAGCTCTTGGTATTTCTTTGAGTAGGAATGGTACTTTTCCAAACTGTGGCAATTATATGTTTGTTGAAGAAGGTCCTACTGTAGAATAAAAATGCTGATTTTTATGGGAATATCATGCAGATGTATAGATAAAGTCACCTTGCAGATGATCTTAAATACAGTAACCTATTTGGAAGCTCTCTTCCACCCATGCAGTACCATGACAGTATTTTGTTGACCCTCTTGGGCATTCAAAACAGACCCCAGAGTCTGGTGTTTGTGAATGGCACTGAGGACAAGTATCAGGTTATGTGAAAGTTGAATGCAGGAAGCTCTTGTTTTGCTGATAGGAGCATCACTTGACTGCAGGTGGTAGATGAGGACAGGTAATATTCAATACTTCTTCAAAAGTCACAGTAAAAACTTTCCTCAGAGAAGTCTCCAGGGCCAGGTCGGTTAGTCAATTGTCAGTGTAAGCCATGCCTGTGCCTGAAGTGAAACTGTAGTTGCTGTCAGTGCATGCTGCCAAGGCAAAATGGTTTCTGCAGTCAGATATTCTACGTACTTTGTAATTGCAGTAAAATAACTGCTGTAGAACTGTGTTGCTATAATCTCTGAGAGTTACCTCAGCATGTCAGATTGGTGCAAAAGTACTTGACCTCAGCAGCTCATGGATGTTAAGGAAACTCGTCCATTGGACCACCCAGGAGCCACTCTGGCCGTCACACTCACACCACCTGAGCTGGAACTGAGACCCATTTGCAGCCACATCCCACACTCACACCAGCGTTCCTTACCTGCTTGATGCCAGGGTTCCAGTAGCAGAGTCTCAGATGTCCAGATCTTTAAAATAATTTGATCTTGGTGCAGTAACTAAATAGTAAAACAGCAGTTTGTACCAGGTCCCTCTGAGGAGGGACCCCAAGCAAAGGAGCCCCTGGGCTTTTATACCCCCAGCCTGAAGTGTGAAAAATCTGGGGTCCTTTCTGAGTGTCCTGTTACCTGGCTGGGCCACAGGTCCCTGCTCCCTTTGTTATACAAAAGGATTTTGCCACCCAGAGCTCTTTGAAGCTCACACTGCAGCTTGCCAACTGAACTATCTATGCTGAATGTATTCCTCAACAGTGTATAGTTAATAATATAGTTCCCTCAGGGAGCAGTTTGAGTAGGTCTTGAATCCTGCTCAAGTTTATCTCTTCATACTGACACCCACTCAGTTTAGAGGGAGACTATTATAAATTGCATACTGTGAAACAAGTCCAACTAGTAGAAGCCAAAGATGAAAACTGAATGTTACGTAATTGTTTCCTTGCCTACAGTGTGATATGTTTTTCAAAAATATTTTCTCCTCTTTAGACCAAAGCCTGCACCTCTAACACCTGAGCTACTCAAGAAAATTTCAAGCTTGCCAGAATCCTGGGACTGGAGAAATGTTAATGGTGTCAATTATGTCAGCCCTGTTCGGAATCAAGGTAAAAATTAATAAATAAAACCTCTGAATTCAACGTTCTAGAGTTCCTTTGATGTAGTTTGTAATTTGCTGCTAATCAGAAGGTTTTGCCTAGTGTCTTGCAGCTGACAGGTTGCACCTTTACTGTGAATAACCTGTGGAAACTGGGCGGAGTCCTGGCTAACAATGCTGCACTAAAATAGGTGGTGGCACTGGCTTGTCCAGATAGCGCTGACTTGCTGGAGAGAAAGTCTATTACCACACTACCCTGCATAAACACAGCTGTCAGGTTTTGTCCAAACAATTTTAGCCAGGGTTTTCTGCACACTGACTGATGTACATTTAATTTTTTTCCCTGATTTCATTTGATGGCAAATTATCATGCAGCTTTAATGAATAAACCCAGGAAATTTGTTTATACTCCCTCCAAATCTTATCACCCTGATAAATTCAGATGTTACTTAACTGGGTAGTTGCAAGAGGACATATTAGTGACTATGAAAATTGCAGACAATGATAAATACAAAATACTGGTAAGAACTTAGAAGGATACCATGCTGATATGTGTTGATTCTGTAGGGAGTGTTTATAACACTGTGGTGTGAGATGCCTAAATTATATGTTTATATAAGGAGGCCAGGAGGAAGCTCCATTAATGTGTCCCTTCCCTGTGCCACCATAAACTTGCATCTACTAGTCGCTATCTGGTGGCAGCTTTTGGAGGAAAGAGGCATAACATTAGCATGGTGGGAAAGGGATGACTTAAATCACCAGTCCCTCATTTATGACTTAGTTATTCTGACAAATTCTGCCAACTGTAGTCCTCGTAGCAGAAGCAGCATAGGAAGGCTTATGGAATTTCTAGCTATGTGGAAGCACTGGAAGAAGGCAACAGGATATTATATCATCTTCTGTAGGTGTGAGTCCTGTACTTTCTCTTGGTGTGAACTATGAATGTCCCAAGGGCTCTTTTATCTTCCAAACAATTGAACACTCACTTCCAGACTTACCTTTCTCTGTGGTGTTGCTTCAAAGTTTCTCTAAATGAGAACTAGTCTGCTGTTTCCAATAAAGGAGCTTCCTACACTTTTTATGTAATCTGAGGGTCCATGCTGAGTGTGTTAAATGTCTGTGGAACATGCATTCTGCTCCATCAAATTAGAATTTTAGCTTTAAGGCTTTAAAAAAAAAAACAAACAAAACCTACAAAAGAGGTCGTTCTGTGGACTTTATAAATACCACTGTGGTGACGTGAAAAGAAATTTAGCAGCCAGTCCAGCAGAGTTCAGACTGAAATGGTTGAGTGAATTGTATTTTTCATGTTTTTGCACACATAATGCAGTGTTCTACAGTGTGGCCCATCTCAGATGCTGCGACTGTACAGTGTGTGGGAGGCATCTTTCACTGCTTCACTTTGCCCTGCTGGGAAAAGAGTGTTCCTGTTCAGGCTGATTTTGTCCCTTCTCTTCAGAGGTGCATCTAGCTGAGTGAAGGTGCAATTTCACGAAGTCTTGCTGTTGTAATAGCTCTGCTTTTATACACCTACACAGTTCAAGAGAAAGTATTTTGTTTTGTTCCTCAAGGCTCCCACATTTTCATAGCTCTGCAATATTTGACCTTCCCACCGTCAGGAAACAAAAGGAAATCAGGCACCTTGATGACAATCAGTAGATAAAATAGGACCTCATCCAAGTAATTGTTCTTCCTGTGAGGTTTGTCATTCCATTTCCAAAGGCTTTAATGAGTGAAAGGAAGGTCCTAGAGAGTGCAGAGGCCTAAAGCTAGAAGCAATACTAAATTTTGATGCAAAAGTAAGGAGACTTAACTGTCTGCCAGGAAGCAGAAGGGAAATTAAGGTGCTTCTGAAAAGCCAGTGTACAATTACATGCCCTTGGGAAGCAAGGGAAGAGGGGATGAATCCATTATATTAAACATGCTATTTATACCACTATTTTCTTAAAAGTCAGTTATTTTAGAGGTAGCTGTAGAGGTGGAATATTTTTTCAACTGGAAATTACGGGACCAAATCCATTGGTAGGTTGAAATAAGAACAATATTGTCAGCATTCATTTCAAATAGCTCATTGCCCCACAGCATATGTGCTCCATAAAGGGTAGATAGAGCCTTCTCAGCCCTGCTAATGTGGTCCCTGAAGGTTCATTCTGAAGGAGTAGGGTAATTGGATAGCTCTTAAGTGCTACAGCTGAAAAACACTGGAGCAGTACTTTGCCTCTTATTCTTGAAAATAAGCTCAGTGTTCCCTGAGAAGTTGTTAGAAGTGGGTTTTGAATTGCATGCATGAAAGCTAAATGAAGATTTAAGTTTTTGCTCTATTGATGTTCAAGTTCTAATCACTGTCTAGTAGGTTTTAACTCTTTTCAGTGGACTTTAGGACTTTAGGAATAGATGTACCTGATGGCAGATGACTAGCCTTGTTTATGTTACTGACTGCTCCTTTTTCTCCCCTTCTCAGGCTCATGTGGCAGTTGTTACGCATTTTCCTCCATGGGCATGCTGGAGGCAAGGATACGTATCCTCACAAACAACACTCAGAAACCAGTCTTCAGCCCCCAGCAGGTTGTGTCTTGCAGCCAGTATTCTCAGGGTAAGGATGATGGTGTATATGGACACCTTTCAAGTAATGACAATGCTGCAGAAGGAGCAGGAAGTTTGAAAACTTCCATCCCTTCCCCATCAAGTTACTTTTTTTATAAAACTTTTTCATACATCTCCCTGTGAGATGGGAAGTATCTAAGGAGTAAGGTTCAAAATGGAGCTGTTTACAATGCTTACCTAGGAGGAATGGAACTAAATATTCTTCCAGTGGTATATTCAGAGGGAGGGGAAATGAGCAAAAGCAATGACTAATGCTTTCCAGAGGACTGTATCATTGTTGGGACAGGTCCTTGTACTGCATGTAACTAGCTGTTATTTCTGACAGGGATTGTCAGGATGAGAAAAGGTCCAAGTATTAGTGTTCCAAATATAACTCCCAGAGATGTGAATTTTGCCCTGAGTGTTTCAGAAAGCTGACTGTAGCTAACTGGAGTACTAGGATGATCTGGGTCACTGACGTATGTTCAATACCGTATCTGAAAGATTTAAGTGGGAGAGTCTCCCGCCACAAATAAGAGAATTTCAAAGGGAAGAAGCACTTTTTTGGTTTATTTTGTTATTTGTTTTTTTAATAAGGTTGTGATGGTGGCTTCCCATATCTCATTGGTGGAAAGTATGTCCAAGACTTTGGTGTGGTGGAAGAGGACTGCTTCCCTTACACAGGCCAAGACTCTCCGTGCCTTTTCAAGCGCAGCTGTTACCACTACTACACATCTGAGTACCACTATGTTGGTGGTTTCTACGGAGGCTGCAATGAAGCCCTGATGAAACTTGAGCTTGTTATGCATGGCCCAATGGCTGTTGCCTTTGAGGTTTATAATGATTTCATGCTTTACAAAGAGGGGATCTACCATCACACCGGGCTGCGGGATGATTTAAATCCTTTTGAATTGACCAATCATGCTGTTTTACTGGTGGGCTATGGTAAAGACCCAAAAAGTGGTGAGAAATTCTGGATTGTGAAGAACAGCTGGGGCACCTCATGGGGAGAAGATGGCTACTTCAGAATCCGCCGTGGCACTGATGAATGTGCTATTGAAAGCATTGCAGTGGCTGCAACTCCTATTCCAAAGTTATAATGTAAATGTCTTCATCCAGTGCCTTGTCCTGAGCCATGAGAACGCACTGATGGTTGAAGATCCTGATTAAAATCTGTTCCCTGGCTTGAAAAGGTAGCTTTAAGGAATTTTTCAACAACAGAGCAGTTTCCATATATGAGAAGATGAAGACTATTAAATCTGCTCTGTGCACTGGAGGCTTCCTCTCAAGTCTGACAGTAAATCACCCAGAAGGGCTGTTTTGGCAATGGTGGTGATTAGTTACTCATCATTGGATGTATCTTCAATTACCAGTTGCATTTTTTACCATGTGCAATCTTGACCTTCAGATCTGAGGGAAGTGTCTGCTATGATAGTCTGTAACTGCTTTGAAGGGACACTGTAGTGCCTTATTTCTCAGAAATCAGGAAGTCAGTGCAATTTGGAACATAAATGTGTAGGAAATGAGCAATTATGCTGATGAGAATAAAATTCTAAAGCTCTAAGTGTCCTGTGAAAACTGCATGTCAAATCCTTATGACAATAAAAATCAATTCTGTGTTTCAGGCTGTTACTAAATGTTCTAGTTCTGGATTTTATTGCTGTGCTTCACAATTGATCATTTCAGAGTTCAATAAAGAACACCCCACTCCTATAGGAATTTGTATTTGTGGAAGAAATTAGTTCTTTTGGTGACCTGTCTATGAGTTTTGAGCTTCCTGTCAAGAACTTTTCACTTCAGCAGAAGCTGGTGTGAAAGAAGGATGAGAGGGCAGAAGAGCTAGTTAAATCTTCCATGTGAAGCTGAGATTATCACAGCAGCATCAAGCAAGTTGTCCAGAAGTGCGGTAGTCCTTGCTGTGGATGTAGAACAATTCATTGAGTAAATTTGCTAACTCCCCAGTAATCCTGTTTAAATCCTTTCTGTTAATCTGTTGCTCTATTTCTTTCAAATATACAAGGTAGAAACATAGGGTTGAGAGGAGGGATTGAAACACTTGGAATTAACCATTTCACAGCAGCAACACAGTACTTTGTTAGAGCAAACTGGTCTTTGCTGTTCACCTGAGGAAACAAAAATGGCATAAAGGTGAGTGCCAGTTTCATACATAGAAAAGCTAAGTTCTTTAGTAACCTTCTATTAAAATGTGACCGAAGTTACTTGGTGTTTTTCTGTGTGAAATGCAGTCTCATGGGTGGTTTTTCTAGGTGTAGGGAAATTCATAAAATGCAGAAAAATTGAACAGTTTTCTGTAATCAAACTATCCCATTTAACTTAGAAGAGAAAACTCACTTTTTACTTCAGGAGCAGAATTTCACGAGAATTCCTGGATTCTAGTTTGCTCGAGTTGAGGGGCAGGAAAAGGCTTCATGGTTTTTTCAATCCACTCCCAAAAAATATTAAGCCTGGTCCATGGCAAGTTGAACATGAATCTGCAGTGCCCTTGGAGCCAGGAGGGGTTCTGGGGTGCATCAGGCACAGCATGGCCAGCTGGGCAGGAGAGGGGATTGTCCTGCTGTGCTCTGCACTGGGGTGCCCTCACCTCGAGTGCTGGGGCAGTTTTGAGTGCCAAAATAAAAAAAAACACATTAGGCTATCAGAGAGTGTCTAAAGGAAGGCCACAAAGGTGGGCAGGGGCCTTGAGGAGAAGCCATATGAGGACTGGCTGGGGTCACTTGGTTTGTTTAGCCTGGAGGAGACTGAGGAGAGACCTCATTGCAGTCTGCAATATCCTTTTGAGGGGAAGGGGAGGAGCAGGCACTGATCTCTTCTCTCTGGTGACCAGTGACAGGACCTAAGGGAATGGCCTGAAGCTGTGTCAGGGGAGGTTTAGGTTGGATATCAGGAAAAGGTTCTTCACCCAGAGGGTGCTTGGGCACTGGAACAGCTCCCCAGGACAGTGGTCACAGCACCAGCCTGACAGAGTTCAAGAAGTGTTTGGACAATGCTCTCAGGCCCATGGTGTGACTCTTGGGGATGTTCTGTGCATGGCCAGGAGCTGGACTCGATGGTCCTTGTGGGTCCGTTCCAGCTCAGCCTGTTCTGTGGTTCTGTGCAGATGTGTTTGGAAATTTAGAACTTGTGTTTTGCCAGAAGTGGAACAAGGACTTCTGTAATAGGTCATACTGTGTGTTGGATTGTTTTAGCTTACGGAGTTGGGATGGGAGAGGAGCTAGTTCTTGGATTTTTTTAATAGCTGTAGTACATGAGATTAGCTTGAGAATAAGAATATGAAAGCTAGATATTTCTTTTTACTATCTTTCAGCCATTAGGAATTTGAGTCCTTATCACCAAGCTGTTGCTGACACTCATGGCACTACAAATACAAAGCACTTGCTATTCACCATGCATTGTATCCTGTTAACTACATGTGTTTTGAATAACATTCTGTGTTATTTTCTTAGCAATTCCTTCATCTGTCTGCCACTGCTTGTGTGTGGCAGCTGCACCAGTGCTAATAGGAGGATGGGAGTGTTCTCAAAGTGGTCTGTCACTGTCACTGCCCCCAGTGACTGTCATCAGATGTTTGCCTCTGGCTGACTGCAGTGTGTGAATGTCCCTGTTTTCTGTACTCCAGAGTTGCACAGAAGAATGTCAGTCAACCTGACGGAGCTGGTATGGGGATGTAGATTGTTTATGTGGCTTCTTCCTACAAACAATGCATTAGCTGAAATGGAAAACATGCTATCACTCAGGAGAATAATTGTAGGGTTGGCAGATAGGTCTTGTAGTGAGCATGTAAAGCCCTAATACATTTGACTTGTCATGGAAGGTTAATGGATAATGTCACGACTGATAAATACTTTCAGGGGAAATAAAGCTTATCATCAGCCCAGCAAACAGAGATATTAAAAGTTTTGTGTTTTGAAAATTAATGCATACAGAGGACAAGAAAGTTACATCTCTTTAAAAGTTGAAATCCTTAAAAATTATTAAGAGCTGTGGTGGAGTCTCTATTGCTGGAGTGGGATGATTTTACAGTTTGAGGACTGTCCATAACACCAGAATTGCTCAGACTCATGCAATTGGTTTATGAAGGAGACTTGGGAGGGTCATCATGACTCCTTGCTTTGTGACCTGAGAGCTTGAAAAACAAGGTGACATTTAACTTCCAAAGCTGTCAGTCTAAGTTTGCAGTGTAAATGAACTTCATATAAAGCAACAGCAGGGATTTTTTCTAGATTTGTTCTAAGTGCTGAATTTAGGACTGAATAATTTTAAAGTTGTGTTGTTCCAGGGGTCTTGGGAAGACAGGAAAACCAATGCACCAGTCAAGTTTATTAAAATGGCTAGCTTGGGACAATATTAAAGCTTGATAGCTTCTTGCCTTTTTTTTTAATTGCTTACACTTTATACATTATTTTCTTGTCCATTGCTGGAGGTTTAAAACTACCTTTTAAAACAGAGTTAAGAACATTAGACTACTTTTCAAATTTCTGCTAAGATCCGACTTCCTATGGCCTCTAAAAATACTAAGATATATTTTTAAAGTACTTTGATCAAGATGTGATTAAACCAAGGCTGTAATTCTGGAGGTATTGTTAATGTGACATTTCCAAGGATGTCAAATGCAGAATTCTGAAAAGCATTTTTTCCTCAATTTTTGCATTTTAAAAGGGTCAGATGCTGAGGGAGGGGTGTTACTTGTTTTAGACAACAAGGAAGGTGGACTAACACATTTTCTCAGTGGTTTCAATCTACAAAAGAGCATGTTTTACCCTTTTTCAGTTTTTCATTCTTTGCTTTTAGGGAAAAAACCAAATATCAGCATGATTTTTCCCCCCGTAAAATTATTAATTTCTTCAGAACAGCCATTCCTAGTACATGTTAAAAATCCTGTTAAAACATCAAAGCCATGACTGATTTTACTCTCACCTGAATGAGTGGGACTTATTTAACTCTGCTCTAGACAACCTGCAGGGATAGAGCTGCCTGATGCCACTGGAACTGTCTCACTTAGGGTTGGTGTGGTCTCCACAGTGTAATGCAGAGTGTGCTGTAATGCCAGGAGCCTCTCAGGTATGTGGTGCAGCAGTAGGTGACGAGGGAATTTTGGGGGAATTTGCCCAGATCTGCTAGTGACTGTGGGAGCTCCAGGGCATTGCAGGAGCAGGGCAGGGACAGCTGGGGGGATTCAGGCTCTGCAGAGGGGGTCCATCCTCACTGGGTGTCTGGCAACACAGCCTTATTAATGCTTTCATTTGCACCATGACAGCAAAACAGCACTTGTATTGTAAAATAAAATGTGTTAGTGAGGTCTAAAAGCCTGTGGATGTGAACATTCTTGTATCCAGACCAATTCATGGCTAACATTTTCCTTACTGCAGTCCATTCATTACACATGTAGATATATCAAGTTACTTTAAAAGAAGTTGATTTTAATTTGGACATTGAATTTGAAATTTTGAGGGTGAGCCTGAACATATTTAAAGCAAATACAAGTCTTTTCCATATCCTGAGCAATATGGGCAGCATGTCATAAACAAACAATAGTGAAAGCTTTGCAGTATAAGATAATGCAACATATTTGAATACCCTTTGTGAACAGTGAGTTTTAAGTGAAATGCCTCTGTTTCACTGAGAGCCAGAGTATCTTATGTGCTGAGGAGAAGGTATTGGAGACTACAACTCAAGCAGGCTGAAATTTCTGTGCTAGTTGCTGTGGCTTCTGGATGGGCTGCTGGCTGAAGCAGTGTGAACATGTGTATCTGTAAAAAGTACAAAGCATTTAATGGCAGTAAAATGGTATTAGCAACCTGCAACTTTAGCAGGTGGTCAGGTGCAGGATATTAACAGAGCATCAGTTTTTATCAGTTCCCTCTGAATGACAGGTGGTGCTGGAGGAGGAGAGGTTGAAGCCTTTCTGTATAGCCTATGTGCACGTGTAGAATTTTTCTATGTCTGTAAAAGGAAAGGCACTGACACGTTCTCCTGCCAATTACTCCTAATTGTTTCATTTGGATCAACTGGATTGATCCAGCAGATGCTATTTAGCATGAGATGCACAAGCTAAATTAAACTCTCTCTTATTTCATCTCTCTTAACATTTCACTAGGCTGATAGTTTAGCTCACTGCTCTTCAAGCACATTTTGCTATTTGCACTTTAAGATATTTGTGCATGTTTATGCTTGAAGTGATCCTTGGGACCTCTAGCTTACCTCATTAAATAAAGAGTACTTCTAAGGGCTGTGTAGAGGGGCTGATTTCCCTTTAGCAATATGACAGGTGATAAATTGGAAGTACTGTCATAACCACCAAAGACATTAAAAGGGATGTCTTTGCCCTAGGAGGATTTCAGAATCTTGAAAAATATTTAATATTCTTAAATGTCCAGCAGTTCCAAACTTGACATTCTTTGTGTTAGATGGGAAAAACTTCCCAAAACCATTAACTAACTGTACAGAACCCTTATAATTATATTTAGCAAAGGATACATAAGGATACATTATGTGGATTTTTTTAAGTCTTCATTTAATTAGCTTTTCTATTACTCTCTTATTTAACAGTTGTAACACTAATATAAATTTATGGCCCCTTCTATCATTTTCACAGAATCACAGAATTTCTAGGTTGGAAGAGACCATGTTCTAACACTTCAACTAGATCATGGCACCAAGTGCCACAGCCAGTCTTTTTTTAAACACATGGATGGTGACTCCATGTTTAGCATTCTGCTGGAATAAATGGGATTTTTGGTCTGGACCAAATAATGGAATTCCTTAGGGTTTTTCTTCTCATTAGCACTGATGACTGAAGGAAGCTGAATATCTTAGAAGGCAAATCTTCCTGAAAGCACACAGTCCATGACCTCTGGGAGGCCATTACTTCACCTGGGAATGGTGATGCCCAAACCTACTGTCTCCTGACTTGACTCTGTACTTTGCTCTTGGTCTGACTGCGCCACTTCCTGCTCCCAAATCTATCTCTGCATCACAGTTCAGGAAAATCTGGACCCTGCTTAAAATCCTGATCCTATTTTGGGACTCTCTCACTTCTCCCTGTAGGTGTTTAGGCATAAACAGGAATACTCCAAAAGCTTGACATTTGGGTGACTAAGTCTGTGCTATATTTTGCTTTCATGAAGATTTCCTTCTAAATCTCATACGTTAGTAAAGCTGCTGAGTTTCGTCACTCAGTTACATTTCTCTCTGCTTTCCTGAAACCCTCTATTAACCTTGGGACAAGTTTAAATTTCAGCAGGATATTTAACCTGTATCCAGTTGTGAGAGGGGGAAAAATTCAATTACAACAAATAGACTAGAAGGCCAAATCAAATACATAAAACTCAGCAGTGGGATGATAAAATAAAAGCAATGAAATGTTCTTTTCACAAAAAGGCATATATTTTCTATATAGAAAGTAGAAGTAGGGTGATTGCATTTTCTTGATTTTTGGGGGCTGATTTTTAAGCTGTAACATTGGAAAGATGATTTTCTTCTTCTTTTTTTATTTAAAGAGGCTGTAAAACTTGAGCTCCATCTTATCCTTTAGGATTGTAGAGGTTGTAATAGCAGCATTAAAACATCTCCAAATGGAAAATTAATGGGACCATCAGAGTGTGGAAGAACCAGGAGGGACAACAGGAGATGAGCTATGGGAAAGGCAGGTGCTCATGGCACCTGGGTTGACAGCAAATTAAGTTCTTGGCACATCTGCGTGGAGTACATTGGGAAACCCAGAACAGGAAACAAAGAGTAAACTAAATAAAGCAAGGGACATCATAAAAAAGCAGACAACCTAAAGAAAAAAATCTATTCAGTGGACTGGCATAGTAGGGACCTTAGAGATCCAACTCACTCCCCTCCTGCCTTAAGCATGTATGCCACTTTCTGTCCCAGGCTGCACATCCAACCTGGCCTTGAACAAATCCAGGGATGGGGCATCCACAACTTCCCTGGACAAGATGTGCCAGTGCCTCACCACACTCGCAGGAAAGAATGTTCAATCTAAATCTCTTTTTTTAATTTAAAACCCTTGTCCTATCACTATCTACCCATGTAAAAGCCCCTCTTCCTCTTTTTTAGAAGGCTGGAAGTACTTTTTTTATAAGTACTTTTTTATAAGTACAGTAAAGTCTCCCCAAAGTCTTCTCTTCCCCAGCTGTTGCAGCCTGTCTTCATAGGAGGTGCTCCAGGCCCCAATCATTTTTGTGGCCTCCTCTGGGCTCACTTCATTCCATCATCCTTGTGTTGAGGACTCCAGAACTGGATACAGTGATCCAGGCAGAGTGTCTCAATGGCAGAGTATAGAGACAGAATCCTTTCCCTTGCCCTCCTGGCCACGCAGCCCAGGACATGGTTGGCTTTCTGCACTGTGAGCACACATTGCCAGGTTATGTAGTTTTTCATACATGGGAACCCCCAAATGCCAATAAGAGGTGATAGTAAGGACAAACCCTCTTCAGAAGCTTCCAGGTAAAAAGAAAGATGCTTTAATAAGCAAAACCTAATGCTTCATGGAAGTGGAACAGATATGGAGCAGTACAAGACTCCCAAAAGCAGCCCCTGAAGGCTAACCTAGGGATGAGGAGGTGGTGGGGGCTGAGTAGCTGGCATCGGATTCCTTCCTGTTGCTGCAAGAAAACTTGGCTAAAGCACTGTGATATATGTGGGTATAGGGAAGTAGAATAATTTAACACAGAGCATGGCACTTGTAAGAAGGTGGGTGTCAGTGTGTTGATGTATGTTTTAAAATAGAATTACTTTCCCCTTCTATAGGTGTTGGATTGAGTTTTGCTGCACTGTTGCTAGAGAGAAGCAATGTTAATTACCACAAAATCTCTGGCTTAAGAGTTCAACCACAGGTCTCCAAGTACAGTTCCCTTCCTCAATGTTATTTGTGTGCTGTCTTAAAACATGAACCATCATGTATGTCAAAGCTCATGTATACGCTCTAATTTGTTTACACCCTTCCCTGCAATCCAACTTCCCCAAAGCAAAGAAATTCTGGCTCTACCAGGACAGGTGATGGCCCTGTTCTCTTATGTATCAGGTTAAAAAAATCATAGCTGGGAGTCTGGTTACCAGTTGAGAAGGCAGCTGTCTTGCTGCTAAGATAACTTCCAGAATGGTTAGGGTTGTTGGGTTTCTTGGTTTTTGTGTTTTGGGGGGGTTTTTTGAAAGTTTTTTATTTTGGGGGTTTTGTTTGTTTGTTTGTTTGTTTGCTGTTTTTCTTTCTTTGTTTGAAAAGAGTGCTAAAAACAGGATAAAAGTGTTCAAAAAAGTGAGAAAACTAAACCTTCTTGGTATGTCTGATTTACATAGGGATTTTTTTTTTATTTTGAAATGTATTCATAAAAAAACTACAAAATGGGAAGATTTGAGAAAAATGCAAAATTTCAGCTGCTTTGTAACATGCCCTGACATTTCTTATATATATATATATATATATATATACACACAGATTATAATCTGTGTATGCATATATACACAAACAGAAAGGACTGGTTTTTTGTTTTTTTAAAATTTTCTTCTTGTTGAGAACACTGACAAAAATCCCAGTCTGGAAACCCTTCACCAGATGAACTGAGGTCCACACACTGTTACTTATCCTCCTTATCTCTATTTTTTGTTTGTCTTTCTTGCTGAGATAAGGCTTCCAGGAGCAGGCCTGGCCACCATGCAGGCTTGGAGCAGTGTTCAGCACACAGGAGCCTTTCTTGCTGAGCCCTGAGGTGCTACTCTGATGGCAGGCTAAATAACAATGAGTAAATGTGGAAGGAACCCAAGCCCAGAGCCCAGCACTGTCTTATAAACACCTTTTTGTGTTTTACCTGTGTTTTGGGAGGTTTCTGGAGTGTGTTGGTGACACCCTCCTGTACAGATGAGTTGGCTGATGAGGGAAGATGCTCTGCTGGACCACATTCTTACAAAGAAAAGAATACTGTACAGATATGTGATGCCTGGGGGCAGCTTTGGCTGGCAACCCGGAGAGAGGGGAGTTCAGGATTTTGAGAAGAAGGAAAAAGGCAAGGTTCAAGCCTTGATTTCAGGAGAACAGACTCCAGCCTGATCCTGCTTGGGAAAATCCTTTGGAAGGCCCTGGACTGAAGAGGTGTCAGGGAGATGATTTTCAAGAATTACCTCCTCCAAGTTCAAGAATGGCCTGTCTCTGCATGTAGCAAATCAAGCAAAGGCAGCAGGAGGTCTACAAGGATGAATAAGGAGTTTCTGACTAAACTCAAAAAAAAAAAAAAAAAAGTATAAAATAGATGTAAGGGATAGGTGACTGGGGATGCATATATACACTCTGTCTGAGCCTTGGTGAGGTCTGATTATTAAAGTTATTAGAGATGCCTCTGCCCAAATTAAGGTGCAAATGAGATCCTATGCTGAAGTATATGAATTTTATTTAACTAAATGTAAGTAAATGTGAGGCGGAGACAGAAAGAAGTATAAAAAGAGACAAGAAGGGAGAGAAAGAGAGTGACTGAGAGACAGATTAAGTGAAAAAATGTCACCACTCCATAGATTCCAACAGCATCCCATTGCTCCTCTTCTTGTCTTCTCAATCATAGAGTCCCACAAAACACAGACTATGTTACAGACTAATATACATTCAGCCCAGGTGGGAGCACCCAGGTTCCTCTCCTGGTATCTTCAGAAAGAGAAAGGAGAATCCATGGAACTACAGGCTGGTAAGCATCACAGGAAAGGTGATGGAGCACATCACAGGATTTGATCACAGGAAAGGTGGAGCCAATCCTCCTGGGAGTAGTTCAAAACACAGAAAAGATAAGAAGGTGACTTGGAATAGTCAGTGTAGTTTTATGAAGGATATATCATGCCTTACCAAACAGCCTCCTATGATGAAATCACTGGGTGTGGATAAAGAGAGAACAGTGGATGATGAGTGCCCTGTCCAATTCTGGGCTCCCCAGTAAAACAAATGAGGATAACTGAGTCCAGCAAAGGAATACAAAGGTGATTAAGAGTTTGGACCATCAAGGAGAGAGAAGAGAGCTGGGACAGTTCATCTGGAGTAGAGAAGGCTCATGGAGGTCTTAAAGAATCTGTAAAGAATACAGAAAAAATGAAAACTTTCTTAAACATTTTTAAAAATGCTTTTTATTGTCTGTGTGGTCGAACAGTGAAATACATTGCCCAGAGACTGTGAAATCTTCCTGCCTGCCTTTACCTGCCCTGCTCTGAGCAGGATGATAGGTTCAGTAATCTCCAGAAGTACTTTCCTGCCTCAGTGCTTCCATGCTATTTGAAATGATACTGAATACAATTTATAAAAGAAACTCCTGATGAACTTTTATCAGGTAAAGGCAGCATCTTTTGTTGTTTTGTTCCATGGTTTCAATTTAAAGTTACAAGGGAAATTATGTAAACCAATGCATATTAATTTGGGACCTACTCTTACAAATTTCCCTGCGCTTGATGTTAGTGATAGTCTTCAAGAACCACACTTAAATCTACATGAATTGGATAAAAGTTTCACCAATGTGATACAGGCCTGTTCTTAAAGGAGATTGTCTCTTTAGGAGGACAGGGTATTCTATTCTCTAAATTCCTCCTGTGGGGTTTCAAATTGACCCTCATGGGAGGGGCATACTGCAGATTATCAGAACTATTCTAGTTTGACTTAGACATGCCCACATGTAGCTCTGTAACTGACTCTCATCACACAAATACTCTTCAGTACCTGAGAGGGTTAAAACTGCTGCATTGTCATTTTAGTCCGGGCTTTTGTCCAGCTCCAAAGTAGCATTCCTGCAATGAGTGGGATGCTTCCATCTGCAGCCTCAGTGAGTGCTCTTACACTTCACTTATTGAATCTGAGGTACAACAAATTTCCTTTGGAACTGGCACATTTCAGACTGTATCTGTGCTGTGTGATGCTTTCACTACTGTCTGGCCTCAGGGACAAGCCATTTTACTTTTCCCAGAGTATTACTGACCCCCCTGTTATTAGATTTTACCCTTGACAGACATTCTGGTCCTTGCCTTATTGCTTTTTGAGTTGCACTGTGTTCATGTATTCCCAGGTGACTGTTCAAATACACTTGGTATAAAATGCTCTGCAGTTCATCTAAGATTTTTTGCTGCAAGCTCCAAAGGATAGAATTTAACTTGGATTTTGTCAGGTTGTATCAATCTATATAAACAAATATCCTTGAGAGAAGGAATTGTATCAAATTATTATTAATTTTTGAGTTTTTTGAAGTAGAAATATGTATTTGCATGTGAGCATTGTCTATGTTCACACAGGGCTGATAGACATGGAAGCTATGTTGGAATATGCAATAAGTAGTCAAACTCGGTTCCTTTATCAGACTCAGGGTTGCAATGGTGAGAGAGCCACAAACTCTCACTCTTTTAACACAATGATTCATGCACCATGGGCTTTTAACTGTGTAACTAACAACTCTGTATTCATTCCATACCCTAGAATTAATTGGAATACAAACTGGCAAAAAAACTCTGTGCAGAATGTCAATGTTTTGTATTTTTTTTAAGTAGGAAATTAAATTATCTTATAGTCTATGATATTGATTTGTATGTATATGTGTATATATA
This sequence comes from Melospiza georgiana, assembly GCF_028018845.1. Classification (NCBI taxonomy): domain Eukaryota; kingdom Metazoa; phylum Chordata; class Aves; order Passeriformes; family Passerellidae; genus Melospiza; species Melospiza georgiana. The sequence goes on from NC_080431.1 coordinate 72,885,283, forward strand.
TATGCATACACACAGAGAGATGTGTATTAGCATGTCTCTGAATTATGCTGTAATTTATACAGCATAACATTTATAGATATATCATATTAAGTAAGATCAATATGATGGTGAAGGTCACTCCCTTCAAGACATTCAAAGCTACCAGATATAACATTAATAGCTGTGGTGTGAAAGCCCTACGTCATTTTAGACGGAAATCTTTTGAATATATACATTTCTAACAATTTGAATTTTGGTCACCAGAATTTAAGAAAATATACAAAACTGTTAGGAGGGCAACAAAGACGGTGAAGGCCTTGAGGGGAAGCCCTATGAGGAGCAGCTGAGGTGACTTTGTCTGTTCAGCCTGGAGAAGAGACTGGGGAGAGCTCATTGCAGTCTGCAACTTCCTCATGAGGGGAAGGGGAGGAGCAGGCGCTGTTCTCTCTCTGGTGACCAGTGGCAGGACCCAAGGGATTGGCCTGAAGCTGTGTCAGGGCAGGTTTAGGTTGGATATCAGGAAAAGGTTCTTCCCCCAGAGGGTGGTTGGGCACTGGAGGAGGCTCCCCAGGGCAGTGGTCACAGCCCCAAGCCTGACAGAGTTCAAGAAGCATTTGGACAATGCTCTCTGGCACATGGTGTGACTCTTGGGGGTGTCCTGTGCAGGGCCAGGAGCTGGACTCGATTATCCATGTGGGTCCCTTTCAACTCAGCATCTCCTATGATTCTATGAATGTCTTTGTTTTACAAAAACTACTGCTTTCATTATCTCAGACAACACTTTTTTTGAAAAGGTATGTTGATAACAAATCTGGTGCTCAAGGTTAAAATGCTTTACTGTGGTGTATGCCACACAAAGAGGAGTGGTAGAATCTAGGATGCATTATGCTTTCTTTGATTCTTGTCCATGTAATTGCATCTTCAATATCTTCAATTTTTTCTCTTCTCTCAGAGAAAAAGGTCTCTACTAATGACAGAGGAATAGTGAGGAATTTCTGAAAATTAATTCTCTAAAATGAGGTTCACTTTTAAGTAGAGCACAACACAGCCTGCAATGCCTTAATTTGATGGAATTTTCAAAAATGATATTTACAACTGAGATGTATAGATTTATCATCAACTCTGCCAATTAAAATAGAATTTTAATAGACTCTAATAGACTCTAATCAATATTAGTATAGTATTAAAATAGTATAATGGATAGGTAGAAAATACAAAAATAAAATAGCATAGATATACATAATATCACATGGAATTTCAATTATTTTTTACAATGGTTTTATAAAGCTTAAAATGTACATATACCAGAGAAAACACAAACAAATGAAATACAAACACAGAAATATCACCCAAATTGTTGGTGTGCTTTCATGTTCTCGTTGCCTGGACAGCAGCAGAGTAAGGGCTCAGGGGCAGCATCTGGTTCACCCAGCCTAACAAGTTACTTGGTGTCAGCTGAGCCCTGCTAACCACCTACCTGTGGGTGGCAAATGCAAGCTGATGTGGTTCATATCACCTGTCCTTAAGTGTGGTCTCATTGCATCATCTCCAGGCTCAGTGAACTTCCCTGGCCAGCTCTGCCTGCAGGAGATGGCTGAGCTGCAGTAACCTGTTTGTGTGCATGAGGGGATCAGCTGACCTCATCAAGGAAATCTTGCAATGATCCTCTAAGCCATAAACAGCCCAAATTAGCTGTCTTCTCCCATGACAGTGCTGCAGCAGGGCTGCAAATTAATGAAAGGTCCACACTACCCCACCCCAGTGCCTTTGATGGCAAGGAGGCCAAAGAAATACCTCCAAATAGGTGGAGCAAGGCAGGACATTTCAGGAGCATTTTAGCAGAGGGTGCCTATAAAAGCCAGCTCACTATGAAGTTAGGAGATCTGGATTCAGCTTTCACTCAGCAAGATGCTTCAGTCCATACTTCCCTTTAGTTCAGCAAGACATCCCTCTGACTGCAATGATCCCTCCTCCATGCTCACCTCACATCTGAATACCTCACTGAGCATCTCACTGGTGGCCCTACTGCCAGCCCAGGGTGACCTTGATTGAGCCTATGAGGAGCTCATTGTACCAGGGTGCTGCTGGGGCCAAGAATTTAGAATTCAGAGAAGAATTGGAGATTTAAACAAGTAACACGATTATACAGAGTATTACAGCTAATTCCAACAAAAACTTTGGAAGAGAGATATAGCCTCATGCTTCTGGGTATAGGCCAGCCTCTAACTACACTTACTATTACCCTAAGACCTCCAGTTACCATGCACCTGCTTTCAGGGACCTTCCACATACTGTTCTCTGAGCAATGGCCATCATCAAAGAAGGATGAAACATCAGATGTAATTTAAACCTTATCCAAAACACCAATTGCGTTATTTCCCAAATTGCTAAATCCCCTCAGCCTGTTCTTTGTTTAAGCTCTAAAACGGGAAATCATCAACTTTAGAGGGTAGTGGTGAATGCTTAGAAGTACTCAAGTATTGGATCCTCTCAAGAACAGAGGTGCTGTAAAGGCAAGAATTGACATAGCACACACTGCCAGTAATAACAGTAATGAGCTTGAATCATGCAAATATACTAACTGATAAAACTGGTTTGCCTATCAAGTTGTTGTCCATACCTAACAAGGTGAAGCTCTTTAAGATTTCTCTCCAAACAGGATACAAATGACAGCTTGTTTTTGGAAAGACAATTTATCTTATTGAAAAACAAAAATCCTCTTATTAAAAAAGGTTCAAGGAAAATAAGACATTTTTCCTCTCAAGTTACCTATTTCCACTTTGTGTGTTTATGTATATATACACACACAAACACAAACTTAAAATTTGAGTTTAAAGACCGATTATAAAAGATTGCATAATATGAATGTTCTGGATTCTTTGTCTACTAAAATCCAGCTTTTTGGATAGATGACAAAATTCTAATGCCGTTTCGGTCCACACTTGGATAAGAACTCTATCAAATAATACTGCAATAAGTAAAAAATATGTTTTCATTTTCAAGAACATCAAAAAATATAAAAAATTATTCACTGATGAGTTGCACACAATATTAAAATTCTGTGGGTTTGCTATCAAAGCTGCTAAAAGGATCAAACACCTCTAGGTAATGGGTAGAGGTTTCCAGTTAAGCTGCCTACGTAAAATTCACTGTGCTCTTCATTCAAAATAAAGGGAGAGTCATGTCGGGAGAATTATTTACTCAGATGGGTTCAGTTTGCAAGTTTGGCATCCCTTGTTTTGGAAAACAGATGACTGTTGAGACACTGGCATTCATATTCTCGAATGCTGTTACGCTTTCAGAACTTCTGATTATCAGAGTCATGAGATAAATCTGGATTTTTTGCATTTTAGAGTCCAGATGTAAGAAAAACAAAGTACAAGCTGCATGCTGCATTCAGATGGGAGCATGATTATAGATATAGAGAGACAATTACAATTATGGTAACAAAATTTTAAAATATGTATCTGGTGTAAATTAATTTGTACAGCCCTCCTAGTATGGACGCAAGTAAAGCTGCTGTATATTGCTGTAACTAGTGATGTAACTGCATTCACACTAACTTACACAGATTAGAACCAAATTTCATCCAAATCTGAAGTCACACTGATTTAATTTTTGCACTTTAATGCAAAAATGAAACCTCTGAAGGGAGTTTTCAGGGTTTTTTTGCAGTGACTGGCATCTTAAAGACATCCGGAAACAAGCATATATTATCACCAAGGCAGCGATTCAAAATTTACTGTGTGTAAAACTAGTGCACAACAGAAACACTGTCCTTTCAGCAAGGAGCCAAACAGAGTACAGAACTGTTGCATGAATTTTCCTGCAAAGCCTTTAGCAGCCAGACTAATCCCAGACACACCTCGTGCTGACCTTTACACACATACGCACAAAACTTTCTGGGAGACTTCCTTCCCCCAGTTCGTCCTTACTTCATCTCCCAGCAGGGCTGCCTGCTGGACCTGGTGATCCTGCTTCCGTAGGAAGGGAGAGAGCCTCCACCTACCTTGCTGTCCTTCCTTCCCTGCCCAGTCCCTCACCCCCTCTCTTCCCCTCAGGCTGGCAGGATTCCTGGGGCAGAGCATGCAATCAGTTTGCAGGGAGCAGCCGCAGCCAGAGGAAAGATGCAGAAGCACAGCCAGAAGGAGCACCTCTACAAGCTGCTGGTGATCGGGGACCTGGGAGTGGGCAAAACCAGCATCATCAAGCGCTATGTCCACCAGAACTTCTCCCCCCACTACCGGGCCACCATCGGCGTGGACTTTGCTTTGAAGGTGCTGAACTGGGATGCTGAGACTGTGGTACGGCTGCAGCTCTGGGACATTGCGGGTGAGTACAGAGGAGAACCCTTTGCCCCATAATCTATCAAAGAACAATAAAAAATACTGACCCCAACTCATTTGTACTGATCTGAAAGCTAGGAACTACCACTGCCTATGCAGTTAGGGAGAGCAGATTGAGGAGAGAAAACTTTAAGGGCAGTTTGATATTTTGGAGATTCCCTAAAATCAGCAGACTCCCAAACTAGGGAAGCCAGAGAGTCAGAGTGAAACCTGTGCTAGCTGATTTTTCTCCCAAGCCCTTGGACATATTAAGGGACTCAGGCACCTCTCTCCAAATGCCCCAGTTGTTTTACCTGAAGCTGACAATGTTCAGTTTTGCTTCCTTGAACTAACAGACCTCTATGACAGGAGGAAGAATAACAAGAATGTCCTGTTAAATCTTTTTAATTTGGTGGAATAGATGAGGGATTCAGTAAGATGATTAAAATTACCTTTATCGTTAAAAAAATAAAGAGAATGTATATGAGTTAGTTTATCAAAATACCTTTCTTCTTCCTCTCTCTCATACCTGCCCTCCTTCAGTCCAATGAAAGCAACTTCTTACGTGTTTTGGAAAGAGAAATATTTCTATTTGGCAATCATTCTGGTTTTTAAAAATATAATTACTCATATTTAAATACCCTTATTCCAACATCAAGCAAAACAAAAGATTATTTTCCCTCTGCAAGGAGAAAAACAGTAAAGTCCAGATATCCCCACATGGTTACATCATTAAAACGCACAGAATTTGACATTGTTGCTGTCAGCGCTTCAGACATTTTTGATTTGGCTTCAAATAAAGCAGGCAACTTTTTTTGCCAGCACCTTTCTGATAAATCAATCATTTTTGTTTCGGTCCAAAAAATAAGTTTATCTTGATGGCATATATCCCATGCTGTAAGTAATAATTTTTCATTTCGTGAATGCAAGAATCAAATACAACTGAAACAATAGATTACAGCATAAAGGGAGGCATTTAAAAACTCAATTTAATTAAGAAATTACTTTCATTAAATAGGGAATAAAGGTGAGCATCATATCAGCTGTTAGGCAACTGTACCAGCCTGTGGCCTGAGCTGTGAGCCCACTCAGGCTCATTGATCTAGTCTGGAACAGCACCGGGTAAAACTGGTGAAATGAAAAAATTCTTGACATTCTTATTGGTGGAGGGAGTGCTTTTCTGCTGCACTGAGCTGTCTCATGTCTGAGCTCTGAATTTGGCACTGAGGTACTAAAACTTATGCAACAACACTGCTTTATGTAAAACGTATAAACTCCGCTTTTTCACACGCTAATTCAGTCCTGTGGTTTTATGGTTTTAAATACATATGTGCTCAGTTTTCTTTATTAAAAGATAGAATAATGTGGCAAACAATTATTTTAAAGTTAACAGTGGCTGATTGTAACAACAAATACGTACACTGCCAGAAAAACCTTTCTGCATGAGAAAAAAGCATTTAATAGTAAATTCTGACTGTATCAAAGACTTAAAGAATGTATTTTGCATGCCTTGTTTCAGAGATTTATTACACTACTAATCATGTGCTGGCGGATCATATGATGTAGCTTTCAGTCAGGCTGCAAAAGCAATTACACCTAGTTGTAGTACTGAATGACTAGCATGCTTTCTGAGTTATCACACATGACAGAGAGAATTACAGCGCAGTACTAAATTTCGTATGAATTGCCCAATTCAAAGCATCATTGTGAAGGTCAAGACAGTGGTTGGTAATAAAAAGAGTTGCTGTCTTAGCTTTAATGACTTCTGCTTAAGGAGCTTTAGCTGCTGCTGGCTGTACACAGAGAGCAAGTTCTGTAAGCAACATGCTCAATTTAGATGATCATGGTGCAGGCATAAAAGTTATCACACATAAGGCATCTGGCTGGTGAGAGAAAAAGAGGTTCAAAAATGAAAGAGAAGCAAAACTGATTGGAAATATGGAGAGAATGGAATTGGTTTCTCTTGGCTGTTGCTGGTCATGTAAAATCATTTGCAAAATACAAATGGGCAATGAGAAGAGGGAGAAAAATAAAATCTCTGGTCTAAAAACATCCTTTCTCCTTTGATTGACTCTATTATCAAGTCAAGCTTTTCTTTTGGGTTAAGGAAATAAACTTTCAATCCCTGACCAAGCTGAAGGATGTTGGCTTAGCATGTAGAACACCTTGAATTGAAGCAAATTCTGCAAATAAATTGATAATATTTCATATCAGGAATGATATATGAATGCATATTTATATCACATTTATATATATACATATCAGGTATTATTTTAGCTCTTATATCCTCTCCCCTCTCCATTATACAGGCAGTGAACACAGTACCAAACATATGTACCTCCTTGCTTTTCATGGGTAGTAAATTGTTTAAAAATCTAGAAATAATTTTCTTTAAAATATTGTGATTAAAACTAGTGTCAAACTTATCTACATTATTAGTAGGGTTTATGTAAGTTGTGACTTCATTTGAGGAGTGACACATTCCAGCTGTGGTAGGACCAAGTAGTTTGGCCTGGTTTACCCTTACCAGACACAAGAAGAAAAAGTAAATTTGGTTTGTCTGGTGCCATCTAATTAAAAGTAGTTAATATTTGTGTAAGATATTTTTCTGTGTTTTTTACTTTTGTAAACAAAACTATAATATGATCTAACAGCTAAATGCTGAAACTGCATTTATTTAGATGAGAGAGTAATGCCAAAAAACAAGGATAACTAAGTATTACAAAAATTAATTCAGGGATAATGTAGGCTCTGCATTACACGTTGCTACTTTAAGACAGTGGTTTTAACACATACTGTATTCCTGAAACTGTGAGTGTTAGGCAGGAATAGTAAGATTAACCGTAATGCTATGTGATGTTATGGTGTTTGTAACAACATGCTGTCATTAAGATCTATGAACTTATGTCTGATTCAGTGAAATGCCTAAGTTTGAGGTGACTGAATGTTTAGTATTGAGTGTGGGAGGAGATATACATGATAAAATTCACCTTTCTTTAATTTCTTCACAGCAATTCCATTTTGTTTCACAAATTATTAGTTTTGGTGTTCCTTTTAAAGTATGCCATCATCTCTACTGCTGTGTCATACAACATTAAATCTTGCCCCTCAGTCAATTTCTGTCTTTATTTCTTTATCTTTTCTACTGTCTTTGTGTTTATGTCCTTTAAATTCATTAACAAATTCTTAGAAGGAAAGCTTTAAAGAAACTCTGAATCATATTTTGCACAAGGTTACAGTGGATGGGGTTGGCCCTGCAGATGCAGTCTGGCGCAGTGCTTCTGAAGAAAACAGCTGTTGCAGGCCGCAGATCCGGGTGTATTTGCTATTCCCTTCTCTGCAAGGCTGCTCTCTGTGCTACTGTCTGTGTTTTGTGCCTGAACAGCCCAGAGATTTCTCTGAAGACCAGCTTTAGCCATAGACTTACTGCAGGGAGGAGCTTTGTACATCAGAGAGCAGCACATCAGAGCCTGCTCCCCGCTCCTTTTCCACAGCCATCTCAGCTTCCTCTTTATCACTCCTTCTGCATTTGGGTGGGCTGGGTTATTCATTGCTACCAAAAAGATATTGGTTTGTGTTTAAAAGTCTGATTCTCATCTCATAAACAGTTGGACCAATGCTTTGGGGAAAGAACAGTTCCATTTCCTTTCCAGGTCACTTTCACCTTCAGAAGCAGCAGTCTACCCACAGATATAGACGAGTATCTCTGCACTTGTAAAGTTTTTAGGATTGTTATGCTGCAGAGGGAGCAAGTGGAAACCTGTTCACTAATGCCAGGCACAGCATGTCCTCAGCATTTTAGGCTTTCGGCAGCTGCTAAGCATTGCAGAACATATGCATAAATAAGATAGTCATGGTGATTTCTAGGCTAAGTTACCTTGAAATTACTGTTCTGCAAACATAAATAAGTCTCTTGCTGTGAGGGCTTTATTTCAGTAGAGATTGGTGAGGGAATCTGTGGGCCAGATCCTGCTGACAGCCTGCTTTTTCTCCTTCTGGGGTGGTGAACATCAGCTCAAGAGCTGCTTAAGCTTCAATCAATAAAGACAATTATTTGAATTCAAGTGTGAATACTCTAAAAGATATTTTGAAGGGAAAGGTAAAAGATGTTTAAATCTTCTCCACAGTTTCCAGCTTTTCAGTCTTGGCTAAAGGCTGTCTGTAAAGCCAGGTAGTTCCCAAAAGCATTGTCTCTTAGAACAGTGGCAAGAGGTAGAATGCATCATAAAACTCAGCATTGGGCATTAAACTCAGCATTAAAAATTCAAACAATTTTTAATTTAAAATTTTGTGCCACATTTCAGATGCTGTTGTCAAAATTGTGGAAATTATCTTCATCCATTTATCATTACTTTTTATACCTTTATTAGAGATGATAGTGGCTAGTGAAAATTTTAGATTACTGTACACATTTATTTGGGGTAAATTTTTATAAGTTATGAAAGTTCAGCTGATGGTTGCTTTAAACCTTTGAACTGATAGCTTTCCCTGCTGCAGAGGTGCCACCGAGATTAGGATAAATGTGCAGGCAGCTGCCCTTCAGACAGGGAGTGCTTCCCTTTAGTAGAAATCTTTATCACCTTGGTCTCACTGGGTTTGCTTCCAAGTAGAGTAGGATTCATCTGAATTAACAATTAGACATTTTTTCCCAGTCTCGGACTACAAAGGGATCCTAACCTTCAGTACTCCCAGTTAATTTTCTAATCTAATTTAGGGCTGATAATCCTAACATGAAGCCCCACCTCATTGGGCAAAGGCCATTGGAATTGCAGGGTTTGATGCCAAATGCCAGTGGTCTTGTAAATGATGCAGTAAAGTACTAGGGACCACATCAAATATTTCCCAAGCTTCTGATCCTTCCAGTAAAAAGTAAAACCAATCTTCCTTCCCTAGTTGGTCTTGCTGTAAAGCAGATTCTAATGTTCAAGGCTGCCTGAGAGATACCACTGAATACCTAATGGTTGATCTATTTTCTAGCCTTATTCCTGCCTAAGACATTGTGTTGCTGAAAACCTAAGGCCAGATTTTGACATCTTTAATACATCAAGCAGTGCCTACTATTACGAGCAATTCTGCTAAACTAAAAGGTTTTAGGAACCTCATCTATTAATATAGGATTTTGTTCACATAAGCGAGAATCTGTAGAAAAAAGAGTACTTCTGCATCCTTAGGCATATTATTTAGTTCTCCAAGCTCAATGCAAATACTCAAGATCACTTTTTCCACTATTTAAATTAAATAAAATCATTATGCAAAGGTCATAAAACTAAAACTCTGATTTATAAAGCACCACTTTTTCCATTCAAACTGGCCTAATGCCTTTCTGTCGAGTATGTTGATACATTAATTATAACTGATGGAGAAAAAGACCACTTCAAAACAGTTCAGACAGTTAATCATGCAGCTCCATTCTTTCTCTTTCTTTGAAGTGGTTGGTGATGGAAATTGGTTATCCCTGTCTTCCTGCAAAATGCTGCTTTTACAAACACACTGGCTTTTCTGTGCAGTAAAATTCCTGTGCATCTGAAAAAGCAGCTGGAAGCCAGAGGAAGAATCAGTGTCATTCAATTTGTCAGGAATTTGCGGGCCACTACTAAGGAGAAGATCACCACTTAGGAGCCTTTTATTCCTTTAGTAACTTCCTTCATGGTGGATGATTTCATTCTGCAAATGAATAATTTACTTTTGTTCTGTGACACCATGTCCCACCTATCCCAGTGATCTGTGTCCTAATAACAAAGTGTGAGGCCTGAGTTGAGCCGCTCTCATATCACCTATAGTGTAAGCATCTCAAGAACTTTGAATGAGAAGTATAAAGTATCAGTGAAATACAATATCCATCAAAAACTATTTGTATATGTTGCTGCTTACCTCACTGCCATGTTTCTAATTAAACCTTGGCTTTTGGTGGAAGGCACCTTCTTGCAGATGAAAAAAGAATTTCTCAACAAGGAGATTATTGAATAACACATGACTTAGCCATTCATCTGATTAGCCCACTGATAGGAATCATAAGACATTTGAATAAAAATATAGACGAAAGAAATTTTGAATATGACCTCTTCTTTCCCAGAAATAATCTATTTCTATCTTGCTTTATCAATAGGACACAGTGTTTCTTTAAGACAAAAAATTTTTGACATGAATTTAGAGAAGACAGGCTTCTTCTTTGGTTTCTGAATCATGTGAATGACTGTCTCCTTGCTGCCACAGTGCTTAAAACCAAAGACAAACATCACAAACTGATGGTGTTGACCCCCTAACTGGGTTCAGTGCTATTTCCATTAAATGAAAGTGCATGGTCTAGAAGCTAAACAATTGGTACCTTTCCCTTCTCAGCCTTCCCTTACATTTGACAGCAAAATTTGTATCAGACAAATTCTCCACAAATAACCTTCCTGGGGTCAGTGGCAGACTGCCAATCTTCTTGTCTTCCTAACCTACTCAAAATTGCTCACATTGAGAAAATAAGGGTAGAAACAGGTCTGCATTCAATGCTTCTATTTCCATAGCACTTTTCCCAGCTATGGAAGCATGTACAAGAGTTGTCTTGCTTAAAAACTCCTATTGTTGTGAAATGTTTCAGGAGCTTATAAATCTTCTTTAGATCACAGCTATGCTGCAGACATTAGTAGAAAATCTATATTTTATTTTCAAGAAAAGCTCTGTGTAATTTATTTTTCCAGAGTTCCTATGAAAACAGCAGTTATATTAACAAATCCACAGCTGATCAACGTACCACATCCTGATGTCATGTATTAATTTGTTCATAGTTTTAATCATATAAAATGAAAGATATTTACAAATGCCCATGTTTGAATACACTAATGTACTTTAGCTCCCAAAAACTCTGTCCTTTCCCAGAAAGCACTTTGAATTCAGCAAATAAAACCATGAAGCTTCTGGACAGAACTGGTATGAAATCCTTCTTCACAGAACTTTTCAGTGGAGCAATGCAGCTCTTCATATTGCTACTGCAATATGATATTTCTTAGAGCACTTTCCACGTTTGTAAGGCTTTAAACTCAACTTCCTCACCTCTGTGCTTTAGTTTGTCAATAAAAATAAACTTGTAATTACACTTATACCTGGTATGGCTCCAGAGCTATATTATGGTACTGCTGGTTATTATCATTTCCATGAGAATATGCAGGATCCTCTTCATCCTTGAGCAGTTCAGTTGTGTTAGATGTTTTAGACAAAATACCATAGTACCAAGGAGTTTCCAATCTGGTGCCTATATTTTTTTGTGTCTCTTGTTGAAAGTCCTATAATGTACTCAAAGACTCTTGGCACTGTCCACAGACTGAGAAATCTGGTAGTCTAATAACACCATACACTTATTATTCACTTATCACACTTATTATTCACTTATAATGAACTTCATTAAATTTCCTAGGGTGTTGGCTTGAAAATTCCTTTTTCATGCAAAACTCTCCTGCATTTTCATACAAATTATTCTAGCATGGTATTTAAAATTATTTAGGCAAAAAGTAGTTTCCCAGAGACTTTTAAAATGAAGTCCTGCCTGCAGTAATGTTATCTTAGAAAACCTGCTATGTGAAATACTGACCTAGTGTTGTTTTTCCCTTCTATTTTCTTCATTACAGGACAGGAAAGATTTGGAAACATGACCAGGGTGTATTACAGAGAGGCTATGGGAGCATTTATTGTCTTTGATGTTACAAGACCTGCGACGTTTGAAGCAGTGACAAAATGGAAAGAGGATTTGGACTCTAAGTTGGTTCTTCCAAATGGCAAACCTGTGCCAGCAGTCCTATTAGCAAACAAATGTGACCAGGGAATAGATGTTCTTATGAACAACGGCATCAAGATGGATCAGTTCTGCAAAGAGAATGGGTTCGTGGGCTGGTTTGAAACATCAGCCAAGGTAATGTTTCTGTTTCTTTTCAAATGTTTCTAAGGACAGAGAAATCAGTTTTTAAAATAGATCATTTGCTCTAAACGTGCACCTTGAAAAGCTCCTCTCTTGGTAGTATTAAGATAGATTTTTAAATATATAGTATGCAATTTTATTTCTTTTAGGTATTTTATTGAAAGATTCTGAAATGCAGCTGCTGTGCTGTGATAGGCCAGCAGTAAAGTATGTACCCGGTCAACAGGTTACTGCTCAATAGCCCGGGGAGGAGGATGACCTTAGGCAAGGCATAAAAGCTACCTCTTGTGAATGATATGAAGATGTTTTTCATCATTCTTAACATTGAATATTATCTCTAAATATTTATATAACCACTTTGCTTGAGAAATGCTGATTTGAGACAATAGCTTCATTGCCTTAGATTCCAGAAATAAAGTCAGTCTATTGTGGTGCTTGTACAGTGTCCACTGTTATAAGCTCTCATTCTCAAAAGTCTTTTCAAAAAAATCACATATCTGGGGAGGAAGGAAATATCAGTGGTCAAAAGGCTGAATGAGCTACTCTGAGGTTCAATTCTTTGCCTTGGTATAGATTTCCTGAGTGCATGGAATATTAAGATAAAAATCAGAAAGGGCACTCAGACTTTCAAATTTCAAAGGCCAAAAGTACATTGGTACTGTAGATCAATTTGAGATGTCTTGGATAATTTCAGTTCGTGCAGGATTTGGAAGCTGGCATGTGAAATATTGATTTGAACACAACAATTCAGTGGATATTGTGTTGATTGTATACTATTATGAAAGCTGGTGTCATCATTAACAGCTCTGGGGAACCTTTGGATGTTTGAAATGTAAACAGATTGGTTCTGGTTTAACCTAGATTTCTAGTAGGCTGGAAGCCAAAATGCTGCATTTGATTGTTTAATTCCTTTTAAAGAGTTTATGTAAGGCACTTAAGAACTTTTAGGCTGTATATTTGTATTTTACTTTTCTGGTCTTGAAACCTTCTTTAAGCATTAATATTTAAAAGATGTTTCACTAGTAATCAGCAAAAGTAACAGCGGGGGAATAGCAGCATATCCCAGACTGCCTCAAGCACTGCATGAACTCTGGGCTGAGATTGCAGCTTTTGAGTACTTAAGGGGGCTTATAACAAAGATGGGGGACAAACCTGTCAGGAGAGCCTGTTGTCATAGGACAAGGGGTAGTGGTTTTAAACTAAAAGAAGGTAGATTTATACTAGAGATAAGAAATCTTTTTTTCTGACAAAGGATGGTGAAACACTGGAACAAGTCGCCCAGATGTGGTGGATGCTTCATCCCTGGAAACATGAAAGGCTAGATTGGATTTGACTCTGAGCAACCCAATCTAGCTGAGGATGTCCCTGCCCTGGCAGGAGGATTAGACAAAATGATTTGAAGAGATCCCTTCCAACCCAAACCATTCTAAGATTTTATGATTCTATGTCTTTGTAATTAATGCCTTTGCTTCTCTACTGAATGAGTCTCAAATCCAGCCACTGTTTCATAAGATGCCATTTACAGAGAGAAATTTGGGTCTAAGTAAGTGTGTAAACTCTCTTGCTCCACAACAGGGTACTTCCTATTCCTTCATGTGCAGCATCTGGTTTGTATTTAGGTCTGTGGTTCGTCTGCTGATTTGTGTTGAGTGAGGCCAAGAGAATCCAGTGATCCTCCTTATGATAAACTAAATTTTACTATGAGGATGGTAAACATGGCACATGTCCACCACTCAAAAAGGTCAACCGCATTTATTGTGCTAAGACTCATTGCAGATCATGACAGAAAATAAATATGCAAACAATTTCAAAGATCACAGAGAGGTTTTACGATGATGATGGAGCCAGTCTGGGGCAGAACTATGGAAGTATAAAAGATGTATAGAGAACATAACTTTTTTTTTAAAGTCATAACAGAGGAATTTTTCCCAAGTTTCTCTAAGCTGCACAGAATTAAGAATTTCTCTTATTTTAGATATGGTAAATATCTATATTCTTCTTACATTATTTAACTCCAAAAGCCAAGCAGTCCCCAGATTGACAATGCAATCATGTAGGAACAGAAAAAAAATCCAGCTATGACAAGACTTACTTTCAAAAGCCACTCTGAAGGGAATGATGAGAGTCGAGGGCACACAGCTGCTACCAGACTGTTCTCTGCTGTTATACACCAGAGGCTAGGACCTGTTGTTCTGCAATCCACACACCTGATTTCCACCCAGAATTGGAGGCTTCTGACTTTAAAATTATGCAGAGAGTCATTCCAGTAAAGATGGTAGAATCAAAACATTTAAACTAAGTTAGATCAAAATAATTTCCCCACTTGATCTAAGTCCTAAACTAAACCTTGCACTTCCTTTTCTAAACAAAAGTTAATATTACTACTATTTTAGAATTCTGGATATTGTACATACCTGGTGTTCTTTCAGCCTAGGGCACCATAAGTAATTGAACTTGGGTCTGATAAAAAAAACAATTACTAACTCTGTTTTCTACAGAGAATAGGAACTCTTTTGAAGCAGAATAGCATGGACAAAGGAGTCCTCATATTGCAGCTATCAGTTTTAGCAGTTCAAATAAGTAATAACTCTCTTTTTGTGGTACCCTGGAATAATTAGATCTCCAGAGGTTTTCTGGAGATGCGCTTGGAAATGTTAAAGCCTTGAGAACAAACTGAATATGATTTATGCATTTTGGAAAAACAAAGGTGATTACTTATAAAAAGAACATCTTTTTGTTCTGGTTGCCTTGCAGAAAGTAGCATGCTATATATGTACCTACCATATTTCAATCTGTCAATGGTTTTAAGCTTTTGTCTGTTCACTGGAAGATTACACACCAAAAAAACTCCTCTGTATTATTCCCTGGTGCTATTTTTGTGAGCTAACCACTCCAATATAAAATATTTGAGCCACCTAATGCAGGCTTATATATTAGTTTTGATTCTTACATTGATCTGAAGGAAATAAACCTCTTTCAGTCTTCTCCCTACAAAGAGAGAAGATTTTGTTTGGATAGTTTTCCATGTGAGAAGGGCCTTATTGGGCAACACCACCTCACAGTGTAGTCACAAGTTACGCTGTTGTTGCCATATAGCCGGTGGTGAGCCTGGTCTCTTTTATATCTGCATATTTACTTCACCCATAGTGATTGCAGTATAAGAGGCACATCCCCAGATAATCACCAAATAACCCTTAATAGTTAATTCTTTAATAAATTTCATGACCACAACTATTGTGAAAGAACCATTCTTTTAAAGGGAGGAAATTTCTTCTTCCTGTCACACATTAAATTATCCAGCACGTGGCCAGAGCAGCTGAGAACTCCACTCACATTTCCAAGCCTTTAAACTGTTTTCACCACCATGCCTAGTTCAAAGAAGTGAGCTTTTGACTTGGATTAGAAAAGGAGCAATTTCAAGCTTATTATCACTTTATAATAAAACTGGAACTTGTGCAACAAAACAGACAAGTCAGGCAAAACTAAATGTGCCGGAAAGTACCTAATTCAGAAAAAACTTAAATATCTTACAACTGGCCATGGCTGTGCTGTTATTATGCCTGAGTTCCTCTTTTTCCTGCTGTAATTCTACCGTCAGCAATACAGAATTAGATGAAAAGACATTCATGTTTTGTCCAAATTGCCCAGAAAGGCTGGTAGCTGTGCTTTTCAGATCCTTACAGAACTAGGTTAAGCACGCAGCTCCTTGTCTTCTGAGCATCATGACCTGGAGACTGATGAGCAGTCTGAGTCTCTGAGCTATTTGGATACATCCTATTTGGACCAGGATAGTGTTATAGTTCTGCCTCTAAGAAATGTGGGTAATAAGATGTCCTCTATTCAGCTTTTGTTTGACAGGCAGTCCATGGTGTGCCAACATAGATTCAGAATGAGTTGTGTTGGAAGAGACTTTAAAAATAATCTAGTTTCAACCCCTTACAGGGTACAAATGCTGGACTAGCAATTAAAAGTCCTCTTTGCCATTGCTGTGTTGCCTTCAGAAAGTCATTCTCTCGTCTGTTCCAGCCTTTCTTTCAAAACACAAAGACATTAATTCTTCCTATCTTACCAGGGCATTCTATGAATAATACAAGCTCTACTAGCCCTTGTTTAAATCACAGATTCTTCAGTTCTTTTGACTGGACAATTATTATGAAACATGAAAAAAGCAAGCTATGCAGTATATTTGCAGAGGAACTGGATATGCACTTCTGATTTCCATAAAGAAAAACAAGGTTTGGACATGTATTTGAATTAGGCTGACACTCTAAACTAATCTGCTGATCTGGTAACTTAAATCCAAGCAATTCATTTGAGACTGCCAGACCCAGTTAGGGATGTGTGGCTCCCTAGATTGTCTTGTTAATTCACTCAAAAAAGTCTAACCAATCTCACAATACAGTTTGAGGAAATACTTCCGATTCTGCCATAAAGCAAGAAATAAAGCTGAGATTTAAGGCAGGATATTTCATTTCAGATGTACAATCACTCTGTGAAGAATCCTCTGCAGATTTTTTTTCCTGTAATTGAAAGGAGTCCATTCAGATTATCCTACGGGTATTAGAGCTGTCCTGTAGCTCTCTGGAACACTTTTATGAAATGCATTATTTAGTGCTGTCCCAAATCTGGAAATTCAGAGAAATACAAAATTGTTGAAATCATAAAATCATTAAGTGAAATAATTTTGTTGCAGGCTATTCAACCAGATGTAAGAATTAAATCACAGGAAAGATCTTTTGACAGAGTTGCCGTCACAGCAGTTCACGTCTATGAATTTCATGTTCATGCTTCTAGATGGCTTTTAACTTGTATGGCTGCATTTTCCTGGAAACACCACTGCAGGAGCAGAGCACACCATCTTAATAAGGCTCTGTTCCCAGCAGTTTCCAGGGAGTTCTGCTAAGGGAGCATGCTAGCTCCAGGGGAGGACAGGTTAAAGCATCTTTCAAGTTATTTCCTTGCGCCTGGATTTTACTGCAGTATGGAAATAAAATGTGGAAGCTATGAGCTTCTCGCTAGGTTCCCATCTAATACCTGAATATTTCACAATTTGTAAATGCTTGCTTATGGGAAGTCAATTTCCTTCAAGTGCAGCACTAGTCTAGGGTCATGTCTCTAGGCAGCAGTGATTTAGAGCTCCCCAAGAGCTCTGTGCCTGCATACACACTGTTCTTCACCCTGGTTGTCAAGGTAAGACTCAGAAGCGTCAGAATCAGTAAGAGGAAAAAACTGTCACAGGACAGCATTCTATCAGAAAACAACCCGATAGTCAAATTTAAGATATGTGCATGGTAAAGAAACAAAATTTCTTTCATCTGAAAGTGAGACAGGCCCTTAAAACTTGCCAGGGCCTTTATTCTTCTACAAAGAGCTAAGAGACTCTAATCTGTGGGAACTTATTTCATATATTGAAAAGGAATGCCCTAAATGTTAATGTTCTGCATCTGCAGTAGAGATGGCAGATAAGGGGGAAGATAATCCAGAATGCAAAAACATCTGCTGAGCTTGTGTACTGCTTTGAGTCACATTCAATAATGTATTTCTTTTCCCTTTAGTTGATTGTTGCTTACAAGACATTATTTCCAATAGCAATCGGTTCAAGGGTTTTAAATAATGCAGCTCTCTTTCCCTGCCCTCAGTTGCTATCCCTTCCATAAAAGTGCCCTTTGAAAGGATATATTTTAATAAGATTGATCTACAAGCAAACACTAATTTAATTTGTGTCCTCCAGTGTTCCTTTCTGGATTTCAGAGATTAGTCAGAGTTATTTTCTTTGCCTTTTTTTGTTTAGTAATAGAATAAAGAGTAACATGTTCTGATTTTCATATTTCCATTCCTTCTTGATGAGGCCCCAAGAAAGACTTGCACAAGTAGTCAGGCATTGTCACAGAAGCAGGGTTCAGGTCCTTGCTCTGGCAGATTCTGGCAGGTTGATGCAGGATAAATCACTTGGGGATGGATTCACATCTCAGCTCTTGCACTGACTGGGACAGTGTATCAGGTGCTGGGGCTTTCTGAGCCACACAGAACTGGGCTAGGCACCTCAAGGGACAGGGCAGGGCAAGGTGCTTGGGAAAGGCTTTTATAAAGGCTGGCATGCTGAATCAGGAATACAGGACTGATAAAGACACCATAACGTGGGTAAGATCCTTTTTGGCCTTGCAGTAAAAGCTCTCTCTTGGGAAAGAGCTTTTCTTGAGAAAGGAAATTGTTGCATTCTTAACTTATCATGTGAAGACTTCATCCTGTGCTATCTCCCACTTTCCAAGTAGCCACTGCATGCTGGACCAGGATTCATGTGGCTCTGCATTTCCTCCTTTTGACAAATGGCCATAGCAGCACTTCCCTATCACAGAAAGCTGCTGTCCAGATAAACACGTCAAAGATGCAGTGCTGAGTAATACCAGCCTTGAAAGCAATACAGGGAGACAGAGTGTCTCCTGCGTTTGGAGAACTGTGAAGGTAAAAGTGGCCTCAGAGGAGGCTGGATAACAAGCACTACAGGGGAGAGGGAGAAGGAGAAGGAGAGGGAGAGGGAGAGGGAGAGGGAGAGGGAGAGGGAGAGGAGAGGAGAGGAGAGGAGAGGAGAGGAGAGGAGAGGAGAGGAGAGGAGAGGAGAGGAGAGGAGAGGAGAGGAGAGGAGAGGAGAGGAGAGGAGAGGAGAGGAGAGGAGAGGAGAGGAGAGGAGAGGAGAGGAGAGGAGAGGAGAGGAGAGGAGAGGAGAGGAGAGGAGAGGAGAGGAGAGGAGAGGAGAGGAGAGGAGAGGAGAGGAGAGGAGAGGAGAGGAGAGGAGAGGAGAGGAGAGGAGAGGAGAGGAGAGGAGAGGAGAGGAGAGGAGAGGAGAGGAGAGGAGAGGAGAGGAGAGGAGAGGAGAGGAGAGGAGAGGAGAGGAGAGGAGAGGAGAGGAGAGGAGAGGAGAGGAGAGGAGAGGAGAGGAGAGGAGAGGAGAGGAGAGGAGAGAAGAGGAGAGAAGAGGAGAGAAGAGGAGAGAAGAGAAGAGAAGAGAAGAGAAGAGAAGAGAAGAGAAGAGAAGAGAAGAGAAGAGAAGAGAAGAGAAGAGAAGAGAAGAGAAGAGAAGAGAAGAGAAGAGAAGAGAAGAGAAGAGAAGAGAAGAGAAGAGAAGAGAAGAGAAGAGAAGAGAAGAGAAGAGAAGAGAAGAGAAGAGAAGAGAAAAAAGTCTGAACTTCAGCAATCTTCAGTTTCTTTGATGTTCTTTTGTAGGACAAAGCCATATGGGAGGTGACAATTATGGACATATTTAGTTTTATTTTCAGGTATAATTGAGGCAATTTCCATGTCTGAATACCATTAGTGGTTTGTCTGTGATTTTTCTTCTCTGTCCAATCTTACACTCTGATTGTTGGTTTTTTTGCGTTTGAGTGGATTTTAACTTTCTCTTCTTTCCTTTCCTCCCCTTGATTGCCTCTCAACACTTCATGGGCCCTAAAATCACCAGACCTCTGGATGTCTGTGTTTGGATAGCAGATCACCTTCTACTGTCTGTAGTTTTTCACTGCCTAGCAGAATACAGATTTTTCTTTTGCAAAACACACCATGGGAGGAGAGGTAGAGAAATCAATATTTCATTAGTCAGACCAGAATACAGCAACATCTGATCTGCAGGTCTAGGATGCCACAGGATTAAGGTTGCAACAAAAGGCAGTAGTAGCATCAGAAAGGAAATGGTCAAGGCAAGGATCTGGGACAGCAGGAGTTGCTTTTGTGGAATGACCACAGGCTCCTTGCAGCAGGTAACTTAACATATTACTTCTCATCCATCCTGTGTGCCTGTTGTCATCTGAACCACAGGAACAGGCTGGAGCTAGACACAAACTCAAAACCAGCTGTGCTGTCTATCAGGGTCACCCTTCGTCTTCCTCCCCTTGTACCCCAGCTGAAATTGTCATCCACACAGCTTAAACAGTTCATATAAATGTTAAAGGTGAGAAACTGACTCTCTAGACTCAGTAGGCTCAGAACAGGACTTTTTATTCCTTCCCTCTTTCTTTTTTTTTTTGCTTTTTCTTGTTTGAGTACTGGCCAGAGAATTCTTTTTCTTCTCTATTTTTAGGGTCATGTCTGCCACATGGATTTCCATCTATCACCAGCAGGGATGAGGGATGTCCACATATATCAATTTTATGCTATTGTGGGCTTGGTTCCTTCCCTCTTTCCGAGTGCTGTGAAATGGTAGCCCCTAATAAAGATGGTTGCTGTTAATACATCTGAACATTAATCAGTTTGGGTAGAATCTTAGATAGTCCCTAAGACCTTATTAAATAAACACATGCTGCTATTTCAACACATAAGAAGCACATGGGCAAATTAAATGCTCACCAGTCCATCAGTAAAAACAAACACAATGCAAAAGGTTTTTACATTTCTGTTTTTTGTGCATTTAACAATCCTATTTTGGCTTCAGTTCTCTAGGCAGTGCTGAGAGACATTTTTCATTGTCTGGGTTTTTTTTAAATAAAATTTCACAGTGCTCTGAAAAGGGTTTTCAGTGCATGCTTGAGGAATTTTCTAGTCGGTCTGAGAGAGCCATGTGATACAGCAGAATTTTAACATCTCAGTAGAGAGACAATTCCCAGCCCCAGATTGCTTTCTAGCAGTTACTATGTACATTAATATGTACTTTTCTAAAGTATTGGGGGTTTACAACTTACTGATATTCTGTACATACAAAATATTTAAGTTCATGTTTGTCATTGAAGTCTTGCACTATTTAACATTTTCAGTTAGATCCACAGATTTCAGTCCTTTACTGTGATTCAGAGGGATGGACAATGGAATTTGTGGAGTTTTGACATTGATTTCAAGGGAATTAGACAAAGTCATGGTCCAGCATGAGGTGGCTAGTTGGAAAGTGGGAGATAGCATAAAATACAAAGAATCTATTCCTTTAGCTTTTGATTTTCCTATAAATGTGTCTTCTCTACTGAAACACACACGTTTCTTTATTTTATAGCTAGTTTATGGCCTCAGTGCAGCAGGCTCCAGATTGCTATCCAGAGAGACCTGGACATGCTTGAGAATTGGGACTAGGTGGCATTTAAATGTCCCTTCCAGTCAAAACTAGTCTATGACTCAGAGATTCCACTTGGAAACCTGGGTAATCTTAGGCTGCAAGTAAAACATTATCTTTACTGAGCAAGAGTAGTGTGTGCATATGCACAAATGTATGTCTATATATTGGTATGCATTTCCATGTGGATGTATGTGGCTGTGTGATACAATTTCCTAGAAGATTGAGGCTGCAGTGAAGTTTCTATCTCCTGCCTTGTAAAATAAGTAATCAAAAGGCACACTAGAAGAGTGCCTTTTATGCTAGAGAGACTGAATTTTCATTCCAAACATATTGTTGGCTGTTATTTACAAAAAAAAAAAAAAAACTTTGTTCAGTACTACTGCTTATTTTCTATGCTGTGTTGTGCTGTGTCTCACTGATCGAGCTGTTTCCTGGTTACTTATTCTACAAACAGGGTAAGAACTGGTGCAAGTTAAATGTGCAGTTGATATCAGGTACATGTAAGAAAAGGTGTGCTTTAGCTTTCATTTTAAACCCCTAGAGTGAGGATTTCTGTCCTACAAATGAAACCAGTGGTGATATATTTCTTCTGAATCAGTGCATTGGAGATGCAGTGCGTTGCAGTCAGCCCCAACAAGAAATCAGGGAGGACTCCAAACCATACAGAACAGTTTTACTGTTTAGTGAGTAATTTGAGATTGTATCATTTATTCAATGAAACTGGTCCATCACAGGTTTCATTGTGAGCATTGCATACAGAAATCGTCTTGAAATTGTGGGAAAGGCTTTAAAAAATAAGTGCTGTGCATGGCTGTGATTACTGGTATGTAATTAATTATTTGGAAATGAGTAGCCATTATTCAAGCAGTGAAATATGGTCTTTGGAGCTTTACTTCAGTCATCGATCTTCAACACCTCTCTGGCATTTGTTTTTTAGTTTGTTGAAACAATCAAGTCACCAAGAGATTGAGGTAATTTAAAATCAGCTCTGTATACATTTTAAAACATATATGAGTCATAATATATATAAAACTTAACCAACTTCAAAACTCCAGTAAGCACTATTTAACACAGTCAATTTTTGAAAACTGTTTATTACAGTAAGTAAATTTTGATGTTGTTGAGGGAAAAATTTAATTATGCATAGGAAATATGCAACATGTTTTTATTATTATTGACTAATCAACCTCTCTTTCTCTTTCATTTGCAGGAAAATATAAACATCAATGAAGCTTCCAGATGCTTGGTGAAACACATAATTGCTAGTGAGAGTGATCCAGTTCAGTCGGTTGAACCAGATATTATAAAACCACACTTGAATTCCTCCAAGATTGTCAGTTGTTCAGCTTGCTTTAAATCCTAAGAGACTTCCAGACTATTACAAGAGCTGAACAACTATGATTCACAATTTATACTTTATTCAACGAAACCAGCCTGCCCACATTGTCCCTAAGCAGATTGTAATTTTCTCAAAAATATATTTAAATTTTTCTCTTTTTTTCAGCTAAAGTTTATTATGAGGTGTTCATTCCTAGCAACTAGTCAAAACTCTCTATGGCTATTGGTCAAATAAGACTCATGGTGATGGCTGTGTCTTCCTATTTGGGTGGCACCAGTGATACCAAAACCCATTTCTTTGTCATGTGGTTTCTGAAAATTCATATTTTTGATGAGACTGCAGCAGCACCCTACTTGTCCATTGATTTCCATGTTTTCTCAATACCTTGACCAGGCAAATGTCATCACTGCACTCTTTGTCACCCCTCAAACTTGAGTGATCTTTTTTCATATGAGGAAGATTATGATGAAAATGAAAATTGAGCTGTTCAGAAAGAGACACCAAGAATGCTCACAGTTAAATGTTCCCATTGCAAGTTCAGTCTCCTGGAGGTAGTGACAGGACTGAAGATGCAGGAGCATTTCACATCATTCAGTTCTCCAGAAGATCTGAGCTGCCGACACTGATGAAGAATTGGCTCCCTCTTTCTGAGGAGTTACATTCTCACCGTTGATAGCCTTATCTTAGATGAAGCAAAATACAACGAATCAAGGGTGAAGGGTGACAAAACAGGCAATCAGGGGTACAGTCTCCTGGGTGAAGTAGATCAGGGTTTTCAGAAAGGGTTATCTATTCTATAAAGCCAGCATTTCTTCTGGAAAGCTCACACTGATTTTTTTCCCTCCCTCTCATCCCTCATGCCACAGCTATCCTTGTGTGTTTAAACTGTGTGTATTCTGTAAGTCCTAACATGCATCCCTTCATTATGTTTATTCTCATGGGAAAATTCACTATCCACACTCTAAGATACCAGCAGAACTTTTCAGGAATCCATCTGTGTTGAGTAGAAGAGTATTTGCTTTCTGAAAACATTCTTCTAAAATGTATATGAATCCTCACAGGAAGCAAGCAAAATGAAACAGTCTTAAGAGACACTTCTGGAAGACGTGAAGAATTTATTGAGCCGTACTGTGGAAATAAAATTGTTGATTTTCAGCATCTCGCAAAAGGTGCTGGTTGGTGGAGTCATTCAGAGAAGTGTGTCTAGACAAGTCTCGACATCTGGATGCAAGCCCCTTCAAGACAAACTTTGCCTCTATCCTGCCATAGACAAATCGCTTGCAAATTCTGTTCTTACTCAGACTTTTCCTTCTTGAGCTGTGAACTCTCAGTTGCAGGAGCTGTCTTCAGACATGAGTTCCTCTTTTTAGAGAGGTGTAACAGCATAGAAGGGAGGAGACAAAATCACATGCTGCCTTATGTTTGCAGATGCCACTTCAGTACTTCCCTGAACACTTAGTTGAAAATGAAGGAGTGAAATTCTCAGTCTAGTGAATACCTGCTGCATAGGAAAAATGAAAAAAAGAGGAAAAAGAAAAAACTCCTCAAGCTGACCTTATACTGTGTGACCTAAGAGTTTCATGCGCCTGTAAAATTCATCCTGCTTGGCAATGTAAGGTGTATGTTTGGTTCTTTTCCAACCTAAATGATGCTATGACTTTGTGCCTCTCACTAAATTCTCTGTTACTGTATAGGCACTGCAGACAAGAGCTATTTTTCTCTCTCTGGAGAGCCAGGGACAGAGACATAGCTCTTTATGTGCTCTTCCTAAAGCCTTCCATTCTTCTCACAGAATTTTGGAATAAGAAAGCAAAGTCTCTAGTTTTAAAAATAAAAATTCACATCCAGAATTAATCTGCACAGACATAGATGTATGGATGCATATATATATATTTACATAATGAGCTGGCTTTTTTGAGAGTAATTTTCAAGTTGTCATGGATGCTGTGTCATCCTTTAGTACCTGTGTTAAACATTCTTTAACTCCTGCTGTGATCTGTGTCAAATACCTTAAGCTTCCCGCCTCAGTTTCCTCAATCGTAAAACAGGGATCTATATACACACCTACCTCACAGCACTGCCTGAAAGTTACTCTTGGCACCATGCTTTGGGGATACACAAATGCCAAGCTCTGATACTGCTCAGAACGAAATATGAGTGCCCTCTAGCATAAATACATGGTGCTGTAAAGCCTTAGTGTTCTAAATCTATCAAAGGCTTGCCTGTGCTACAAAAATTAACTTCAATTATTCCACCTCAGTTAAGCTGGTCAAGGTTATAAAGCAACGTGTGACTGCATGGGCTGATCAGATTGGCTGCAGATGGTCTGCAAACGGAAGCTGTGGCTGCACAGATGTCATGGCACCAGTTTAATAATCTCAGCAACAAAGCTGCAATTCAGAACTAGCGTCACATCAGGTATTTCAAATTTAAAGCATCATTTAAGTCAAGTCATATGAGCGCCTTATTAAGGATGGCAATTCATATCCCAAGCCAACACTGTGATTAATACAAGGAACTAGATATCTCAGATAGCTTCTAAAGGGCAAATTTTTCATGAGTTGAGCCCCCTACTTCACTTATGAATCTGTTGGTCTCAGGTGAAGTTGAGGAAATTGCCATGTCATCCAAAAATGCTTTTATGCCCAACTCGCAACAAACCTAGCAGTTCCTAATGTATTTTGCTTATCTTCATATCACCTTTATTTGGTGGCTTCTAGCAATACACACTAAGCATAATGGGAGATTCCTCAAGACTTTGAGAATATGGCTAAAGATCTGGTATAACAGTAATTAAAAGAACCCTGCATATATATAACACTTAAATGACATATAGAGATATTTTTGTTCCGCACTCTATTGTATAAACCAGCTTTAAAGTATGGGCTCATTATCTGTTCCATAATGTTTCTGTGATGTCAGGTTCCACTGCAGTCACTTCTTGGGCAGATTTTCCACCTCTGGTAGATGGAGAACAGAGTGTGGCCAATTGCTGGACTAAGGATTACACAAGATGTAAGTTCTAAAGTCATACATATTTACACCATGAGAATTAGAAGAGTATCACAAAGAATCAGGCCTCCTTAGGAGGTTACATAATTACATATGTTCATTTTTATTTGTACTAAAGTGATAAAAATCTGTCAAGTCTTTTTCTGTAACACAATAAATGTGTGAATGCAACCTGAATATCTAGCAAACAGAGCCTTTTTAGAGGAGGTTGCTGTTGTAGGCAGGCCAGAATAAAAGCTTTAATTTAGAATTAATGAGCTCACTTTGTGCCAATACCCTTTCAGGAAATGTAAAGTTTAATTATACTGTGTCAGTCCCTAACAGCTTGGATTTCCTTAGGTTTTTTGATGCACTCTGTGCTATGTCCTCTTTGCTGGTCACCAGGGACCAGGCAATGTAATCACAGGTCCATTTCAAAATTAAAAATTTTCCCTTTCTGTTTGCAATAAGTAATGAACCATGAGTCTCTATTGCCTTGCAAAGTGGCAAAGGTATTGCAAAGTGGAATTAAAATTCATTTTCATTCTAATTCTCCAAATACACCCCTGTGGATGTCCCAGCACCTCAAACCACATGTTGATGAGTAACGGAAGTGCTGGACATGAGAGATCACCCCAAAACACTCAAAGAAAACAGCGGTTGAACGTCTTCACCATCAGACATCCTTTTCAGCACCAGTAATGACAGAATGTCTTTCATTTTCTGTATTGAAGCTCCATACAAAAAAAAACCTCATGACCCTAAATTCTTTGGGCAGCATAGACATATTGCTGATAGGAAAATAGATGGAGTGAAAGAAAATTCTTCAGTTATTCCAGAAAGATCATAATTTATTTGACCAGGTTCAGCTTTCAATAGAAAGACATTTGGGAATCTGAAAATCAAGCTTTGTTATTCTTACACACTTTTTATATTAGAGAATGTATTTTCAATAATTTTTCTATTCAGGAATAGCTGTTCCAACAGTACTTTATGCATTCATCTTCAATTGTTGTACATCAATATTTTATCTTCAGATTTTTTTTCTGCTTTAACCTACCTGACTCTATAAAATGGAGAAGGAGGGAGAGAGGGAAGGAGATTGTGCACCTTTAAACAGTAATGTTGTTTTACTTCTTGAAACACCTTTCTAGCTGGATAAAGTGAAACTGATAAACAGATGTGAGAAATTAATTTAGTGCCAATTGCCAGGAAACAGTCAATCAAAATATCTTTCACTGCAACAATATTTATGCATGTGACCACAGGTTCTATTGTAATAAAAGATGGTATTTCTGACAAGACAATGAATATGAGTAATTTGTAAAATTAATTCATTAGCCAAAGTAGGCACATACAAGTAGCCATAAACTAATTCAGCTTTCCTCATATATAGCGAATTTATGACATATATGAAAGTCCATTTTAATAATTTAATTTAAACTGCTTACTTTCTGTACAACTTCTCTTTTAAACCATCCAGGTTAATGTTTGACTTTGGTTAAAGAGTTACATATCTGAGACAGAAACCTTCTACCTTTTCTCCCTATTTTATATCCAATTCCAGATGCAACTTTTATGGTTCCAGCTCTTCAAAGAACCTCAGTTCAAAGTTTGATTTTACAGGCAGAATTTTTGGCTCACAAATAGATGCATCATCAGTTTGGAGGAGGCTCATTAGTAACTACAGGCTTAGTTCTTGGAAGTCTGACTGGGTAAAAATGGCCTAAATATGTAAAATGGGCGCCTCCATGTCTAGGATATAGTAAGTTCATTTTTCTTCAGCTGTCAGGACAAGATGGTACCTCCAGCAGTGTTACATACTTGACTTTTCATTAGGTTGTCTTATTAATTAAAAAACAAAAAAAAAAAAAAAAAGAAAAAAGAGAGCAGATTGCATGCAGTGTCAGTCTAGTATTTATTTTACAGTTTTCAGCTTTTCTGCTACAAAAGCAAAAATATTTGCATTCTGGATTCATTTACTTCCTTAATGATGCACCCTGACACTCTCACAGCCCATGGCTGAGGGTACTACAAGACCATCAACAAATCCCCAGTACTTGGTGGCACAGTTGCAGCTACACTGACTACATCTCTCAACAAGGAAATATATCTGACTGCACAGTTTGGGAATATTAATTTTCTGCAAATTATCTCCTTTATAGTTGCAGTGCATCAGATGCCTAATTAAGATTGGAACCTCTGTGTCCTATGTTTCAAATTCAGCAATAATAGATAAAATAAAAGATAAGATATTAAACTGAGAAAAACTACAGCACACTACTCCAAGGAGTGGAAGCTGAGAAAATGAAAATTTGCCTGTAGGCTTCTCTGCAGGTCAACAACAGAAAGTTCTTCTACTTTGGTATCTGCCTGATTTCTTCCAGAAAATAAGCTGTTAAGCTATAGCTGCTCAATTCCACAGCAACTGGTAACAGTTCCACCTGGCATCTACAGAGTTTACATAGTTTTGAAAGTTCTGATTTCAAAAATGGCATCTTTATTAAAGATTTAAGTCAGTGGTGCCTAACTAGTGGCACCTAAAGTTTAATTTGCTGTATCATGCAAATCTATCCATGTATCTTCTGTTTCCATGAATCCATGTGTTTAGTCTTCACAAACCACATGAGGAAAGGGCCACTGCAAGATGTTCCTTTAACACTGATGCCTCAGCCACACCCAAAAATCCTGCAAAGGAGGTGAACAGAATGAATGGGGAAGCAAGGAATAGCAAGCAACCAGGGTGAGGGTGAACAGAAATATCTGGGACCAATCCAGGACCAATTAAAGAAACATTGATGCTTGACAACTTCCTCAGCAAGAAGTTTTATGAAAATCTGACACAGCATAAAGTTTTTATTACATAGAGTTATATGAATTTTCTAGGGCACAAATTGCTGGTTTTACCTTGTGCCTTGTGTGCCTTGAATTTTTCTTCTTTACTGGCTACCCTGCCAAAAATGTCTAGTTTATTTCAGGATTTTTCTCTCTTTGGCCTTTTGTGCCATCTTGTCTCCTTGACACTTGGCAAGGAGCTTTTATCAAAGTCATTAAGACTGAGGCTGTTAATTTTTAGTTTTTGTCAGGTTTCTAAGTTTTTTACTTTATTCAAATGTCAGGTATGTTCAGACAAAGGACACATAGCTTCATACTAGCTACTGTGAAGAAAATTAATTCTATCCCAAGCAAAACCAGAACAGAGGTTTATCCAGATCACAGAGACCAAGAGAATTGGTTTTGCTTATTCTGGAGAAGGCTCTAAGGTGACCTTTTTGTGGTGTGTCAGCACCTAAAGGGGGATTATGAGAAAGCTGGAGAGGAATTTTTACAAGGAAGTGTAGTGACAATGCAAGGGGGAATGACTTCAAACTGAAAAAGAGTAGGTTTAGATTAGCTATTAGGAAGAAATGCTTTACTGTGAGGATGCTGAGGCACTGGCAAAGGTTGCTCAGAGAAGCTGTGAATGCCCCATCCCTAAAAGTGTCCAAGACCAGGTTGGATGGGGCTCTGCGCAACCTAATCCTTTTGAAGACGTCCCCGCACATGGTAGGGGGATTAGAACAAGATGAACTTGAAGGTCCCTTCCAACCCAAAGCATTCTATGATTCTATAATAATGTGATTCTGTATTCCATAACATGCGACATCTAGCTCAGCAACCAGCTAAAGAGGAGGTTAGTGGTAGTTTGTGGGGGGTCACTGCTTGATGACTTTCTCGGCGTTGGCTTGTTGGTGGTGAGAAATTGTTTTCATTTCCACCACTTGTTTTTTTTAACTTTTATTTCACTCTGTTATTTTTTCTTTCATTACAAATTATTGTTGTTATTGTTGATCTGGAGGCAGCAAATGAGTTAGGAAGACAGAGAAAATAAGGGGCAATAAAAGAAAAAAATGCAACATTGTGGGGTTTTTAACCTTTGCTTGTGACAGTGTTCACAGGGGTTCTTGGATGAGAGGAGAGACGAGAATTTTGACTCCATGTTCAGAAGGCTTGATTTATTATTTTATGATCTATATATTACATTATAACTATACCAAAAAGAATAGAAGGAAAGGTTTCCTCTCAGAAACTAGCTAATAATAGAATAGAAAAGAATGAATAAAAAAGATCTGTGGCTCGGACAGAGAGTCCAAGCTATCTGGTCTGTGGTTGGCCATTAATTGTAAACATTCAAGACGGCCCAATCAAAAATCCACCTGATGCATTCCACAGCAGCAGATAACCATTGTTTACATTTTGTTTCTGAGGTCTCAGCTTCTCAGAAGGGAAAATCCTAAAGAAAATGATTTCCACAAAAAGATGTCTGCGACATTCGCTTAATAGTAATGTCAGACTGTTTGTTGAGTATAGGCTCCCACATGGAGAAATTGTTGTGTTACATTTTTTCATGTACACGCACTAAGAATTAATGTTAGAGTCTGATGAAATTTTTTATTTTGCACCAGTGGTTCTGGGTAACTACCCAAAAGTGATCTATTATGTTTCAGCTTGCCTTTTCGACTTCAGTCTATCAGAAAAAGATTCACTGCCTGGGAAAGGTGACAAAATTGAGACAACCTCAACATATAGTCATGGTGGAACAGAAAGAAGAGGAATTCTGCCAGCAGTCTTGCTGATGAAATTGAGAAAGGAGCTGATCTGAGAGGAAAGGGAGCCAGTCTCTAGAAACAGTTACCCCAAATGGACTATAAAAGCTCTTTATTTCAGGTAGTTCAGACAGTAACAAATCCAGCCAGCAGAAAGACTTCAGGGAAAGTGATGAGTGGGGTTGCCTGAGATTAATGAAAACTACACAAATAGAGCAAATTGGCAGAAGTAGGGGTAAGAGTCTGCCCTTTCACAGGTCTCATAGTTATTAACATTAAGAATCTGACATTACAGTAGATGCCTTTGATGTTCTAAGGTCTCCAAGGCCAAGAATTATGTTTCCTCCTCCTGTCTCCATCTCTATCCAAGTGCAGACATTAGACTAATGGAAAAAAGTGAAATGCTCTGCCCAAAAGAGGCTTATAATCAAAACACTCAAAAATATATAGATAGCATTTGGAAATATTGCAAACTCTATGACCAGCATAATAAAACATGATGAATATTTATCATGTTCACTAGATCTACTTCTCCGTCTACCCATTTGATATGCCTCTTCCTTCAGTGTCTATTAATCTGGCTGTATGTACACATATAAATGGCAATAATTTTAGGGCTTCCATCTCAGTAAGCTCACATGCATTGTTTGCCTAGGTCACCCTCCATCTTCATGCCCTAAGCTGCAGTCTGGTGTGGGAATGCAGGGCAGTATATCTGGAAACACCATGTCTTGGGGCAGCTGGGGCTTACAATGTTGCTGCAAATCCTCTCTGCTGGATCTCACAATCTCTGCTTGTTCAAGGGAAATACAAGACCCGGGCAGTGCTTTGGGTTCCTGGCGAGTGGAGACAAGGGCTGCAGCCACATAGCCTTAGCCCAAGTATGCAGCTGAAGAGGACATAAATCCTATCTCCTGGTAAAGCCAGCACATGGGAATGGGCCCAACCTGCCACACAAAGCAGCAGTTCACAACTCCTGTGAAGCCTCACCAGAGCTTTGACAGCACAGCCCCACACAACTCAAAATGCAGACTTATTCACTACTGATTGAACTCTCTAAGGAAAGTCAGATCTAGAATGGGATGTAATCACTTAGTGGATGACAAAGCTGAATATCCACCCTTGTGGCCTCCAAAACGCAGAGCAGCTGCCAGCCCTGAGGTGTCCAGCTCTGCAGCGCCTCAGCTCCTGGCAGCAGCAGTGCCCCAGCTGCCTCACTCTGCCTCCTGGCATGCTCATGGATGCCCCTGTGCTGACAAGACTGAGCAGTTTAGTACCCGATTAATGCTCAGTTTTCCTCCCCCACGCAGGTCCTTTTCTCACTTTTCCACTCACTGCTGTCTTCTCCCCACCCCTCCTGCTGTAGGGGAGGTGAGCAAGTGGCTCTGTGGTGTTTGGTTGCTGGCTGGGGCTGAACCAAGACATCCGTGTGGCTTTATAAAAAATAGAAAAAACACAGGGTCTTATGTCTCCCATTCCTGGCCTGCTGCAATAACCAACATGGTGCAAATGCACATGGCCAAAGGTTTCCTGCTTCCTAATAAATCCTGAACTGCTTGATGAAGGGTGAAAGCTTCATCACAGCTTTTATGAGCCATATGCCTCAGGTCAAGAATCCCATGACCTGGTGATCTGGGGATTTCTGTGGAAGTACAGCTAAGAATCAAGCTTAAGGTTGAGAGGTAAAAGGTCTCTAAAGTCTATAAAATATCCTCTGTGGTTTTATAAGTGCTGTCTCTTTTCATTTTTATATATTGCCTCTGTGTGTTTATGCATCACAAGTAAACTTTGAATAGAAATGAAATAGCTTCAATTTGCACTTCTGTAAAGCTAAGTTTGATTTAAGAGATACAAAAACCATGAGTACATCTGGATGCACATTGGCCCTCTGCTCTGAAAGCAATAAAAGCATTTGTGATGTAATCTACCCTCTAATAAAGAAACTAAAGGGAAAAACAAAAAATTAAAAATAGTAACAGAGAGAAATTAATTTCAAAATATCCGTTGAGTATTAATAAAGGTATAAGGGATAATCTTGCAATGGAGATTCATAAAAGGATACTCTTATTAAGTAAATAATTAGAAATAAGAACAAGTACATATGTCAAATGGATGGGACTATCAGCAAGAACATGGTGGAGCCATGCATTGAGGTGATTAAAGAAAAAGCATGGAATATAGGAAATGACATGATGAAATTTTTTAAAATTACATGGGAAAGAAATACAACATTTCAAATTCACAACAAGAAGGGATTGTAGCTCCTCTTATGTCTCTTTGAGCAAACTTGCATCAGCAGTACCAAATTATCCCAGGCAGATGACATTTATAAGAGGGGAAATTGTTGTGCCATGCATTTGTGCAGATGGCACCAAAAATCAGACTCAAAAACCACGTCTCAGATTTGTATATGCTCATTGTCCACAGGATAGATACACACAGTGTATCTGTTTCTGAGTACTGAGGTAAAAATAGACTGAATTCTGGAACTGTGAGAGCCCTGCAGGGCCCCCCGAGCTGTTGGTGGGTATGTTACTGTAGTACAAGGGAGACACTGAAAATACAAAATCAACAACAATGCTTTTCAAGTAATCAAAGGTCATGAGGAAAAAATGTCCCCAAATACAAGCCTGTTGGTTTCAGAGTTGTGAGATTCTTAAAAAAATAAACCCTCTTCTGATTTCTGAACACTGAAGGTTTCATGCAATTTTTTTATTCCAGCTTTTCTCATCAAACAAAATCTGGAATATCTTCTTTCTAAAAAAGGCAATGAAAATTCCCACAGACCCATGTGATTCCAGAAACTGGAGGCCCAGCAAAAGCATTGCCACTAACTTGTGTTAATTAGTGGCTTTCAGTGACTGTCCAAATTCAACTGTCATTTTTGAAAATATTGGCTTTATTACAACATACAGTATTATACATACATATATATATAAAATTTATAGTAATAATACTCTGTATACACATAGTATGCACTTGTGGTATTATCTATATAGCTTGCTTAGTACAAGTGTAGTCAACTTGTATGCAACTGTGGTTGTAGGGATGCTAAGACTCCTAAGAGAAAGCTCCTGCTAGAAAACCTGCTCTGGCCCTAGCTTTCCATAGGCTGCAGCTTCCTTCATAGCTCTGGGATCCTCCAGGGGCTTCACCCTGCACCTCCATGGGCTGCAGGGGCACAGATGCCTCACCATGGTCTGTACCAGGGACTGCAGGGGAATCTGTGCTCTGGTTCCTGGAGCACCTCCTGCTCCTCCTTTTGCACTCACCTTTGTGTTTGCAGAGCTGCCCCTTTCACATATTCTCACTCCTCTCTCCCAGCTGCTGTGCAGCATTTTATCCCTTTCTTCATATATCTTATTACAGAGACATACCAACATCATTGAGGGGTCCAGTTTTGGCCAGTGGTGTGTCCACCTTGGAGCCAGCTGGAACTGTGTGTATGTGTGTGACATGGGGGCAGCTTGTGGCATCTTCTCACAGAGGGTCCCTTCAGACTGACCTATAAAGTCAGAAAACTGGGACAGATCCAGGAAATGGAAAGCAGATGGCTCAGTGGAAGGTAGTGTTTTACATCATAGCTTGCTGATTAAAATATCTTCATAAAATGTAAGAAAGGACAACTCATTGTAGTCTCTTGGGAAATACCAATCTTAGCATGCTACAGAAAGAGTGATTCTTTCCTATTTCTTGGTGACTGTTATACAAAAGCTCTAGGGTGAAGATCAGTGAAAACCTCCCTCTTACATTAAGTCTCAAGTGTATCTTTCTTTCCTAGGTAAGGAAGATAGAAATACCAAGGGGAAAGATTCAGCAGCAGAGCTACTGAAGTGTACCCATCATTCAGCACATGAACAAATTCTGTAAGAATTACCCAGTAAGGCATTTAAATATCCATTTCCCAGAGGCCATACTTCAAACCAATAGCTGAATTGCTTTTTCACACTCTTCCTTGTGCCCATTTTTTGCAGTGATATACAGGCACCAGTGAATGACTGGCCTCAAAGAAATCTTCACTAAAACCTGAGGTGGTCTGGCAGCCACAGAAATCATTGCCATTGATTGAGTCATTAGGCTGTCTAAGATTTCAGTCATTAATAAGAAATCTTCTTACTTTCTTGTAACAGTGACAACAAAAATAAGCTTTAACAAAGCAAGAATCTCAGGGCAGCAAGGCTGTAAAAGAGCCAGAGAAGACTTCATGTGCATTCAGAGACTGGAAAAACTAAAGGGAGTAGAATCTACTGAGGAACCAAAGCAGCTTTAGGTGTTCTTGAGATAAGAATAGTTAGTAGCTGAGGCAATATCAAGGACTTGCACTTTTCTTGCTCTCCTTCTGTTCCTTTTTTGATAGTGAGAATAGGTCACTGGACCTTTAGTCTGAGTCCTGATGGACCTTTTTATGCTATGCAGTAAGTGAATTGAAGACAGCTGAAATCTTTTGGTGTTGGGGGTAAAACAAGCCTTCAACCAATAGGAATCCAGGGTAATTGGGCTACAACTTTTCGGCCTCCAGAGATAATGAGGTAGTGTGTGTTAGGAAAATTGTT
The DNA here is from genome assembly GCF_028018845.1 of Melospiza georgiana. Classification (NCBI taxonomy): domain Eukaryota; kingdom Metazoa; phylum Chordata; class Aves; order Passeriformes; family Passerellidae; genus Melospiza; species Melospiza georgiana. The sequence continues at coordinate 72,919,984 of NC_080431.1, forward strand.
CTCCACTAACTCTTTGGAGCAATTTGACAATCTGAGTATTTATATTGTAATTCTTAGCATGATGTAAAATGCTCCTATGCATAACGTTGTGGTGGACTGACTGGCTGACTGCCAGGTGCTCACCAAGCCACTCTGTCACTCTCCTCAACTGCATGGGGTGGGGAGAGAATATGATAGAAAAGCTCAGTGGTCAAGATAAAGACAGGAGCATCACCCAGAAGTTACTGTCACAGGCAAAACAGATTTGACTTGGGGAAGTTAGTTAAATGTATTGCCAGTTAATATAAAGTAGGATAGTGAGAAGTAAGAACAAATCTTAAAACACTTTCTGCCCACCTTCTCTCTTCATCTCAAGCTCAACTTCACTTTAATTTTTTTTGCTTTCTCCCCTCAAGTAGTGCAGGGGGATAGGGAATGGGGTTTGCAGTCAGTTCATAACATGTTCATGTCTGCCACTCTCAACTCTTCCAAAGATGCCAAGACCTACTCTGAGCTTGTTTCCTTTTCTGTCTTTGGACTGTGGAGAACAAGAAAAACATCCAAGAGAAGGATACATTGCTTAGGTATCTGTCTTAGGAAGCCAGAACACATCTTTGGATATGATTTGACACTGGATGTGGCAGAAACACTCATGACCAGCACAAATACCAGGCTGACCTATAGCAAAATTTTGGATGAGATGTATTATCAAGTGTTCTAGTAAGTCTGCCTACAACAAATAAAACTGCAACCTAGAAAAGTTTAAGTGAAAAAAGGCAAAGAGCATACCATAAATATGGAAAATTAGATAACATGTAAAAATTGTCTTTCTTCTAATAATCCTAAGTTAACAGTAACTCCTGTGAGGAAATTTTGATTTTATGTGTATATTTTATATTTTGAAAATATCTTGGTTTTCACCAGGCACTATAGCTTTTCTGAGGCAAATGAGTTTAGATTTCTCTTTTTTTTGTCCATATATTCTTAGTTTCCTTTGCTATTTGAAATGGTTTGTCTTCCTTGCATCTTCTTTGATGGCCTTTTACAAGACAAAATGAGACATCAGTTTATGGTGGTTGTTTTTTATTAGGAGTAGATTTTTTTTTTCTTGGCTCTATCTTACCTTTGTCTATTTTATCTTGAATCAAAGACAGTAGCAGATAATGAAGATTATGTTTTCCTTTCCAACTGAGATCTTACCCAATTGCAGCCAATATCAATGCTGCAACAAATGGTCCCCTCCAGGTCATTTGGTAGAAGATGTACTGCCATTTCTAAATGATTATAAGCATGTTAATCTTTTCATAACCCATTTATGAGGTTTCAGCTAGTTAATCTATAATAACACATTCTATCAACCAACAAATTGATATAAGTTTTGTCTTTGTTTCATTCTATTTTTCCCCATCTTTGTCTCACTGGTTGTCTCGTTTGTGATGTGAATAGTTTTGACAGTTTGTCGTTGACCCCATTACACTGATATAATTGATGACCACTTGAATTTTGATGACAAAGCAGCTGTATTAATCATGTAACACATCTGACTACTTTTACCACATTAGCCCTCTGGGAAATCCTCTAGCAAATTATACCCACATGTTGAGCTCCTCTGAACCACCAGTCCTGCTAAATCCCTAGCCACCAAAATCCATTTCTTTTCTTTAGAAATCAGTCTCTTAATTTCTAGCAACTTAATTTCTAGCATCTTTTTTCCACCAGGTTATAATCAAATTATATATGAACACTTCATGCCAAAGAGCAGTCATTTTAGTACAGGCAAGTGGAATTAACACAGAAACAGTCAAATTATTTGAATTGTAAGTGCATAACAGCAGCTTGCAAGCTTGAAAAGCTTCACTGTTCTTTCTTTTTCCTGAGTGCAGAAACTGACTTGGAATATTGAAGTCCATCCCTTCTTTGTAGCTTCTCCAGTGCTCAGAGTTCTGCCTGACAGGAAGTCCTAGAAATAGACTCATTAAGAAGAGATTTAGAAAGAATTGGGTTGTAACTAGTGAAAACTACCCATCTCACTCCACCAGTCAGATGTTAAGTGAATTAGAAAGAAATGGCAAAAGTACTGATTTCTTTAGGGCAATTTTAAGAATTCAATCGCAATAGAGTTTCAAAGCTCACAAATCTGCTAATCCTTCAAAGACCCAAAGGTTGCTATTGCCCAAACACAAGAGTATTACTCAGTATGTGAACCAACAGCTTGCTTAGGTGGGATAAAATCTCTATTATTATTTATCTTTGTACAATGAAGGTAGCCCTAGCAGGTGTTAATCAAAAGTTACAGGTCTTGTCTCAACAGATTTGTGGTATATCTACTGACTGCATTCAAATATGAGGCCACAAAAGTGTGATAGCAGTAAGTTTACACATCTACTTTATTGCAAGATTTATTTCAATTATAAATGGCTTTAATATTTTTCACTCTGTATTACAGGTCTCATAATGGAGCTACTCCTACAGGAGCATTTGAAATAACAGGAATAATTCAGTATGTTAAAATATTTTTGAGACTTCGTAGCAGAATTTTTTTGTGGTTTCTGTGGATTTCTCTGAAATTATTGAGTTTTATTAGTCCACCTACTAGAATCACAAAAATTGCATTAAAAATTTAGATCAGGGTGTTTTCTGATAATGAAATATTTTGTATGCATATGTGTTGTGCACAGTGAATCAGAAGATTATGAAATGTGTTTCAGGATGTATTTGTGCACCTGGGCAAGTGAACAATTTAACCTACTGCTGTAAAATACAGTGGCTTTCTCAATAAGCCATGCTGATGGAAAAATATCACTATACAAAGCATACAGAAAAAAGAAATGCTGACACTGAAAATGATCTACCCCACTACCTTAAAATGCTGACTTTAATCCCACTGTGCCTCACAAGCAAAAAACATTGCGGGATTTTTTGAAAGACATTCTCATGACATTCATCACATTGATAAGTTGTTAAGGTTTTCTTTTCTGCCCTGGTTAAACTGTAAAGGATGCTGCTGCCTCATTGTCTGCCCGTGGGGCTCGATCCACCCACACAGCTTGCAATGTCTGGATCCCACCAGGTCCCAGAATCATAGAATCATGGAAAAATTTGGGTTGGAAGGAACCTTAAAGATCATCTATGTGTAAACACCCTACCATAAGCAGAAAACCTCCCTCTAGACCAGGTTATTCAGAGCCAAATCCAACCTGTCTTAGAACACTTCCAGCAACAGGGAGTCCACACCTTCTCAGGTCAACAAAGAGCAACCAGAAAGAGAAATCTCTTCATATGACAGAGTAGCAAGGCTGTTTAGGGTGAAGTTTCAGAGAAATCTCTCTCAAATTTCCCTCCTGAGAAGATATATTTTGGCATCCAAGAGACATTTTTCTAGCATGCACAGCAGTGTTGAACTCAGTTACATTCACCACAATTTTTAACAAGTCCAACATTTTCCTTTTCACAATGCACTGAATGTACTTCTCTCCTGTACTGCATTGCCTCTGAGCTGCAAGAGGAAGGGAAGGAAACAGAACAATTGCCTTGAGATCGACCTGGGGTCTTTCACTGCCCCAAGAATCTTCCTGGGAGCATATTACATTTGATTTTTTGGGCAAGATAAACCTTCAAGAAAGAAACAAATTTCCTGAGAAGAAGGATAGCAGATAGATATAGATCTGCAGATAAGCCTTATGATACACTCATTGCTACCAGAGGAGACAACCAAGGCTTGCTAAGGGACCTCGTCCCTAATGCCTTATATCCAACTTCATTTTTACACAGAAAAACAAATCTTCCACTGCCTGTCCCACAGGAAGAGATGTGTCAAGTCTTTTTGCCTAATCATACATTACTTCATGGAAAAACAAATGCTCAGTAGCTCTGCACGAGCAGACTTCCACCCTGTGTGCTGCCCACCTGGTCATGTTTTTTTGTGTATACTTATTCTTACCAACAGGGTCATTAACACAGTTTTGACCAATGTTAACAGAAGACGGTCTGCTGCTCTTTTCCCTGTAGCACTTTTTTGCTTTCCTTATCTTAGGCAGGAAAACAAAAGAGGCTAGAGTGCAAGAAATCATTTTAACCTAAAAAGCTTTAGACCATTGGTAATGCTGGAATTAAAAGATTAAACACTTGTTTCAAGTGCTAAGTAGTCATGTTCTCTTACTAATGTTACACTCTACTAAGCATTATGCCATACTTTGTAATGCATGGATTCATCCCACACATCCTCTGCAGAAAAGTGTTTTGGACTTGTGTTTAAATTTGAGTGCTTTTCTAAATCAGGATTCTGGGATTTATACTCTTGGACATTCATTTTCTCCTCCCATTCCCCCCAAACCCAGCTTTCAGTGCCTTCAAATGTGTTTACTTTGAAAACCACACTTTAAAACTCAGTGATTTTATGAAGACCCAGAGCAGGCACTTAATCTAGAGACATCCCCAGCCATCACATGCCCCAATGCTTCATTGAGTCAGGCCTACTGGGCCTTAAAGGGATTCTGCACTTGCAGTTCCTGCTGAGGCATTCCTATCTGTGCTCCTGCAGGGGCATTTTTAACATCCATCTGCATTGCCTGTGCTGCATAGCTGGATCTGACAGACTCTCAGAGACAGACATTTATCACTCCTGCATTACCCTACTCAGTGCTTGCTGCACTGTGGGGAAGAGCCTTACCTATCACATTAAAAATGCAAGGAACAGTGAAAGAATCCCACTCTTAATGAGATGGTACTTCTCCCATCTATTTTAAGCAATGAATATTGCAAGCTCCCTTTTCAAGCAGGTTAGACTCGTACTCACAACTCTCTGCTGTCAAGGACAGAAGCTCCTGCTGAAATGTGCTGAGCTCCTGACACTTTCAGGATCTGCTCTGAGCCTGAGTGTTGGGTGACTGTCACATCTAATTAATGTCAATCCAGCCCAGGTATCCTACCTCTAAGTCACGGTCCTTGGCCAGACAGTGCTAACTAGAATACGTGGAGTGTAATTCACTGAACATACTAAATATAGTATGTGCCTATTTACGAAGGGGCAGGGAGAACTAGACAAATTTCTATCTAAAAATATCTATTTTTTTTCCTATGGAAACAAATCCTACACAAGCTAGCTGGCCGTGGTCTGGATAGGAATACCCTTTGCTGGGTTCAGAACTGGCTGGATGGCCGGGCCCAGAGAGTGCTGGTGAATGGTGTCACATCTAGCTGGCAACCAGTCACCAGTGGTGTCCCTCAGGGGTCTGTGTTGGGACCAGTTTTGTTCAATATTTTTATTGATGATATGGATGAGGGCTTAGAGTCTTTTATTAGTAGTTTCGCTGACGATACCAAATTGGGAATGAGTGTAGATCAATTAGAGGGGTGTAGGATTCTTCAGAGAGACTTGGAAAGGCTGGACATATGGACAGAATCAAACGGGATGAGCTTCAATAAGTCCAAGTGCCGAGTATTGCACTTCGGCCATAATAATCCCCTGTACCGATACAAGCTGGGGATGGAGTGGCTGGATAGTGCCCAGGTGGAAAGGGACCTGGGGGTGCTGGTTGACAGTCGATTGAATATGAGCCAGCAGTGTGCCCAGGTAGCCAAGAGGGCCAATGCCATCCTGGCCAGTATCAGAAATGGAGTGGCCAGCAGGAGCAGAGAGGTCATTCTTCCCCTGTACTCGGCACTGATGAGGCCTCACTTAGAGTATTGCATCCAGTTCTGGGCCCCTCACTTCAGGAGGGACGTCGAGTTACTTGAGCGTGTCCAGAGGAGAGCAACGAAACTAATAAAGGGCTTGGAACACAAGCCATATGAAGAGCGACTGAGGGAGCTGGGGTTGTTCAGCCTGGAGAAAAGGAGACTAAGGGGTGACCTCATCACTCTCTACAACTTCCTGAAGGGTGGCTGTAGTGAGCTGGGGGTCGGCCTCTTTCTCCGGGCGACAACGGATAGAACAAGAGGACACAGTCTCAAGTTGCGTCAAGGTAGATGTAAGTTAGAAGTAAGAAGAAAATACTTCACAGAAAGAGTGGTCAGAAACTGGAATCATTTACCCAGTGAGGTGGTGGAGGCATCATCCCTTGAAGAATTTAAAAAAAGACTGGATGTGGCACTTGCTGCCATGATCTAGTTGAACAGTTAGAACATCGGCTGGACTAGATGATCTTATAGGTCCCTTCCAGTCTTAAAAATTCTGTGATTCTGTGATTCTGTGAAATGTATGTGAAATTATTTAAATGTTGGTGATCTTAGGGGAAAAAATTTGTGAAAGCACTATAGACCTTAGGGGAAGGAAACCTTCATCAAGGGAGGATATGTTCATCTCTGACAAAACATAAAACCAAAACAGGCACCAGAGAATACACAGCATTAATTGCTGCACTAATCAAGTGAGCCAGCAGTGTGTAACAACTCTGCACTGTTCATTCTAGACGTAGCTACTGCAAGTGTTCAAGAGATTGAAATAAAACATCCTTCAACTTTTGTAAACAAAAGGAGGATTATGAAGCCATAATGTTTCTCTGAGCACTGAATTGATCTAGCTGGATTGTGCATGGTCCTGCAGAATTAAAATAACACAGGGACAAGGTTCAGTCCTGAACTTCATTGTTGAGGGAAAATGTAATTCCTACTACCTAAGCATATTAAATCCCTTTTCTAATCAAGCTGTATATTGAAATTTGTAATTGCAACCAGTGTATAGTTTATATATATATGTGTGTAAAACCTTTTACAGTCTTTCATCTTGGAAAATATTGCAGAAAAGGAATAGAATATTATTATTCAGTTTACTTCTTTTAATGATAATTTCAAAAAATTAGTAGAACAGGGTTGTTTGCTAATAATCTCTATGAAAGTTGTATGACATTGCTCAAAGTATGAACAGAGATCTCAGACTGTGCATGTCTATGGAATTCTGAAGGCAATGACAACAGGAAAGTAATTGGCCGAGCACTGTTAAAAGACAGTGTTTTCATTGTGTCAAGGTTTGGATCCCTACTTGGAATAATTTAGGTGGAAAGTGAGCTTTGTATCCCTTTTAGTCCACATGTCTCCTCAAAGGAGGTCTGATTTCAGACTGAGGAGGATGCTCACAGTATTTACTGGTCAAATTTTGAAAATCTTTAAGGATAACAATTCCACTGCCTAACTTAAAAATTTTCCTTGTTGGAAATCTGGAAGCTGTACTTCTTTCTGCTTGTCTTTGATTGTGCACCTTGGAAAAGGGTCTGGTGCCATTTTCACTGCCTCCCTTAATACCATTTAGGATACATTCCGGGAGTCATTTCCTGAATTATTCTGCAGAGATGCTAACACACGTTTGTGACCAGTTAAGGCAGCAAATTTAACTCAACTTTCCAGAAGCAAACTATGACCAAAAACAAAGATGTCATTGCAGGGAGATAGGATTTTAAAAACAATAGTCTCTCTAGTCATGCAGAAAATATATATCTCATCTTGATTCAAACATTCAGTGAAAACAATTAGGGATGGCTGTCACTGTTAAATGCAATGAAAAATTCAGTTTAGGCAGCATCACATAAGATGATAACTGTTAAATTGGTTAAAGTTAAATGTACTTTTATTGCCAGTATTCTCAAGTACAAATGGGAATGCATCCAAACCCAAACTTGTGGACTTCATTTCTACAGGAAAACTCCCTCAAGTGGAGGATGTCTGTAACTAAGATGGTAATTTTCCTCTGCAAATTCATCACAGTAAAGCAATTATTTCTCTCATATATTAAACTTGTTATAATCTGCGGACAGTAAAAGCCAAAAAATTCTCACATTTCTTTTATACTGTGTGGCCTAGAGCTGGATACAACACTCCAGGTGGGGTCTCCCTAGAGCAGAGGACAGGGGAAGAATCAACTCCTTTGACCTGCTGGTCTCCCTTCTTTTGATGCAGCCCAGGACACAACTGGCTTTACAGGCTACAAGAGCACATTGCTGCATCATGTTATTCTTTTGGTACACCAACTTTCCCAAATCTTTCTACCCAGGACTAATCTTGACCTGTTCTCTGCTCAGCCTGTATTTGTGCTTAATTTACTACATACACATGGAATTTTAATGGGTGATATCTCCTATGCCTTCTACTTGGTCTGTGTGTATACGTGTGAGTTTGGGGTGGGGTTTTTTTTATTTTTCTCCCTTGTTTCTTTGTTTGGGATCTCATTTATTTGGCTTTGTGTTTTGTTGTTGGCTTTTATGTTTTTTTTCCTAGGAGAACATATGCATACCTGTTCTCCAAGACTACAGTCTTTTGTAGTGAAGTTCTTTTAGTTTAAGTTCAACTTCCTGCACCTTGGGCCAGCGAGCTTCCTGAATTCTGTGTTGGTAAAGAGGTTCACTAATGATAGGGCAAAGAGGGCTAGCAAGGAAATGTAACACCATAGGAGAAAAATGTGTGAAGAGATAAGACCCACAAAACCTGAAGAGTTTTACAGTTCTTGTACAACACCCAGACAATTCTACTTGCAGATTAGCCACTGCTAATCCCTTCAGGCTTAGTGACTCCTAGGGACTTCAGACAGGTTAAATTGGTATTACTAACAGTTCAGAGCACACTACAACAGGAAGAAAAAAGAGTGTTGCAAAATCTTCATTCATTTGATTCCAGAGCTGATATTAAGAATCTGTCAGGTATTGCCAGCAAAGGCACAACATTTAGAAAGTATTTAGAATGTGTATGCACTATGTATGTGTACATACCTAAATACTTATAGCTGGTTTATACTTTGGGGTTTATACTTTGGGGTAACATACTCTTACTAAATTAGCTTTGGTATTCCTTCTTTCAATCTTGGCTATAAGACTTTTCATGTAAGCTTTTGCTAATTTTCTGTAGATCTCTGTGCCTGGAAAAGGCAAACTTGGTTTTCACACTAAGTTGCGCCATGACCGTGGGATTATTGGACCCCTATGAGACATATTAATGGTGGTCTATTCTCGTGTAATAATGTCACTTATTTTTTGTCATTCTCATCTCTATAGATTTCTATAAAAGATGCTCATAAAACTCAAGCAGCAATCTGAAAATTCTGTATTTCTCATTCCTTTTAAAGGTTACCTAGAAACATCTGCAGCATAGTAACAGTAAACTATCACACACCTAAGAATACTTGCTGTAAGCTGCTCCATTGTGCCAATTAAATGCAATATGAACTCTACACAGGGGAGCACTTTATTGCTTCATTATTGCTTTTATATAATTTTAAATCCTGTTCACTGCAGCAACAAACATCCAAGCAAATATTTAAAAAGCTAAATGGGGAAATGTAGAACAAGTTAATTTGCTACTGGAAACTTTAATGTGTGCAACTCCATATATGGCATATCTGTGTTCAGAGGGCAATAAATATTTTCAAAGGCACAAAGAAAATGGCATATTTGCCTTTTTAATACATGCAATTAGACATAATGGGAAGGGATCTAACTGGTACAGTGGACTGACTTAGATAACAATGTGTGCTGATGTTACACATATTGCATTGATAGTTTAGGAGAAGAATAAATCTAGAAAGGTCCAATTCACTGTAACAAAAAGCATGGTTGTGTGGGAGAGCAAGGCATTATCTGTTGAATAAAAAATTTTGCCAGCAACAAAATTCATCAACACTGCATCAGGTTGAAAATTCCTGTCAACAATTGCCTTTGGTGCAATTAAGATTTGAGCAAAAGTAGATATGTTTTGAAGCTATTTCCTTTACAAGTCTCCAGCTGTCTGAGTTTGGAGAGTCAGAGCCCTTGAGCTGCTATTGAAAAGCCAGTGAGGTGGCACAGCTGATGTCTTTCTTGTGTGATTAATGACAAAACTGGAGGGCTTAAAAAGCAGGTGCCTCAGAATTGCAGCGATGATGACAATTTAGTTTCATTAGAATGTTGTCTCTGCTCTTTTTGTTATTTTATAATAGGATTTTTTGTCAAAGCCTTTTAGCTTTCAGTCTGCATGATCATAGAATCATAGAAGGGTTTACATTGGAAGGTACCTTAAAGAGCATCTTCTTCTAGCCCCCTGCCATGGGCAGGGATACCTTCCACTAGACCAGATTATTGGGGTCCCATCCAATCTGGCCTTGAGCACTTCCAGGGCTGTGACATCCACAGCTTCTCTGGGGAACCTGTTCCAGTGCCTCACCACCTTCACAATTTCTTCCTTATACCTAACTTAAATTTCCCTTACTTCAGTTTGAACCCATTCATCCTGTTCCTTACCACTGCAGTTCCTGATGAAGGACTCCTTTCCGGCTTCTGTATAGGTCTATTAAATATCCTGTCATGCCCTAGTACAAACAGCAACCAAGGAAGACATAATTCAATATGAAGCCATAAAATGATGCAAGGAACTTTTTCTGTTTCTGGAGCAATTTATGCATAAAGAGTTCTGCACTTTTAAACTAATTTTCTTTTTTTAAGATTACACTATATCTACATCAGATCCTCCAACATGGTGTTTCCTCTGAATTGTCCTGTTCTAGATAAGTTTAGTCCATCTGACAAGCCAAAATTGAAGAAATGACTGCCTGTCCTTGGCAGCAAGACTGTGCCAATACTCCACCAGATTTCCCAAACTTCCCTAGCAACCCTGCAAAACAGATGAAATTCAGTTCAAGAGGGAAAAGTGAGTGGAAAAATGCAATGAGGATATTAATGACACATGGTGGAATGCAACCAACTTGGCTCCCTCTTCGTAACCCCTGTAGGCTTTCTGCTTTGAAATAAAAGTAATTAATTCAGAAATTCACAAAGCTGTTTAATGACAAGAACATCTATTTTAGGATTGCACCACTTTGATTTCAGAATGCAGTGGCCACTTGAGGGCAATTCCAAAGCAGATGTGAAGTAACACCTAATCAACCTAGCTAAGTTTCTGGTGATGACAAGATCATAGTATCACTTGCTACCATGAAATGCCAAATAATCTCATAAACCTACATTTCACTGTGTTTATGGTACTATTTCTTCCTCACCTAAAGAAGGTCCCTATGTATCTATTCAGCACTAGTTACTACAGCCACCTTTTAGGGAGTTAATTAAAAAGACTTGTAGAAAATGTATGTTATTAAGATCCAAAAGGGTTTTGAAAGAGAAAGGTGAAGATAGAATCAAAGGATACACCAAGAAATCAAGAGGCCTTAGCGGTTGAACAGAGCACTGAATTTTGGTTTAGGATAGGAAGGAAAAGGAAGAGAAGCAGCGCTGAACTTAATCTGCACAATCGCCCAGAGCTTAGAAACACAGATTCAGCTGCATATTTCTGTTTGCCAAGCAGGTAGAATATGGCTCATGCCACATCTGTTCAAGGTGAACCACTGAAGGGTTCCAAGGGAAACATCAAGAGAGAAAGGCACTTGGTGTGGTAACTCAGAATTGAGACAGTAAGGGGTTCTTGCTCCTGATCTAGTGTGTATTCACCTGAGCAGATTCCCAATCCTCCTGCTCCCAGGTGTAAGCTATTTTCAGATTTCCTTTTCTGGATTTCCAGATCTAAGGAAGAAATTCTTTGCTACAATGGTGGTGATACACTGGAACTGATTGCCCAGAGAAGTTGTGGCTCCTCATCCTTGGAGGTGTTCAGAATCAGGCTGGATGGGGCTCTGAGCAACCTAGTGGTCAAGTGGAAAATGTCCTTCTCCATGGTAAGGGGGTAGGAACTAGATGGTCTTTAAGGTCCTTTCCAACCCAAAGCACTCTATTACATGATTCTATGATATTTTCAAATCATTTAATCTGTCACAGTGAATGGCACCACTTCATTTTTTCATTTATAAAAGATTATTATCTTTGAACACTTGCTGCAGTCCCCATGATCGCAGAGGAACAAAAAAGGGAGGTGGCAATCTCATTATATTACTGCCAGTATCTGCCCAAGAAAAATTTAAACACTTTTCCTGTATGATGTGATTATAATTGAGCCAAATTAGATTTTAATCTCTGAAGTAAACCAGAAAAATGTAATTGAAGCCAATAGTTAATTTGCATTTTGCTGTGTGGTAGAGGTCAACACCTATGTCAGGTCACTTCTTTACTACTGGTTTACCAAGTACAAAATCTGCAGTCAGAACACAAGCTTTTTAAGTACTTTAAAATAACAGTTCAAAATTTTTAAATAATGGTTTTACCCTACTTGGTTGACCAGTTTTCCCACAGGATACAAAGAGGGGGTTCAGACCTGTGCCCCACAGATTAATTTCAGTATTGAAACTATCTCAATACTCTGATAGTACTTCCTCTCACGCAAAACAAAGCACATATTCAAGTAATGACACATATTTAATGTTAGGTTTCTGCTTCCAATTTACTTCATCCTGTAGCTAATTGCCTCACTGCAGACTGCCAATTAGTTTGACTCCCAGCTGTATTCAGGAAGCCAAGTGGGAATGCCTGCATGAGCCTTTGAAGTCCTTTACATTATCTGCTACCCTAAAAGGCTTATCAACACAGCATTTGAGTGGAAGAAATGAATCCTTATGAAAAAACATTAATCTTCTTGAAGCTTTAGAAACTGCTTTGACACAACAGGAGATGCTAAAGTGAGGCTTTGTCCCCAGTCCACTTCTCTCCATTCTGTCAGGATGCTCTGATAAGGTTGAAACTATAAAAAACCTGCTGTTTTAAACAATTCTCTAGATACTCATGAAATCCAGTAAGAATTTCAGAAGGAGAAACAGGATGTTTTTGTTAACCTGTGCTGATCATCAACACCAATGAACTCTAGACTCGACTGGTTGAAGAGTTACAACTGTACTTGACATTTTGTGCCTCAGAGACAGTGCCATATTAAAGGCAGGTGAGAAAGTGCCAGGAGGCTGGGAAAAGTCTTGAGCTGTTTGACCTGAAGGTGGAACATTTATTTTCTCTCTTTCTTTAGTAGCAACATTAAATGAGCAGAAAGATAGATATACTCACTGTGAAGCCCTAAATTCTAAACTTATTTCTGCTGATTATTCCCCTACAGTCATGTTTTCCTCCCACAAAAACAAAAGATCTCACATCTGCTTATGTATGCTATGAGCTGATGGTGAGTGTATAATTAACTAATAATAACTTCAGTAATATTAGATTTGGTTGGCTGAAGGCTATTGGAGCATCCAAATTCAAGCAGCTGGTTGGGGGTTAGGTTCTCCTAACTTTGATGAGGTGCTGCAAAAAATACCTTAGGCCCAGAAACATCTTCCTGTGGTTCATGGACTCAGAACACTGTCTTACCTTTTCTGAGGTCTCAGGAAATGAGGAAGAATCTGAGCTTTTGGAGAAACTTCTCCTCTGTCCTATAAGTAAGGACAGTGAGAAAAAGGGTTTGGTTAGGTTGTTAAGGATACAAAACAGCATTTCTACTTTCTGTTGCTTCTGGTTGCTGCTTCAATTTTCTGTCTAGCTGCACTAGCTTGGTTTGCTTTCAAACACCATTCAGTTCTGTCAACATCACATATATCATGTTCTTATTGTTCTTTTCTTTTCTCAAATCTATTGAGTCAGAAGCAAATCTTTTCATTAGCTGCTGGAAAGACCTCAGTGTTCGTATTTTAGTTTTCTTTTTAGTGGATTTTTTTTTCAGTAATTTCTAGGCATTACTCAGTCATATGTGAAGGAGTGTTCCTGAAGGACGTACAAAGTTAAACACATAATTGTGATCTCTTGCAGATGTTTATCTTTTTTCTTTGTTGTTGTTTCCTTTGAACAAATTATCCAAAGTCATTTAAACTGGAAGTCTGCAATCATGCTTTGTCAATTGAAAAACAAATTGATTTTGGTCCTGGAGTAAGTGATTCACCTTGCTAACACAGGAGGGTGAGTAGGAGGAAAGAATACTACAAAATTTCAAAATATTTTCTTTCCATTCATCATTAATTATTCCTTCACAAAACCTTTTTTACTTCATTTTAAATCTCTGCCTTCTCTTTTCTTCATCTTCCTCTCTTGGGTCACATCTCTGATTCACATGTTTATATCTTTTACATTTACTGTTATCTCAAATACTATGTAAGTTATCCCAAATATTATGTAAGTATGGGAAAGAAACAACTTTCTCTTTCCGAGTTGTTTGTATTTGGTTCCATCATGGATAGATGGATGCGTGGATGGATGGACAGACTAACAGATACATAGGTATGTGGACCACTGCAGAATACACATAAACATATCATATTAAAAACCTTTCCATTTTGCATATTAATATATGTCACATAAACGTTCTGTTATACACAGACTTGAAACTAAAATGGGGAAAAGTAGGTACAGTGAGGCAGAATAAGGCACTGGGCTAGGAATTAGAAACAAAGTGAGTTTCAAGCTCCTTGAAGTATTCTCCTGGTGTAAAGAATCAACGTTTTTGCTAAGCAGTCCCACTTGATGTAGGGAAATGATGTGAAGCTGTGCTTTTTGCAAGTGATAACCTGTAATTCCTTGGGCTCAGAAAATGAAACAGGCAGCTCTGCAAAGTCATTGGACCACAGGGCAATACTTTTGTGAATGGTTAAAACAACAGAGGACCTATGGTATTCATAGCATCTGTTACTTGAAAGCTGAGAATAAGTAGCAGTTAAGGTGTGATTTCTTTCATCACTTTCAACACTAACTAATTTTTTAAGTGACTGGCAATTTTTATGACAAGTGATCTTACTGACAATTAAAGCACCACTGTAATTTGTCTTTCCTTGTCATATAATTTATGGTGTTTGAGCAGAGGAAGAAAGAAGAGTGGAGACTACAAAAATCACTTTCACTGTGTAGAGGGAAATCCAGTAGCAGGGATGCATCTTAATCCTGATGTCTCCCACATTGGCTGGAATAAGAGCACTCTCATTGGTAAGAAGCTTCATACAGAATGATATGAGGTACGAAAAGTTCCAAGATCTAAAAGATATTCCAGGTACATGCTAAAATTATGCTGTTTTCTCTGCAAGTTAGAAAGTTAGTAACACTTAAAAAGTCTTGTTTTAAAGTTTGAAATAATGTGGACAGACTTATTCACATAGAATGTGAATCATTCACAAAAAGTGCATACCTACTATAATGCTTGTGAAATTCATTTTATAGGCTAGAATAGGAGCTCCTTCAATTAGACAGTTATGACCCTTGGATTGGAAAAAACACATCAAACACATACAAAAATTCATTTATGACATTGGACGAGCCTAATAATGACTCAGGGAAGTGTTATGATTCCATCTATTATGATTCTAATGATTCAGGTAGTGAACCATTCAGCAAAAGATGCTTGTGAAGAAATCCTAATTATATAGCCTGGACAGTTTTTAAAACTTACAGGATGAATGAGAATTCAACCAGTTTCCATTCTAAAAGGAAAGGAAAAAAAGAAAATAATTAACAGAATCAGAGCCTTGCTAGGCTCTGAAAAACCAGCTGCTGTCTTTCCAGGGTTACTCTTCAAAACATGTTGTCTAAAAAATAGTCTTTTCAGAAAAAAAGTTAGAATACTTTGACAGAAATAGCCAGAGATCTTCCAACAAGTTACAGCAGATGGCAGTTCAAAAGACAGAGGACATCTGTTTATGATTCATCTGACTTTGCGAAAGATGACAAGAATTTGAGATAGCGCTCTCAATATTTATTCCTCAAAGGTGAGAATGGAGTCTCCATCTGGCAAAAGCTCTAACTGCAATGCCAATTTGCCAAGTAATCCTCATTACTGGTCAACAAGTTACCTTAGGCAATATGCAGGTCTTCAGGGAAAAGTTACAAGATGTGGATGTTTCCACATTCTGATTTTCATCTTTCAGAAAGAAGATTTTGCTCCTATAGACAAAATCTGCTTTCAGAATGTTTTTCCCTTTCCTTTTGTAAATGGATAATGAAGAGCCAGGAAGTCAGCTAGGAAAAGATTCTTTCACAAATGTTTCATTTGTAGTAATAGAAATTATGAAACAAACTATTGTTGGTGAAGTTGCAAAACTGCAGTGATTCGATGATGATGATTGTCTCAACTACTTTCCTTCTCCATTTGCAGCATCACTGACAGCTGAAAAATATAATTTGGTACTGTGCCAAAATAACTGGGACTTTGTTTTGAAAGGATATCAAGAAATTTTCCACAATCAACGATGATTTTATCTCTTGCCAGCTGGTCTCATGCATTGCAAAAAATGATATACTTGAACTCATTTACTAGAGTTAACTGTCTTCAATGTACATAGACAAGGCTGCCAAAGACAATGAAGTTAAATAACAATGACAGAAAGTTTATTCTCAGAATTTCTCCGCAGATGTGCTAATTAACTTCAATAGATTAAAGACATGACCTCATAAAGGCAGAGCAGGTGCCAGATGACCACACAAGTTTCAATGTCTTGTAGACTGAGTAATCGTGATTTTAGTGTGTAGACAAACCAAAGACAGAGATAGTGTGTGACTGTTTCTTGGAGATACATAACAGTGGGGATATAGAAGGATTATGCTATCTCATGGTTTACACATGCTCATGGATTTTATTGGTTCATTCAACTACTTTTGCAAATGTACAGTAGTCTAATTGATGTGTAACATTTTGACTGCATTATTTTTACTTTCTGCAGGAAATTAATAAATTCTTTATAGATGTGACCAATGTGTAACAGATTTACTTTTTTCTAAGTATGTCAATGACATGACAGCATGAAAATTTTAATAAACCATAAATTTTGAACCAGCAGCTGAGCTACTTGACTGAAATTGTCTATTCTAATCCTGTCAAGTGGCAAATACTGTAGGCACAGTGGTAACATCACCATATTGTAGAATGATAGAATAGCTGAGGCTGGAAGGGACCTTGAAAGATCCTTTGGTTCAACTTTTCATGGGAAAGAGAATCTGTATGAGATGATCTAGGTTCTGTCCAATGGCAGCTCAAAACTTTCAGTGATGGAGACTCTACCACATCCCTGGTGATGGTCATTCCCTTGGTCCAGTTAGTGACTGCTCTTACTGTAAAAAATCTCTTTCTTACACCAAGGTAAAACTGCTGGTGCAACTTCTACCCATTGTCCCTTGTCTTCCACCTTGGGAAAACAGAGCTTTTATTCTCTTTTTAGATCCCCTTGAAGTACTGGAAACTGTGATGAGATCCTTCCTGATCCTTCTCCAAAGAGGAGAGGTCCAATATCTTCAGTCTTTCCTCAGAGGGCAGTTCTTCAGACCTTTGATTATCTTTGTAGCTCTCCTTTAGACCTTCTCCAGTTTGTTTGTGTCTCTCTTGAATTGTGGGGCCCAGAAATGGAGACGATACTCCAGGTATGGCCTGACAAATGCTGAGTAGAGTCAAATGACCCTGTCTCTACCCTTGCTTGAAACCAGATAAACAACATCCACTGCACTTCCCATATAAATACAAGATGTCTGGCTTGATTTGTACTTGGCAAATCCCTCCTGTTTTTTCCCAATTATCTGCTTCTTCTGATTCATAGTACTTTTTAGATGACTCATTCTAGTAGTTCCAGATTGAAGTTAGGCTGGATGGGTCAGTAGTTTCCTGGGCCCTCTTTTGGGTCCTTCTTGTAGATGGATATGACTAATTTCATACTGCTGATCCACTCCTGCTGTTACAAACCACTTGCTAAGATTAACATAGCCTAAAGGTAGGTGTCTTAATCTCATACTTAGTCTCATGGAATTCTGCTGCTGTTAAGCATAACTTAAAACCCAAGTGATATTCAAGTTTATGTCACAACACTTAACTGTCAGCTTTTTCAAACAAACAAACAAACAAACAAACAAACAAACAAACAAACAAACAAACAAGAAAAAGACCTCAACTCTCTTTCCCAGATGACTTTCTTCAGAATTCCAGATAACAGAGGGAGGACAGGTTGGATGGGATCTTGAGAAACCTGGTCTAGTGGAAGGGGTCCCTGACAATGGCAGGGGTGGAACTCCATGATCTGGACGGTCCCTTCCAGCACAAACCATTCTGTGAGTGTTGGCTGTTAGTTTTTCAACCCCAGGAAAATGAAGGCTGGTCACATTCATTAGGAATGTCTGAGCTTACATCTGAAACAAGAGTAATATTTTTCAAAGAAAGGTTTTCTGGAAAGAATTCTATCTGAAATTGAAATTTCACAGTATAGTCATTCCTACTGAACACATATGGAAATAAAATATATATATATAATTTGCAGATTCACACAAATACATACAACTACTTGTGAAACTGACCTGAAGGTTTGTTTTGTTTTGTTTTTGTAGCTCAGTTAATGATTGTATATTGTACAGCATTAAAAAACATCCCAACACAAGCAGTTTAATGGAGCACTCCCATCATGCAGGTACCACAACAAAGAAAATAATTACACAGGACTGATATATCTTCTGTGAATTAGTACAAGCTATTTATGAGTTAGAGCACTATACACCCAAGGAAAGATAATTTATTTCTTTCTGTGTGTATTGACTGGTTCCTCACTTTTTTAAAAAGGCAATAAATAATGTTTTGTGCTCAGCTCATTTGAAGGAAGATAGAACGAATGTGCAGTTACGAGCTTTGAATAACTTTACTGCTTCTGTTTCTCTGGCAATAAAACGATCTACTATTATAGACCATCATATAAAAACTTTTTTGACAAGTGCTTTTATGAAAATTGGGCATTGGAAAATTTCTATGGGTTGCAGGTTCCCTTGGGAAGAAAAAATGATAGGAAATTCCTTTCAATCTTGTCAGCACAATAAAATACTGCATTTCATATATACAAATAATGTGAAGAAATTACTGCAAAATGCAACCCAACTTGGATGTGTATAAAATTGAGATAATCAATCAGAAATGCTTCTATCTTGATGTTCCAAAATAAATGCAAGCAATAAACATTCCATTTTCAAATTAGTTCATGATAATAATGCATCTTTACTGAACTCACATAAGGAAATGAATTATTTGGTATAAACAGAGAAAACAGCACAGAATGTGCAGTATATCAGGATAAAATGTTCATAGGAATTCATACAAAGTGGGAGGTATTTCATAGTGAAAATTATTACAGAAAATAATTTACATTCAATTGTGTTACGAAGTGAACAGCCGACAAAATTGAGGCTGGTGGAATCTGTTATCCCATTCTTAATTGAAATCACATACCTTTCATCCTTTCTAGGCCTCCTACTACATCTTTAACTCATTCCAACATGGATCAGATATTACAGATCCTTATATCATATTCACATGAAGATATTCAGAAACTGAATATATCAGTCTAAAAGAAAACACTTTTCACATATATATATTTACACTTTTCTCTCTTCATTGCTTTGCAATTCCAGGTTGCACCCAAATGCACTATATAAGGTGCATTTTACCTATGTATTTCTTTGTTCTTTTCATTACCCCTAAACCCAGTTGAAGACAAATAGTTAAAAAGGAAGGTTCACTATCCAAAATGGGGCAAGCTGCAGGGAAATAGTAGCTCTTATCTCCTTCCTTCCACATGGGCAAAATAAAAAGTAACAAACAAAGAATAACCTAAACATATCTGACAATAATAATCAATCCAGGGGCAAAAAAAGATTTTGAGAAATGAGTAGAAGTGCATGCAACACTGTGAAAGATCTAAAATACTCTGACTTTCACAGAATTACAGAATCACACAATAGCTGAGGCTGGAAGGGGCCTCTGGAAGTCATTCTGCTCAAATCTCACTGCTCTGGCAGGGCCACCTGAAGCCCTGCCCAGGACTACAGTGATTTCCAGTCACAACAGATATCAGCAGTGTTCAGGGTGAAAGGGAACTGCTGTAAGGAGAGCAGAATATGGTGCATGCTTTTTGCATTAAGCAGGGGACATGATAACCTTCCACGATGAGGTGACTCACCTTGGTTGATAAGGGGGCAGGAGGGACATTTTTATACAATATCTTGTTGGATGGTTTAAATGAGAACTCCACTGTTTTTCTTAGTAAAGGTTATTTGGAAAACTGGTGCACCATTTCTTGGTACACAGGTTTTTCTCATTTCAGGGTACAAAAGAGAATTAATAAGGACTGGCATCTTCCCAAAACAAAATGTATTACCATTTTTCAATGTGAATTAAAGACATTTTATGAGTAAAATAATGATCTCAAGGGCTGGAGCTTTTGTCCCTGTGAACAGGCAATCTTAGGAAAGCAGTATGAAATGGATAATGGTGCTGTCTGATTCCTACAGAAGACAAATAAAATACCTAAAGAAAAGCTGGATGACTCATCATACAGCCTGAAGGTTTTTCTAAAGTAGCCTGAAGACAAAAAAGAGAGTTTAGTCACTATAGACTCTCAGAGAAAGCAGAGATGAGAACATACAGGGTAAAGAGGAAAACACACATAATACCAACTGTACCAAACATGTCAGGGAATTTGGCAATACCAATTGATTGGGGTTTTTTCCACAAAAATTCTTGGCTGTCTGAAGATATCTTTGACACCTGTGTTCAACTTCTAATGATAGTTTAAATTATGATGATTTTGACTACTCTAATTTTCCTTTCTATAGAATAAAGGGCTTTGTGAAATGAGTCCAACTGGTCTTGAATCTGTGACAAAATATCTTCAAATCTACATTCAGCCCTTACAGTAAATTATTGTAAACACAGACATTGCCAAACTGTGACTTCACACATTATTCAAGAACTTTTGAATGCTTGCACCAGAAATGTTTGATCTATTATTTCATGTTTGTTCAAACAATGCAAAACATTATACATTGTGAATTAGACAGCATCACAACTTTTCTTGGTAAGTAGCTATTGAAAGTGAGGGAGAAAATCCAGTGCATAGTTTTCTTCCATGTGGGGTGTGAAAACAAAAGAAAGATCATTTTAGCAGTGAGAAACCAGATATCCAGGGCAGATGATCGTGTTTACCAATGGGCAGGAGTCTGAACTATTAAAGTATAATGGTGGAAAATTTCTTCCAGGCTACACTGAGTCACCCCCATAATATCAAATACTAAGACAAAACAGAGATGATACCAAACCTCTGGGTTCTAACAAGTGCCTCTGAATCTGCAGAGATTAACAAGCAGTCTACAGTAGAAATTCATATGCCTGAAAAAACACTTGAACAAACTCATGCAAGTTAAACATCATAATAAAACTATAGCTTCTTTCTACTCCAGAGAAAAATGAGGGATGTAGTACTAAATGAATCAGACACTTGATGTGGAATGGCCCAAACAAATGCTGAAAGCCCAAGCATGACAATCAGTCATTTTTCTCCTGATGCCTAATGGAGACATTGGAGTTCCATAAACTTCCTGAAGACGGAATAAAACCTTTCTAAAGAATGCTTTATTCTGCTAAAAGTTTTATTGCAGAGACACTGTCATAACATCACAAATACTCATTGGAAATACCACCACTGTACCAGAGGACTTTTGCTTCCAAAGCCATTTGCTTTTAGTCATCTATCCAGGGATTAGGAATTCAGTCTGCATGGCTGCTACTTCCACAAATATGAGGGAATGAAATTCTGCCTTTCAAATTAAATTAACAAAAAAACCTCTCCATATCCATATTTTTTTGTGTGTGTTTTGAAAAATCTGGGCAGTCACAGACTGGTATGATCTTCCTTTCCCTTGAAGCACAAATATCTGCTAAAACTGGATTACGTGGAACAAAAGCTGCAGTCTATATGCATGTGAAATTTTGATAATCCTGTTCTCCTTCTGAGAGAGCAATAATATTGTCAGTAGCTTTCTTGGCACTTGTGGCATCATTGAAGATAAAACATAAGCATCAGAATACAAATGTGCCACCAACAATGTGTGCTCACAGCCCAGAAAGCCAAGCATGACCTGGTCTGCACCAGGATGGCACCAGAGAGGGGCCTCTGCTCTGGTGAGACCCCGCCTGGAACACTGCATCCAGCTCTGGGCTCCTCTGCACTGGAAAGCCAGCTGTGGGAGTGGGTCCAGGGAGGCCACAAACATCACAGGGCTGGAACGCCTCTCCTATGATGTCAGGTTGTGACATCTGGGATGGTTCTGCCTGGGGAAGGAAAGGTTCAAGAAGGACCTCATTGCGGCCTTTCAGTACCTAAAGGGAGCTTGTGAAAAGTGGGGAGAGGGTCTTTTTATACATGCAGTAGTGACAGGACAAGGGACAGCAGTTTTAAACTGAAAGAACGCAGGTTTACATTAGATGTAAGGAAGAAAATCTTTGCCCAGAGGGTGGTGAAACACTGGAATAAATTGTCCAGAGGTGTTTTGGATGCTTCACAGCTGGAAGTGTTCAAGGTTGGATGGGATTTTATGGGGCCCTGAGAGACGGCATCTGGAGAGTGGCATCCCTGACAGTGGGAGGAAGGTTAGAACCAAATGATCTTTAACATCTCTTCGAATCCTAACCATTTTGTGTTTCTTTTTCATTTTGAAAGGCAGAATTTCATTCCCTTATAATTGTGGAAGTAGCAGCCATGCAGACTGAGCTCCTAATCCCTGGATAGATGACTAAAAGCGTATGGCTTTGGAAAACAAAAGTCCTCTGGTACTGTGGTGGTATTTCCAATGAGTATTTTTGATGTTATGACAAGATCATACAAGTCTGTGACTGCCCAGATTTTTCAAAACAGAAAAAAAAAAGATATGGAGAAATTTTTGTTAACTTAATATCTCACAGAAAACAATATAGTAGACTTATTTGTACTATGACAAAAGAAACTGGTCTTTTCTGTGAAGATTAGTAATTAATTTAAGACAGGTTCTGGTACATAAGAAATGTAGTATCAGAATTTCTCATATCTATGGAATGAAAAAATGTATCTGTCAGAGAATAATGAGATACAGTCGTTCTGATTATAAACTAGCATCTCACAGAAAATGAAGAGGGGAAAAAAAGATAATTTAATCAATTTAATTGCCAAACATCAAAAGTATTTCAATGTGACAATAAGGCTAAAGGATGAGGCGCACCTGAAAAAAAGTTATATTCTACTTTCCATAAAGCATGAGACCACTGAAAAAGCTAGTATGTGTATCAGAAATAAGAGGGAAATGTGTTGAAGATGTTGCAAGCTCATATCTAACTGCGAAGCATGCAAGCAGATCTCATCCAGCTTCAGACTGCAAATGGGAACCAATTGGCCTTCATTTCCTGGTAATTTACAGAACAGCTGGAGGCATACTCACTTATTAAAACTAAAAAGTGTTTAACATTTCAAAACACTTCCATTTAAAACTTGAGGTCTGAAATAAACTGTAAAATATTAATGAAATGCTTTTAAATATCTTTCCTTCAAAGGGGATGATGGTGGAATTTCCTCACTGATATAACGTTCCCAGTAACTGTTCCTTTGTAACATCCCTTACAAAATGTTCACTGGCATTTCTGCATACAAGCAGGAAAGCAGCATCTGACCACTTCATTGGAATATTTATGGTGGTATCAAGATATTTGGAGTGAATTTAGCAGTCTAGTGATGTCTATAGTGTAAATGTCTGCATTCAAACATGTGTCCTTTGAATTCCTTTTTAGGCCATAGATATGTGAGTCATCTGACCAGCTGTGGAATTTAATAAGTCACATCTTAGGTGAATAAACTGTACGGTATCATCTATAAACAGGGTCCTGATCTTGTAAAAATATATTTACATGGAAATTTCATAGGGTGTGTTCAGAAGGGGACCTTAGGATATCTGCTATAGTCATCTCTCCTGACCCTCTACTTCCTTTTAGGCCTCAGGAGCCACCAAAAATAAAGAACAGGAATGTGTTAGGAGATTAGTTGTCTTTTTTTAAATCCCCATTTTCATGGGAAATCTCTGTGCTACTTAAGCGCTGGGCTGTGGTTGGATATGAAGATGCTGCCTGTCAGACCACACAGGCAGGAAGAAGATTCCCTTCACCCTTAGGCTGAGCCAGTTTGTTGTAAGGTGTCAGCAAAACCAGGCACAGTTTTGGCTGATTTTGGTTGGTGAGAAGCGGCACAGTGGAGAGGACACATTTCAATTGCAAGTGAAACTGGTTTGGCTTTCTGTAGAAAATACAGAGGGTGACAGCCTGCATCCCTCAGAGTTCTGTGATCCAGACAGATCATAAATCAAAGCAGGCATGGAAAGTTTGGATGCCTCTAGGTTCCTGCTTAAAACTAATTAAGCATATGCTGAATTATTTGGAAACAACTAGAAAAGGGTGTTGAGTCTTCAATCCAGAATAATTAAATCATTAAATTAGTGAAAAAAATCTAATATCATTGAGTCCAACTAATGTATGATTAGCCCAACACCACAATATTGAGCACTAAGCCATATTCCCAAATGCCATTATGTGGTTTCAGCATTACAAGGATCAATATATCCTTTTGGTCTGGTTCATGATGGCACCTCTTTTGTCATAAGCTCCAAGTGAAATCTTCCAAGAATATTGTCCTGACTTTGAGACAACTGATTTAGTATGGTCAGGTGTTTGGAGAAACAAATCTCTTGTATGACTGGAAGAAAAGTTACAATTTCTTGGAAGTAAGGTGGTGTATTTCTATTGGGACCAATAATAACATTGAAACAAATTCCTGAAACAGCTTTGGGGTGACAAAGCAAGAGAGCAAAGAAAACCCCACAGTCAGCCATAACAGTGACAGTATGGTGTTCGAGGGGTATAGTGGCAATGTTTGACATAAAGCAGATATTCAGTTTATGCTTTGGGGGACAATCTTAGGTACCAATGCTACAGGCAGCATAAGATCATAGTGCAGGACTTCTAAATCTTCTGCTTCTCTAGATCTTCTATGTATTTGCAGTGCTAGAACTAAAAAAAACTCTGGAACAAGACACGTCTCACAACCTGTGTTGACTGCACACAGAGATAGTCACTGGAATGAGAAATATTTAAGACCATTATTTTCTCTTCAAACCCGTTTTATATGTCAAGGAAGATTTACATAATGCTGCTTTTAAAGGTAACAGAATTTTGAAAAGCACATTGCCAATTTATGCCAAATTGGTGACAAGTTGTAAATCTAAATGAACTACTCCTGACAGCAGACATCTGAACATGTAAAGAGGTATCAGACTATTCAATATGCTTATTCAAGGTCTTCAAAAGAGACTACAAAAAAAGGAATAGGCAACTTGTTGATTCAGTACTTTATTGAAATACAGACTTTGGACAAATAGCAGCTTCTGCAAACAAAATTGTGGAATAAAATGCAATGCTAGTCTTCTGGCCTAGTACTGCTGCTTTTGAAAAGTTAAGAAATACTTCAATCCATAGAAAAGAATAACTATGGTGTGTGCTGTTATTTTGGCTGAAGCAAAGAGTTTGGAAATAAGGAGAAAATATGTCAGGACCACAAACTCTAGCAAATGGAAAACAGTGATAGAAACATAATTGGAAAGAAACACTCAGCGGCATTACAAGACATTCAGCTTTATTGTTTGGATGTAAAGATCTCTACCTTACCACCACAGGAGCTTTGACTGAGATTATTTTCACAGATGTTTTTTGAATGAAACTACAAGAACGTGATGGGCAACAGAAGGCTGGAGGAGATTTTCTCCTGCACCTGTTTTTTAAGAACAAAGAATAATCTTTGATAACTGTATAATATGAACAAGGAAACTGCATCACTTTTTCATGATGTAGAAAAATTATTCTTTTTAGAGAAAAATACATTTTAGAGAATTTAATTCCAATGCATGCTGACTTTGCACAAAATGAATTATGGAGTCATAATTATTCTAAATACAGATGTTTGACTGTATTGACTGCATTACACACAGCAAAGGTTCAAATTTTGGCAAAACAAATCAGAAATCTCTTAAGGCATTATTAATAAACCATTGTAAATGTTGAAAAATAGCCCACAAACAAGTGAGATAGGTGGAATCTTCTTTACATCACAAGAATTAGCTAATATTTGGTTTAATGACACATCAATCAACAGGATGAAAAATGGACACAGACATTCCAGTCATTTAGCATAGTCCAGCAATACTAACAACCTGATGGAAAAATGTAGAAAAAGAACATGTAGACAAAAATATTCTGCTCTGCTTTCCATAAGTTTTGCAGTTATCTTCTACAAAATAAGTCAAGCAAAACCAAGAAAAAATTTTAAAAGTATATTTCTTTTTATATAAATACACTCGTCAGGACAGTAGGATATTCAGCTTAATTATGAAGCTAAAGACTTGACTATCAAATGAGAGGATAAAATATGTTCAGCTGTACTATTTTCAGACAAACTGAGATCTTTATTTTGACACCTGCTTCTTATCTGCAGAGATTTCATCGACACCAAGAAATATGTACATAGCATAATTACAATATACAGAGAAAAAGAGCTTAGAGAAAAGGCTGCTACCTCTTACTGAAATGGTTGCATGCTGATCTCCAGCCTATCTCCAGGGACAGGCACTCATAAGGACAGTATAAAACCCCGATTAGCCACATCACTCAAGAGTCAAGTAGAGCTACCTCTTGATTATAAGAATCACACAAGCCAAAGGTGACTGCACAGGAAGGTCCTGGAGCAACGGGAGAGATGTCCATAAATTCTTCCCAGGGGTGCTCCTTGAGAGTTAGCCAAAGGGGAAGTCACGAGCTTAATAATGCAGTAGTGGTGCAGAATGTCCAATAGAATCCCTCTCCATGCCATGTCTGAAGCATGGAACTGTGGAAATCCTAACCCTAGGCAGGAATATGGCCAATGCTGGGCACATGACATACCTCAGCAAAGCAAAATCAGGTTCCAGACCCACACATTGTTTGATAACAGCTAGGGTTTGACCTAACAAAACTAACCAAAAAGCCCATGGGTTTAGATTTTTCCAAAATTTTAAGATTTCCCCCATAGAATTAAGAACAATGTGAGAAATGAGCATCTATCAGCACAAATCAAGATAATCTCTTGGAATTCATCCAAGAGCAAACTGCTCCACCTGTTCTGGAATGACACATACAGGACAGGCTGAAGTTGGAAGTATTTTTATGGCATTCTGCAGCAGAAACAAATCAACGAGACAGCTTGCTTTGATTTCTCAAGATATAACGGAAGGGAAAGATTACTCTGAACATATTGAAAACATAAAAAGAGCACTAACCTGCATGTAAGGCATTTAACTTTATAGCATGTGTATAAAGCTGTGATACAGCGCAGATCACTGACTAGTGATTTTACTATAAAACCATATACATATTTTTCTCCCTCCCTATTAAAAAAAATACCCTTTTTGGTGGGAAAATTACACTTCACTGAAAAAAATAAAATACGTTTTAGGAAAAATACCATCATCAGAGAAGGCTTTTTGATTATTCTGGATTTAAGAAGTTAAGGAAAAACGCTAGGTTGTGTGCATAGATGCAAGATATATTCTCAAATCCTGGAAATCACCATTCCAAAGACAGATGATATGACTTTGTGGCTTTCAGATTGTGTATAGGAGACCACAAGCAGAAATGTTTCTAAATTGTTTGATCTAAGAGAAAATGTGTATATTGTAAGCCCAGCAAAATAAATGCTCAGTTGAAAAGTCAAAAAATATTTCTCTAATTGCAGCCACCTGCTATAAATATTCTGTGTCAGGTGAAAAGGAAAAGAATTCTGAAAGAGAAAGCAGATAAATTCTTTACTGATAATATATATTAGGTTTAGCAAAGAGAAAAAAATTATATGTTTAGACAATTTGGTAATCAGCGATTCTATTTGGAATAGTGATTTGCTAATCAGAGATCCTAAAATTGTAACTAATTATATTAAAATTAATATTTGCTCTCCTATGAAACCGTCTGGTTAGTATTTATACCTGTTCTGTTATAATGAAGATCAAAGGACAGAAGACAGCGATGAAAAATTCATCATATAGATTTAAGCAGAAGCCAGTTTTCACCATCCAAATGCTTGCAGGAAAGCAAGATTAGGATGAACACAATAGGTGAGGAAGCACACATGGCCTGTCTTTGTCCTTGGCCCCAGTGGATATATACAGACACTCTTTGGGAAAGAGGAATACTTACTCCAACATTTTAAAATTAAAATAATTATTGGATGGACATCTTACCATGGGTGCAAAGAGATCATAATAAATTACACTGCTGTAATATCACAAGTATCCAGAAAAAAAATTAAAATGGTGCTAACACTGTAGTGTGTTAGTCCTTTATGCAGTCTTTGTCCAAAAGAAAAATAAAGGATTGAATATAAACCCTTTTGTGCACAATTTCAGGATTTCACATGAAACTCTGATATAAACCTGTTACAAAACAATCATTCAGAGAGCAGAACAATGATGAAAATTCAGAAAGTTTATCAACACTGCAGCCCTTCAGCCCTACAAGGAACATCAGGAAAAGCCCAATACTGTAATAATATACCAATGGCCTCATATACCATATATAAACACTTTATTTTATAAATAGTTAATAAAATGTGGGAATTATTATATTATTATTATAAAATTTCTGGTCTCCATGTGTTAAAATGGCTGGAGAAATAGAAATACCTTGCTGTATAGCTTGTTCTTGGTTAAACTGATCAGGGATCTGTTGTCTGCTCAGACTTTTGTAACCTTTTTAAGTGCTTTGATCTAAAACATATAATCATCTTTCCTCAAAGCACAAGATGTGCAAATAGCAACAAGAATTTTTGCAGCACTAATGAAAAATGCCAAAGGCATGTACACATATTTTGTTAAATATATCACCTGATTGTTTTCACTGTAGCACAAAAAATTTCTCTAGCAGAACTCTTTGGTAGAAAATTACTGATATGCAGTTTCAGAACAAGTTCTCTTTAAGTAGCCTTTCAAATATAAAGGTACAGAATAAATCAACAAAAAACGATTAAAATCATCGTCCCACACAAGAGTAGATTACTGAAGTCTCAAGCAAACAGGTTTCAAAAGGTTCAGTGTTCTGTGCACACTGCTTTGACTGCAGAGACAGGTTTTTTTAAAATCAGTCTAAAATATCATATATTGTATCAATTTCTGAATGATGGAAAATAAGACACTGGGAACTATTTCCTTCTTTATTCCCTCAATAATATAAAAATCCCTCAACCAGGCTGTTGGTCCCTTCATAAATACAGTAGTCCAGAAGGGAACTTGTGAAAACCAGCCATCCCTGAACAGAAATTGCTTATTTCATTTATAAAGCATACTTTAAAAATATTTCTCTATTTTTACTAAGTTCTTGAGGCAAATAAAATAATCCTGCATTATAAAAAGTTATGTTTTTAGGAAGTAAACCAGTGGAAGGAAAAATAAAAACAAGAAAATAGATCTGTTAGATTTTTTTCAGTAGAATACCTTGACCCTGAAAATGGATGTTCTAACCCTGCAGATCATGGGTTCGCTTTCTGTGTAATGACAAAGATGGTAGTCATTATGTTTGCATAGGATTAGTAATTGCACTTGTTGGCTTTGCTTAATACATAACAATTAGAACCTCATGCTCAACAGTTTTTCTCTGTTAAACTCCCTTTCACAGTATCCATTCAAAATAATATATAGTGTTGGGACTAAAATGTACCACAGCGTCGTTCTGTCTCTTATTATTAAGCCCTTTCAGTCAAAGTGGGAAACTGAAGAAAGCTCGGTTTCCTTGCCCCAGTAGTGTGACCATGTTCACAGGGGTCTTAGGATGAGGGAAGAGATGAGGATCTGACTCCATATTTCAGAAGGCTTGATTTATTATTTTATTTTATATATTATATTAAAACTGTACTAAAAGAACAGAAGAAAGGATTTCATCAGAAGGCTAGCAAAGAATAGGAAAAAAGGAATGATAACAAAGGCTTGTGGCTCAGACAGAGAGTCCAAGCCAGCTCACTGTGATTGGCCATTAATTAGAAACAACCACATCAGACCAATCACAGATCCACCCGTTGCATTCCACAGCAGCAGATAACCATTGTTTACATTTTGTTCCTGAGGCCTCTCAGCTTCTCAGGAGGAAAAAGCCTAAGGAAAGGATTTTTTGTAAAAGATATCTGTGACACAGTAGCGTCCGTTTTGGGATCTTTTTTGTGGATTTTTGCAGTTGCCAGGATTCTTAAAATACAGTCTTCTATATTTCTGTTGTGGGAAGTTACAACAAACAGAAAAAAATAAAATAAGGAAAAAATAAAATAAGGAAAATAATGAAAATAGATACTAAGAAGCTTTTAAAAAGCACACTCAGCAGTTTTGAAATGAAAAGTGAAAACCTTACTATATCTGGGTCAAATCTAGGTTCATTGAAATGTGACTGAGAGCTATTACAATCTGTGTGAAATGAACCAACTTATGGACATGGATTCCTTTCCCAAAAGTGTCATTGTTTGCTCCAGAAATGTTCTGAAAATGCGCTCAGTGCTAATCCAGGTCATCAGCTATTGCAAACAGCAGCTGATGCTGCTTGAAACTTCAGCAGCTGGGGAAAAGCTCGTGAAAATGCTTACAAGTTCCTTGGCAAGGGAGGGCTGTGTAAAGAAACAGGGCAGCAGAGCTGTTAGAGCCTCTGCTGTTTTCTGTGCCAGAAGGCACCTTGCAATGTGCTCCAAACCCATCTGCACAATGAGGGAACAATGGTCTGTAGACAGCCCCTTGCTTGGCAGAGCCAGGAATCCCAACATTTCCAAACCACACTGTAACCAAGGGCAATATCCAACCAAACTCTACCAAGCACTGCCTGCTTCAGCTACAACTGGAAATTAGCCTCAGGTCGCTGCTGATGTTGTAACAATCCACACACTGAGCAAAGAACACAACTGAGCTAATTCAGCATCATCTCACCCCTTCCAAATGGAAACACTGAAATTTAAACTAAAATTTTGGAAAATTTAAAGCCATGTGAGGGCTGGGGGAAATCATCCAAAGTTTTAATTCATGGCCCTCAATAGCTTTAGGCTTTTGCAAAGTGATTTTTTATAAGATAAAATATGTTATTACTACTGTATTATCTGAATTTATTTGATTTAGGTTTGTTTTGTACTGTACATGATAGTACTAAATATTTATAAAAAAGAAAAATTTACTTATGAAAAAAAGAAAAAAAAGTATGCTAATCTATTTCTCCTATAAAAAGCATTGCCTAAATTAACACATTCTTATGACGTATTTTGTGTTTTCATGACACTGGCTTTCCCTTTGAAAAAGGTTTCTGTAAAAGATTTAAAATATTCTTTCATCTGTTAACCAGCATGAGAGGAAAAATGGAAGACTGTTTCCTTGAATAAAGGAACAAAGATAAAATTGTCCCAAGTAAAATAAACACTTCAGCAGTAAAATAAACACTTCAGCCATTAATTGAAAACTAGCCTGCATGATACAGATTCTGTGAGTCTCTGATCATGTACTAGCAGCACTCAAATATATACAGCCTATTCAACTTTTGCATAATAGTAGACCAACCTAGAAAATTATAGTAATACAAAGTGGGTTGCTCTACCAATTCAGGTAAAAGACCCTATAAGAGAAAGAGATGAAAGAACTGAGAGGAATCCACATCAGAGCCATCACAGGGATTTACTAGACAGGATGGTAACACCCTGGCTTATTGCTGCATAAACTTCATTAAGGATGACATGATTAGGTTACTATTTTAGGGATAAATTTGTGAATTTTGATTTATTTCCCACTCTACCCAGCAAAAGGAGAAAAGTGGGTTTCTTTCAAGCATATATACCTGAAAGCCCCTATGAATTATTGCAGAAGGACATTTGATCACCATGCAGTCAGAAAAATATCAGTTATCCATATTATTACCGAGGAGCTTAATTGAGAGTCTAGAGTAGAAAACTCAAGAAAACATCAGCTGAAGGGCTCAGACCAGTGTTTTGCTTTACTTAAGAATTCGAGAGAATTACAAATTTACAAAGAAGGACTTTATAAACATTGGGTGCTGCTCACAGCATAAAAAAATTATAAAAAATAGTGTGTTCTAGAAATTATAGTTTGGATTACTAAAATGTGATATCTAAGCTGCAAACACATACTTTAATTGTTTACCTAACATATTTGATATACTCTACAATTTTTTATACCACAACCACTGCTGAACTTCAAATAAATGCCAAGATAAGTCAAAAAGGCAGCATGAGAAATGTTTCTGCCCTGTCTCTTAAGAAATAATGTGTTACATTATTGCCTCTCAAGAAGATGACTTTATTAGATTTTTAAATGTGATTTTTTTGTGTATGGGAGAGGATCTAAGTCATAAACTGAAATTTTCTGTCTAAAGACTGCACCAAGATGCAAAATTATGTTTCTGGTACTTTTTCAGGGGTCTTTATTGCTGAATAATCGTAATCATAAATCAAAAATATAGAGTTAAAAAACCTGTCTCACATTTCAGAGGCAATAGAGCACTGCCCTGAATGCATTGACCTAATAGGTGAATTTTTTGATTGAATGACAGTGGCACAGTGTCTTCCAGATTAATGTGCATCGATATCATGAATAAAAAGTATTTTTGCATATTTTTAAGTAAGAATACCTTTCTTTGAGGTA
Organism: Melospiza georgiana; assembly: GCF_028018845.1. Classification (NCBI taxonomy): domain Eukaryota; kingdom Metazoa; phylum Chordata; class Aves; order Passeriformes; family Passerellidae; genus Melospiza; species Melospiza georgiana. The sequence goes on from NC_080431.1 coordinate 72,952,332, forward strand.
TTTTGAAGATATTTTCAAGGACACACAGGCTGAGAAACTATGATATTCTGTCTGCTCCCCACCCAGTAAATTATTCTCCACTAGATTCAAAAGAAAGCTACAATAGATTTACAGATCTTGATTTAAGCTGGCAAATCCCTCATTACCTTTAAATTATACAGCCTCTAGACCTCTTAGTAGCAGAGTTTTTATGGACAAAGGCCTAAGGATACCAACATGGTAGCAATTGCAGTAAGAAGATGTAGTAACCATTACGAGAATGCTATAGGTAGGAAAACAAAGGAAAAATATTCTGATGTGCCAATTTTTCTTTAAATCTCTTTCTTGGCTTTCTTGTGTATTTTTTTCCAAGTATATTACCCAACATAATGGACAGTGTTAATCTCCTACAAATGTTGCCTAGCTAGTAATGTAGTTCTTAAGTTAAAAGCAAAGCCCTGGTTGTCTACAACTAAATAATCCAGATGTTGCTTTAAATTTCAGAGTCCACACCTGCATAAATCTCATCTCTTTAACACATTTTGCCTTTAGCACTGCAGTATAAAGAGCAGTTTGACCATGCAGAGCTATGACTCTGTAATTGCTGCAAAACACCTTCAAGACAGCTTATATAGTTTCATACGGTTTTAGTGAATAATTAAACAGCTTTTCCTTATAAATTGGGTCAATTTGTAACAATATTGGTAGAAGATTTCTCTCCATTGACTTCAGTTTTCAGGCAGATTTAGGCCTGTTTAACCTTCTTTGGAATTGTTACACTTCCTTGGGTTGTTCAGTCAACATCACAAATATTAACTGGTCATTTGCAAATGATAGATAAGATGCAACTGGGAAGATGAAAATATGTGTGTAGACCCTGCAAGAAAATATGCATTTTAACTACCCTTCTTTTATTTAACTACTCTTTTTTTACTTAGCTTTACTAAGATCTCCAGTCAATCAATAATTTTGAATCTCACATTTTAAGACCTGTAAAATCTGGCAGAAATATTTTTAACATATTGCATATCACCCTTGAGACTGCAATATGTGGGAGCTGGAACTGACTAGTCATGTTTAAAAAAAGCATTTGCAAAAACCTCCAGTACTAAAATATTTATGGTCTTCCCTCAATTAGAATATGAAAAGCATTTCAAACCAACTTCCTTAGTACTTTGCAGCTTTTGATGTGTTACTGAAACATAGAAGATAAAAATAATATAAAATTAAAACTGAGGTGAAATACAAATAGTTTGTCATTCTAAAGAATGTTTGAAAAGCCTTGAATAGGTTATTTTTAAGGAAATTTGCTAGAGATCTGAAAACTCCCAAGTTTTCTGGGGAACACTGCTCTTGAAAGAAGGGTGAGTTTTGTGCCTCTGAGTAGCATTCTTCTCTAAGTTTCTGGTTTAGATATTGGTGAGGACACAGTGACAGATTTTGGTAAAACAAAGGATTATTTGCTTAACTCCACCAAACTGTCATAACCTACTCAGTGTCTGTACAAAACCACTGAAGATTTAGGGGAGGTGAGGGTTATGCTGTGGAAGACAGTCTTGAAACGTTCACTCTTTCAGCAAAAATGGAGTGTATTATTTTTCCATCAATAACTTTTTTAACAAAGTAAAAGTTTATCATCGAGCTGTGTTTTTAAAATACAGCCTTCCTCAGAGAGAGCTTCTAATCCAGTCCAGACAATAGGTTTCGATTAGGTAGCAGTTTGCCCTCAAATGAAGGGCTAAAGCAGAGCAGAGTAAGAACATTATCGTATGGTTTTTACATAAAAATTAAAAAGTAGCCTCTCAAGAGGCTTTTAAGCTCTCCAGAATTTCTTAAAATCTTGAGAAGTTAAAACTGAGATATGCTAAGAAACTTTAAGGATGTTCAACATTGAGTGATGTTCTGAAAAGCTCAGGTATTTCTCTGTCCCTTCACCAATTCACTGCATCAACACTGCCCAGTAAATGCAATCTAGAGAGAATTTAATCTATTTGTACTTTCTCTAGCAAGAAAGGTAGAAGGAGACCCAAGCCTTGAGAGAAGACATCTTCTACTGAGTAAGGAATCCAAGTCTACTTTACACAAGAACCATTCTGGATAATTTTTATGATTCAGGACTGATTGGTTATTGTTACCAAAATTTGTTCTTCGATAATATAACACTAGTTCTCACTAACCAGTCAAAATTCATAAGCAGTTTAAAGACAATTGGTAGAGTCCTCTCTCTAAACCTCTAGCAAGTGTTCTCTGATGTGTTTTCTGTCTTTTGAAAATTTTCAGTGAGTATACCTGAGCTGTCTTTAGCCATAGTTGGTTTGGGGATTTTTATGTTTTGCTGTATTGCTTTGTTTGATTTGGTTTGTTCCTTAATATTTGTTTATTCACCTTTCACTGCTATATAATATTTAATTGGATAAATTGAAAACTGCCATCTGGGATTAGTGAGATAGATAGATGATAGATAGATAGATAGATAGATAGATAGATAGATAGATAGATAGATAGATAGATAGATAGATAGATAGAAAAATAAGGAAAGCACATGACCTTTCATGTCATTGTTTCAAAAATATAATTCTTTTTTATATTCATTCAGTAACAGGTGAAATTCACACATTTTTTTTCCTACTAGATATATAACTCTTGATAAAGAAATGCTGGGCAGCTTTGTGATTATTACTTTTTCTTCAACTTCTTTTAAAGGCTTTACTACACTCAGTCTTGCAACTGCTCAAGTTTAGTCACTTCATTTGTTGCTAATGTGAACATGCAACTACACCATCAGAACCTTCATTTAAGCATGTATACAAGGCTTCTTATACACAAAATAATTATGCAAATACAATAAGCAAGAAGAGATTTACAAACTCAAACAGGTGTGCAACTTTTACCTTGCCTGAACATCTGTTAGGATTGTTAAAATCACATGAAAATTAGATACAGCGTGTGCATTTTGTTTGCATATGCAAAATCTGTAGCACTTTTAGAGGCAGCTTTAATGGGTTATAAACCATGAAGGAATGGAAGACATTACAGGCAGACCATGATTATCTACATACACATAAATAAATATGGGTGTGTAAATATGGTTATATGGTATAAAAACTGGTCCTGTTTTTCTCCTTATTAACATGAACAGAAAATAGAGTTGAAATACTGTGTCTTTCAGGCAGGGGGAGTATTTTTAAGGCACAGTTTTTCTTTTAGCTTTGACTTAAATTTGCTTCAGTAGCTTATATAGTTATAAGAAAATTGTAAAGAAAATTACCATCTAATTCTGTTAAGTGAGTATCAGAGAGGGAATCTTCTGTTCTTGTGTTGCAGATCCATGGAACAGAGGCACCATCTGAACAGTTGCTGAAAGCTGCTTTCACAGACATTGGGCAGAGTTCAGGAAAACTGGGCTCAAATTTGGCTTCATACTGTGCTTTTCTCTACAAGCAACATTTAGACAAGTAGCTTTCACATGGATGCCTAATGAAATACTGTAGCCTTCCATATTTTCCTACTACTAACCCACTTTTTTTTTTCTGTATGAAAAAATGGTCTTTTTAAATAATCTACATGACAATAGCTAAAGACTCAGCTGAACAGTTTACCCCTCTCCTGTCATGGAAATATTTGAAAACCTTATGTTGGGGTTTTTTACAGAAACTAGAGACAAGAATACTGTGCCATCATTAAAACCAATTCTGTGCCATCAATTAAAGTCCATTTCAAAAAGAAATCAAATCGCTTTCTCATGGTGATTCTGTATTCAACTTAATATAACTTAGAGGAAGATTCTGCTTTTCCAGCACAGCCTTGAACAATTTAACATACGGTTCCCAAAATCTTCAAAGCTGCCTTGACTCTTCACATAAATCAATAAAAATATTTCTATTATTTATTTCATCGAGATTTTAAGAGTGCTTTTGCTGATCATGTCCCTGCTCAGAATAACACAGAATAGCCTTTAGTCCACACAGCTGCTTTCTCATCTCTCTGTGGAGAGGCTATTCAGCCATTTACAAAAATACTCAAATCTTTGTAAGAGGCAACAAATATTTCTGTGCATGCTTTCATAAATATCACAGAATAAAAGATTGTGGAGAGAGGTCCATTTTTAAAACGTTTATATGTCAATACGCTCTTAAAGGTGTTTATATGAGGTTTACTTTTCTATTAGGAGAACACTGGAATAAAACAGTTTTGGAGAAATCTTTTTTTTTTACCTGTATTACAATGCAATCACTTACATAAATGGAATGCTTGATTTAAAAACAAATTTCTTTTATTTAACACCGAGACAGCAGTCTTGGGAAAAAGCCCACCCAACAACCCACATGTAAATCTCACTTACTTTTCCCAGAAAACTTTTTTTCTTACAGAATAAGAGAAAAATTACAAAACAAAATGAAGGGAAAGAAGTCAAATTCAAAAGATCTTTCATATCCTCTGGCTACTTTGCTTCATTCTAGTTCTGCAAGGAGATATAGTGCTCTTTCTTATTAGCTGGCACTGCAAGAATTTAAGTGACCCAGCAGTCAACATTTCCCACTGTGGCAAAAACAATTTTGTAATTGTCCTGTGAATTAGGGAAGTGAACTCTAGGAGGATTCTCGCATTGGGTATTTTCTTGGGCGATGAAGTGGAAATAATAGATTTAATGAGAGCAGTGTAACGATGTGGAATACAATTTCATTCTTGAGTAAATTTCACATCTTTTCCAACCAGAAAGTGGATTAACGTAAAGCTTCAAGCAGGGAACTAACCTGGGGATCCTGCAGCTAAACACAAATAACTGAATGGCCAGATTTGCATTTCAGCAGACGTGGATACAACACAGGAACAAATAAACAGGAAACTGTGAAGTGGTTAGAGGCAGAAACTACAGCATTTTTCAGATGCTGTGGGACTCATTCACATAACTACCCCTCTACTGACAATGAAAATTGCTTGATAAGATCTGAACCCCCCACTGAAAAACTGTACCTCAATATGTGCAGGAATAAACTAGGAATTATGCCTGTATAAATCCTGTGCCCCAGGAGCACGTGTACTCCAATTACCCAGCAGTGTCTGGGTGAGTGGGGTGTACTGAAAGATTAAACATAAAGAATCACTGAGTGCCCTCTGCTGTTACCTCAGTCACACTGGGACAATATTCCCACTCTTGCTGTACATGTGCATTAGTCATTGCACTGAAGCGCCCAAGACTCAGCAAAAAGTATTCCCAGGGAAACTCAGGAATGGAGCTATCCATGATGAAGGCATGGTTCTGCACTGTGATTGCTCTGCCCTGCATGGGGAGATTTTTGATTGTCCCTCCATGAAATCCATAAAGGGTGAAACAAATGCCCCCTCAGCAGCAGATGCCACAGCTGTGTCCCTTTTCCTTGCCACCAGCAAGTCCCCTGTCTTCTGACAACCCATCTGGCAACATCCCTTACCAAGGATTAGCAGCAAAGCTGGTTTCCTAAGCAGTTTATGCAATTCATCTTATCCCTTATCAGGCGGTGCAAATGGGAGAAAAAGGGACAGGCAAGACTAAGGCTTACTGTCCTGTGTTGTTCCTTGGCTGCACACCCTGCACTGGACAGGAACATTGTGTACCAGGCATTGCATGCAGAAACATTGGTTTCTGAAGTGCAGAGCAACTTTGTGATCTCAAAAGCAGATAAATATCCAGGAAGATGACCAGAAAAAGAACTAGAAAAATGGAGGCTTGTGAACTTCTCAGTCCACCCGTGTAGGCACTCATTTTATGTGTGATAGCTAGCAGGATAACAGTCCTCTACCTGGTTTACAGGTGTACACTACAAACTGTAGCGACAAGGGAGATCTATGTCTACACATTCCCATTAATTAGGTAACATTTGGGCCACATTGATTTGAATAAGGTACAAGACCCAAAGACATAGCTCGAATTTTGGTGTGTTCTATGAAAGCGAGGAATTGGATGGGAAAATACACACAACGAGCCACAGTTGTTTCAAGATTACCACAGAAATCTTGTTTTGAACAGCTCTAGAAATTGGCATGTATTAGATTTATCTTGGTTGTTATGCTCCACAGGATAACATCCATGACAGCCTGATCCTATTTCTTTGGGAGAATTCTAATAAAAGAGCTCAGGTCCTTTTACTCAGTGTACTTCCTTTAAATTATTATTTTTATGGCTGACTGTCTGTTTGCTGCAATGAAATTATACTTAGGATGCAAACCTTGTAGTACTGGGTACAGAAGAAAAGTTTCAGTAAGCAACTTCTTGGACTTGCTGAGGATTCTTAGGCCTCTCAGAACTGCAAGTCTGAAAAAAAAAAAAAAAGTAAAGCAGTGACATGAAAAAATTGTCCCTTCTTTGGAAATGATAACGTTAAATGTTCTAAAACAGATTTTCAGACTTACTGTCCTACATGACAAGAACACTCTGAATAATAAAGTAATTCTACCTTTGCAAGCTCAGAATAAATTTATTGACCTTTCAAGTATGAAAGACTGATTTTACAAGGGCGTGTAGTGGTAAGATATGGGGTATTGGCTTTAATATGAAAGATGGCATGTTTAGTCTAGATAGAAATTCTTTACTGTGTGGGTGGTGAAGCACTGGCACAGGTTATCCAGAGAAGTTTTGACTGCCTCATCCCTGGAAATGTTCAAGGCCAGGTTTGATGGTGCTTTAAGCAACCTGTCTAGTGGGAGGTGTCTCTGCCCATGGCAGAAGGTTGGAACTCCATGTTCTTTAATGTTTCTTCCAACCCAAATCAGCCCATGATTATATGCTCTATGGATAGATACAAAGAATTTTGAAATTCTAGCTGCTTGTCAAGCCCTTCCTGTCATCTGCTTCAATGTATTCTGAAGCTGATGCCAACAATCAAAAAAGTCAGAAGATCAAGAGCAACTGAGAAGGAGTCAGACTACATTAACAATCTGCCACCAAACCACAAGGTTTGCTCTTGATTCAAGAGAGGAGGCAATGCACAGACCTTCCTTGAACCATTGTCATGGCACATACCATCATCACAGCAAATGCTGTGACATCCAGCAGAGTTTGGATGCTTTAACATCATCTGTGATCAAAGTCTGATAAAAAAAAAATACCTCTTATTTTCTCCAGATATTTCTTCCTGTGGTTTAGTGCTGTCAGCCAGGGTACATACTGATGTGACTGCTCAGACAACAGACAGCACAGCCCTTGCAGCTGTTCAAGCCTCTTCTGGCAAAACAGAGGAATATGCAGGAGAATCAAAGGTATTTAACTCGAATGAAACTCTTTTTGAAAACTCTTGAGATTTGTATTGGGAAACCTTAGATCCTGAAACAGCAGCCCAAGCACTTCTAGTAAACAAGAAAATACCAAAAGACTGTCAGCAACAAGAACATTGTCATTCTCCTTCTCAACCTTCTGGCCATTGGTGGCATCACTCATCTGTCATGCCTCACTGTTAATTTTCATTCCAAGGGCCAACAAAACAGGAAATATTGACTCACAAAAAAACAAGCTAATGATTGTGAAGTAGATCACAGCAGCAGCTGGATTTGCCTTGGAAGCAAATTTCTCCTCTTATATGGTGGAGTATGGCCAGCACAATCTGAAATTAGAACTGGAACTGGAATATGAAAGGAGGTAAGAATATCAAAACAAGTTCTGGTAAGATATCTATCTAATGAACTTACAGCAATTAATGACCTAGGCTTATACTTTGGGATACCTCCTCTTTCCTAGAAAATCTTTAAGAAAACCTGAGAGGAAACAAACCAAGAGAAAAAAAAAACCTATATACAATTTTAGTTGAGTCCTAACAGTTTTCAGGGCCACTTACTAGTTCTTATAGAATAAATTTAATGTGCTGCCTGTATTGCTTTGGTGAATTGTTTCTAGCAAAGCTAACTCTAGTAATTAATCCATCTTTGTACATCATACAATCAGAGCCCTACATCTGTGCTGGGCAGTCGCTGTTCAGTTTTATGGTTCTTGTGTACAATCAGCCTGTCTGATTCAGTGTACAGTAGTGCAAATGAGGGTTCATTGCAGAACATCTAAACATCCTCAAGACTGCTGCATTAGTCTTCTTTCACTCTTCCTCCAAACTGTCCTGTACTTTGCCAGATATTTAGACAGTGAATGGCTATAGAGCTGGACTCCCTTCAGAGGCAATGGACAGAAAACTTTTAAAGGGTCTCCTTCCTTTTTAAATCAGCTTTTGAAAAGAGGCCAGTTTTGTTGCTTGCCAAGGGGTATTTCTTTCTCCCACTGATCTAAAAAGGAATCAAGGTAATTATGTCATGTGCAGCCCTCCACACAGCAAAGCACCAAAATTAGATTAAATGAGTAGTTACTTTAATAAACCAAGTACATCTGCATCTTTCTGATTTCTGTCATTTTAGGGCTATTCAATTATTCCTATGTAAATTCTTAGGGCCACAGGAAGGTACCTTTGCCTGCAGTGGCTGGCACTGAGAGCCTGTACATTAAGCATTAAGACACAGCACAACAATGACACAAGAGCAGTAGCAAGTTATTTAAATGACAGTGATGTGAAACCAGATAGACATTGAAAACATCATCTGTAGGATCATCATGGAAAACAAAATAAGAGATAGAGTCAATAAACCAGAAATACATTATTTCCCTTACTTTGAGCACAGAAACATGACCACTTTTCTCCAATTCATGTTCCCCTCTCCCAAAAAGAAGATTCTTGATCTAAAGTAATCTAGTAATACAAGCAGCTAGCACTTGCATACCACTTTTCCACTTCAAGTAATTTTGCAAATGTTACTAAGTTAGTTAATATTCTCCTGAGAAGGAGGTATGTAACACTGTCAGTATTAATGTGTTCAAATAATAAATTTTAGGTTATATTAAATTTTTGTTTTTCAGCTTCAGCTGTTTAAAAATAAAAATATCCTAGTTTATGTCACAGGCAGTTTGAGTATCTCTGATATTTGAGTCAAAAATTGTCAAAAGGAAGATTTTTAAATCATTACATTTTATATCATATTAAATGAATAAATTTTCTATTCCTTAGTGATCATCTTTATCCTCCCAAGATGTCTTGATACAAGCCTTATAAACCCTTAAGTGAGAAATAGTCCTAGCAAATTTAACAGGAATTTTCCAATATGTGAAAAACAGGAAAGATTAGGACAGAATACTAAGGTCAGTAGAAACCCTCTCAGCTTAGTATCTCATTTGAGAGAAAGATTCCTCTTGCACAAAACATGGATTGGAAGCCCTATTGTGTTTTGGGGAATATTTTTGTAGGTATTTTCCTCGAGAATAAAATAATGCAGATAAACTTCTGATTCCCTACAGCGAACTCTAAAGGTCTATATTTTGCCATGGCATCATGCTTATGTCTTTCAAACAAAGAGCACTTAAGCTAAATTTTCTTCTCAATACAACAAACTTACCACAGGTTTATCTGGGAAGCTGACACATAGATGGTGGCACTGTCTTGTCTTTAAGCAGTGTTGCACCACTCAATGACAACCACAGCATCCATGAAATGTTATCATGCTCTATCTGACTACAGCAAATGGTAAGCGTATACATTTCAATGAGAATTAGAGAATTATTTTCTCAAAACATAACCTTTGTAGTTTTCTCTTTCACAGCTGAAAACTGCTAAAATGTCACCTAAAATCATTATTTGCCTTATGGTTTTAATAAATCCTTACAAAGAAATTAAGCAGCCTACGCACTGAATCATGACCAGCTTTTTCCATTTATTTATTAACAGATGCCCAACGGTGTTAAATAGAGAGTGTTCTTCCTTCTCTCAGCATAATTGCATAATTTACCATATGCAAGAATTCTGTGTTTTGTAGGAGATGCTTCTGATGGAATAAATCTCACCATGATATATATTTTAAAAAAAATGCCCAAAGTCTAAACTCCATGCAGTAATAAGATTTTATTAGAGCTTGTAAAACTTGTATGTACTCAACAGAGAAATTACTAAGGATTGATTTGGGTAAATTCTGGAGTTTTAAAACAAAGAAAAAAATTATTTAGTATTTCCTTGATAGTAACTATACACCATACCATGTTTGGCCAAGCAGGTTTCAGTTTGTTGACACAAATTGGATGTGGAAGTAAGACTGCAACAAAAAATATTTAACTCAAAAAATCCTATTCTAAGTGAGAGTTTGGTAAAAAGGCAAGACATTAAGAAATAGAAGACATATCCATGAGGAAGAATATTTTTCTCTTTTACCAAGTCTCTTATAGATATTTAGAGATATGGAAGAGAAAGACCACAAATGTTAGGCTATCTACAGGGTCACTTTCCATATCAGAGCCAAACTCTATTTCATCCTGCCCACAGTCTGCAGAGCCAGCCAAAATATAAAACATCACCTTCATTAAGAATTCACAGGCTTGAGAGACATATTACTCTTCCTTTTCTTCCCTTTTTTTTTTTTTTTTTGCTTAAATATGAATTTACAGTTATTGTTGAAAAAGTTTTGGAAATTGTCTTCCACATTCTCTTTTTATCAAATATCATTTGTGATAAATGATAGAGCCATAAAAATGTTTCAATATAATGAAAGTTTTTTGTTTATTTCTCAAAGGCTTTTGGGAAAGTAAAAATCTTAGATAAATAGGAAAACTCTTAAGAAGGGGAAAAAAAGCAGTTCTCAAAACCTTTTTCTCAGAACAAAGGGTCAGTTTCTAAGAGAAATGGTATTGGGTTTTGCATGCTCAGGTTTGGTAGCAGGGCAGCTGCAGGGACAGCTTCTGCGAGAAGTTGCTGGAAGCTTCCTCCATGTCTGGCAGCAACAATCCCAGGAGGCTCCAAGATGGAGGTAGGCTGGGGCTGGACCCATTAGAAAAGATGGTAACATATCTATGATAACACCTTTAAATAATAAAAAAAAGTTGTTGTGCAGATGTAACTGGGGCCAGAGAAGAGCAGGGTGAGAATATGTGAGCGGAGCAGCCCAGCAGCCCCCGAGGTCAGTGCAGAAGGAGGGCAGGAGGTGCTCCAGGTGCCAGAGCTGGGATTCCCCTGCAGGCCATGGTGCAGACCATGGAGAAACAGCTGTACCCTGGAGCCCATGGAGTCCATGGGGATGCAGAGATCCACCTGCAGCCCAGGGAGGAGACCCATGCTGGAGCAGGTGGATACTGGAGAGCAGGCTGTGAACCAGTGAAAGACCTGTGGTGGAGCAGGCTCCTGGCAGGGACCTGCACACCCATGGAGCCCATTCTGGAGCAGGTTTCCTGGTAGGATTTGTTCCCTGTGGGAGACCCACACTACATCAGCATGTCCTTCAAGGAGTGCACCCCATGGAAGAGTTGGCTGTGGGAGGGATCCTGTGCTGGAGCAGGGGAAGGACTCCTCTCCCTCAGCAGGGAAATAATGACCATAACCCCCTTTCCCCATCTCCCTGTGCTGCTGAAGGGGAAGAGCTAGAGCTGGAAAGGAGGGAGGGGTGAGGGGAATGCTTTAATAACATCTTATAAGGTCTTACTTCCCATGATCCTACTCTGATTTTGTTAATAATAAATTCAAGTAATAGCTCTGATTCAAGTCTGTTTTGCCCACAACAGTACGTGGTGAGTGATCTCTCTCTGTCCTTAACTCATGAACCTTTCATTAAATTTTCTCTCCCCTATCCAGATGTGGAGAGGAGTGATAGAGAGGCTTTGGGGATTGCCTGGCATCCAACCAGGGTCAACACATTATATGTAACTGGATATTTTCCTTTATATAAAAAAAAACATCTTGCCAGTCACAGCTGTAGAATCAAATGTATTGCTAAAAAACATCTTTTCTCTTTCCATGCAGCGAACCCCTATTTTCAATTCTTTATTTTTGTTAATAACTCTGGCCTACATTTACCAAGACACTTTGCAAAATATTTCCTCAATTCTTTAAAACAACCCCTGGAAAAGAAACCATTCACTCAGCATTCAGGAACTTAACGTTTCTTCTGGACAAGAAATTGTTCTTTTTTTTATAATGTTCAAGATCCTTTCAGGAAAAACGTGTATGTGTTTATGTGTCTCTTACTGGTATTGAAACACGTTTTGGCACAAGGAGTCAAACCCCTTCCCACATCTCACTCACTTTGAATCTGCATTGCTTGTTCCAGCTCTGTAGACCATGACAGTGTATTCAGATTATTTGTGGGGATATATCCAGCCACACAGATTTTTAACCATATGCTGAGTAGCTGGGCCAATTCAATCATGTTTGCATGGTGCTAAAGTGAATCTATAATATCTCTCAATGGCAGTTGCATCTCTCTTTTTCTTATGTTCCACACAGACACACAAAGACACACAGACATCAGCATGGTCTACTTGCTCTGCCAATCAGCCACTCCTGACATCTAAATAAATACTTGTGAGATGCTGTATTGAGCCTCTGCCCTTGCCAGACAGGGATATACATGAAGGAAGCAAACAAGGAATAATGTGCCTCACATGCAAAAACTGTTTTGTTTCGCATGCTGTGAATGCAGAGCAAAAGAAAGGAAGATCAGGTGTAAAACACCGTGCAGTCACCTCGGGGTCCTGCATTGCTGTACTGATAGATACAAAAAACTGCAAGACAGAAAGGATTTAGAACCAATCCCAAGCTCATGTGGAGCACAGTTTCACCAGCCCTCAACAATGCCTAATATATTCATAATATAAAACATCTACAAACTGTTCACAAATTGCATTTTCAGTCCCAGAGTCAGTTTCTAGGAATCAGCTGGTGACCCCACTGCAGTAGTCCCATGTCTCTTCAAAGATGAGTGCACAAGCTATGGCACAAGCTGTGACAGTCAAGTTATAAATGAGTGATAAGTAGGAAACTAAAGTTATTTTTTGAATTGTGATGTAGTTGGGTATCATCCCTGCACAGCCATGCACTAAGGTCATAAATTCCCTGGGCTATCCAGAAGCTGATCATCTAAAGGGATGAGCCCATGGAACGGTTTGAGACAAAGAACCAGCTTGCTGACTGCCTGGACCATCACAACTGAGTGCTGCTACAGGTGGCAATTTCAGACACTTCTAGAGATTCCCTGGGCAGCTCCTGCTGTGTGCAGCCCACACTGCACACCTGAAGGAAGGTGGACAGCTGATCTCTTCCCTCCAGCCCCATCCTTATGTGGCCCTTGCTTCTGGAGAGGTCATGGTCAGCATGCATCAGACATCTCTAAACAGCCAGTATTAACTGTCCTTGTACAAATGGTGTGCTGGCTCTGTCTGGGATGGTGTTAATCTTCATGTTGGGAGAGTATTTGATATGTGGTTATGCAAAATTAAGATATTAAATGCATGCATCTCCAGTCCAGCTGGAGATGTCACTGTGAGGATCTGTGCAAGAGAATCCCTTTGCCAGCTGGTCACCTACCAACAGTCCTGAAGCTTAGGAGATTTGATAGCTCATGGAAGTGTTACCTAAGCCAAGATCTGAATTAAGGAGGATTTTCTCTCTAACAAACACTCTGCCATGATTTCCTCTGAAACAAAAGGCAATTTGCATCAAAATTCCTGCCACTCACAGAAGCATCTGCACTCTCTGTTTTATATGAGGTCTCACTATCCTGTCTTTTAAAATTTATGATTAATGGTGCATCTTCATCTGGAGTGATTAAAGCCAGACCATCCAGAACTATCAAATAGAAGGGGAGGGGAGGCTCAGAAGCTGGGGCTACAGTAATACAGCCAAACCAGTGACAGAAGAATTGTATGAGATGGGGATAAAGTGGCTGTGGTGAGGGAGATGTGTGATCAAATCAGGATGCCAAGTTGACAGGTCTGATCAGAGTCACAGTAAAGGAGCCACCTGAAAAATGCCTCAAACAGACTGACAGGAAAGTTTGAGTTTAAAAGTGCTACTAGAAGTGGGACATTGTCCACTGAGGTTCCTCACTGCTCATCAATGCAAGGACTGACAGCCCTTCCAAAAGCTGGCCCTAAGCCCACGTAGCTAAACTTCAACAAAGGACCATGTCCTCAGGCCCCACCAAAACAGTAAATCCCTAAAAAACAGGCCTTCTAGCCAAGATGCTTGGAAACTCCACCTTATATCACTAATATTTCCTGATTAAGATAATTAATAAACATTTTATCTTATTTTGTTCCTCATCAACTTTCAAGCCATTACCAAAGGCAAAATAAATAATGATCTTAATTATTCTCTGTTGCACAATAATTTACTAAGAATAACTCTTGTCACCTTTTATATCCAGTAATTTATTATAAAATCTCCCAGCAACCACAATTTTTTGTTATTCAGATGCTTGGAGGTTTGCTGTAAAGATGGAAAATAATAGATGTCCTGCCATTTGAGACAATTCGCTACAGAGAGACAAGCCTATCTTACCACTCCCCCTTGAAGCAGTAGCAAATAATTAATTTCTGATTCCAATATTGCTAGTTCTGTCAAAGATTTTCCTTTTTGTATAATTCAGAGCAAGCTCTTCTTCCCAAATCTTGTAACTTAAACTACTTTATTCTCAAACTGATCCTCAGTGGCAGAGATCCTGAAATATAAAAATAGCTACTGGTTTATCTTGACTCAGTGTTCATGCAGATTTTTTCCCACTTTTATCTAAAGATAAATAAATAAAGTTCTGGAAAAATCCAACAAGTGTTAGAATATACAGCATGTTAAGCCACTGCAAAAACCTCAAGTATTTAATCCATAATAATTCGATACATAATAATTGCATATTGCTATCATGACAGGGTCTAAAAATAGAAATTGTTTCATATGGTTCTAGACTGGTGATTGTTTAACTGAAATACTGTTTAACTTGAAATACTTGATTTTTAAAAAACAGGGTTTAGTGTGAATAATTTTTATGTGCAGAAAGTAAGAACGTTACTGTAGACATGTATGTGTAAAAACCATAATTCCAGATTTATGCACTGTTATATTTTATGATAACTACATCACTATGCCAGTTAATTTCTTGTGTGTTTAAGAGACATGAAAAGACAATGAGTGGAAGCAATGTGCAGTGTTGGGCTTTTGTGTCTGCATGCAAATAGCAGCATTGCACTAGGCTGGCAGGAGCCCAGGTGATCAGTGCTTTTCATCACCCAGCCCTGCTCTGTCATCTCTTGGGCTTGGCCACCATACTCCCTGTACAGATTCCTGGTGCCACTGGCACACCCAGGGGACATGGAGAGCTACTTGCACCCATCCTCTGGAGGGTCACCAGCTGCTGAATGGCAGGAAAGTGGCGTATTTATTGAGTTGTTTTTTACTTATTTATTTCTTTTTTAATAAATTGCCTTCTCCGCACATCTGTTCCCTACCCTACTCAAGGAAGCCATAAGTGAACAATTTCAGGAATAATTTTCAAAAGCCAGCTCTGCTAGACAGGGTGATATTAAAAAAGCAGCACTCAAAAGACTGAAACATTCCCTGTGTCTTCCTCTCTCTCTTTGAAGTTATCATATCATCCTGGGGCCTAGCATTAAACCTGAAGAAGTGCTGGGGTTAAAATCTGCTTAATTACACCAGGTCATTCACAACCCATTCTCCAACTAGGCTGCTGTATGTTGGGGTGGAACAAATATTAGAATTATCAGTCTAAATGTCTTTGACTTTTCATCAAAATCTATTGTAGTGAAGACTTAGAAGTCCTCCTGGGTAGGGGCAGCTGAAGAGGATTATACATCTTCAGAGGTGAGGAAAGTCTATGTGTGGGCAGCAATCCCATCCATATGCACTCTCAAAAATTGAAATTCTCGGTCCAGTTGAGCTTGCCTGCATCTGTGGACAATCACCATCTTTTCTGCAAATGCACCATAGACTTCTGAGACATTTTTAATAACTTATTCTGAGGAAAATTGAGATGTGAATAGATTCCCTTGATGCATTTCTACTCTGCCAAACAGACATTCAAACTTGTTCAGTATGAAGAGCAGAGCGTTGATTTAAAACAGTCAGTTGGAAGTAAAATAGAGAGAAAAAAAATTAGAGTAAAAAAAATAAAGGAAAAGCAGAAGGAGAAACAACAGTCAAATTGAGAGAAACAAATGCTGTCAAGAGGAGCAGGAGTATTTGCCTTGCTGTTGTTGTTCTGTTACATTATCTGTTGATTTAAATTCTATTTAAAATGAATGCAATTTTAATTCAACATGGAGGAATACAGAAGAAGGCAGTGTAACTTTAGTTCTTGTGGTCTCAATTGTTATGTAATTTGAATCTTTCCCTGGAAAGAAAGAGGGCCCCCTCCTTTTGGCTATATTGGCAAACTTTTTTGCTTGCCAGTAAGAGGCGGGCACAGATCAGAAAGCAGATAATGACATTGCAGAATGCCTCACAGCTGTCCATAAGAAATACTCTGGTAAAGCAGTTCAGGAATCACAAACTGGGCCACAAAACTGTAAGGTCAGTTAAGAGTTCTTGAGATATATACCTGAGAGATTTTATATTTTTCTATGAGGTGAAAATGTCTAGGTTTGAATTCCTGCAAGGGGAAGGTGATCCTTCTTTTCTACTCAGCTTGGATGAGTCACATCTGGAGTTCTGTGTCCAGTGTTTGCCTTCCCAGCACAAGGTACGCTCAGACACACTGGAGTGGCAAAAGGCCAGGAAGAAGATGCAGATCTTGCAGCATCTGTCATACAATGAAAGAACAAAAGAGCTGGGACTGTTCAGCCTGAAGAAGAATTGAGCTAAAGAGGATCTTATTAATTGTGTAGAAATACCTGGTGGGGTGTGTAGAGAGAATGGAGCTGAACTCTTCTGTGTGGTACCCTGTGACAGCACCAGAGCAAATGGGCACAAATTAAAATACAGAATATTCTATTTAAGTTTAAAAACCTTCTTTTTTTTTCCTCTGAGAATGGTCACACAATGAAAGAAGTTGCCCTGAGAGACTGTGAATTTTCTATCCTTGGAGATATTCATAACCTGCCTAGTTAGAGCCCTGAGCTATGTATTCCACAGAACCCTGGATTTGCATGCAAGGGTAGGCTTCCTACCCCAATTCCATTCTGTGATTCCATTAAAAAATCAAATGAAAAGAGAAATTCAAAATTATCTGAAAATAACAAGGTTACAGCCACAAAAATCTCACAATAAAAATGTGAAATAGGAATGCTGATATTTTTAATCCAGCCTGAGCTGCATTAGCTCTGAGACTCACACGAGTAATTTTTCAGCACAAATTGCCTATAAATGTACCAGTTATTATGTAAAGAAATATTTCTTACAAAATCTGGGGATAATAATCCAGACAACAAGGAGCTTACCCAAGCATTGGAAAGAATCTGGATGAGCCCATAGTGTACCCAATGGGAGTTTTTATTGGCAATATACATACTGAAAGTTTAATAGAGGACTTGATATTTTGACGTCTTTTCTAGTAGGAATCACTCAGAACAAGAGAACAGAAAGGATCTCCTCTTGCTGGAGACTTTCATGTGTACATTTGGAAGGTACATTTAATCTGAATGACACTGCTATATTAATGACTTTTTGCTTTCTATGTTTTCTTAAGCCAAAATTACTAAATGTGCTTCTTTTGTTTCTGAAGGGAAGCTGCTATTCAGTCACTAAGTTAAAGGATCGTTTCTGAAGAGTTAGATAAAGGCTGTTTTTCTGTCCTTGTTTTAAAACTGAATGGTCTTTAAAACAGAAGAAACAGTATTAAATTTTCATTTAAAAACAGCTTAAGCAAAGTAGGAGTTGTAGGGCTGCAGTATTGTACAAATCATACAGCAGCACATGTATATAAGAAATCCTACATAAGATCCCCTTTCCATCTGCAGTGCAAAACAAATCCTTCAGAACCATGGTGAAACGTTGCCATTTTTAAGAGCTGATCACTGAGGTAGCTGGTGCATTGTATAGCCAAGAATACAAAAGTTAACCCAGTGTATGCACAAGGTAAAAATAAGAGTCTAACTCTTACTCCACTTACACCAGCTTTAATCAAGCATGAATGACACCTTTGGTGGTAATTCCTCTGTTGGTCTGGTGAAGGCTTCCTATCTTCACTCTCCCACTAAACACAGCACCAGGGTAAAGGTAGGAAAGCAAGGGACAGCTCTTTGTTCAGCTTTATCTGATTTTGTTCCTCTGCAAATTCAGCCTTCACTTTTCACAAGGCTGCCTAGGAAGGGCTAGTTAGGGCACTTCATTGCAAGGTGGGATGGTGCATATGGCACGTGCCTTCATGCCAAAACTGCAAACACTTTCCCAGCTTTTGCAGAATGAACCACAGAAACAAGAAGAAAATACCAGACCACACTTGTGAATGCAAATACAGATGTCATCAGGCATCTAAATAATCCCAGTGTGCCATCAGCTTTGAAATCTGTTTATCAACACTGTGCCTTAAGTTTTTCTCAAATGCCTTATTAGCATAGATACAGCCAGCATGGCAAATCAACCTCAACACAAAAACAGTTGCTCCCCAGAGGACAATAGAAATTAAAATAAGCTACTGATGTCTTTAAACACAGTATCACATTGAGGAAATGAAGCCAAAATAATTTTGATTAAAAAAGTCTCATCAGATGCTTCACCTTCACTGGTTTCTTCAATGACTTTTTAGGTCAGGTTTTTCTCATTCATCCTAGCTACTTTATTGAAATAAGATCTTTCTAGCTGCATTTTTCTTACAAGTTACATTGTGCAAGTTAATTGAGCATATTACTGTCTCTTGATAGATAATATGATCTGAATTTTACTGGAAAAATTGAAAGTATAGCACAGTTTTGAAAACAGTATAAGACATTAGAACCTACAATTTTACCTGGTCTTAAGTATTTTTTGCAATTAGTTAACAAACTGTATAATTACCTCATGACTTACATTTGTTATCCATGATTCCTTTAATAATGTTTCTTCTATTTTCAGAATTCATTCAGAAATTTCAGGGAAACAAACTGGATTTTTATGTGTATATTCTTTAAAGGCGCAAGAAAATTAAGTCTGTTCAGGGGACAAAATGTATATCCCTGAGTTCCTAAACAAAACTTGAAGAGATTTTAGCCAGATCCAGGAAGATTAGAAGAAGATCCTCTGTGTTCCAAATAGTGAGAATCAGTTTCAATGTAGAAATCAGGTACAGAAAGAGGAACATGAAGGACTGTTTGAAATTACTCCTTTGTGCAGAAGTGATTAAAAATGAGTGTGGGTGAATGAAATGAAATGAAGAATGAAATCAGTGAGGTCAGAAACCAGGAAGGAAACAAGGCAGGATGGAGAGATATCAGCCAGCTTCAGCAATTTTGGTGGGCAGACCCTGGCTGGACACCAGCCGCACTTCTATCATTCCCTTCCTCAAACAGACAGGGGAGAGAAGATACAAAGATAGGCTCATAGGTCAACATGAGGACAGGGAGAGATCACTCATCAATTACAAAACCAAATTGACTCCCCATTTTCCCTACTTTCTATTTTCTCTTCTTCCTGCCCCCCTAGAGGCACAGGGGAACAAGTAAGGCAGGCTGCAGTCAGTACATCACGCATTTTCTCTGCTGCTCCTTCTCCTCAGGGGAAAGGCTCCTCACACTCCTCCCCTACTACAGACCTGGGCTTCTCCCACAAGAGACAGTCCTCCATCAACTTCTACAAGGTGAGTCCTTCCCACAGGCTGCAGTTCATCACAAACTGCTCCAGTGGATCCCTTCCTTGAGGTGCAGTCCTTCAGGAACAGGCTGCTCCAGTGTGGATCACCTACAGGGTCAAACATCCTGCCAGCAAATCTGCTCTAACCTGGCTCCTGTCTCCATCAGGCCACAAGTCTTGCCAAGTGCCTGCTCCAGTGCTGGCTTCCCATAGGGTGCTACAGCATGGGATCCTCCATGGGCTGCAGGGACACATCTACCTTGTCATGGTCTGCACCACAGGCTGCACGGGGATCTCTGCTCTGGCACCTGGAGCAGCTGCACTCCATCTTTCTGCACTGACCATGGGCTCTGCAGGGCTGTTCCTCTCACATGTTCTAATTACCTTTTCCCTTCCTGCACTACTTCCATTGCTGGCAGGCTCAGCCTTGGCCAGCAGCAGTTCTGTCTTGGAGCCGGCTGGCATTGACTCCACTGGACGCAGGAGAAGCTTTTAGCAGTTTCTCACAAACATCACCTCTATAGATCCCTCTCTACCAAAATCTGGCCCCACAAACCCAGTCCAACAATGCAAGTAGGTAGGAGTGAACAGTGAAGAAATAGAGATACACATTGAGGTGTGGTGGGAGGAAAGAGACAACACCTGAATCCAGAAGTGTGAAAAGTAAAAAAAGAGTTTGCAAAAGTTGAAAAAAAAAAATTCATCTAAATGGGGGTAGAACCAAAAGTCAGATGAGAAGTCATCATTCTCTTAAAAGTACAGTACTGTTGCTGATGAAAAAATCAGCAGGCTTCTGTTTTCTGAGGCAGAACTAGCAGAATATCATTTGGCTACTGGGAAGAATATTAAATGCTATCCTCCATTCTACTGTTTTACAACATATGCCAAGAGAAATTAAAGCTGTTTGGAAATTAGGGATAAGTTCCGTGGGGGAAAGAGGCAATCAATGTGTAGTATGCCTAACTGGCTGTAAAATTATACATGACAACTAACATGGAGCGTAGCAGACACAGCAAAAAATATTTCAGGAAAAGTCACTCTCAGGTTTGAACGGGTCCAGGCATGACAAGAACATACCAGATACACAACTTTGCATACTGCTTGGAGTGTGCATATCACAGAATGGAATTGCAGAGTGGTTTGGGTAGGAAGGGACCTTACAGGTCATCTAGTTCCAAAGGGCAGGGACACTTTTCACTAGACCAGGTTGCTTCAAGCCCCATCCAACCTGCCCTTGAACATTTCCGGGGTGGAGCATCCATCACTTCTCTGGGCAACTTTTGCCTCACTACCCCTGAGTGAAGATTGTAATCTAAATCTCTGCTCTTTTAGTTTAAAACAATTCCCCTATCACTACATGCCCTTGAAAAAAGCCCTTCTTCATATTTCTTGTATGTGTGTGTCTGTCTGCAACTTTGCACAAGACAGACATGGAAATGTTTATTGTAGGTGTCACAAAGTCAACACAGTGCAGTAGAATGTAGTCCACACATGAAGGAAGGCAGAGCCATTTTGGTTTCCAGACAGAGAAATTGCACACCACTTACTCTTGGAGGAGTACTAAGTTGGTATTGTGTCGTGTTGCTGTTTGCCAGTCTGCCAAAAAAAATCAGCATGGATTTGTGGCTATGTTTGTGAATTAGGGGGAGAGGCAGATTTTGTGGTGGAGGTAGCTATTTATCATCACTCTTATAGACATGTCTAGCTCCTGTCTACTGCAGATCATCTATATCAGATGTAGATTTTAAAGCAATGTTTGTGATTCTGAGAAAGCACACAACTAGGTAACAATTTAGAAAGATTACCAAGGAAAGTATTAGCTGAATGTAATTGATCTATTCCAAATAATGCCCATTCACCAAGTGGCAAGTTTAAATACAAATCCTTCTGGTGTGCAACAGCAATGATTTTTTTTTTGACTGGTTTATTTTCATCCCTCATAGGCAACGGTTTCCTCCTTGTGCACATAACATTGCACATTCCAGGATCTTCTCACATTCTTCCATCCTCCCATAGGTAAGGGCTTACCTTTCATCACCTGTTTCTGGAGTCCCCCACAACTCCCTTTAATTCTAACTAACCTGTCAGGAGGTCTGGAGGATACCTGTGTCTGTTGGAAGTCATAAGTTTGTATTTCTTTCTCCATAAGTGTCAGAGGCATCCATTGCCTCTCCAGACCCTCCTCCCCCTGTAGCCATACATTTGCTTTTACTCCCACCATACTTGTTCCCATCTTTTACCCACAAAACCACTTACAACTCAAATATCTCATTTCTCTCCATAGCATCCTAGCATCATAGAATCATAGAAGTATTTAAGTTGGAAAACAACCATTGAGCCCAACCTAAGTTAACATTAAGTCCATCAATGAATCATAGCAGGATTGGAAGAGACCCTTAAAGGCTATCCAGTCCAACACCCCTGCCATGGACAAAGACATTTTCAACTAGATCAGGTTGCTCAGAACTCCATCCAAACTGACCCTGAATATCTCCAGGAATGGGGCATCTACCACCTCTATGGGAAATCTGTGCTAATGTTTCACCACTTTGACACATATTTTTGTTCCTTATATCTAGTCTAAATCTGCCTTCTTTTAGGTTGAAACCTTTATGTCTTATCCTATCTCAACAAGCCCCACTTGAAAGTTTGTGCCCATATTTTATACAGGCTCACTTCTGAAAGGCTGCACTAATGTCTCTCTGGAGCCTTGTCTCACACTGAAATATCAATGAAAACTGTAAGCTTAGGACATGAACTGCAGCTGGGCAAACCTGGACATGCAATCTTCTTCCTACTGAGAGACCTGTCTTTATGCTGTCTTGACTATGGTCCTTACTTAAGAATAATCTATAGCCATTTTATAATCCTCTGCAATTTTTTATTCAAGACATATTAACATATAATTTGATTGGGTTTTTATTTATATTTTAAAATAAAATATAATTATATTGTATTTTAAATAATTTTTTGTCAGGTAATGGGCATTTATAAATGAGATATACAACTGAATAAAACACCTGAATGAGTGTTTGATGAGTGTTATCAGTGTGTCTGATTATTGACAGGATGATCACTGCATAATCATGCTTTCTCTGAGGTCTTTGGGAGGCAACACATATCACTTCGTGTCACTGCTCAATCATATAGGAAGCCTATAGTACTGAAAGAAATATTATATTTTAGAATATTGATAAATAATTAGGATACTAACTTTTATATAATTAATAACCACAGTCAGAGTGGGATGATCAGTTGGATTTTTATGCAAATCTGATTAAATGGACATTTGGGGGTTCTTGGTGATTCTGTACTCTTTGAAAGAATGAGCAATCAGAGCTCAGTTGCTTACTCTGTAGCCCCTCATAGTCTGCACTCCCCTCCCACCACAATATAAGTATCTCCTCATATACTTATCCAAAACTGACTTTTGATATTTTCCTCCCTTTAATTCTGTTGCTATGGAAATTTTCTCCCATAGTGTCTGCTTTGACTCAAAAGTGCTGAAAGCCTTTGAACATGCAGCACTCTTCTGTATCTTCAGCACATTTTGGAATAATGCAAACAAATGCGAGTGAAAACTGTGTTTATAAAGAAATCCCTTCTGCTCTTCCACTCCTTTCAATGTTTGCATGTTTATTTTAGGAAAAAATAAACAAGCATTGAGTATATAACCCTGCTCATACCAAATCTTCCCAAGGAACTGAACAAATGACACACAGTCTGCAAAGATTATTTGTCAAGTGCTGGAGCACAAGTGCCCCTGGAGAGCAATTGAAAACCTTCTTGTAATGCCAGCTTGCTATTCTTT
Organism: Melospiza georgiana; assembly: GCF_028018845.1. Classification (NCBI taxonomy): domain Eukaryota; kingdom Metazoa; phylum Chordata; class Aves; order Passeriformes; family Passerellidae; genus Melospiza; species Melospiza georgiana. The sequence continues at coordinate 72,975,660 of NC_080431.1, forward strand.
GTCTCTTACAGAAATGAACAATAACATTTCAAAAGTCAGCACCCAATTACTCTTACTGTATTCAAACAGGACTTGAAAAGCTTCCTGAATGTCCTGCAAGGATTGTGCATCTCCTGAAGGGCACAAAAGGAGACATGAGAAGTTCCCATGTAATGGGAGAGGCAGTGCCTCCTTCAATCTCCACTCTACTATCCTGACACAGCAGGAGACTTAATTCTATCCAACTGACATGAGCAAAGGAGATCAGTGGAGTTTTATCCCTCAGAGTAATATGACATCAGGTATAAAAATGTGGGGGAAAAAGTGAATAGCTCTTCCCAGTAGATCTTAGAGGATGTCTAAATGGATGAATAAGTAAATATGATCAGAGAACCTTACTTTAAATAAAATGGACTTTTTCCCACTTGGAACTCAATCAATAGTTCATCAGTTATCTCTATAAAGTTTTCACAAAGTCTTACTCTTGCTTATGACAACACACTTCCTTCCTTCCTTCCTTCCTTCCTTCCTTCCTTCCTTCCTTCCTTCCTTCCTTCCTTCCTTCCTTCCTTCCTTCCTTCCTTCCTTCCTTCCTTCCTTCCTTCCTTCCTTCCTTCCTTCCTTCCTTCCTTCCTTCCTTCCTTCCTTCCTTCCTTCCTTCCTTCCTTCCTTCCTTCCTTCCTTCCTTCCTTCCTTCCTTCCTTCCTTCCTTCCTTCCTTCCTTCCTTCCTTCCTTCCTCCCTCCCTCCCTCCCTCCCTCCCTCCCTTCCTCATTCAATCACAGAATCTTCTACAGAATACTTTTAAGTATAGAAATTCTAAATTTATTTCCCTAAAGATTTGATTAATTATGCAATCTACCATGCTGTTAAGTTAGTTCCCCTCTGGACTACTTGTGCTCTTCACCTGTTTGGTGTCCTTTTTTGGATAAAGGGTCTGACAATATTATCTAATTTGGCACTCGCCTTCATCAAAATTAAATTTTAAAAATGCAGAAAAGCCAAATAAATCACAAAATAACATAATAAATAATAATATAAAAGAACATAACTTTGCATACAAATAACCCAATCAACCTAAAAGTATTCCTCATGAAAATGCCAGGAAATATGTTTCATAAATGCTGTAATGACTAGAGTGGGGCTTAGAACTACTACAATTTTAAACTCCTTCTCTTGAAATCTCTCTCTAGTGTGAACCATTTCTGTTTCTAAATTATATTGGAGAGGACTTCTGAGATCATCGAGTCCAGCCTTTGACCAAATGCTTCCATGCCCACTAAACCATATCAAAACTGCCAACACCACTTGTTTTTGAAGACTTCCAGGGATGGTGATTCCACATTTTCCCTGGGAAGTCTGTTCCAGTGATTAATCACTCTGTCAATGAAGAATTTTTTTTCTAATATCCATTCCAAACCTCCCCTGGCAAAACTTCAGTCTGTTTCCTCTTGTCCTATGCCCAGTTACCTCACCACACACTCCCTTCAGGTAGCTGTAGAGAGCAATAAGATCTCCCCTGAGACTTGTCTTTAACCCATCACCTGGGCCATTTTTGGATCTCTCCCCTTAGTGCTATGCACAGTTATCATTGTAACAGTGAACTGGAGACGGATCCCCACTGGCACGATCACATATGGTACCAATGAGGTAAGCACCAGCAGAGGATCCAGTCCATAGCTTTTCCTAAACTCAGTATCACATTATTTCCTTAGTAATGAGAGAGCTCAGTGGAAGTGGAACAAACAGTGTTCTGTGCCTATTACACTCATTTTATTATCTCCTGGATCATTTTGAAGTAATCTGCGGATAATTCAAATCCCTTTAGCAATTTGAGCAGCATGTGTGGAGAGGCACTATAGAGCAAGGCAGTTAATGTCCCCTTGTATTTTACCACAATCATGCCTGGAATACCACATTCAATTCTGGGCATCCCTGGAGAGATCTGAGGGCCAGCAATGAGATATTGAGGGTAATAGGCGGAACTGGTCCTTGGTGGGGAAAATAGGTGACTCGAGGCATGTTGCAATTGATATTTTATCCAGTTATTTCTCTTCCTTTACAGCATCCCAGGAATGAGCAGATTCAATTAGCAGAGAGGTGGCAAGAGATGGGTCTCAATTGCAAATCGTCCTTCCCAGTAATACAATAAAAATGAGATAGCAATCAGAATATATCAACCAAATTCTCCTAATTTATTAGAAGATCTGTGTTTTAGATACTCAAAATGCAATACTGACATAAGAAATAACTTTCTTGATAATTAAGAGAAGTTTTCTTTTTTTTCATGTCTTCTCATGTTTCAGGAATGATGACTGTTTCGTTTTTACAGAAGGATGGTCATTACTGCCATATATTGCAGCATGAAATATGTAAAAGTTTCATTGATCTTGAGAAAGCAGCTTCAAAGAAAGATTATTGAAATTCCTTTGCTCTGATAAGATCTGATCCTGCTTTTCTGAAGTGAAGGCAGTTTTGTGAAAATCCTAATGGGGCAGTGTCTGTCCTTTAGACAACACTGTAAATTTAATCTAGGTTAGAAAATATCTGAGTTTATCATTGCAAAGTGTAGGTATTTTCTTACTATGAAGAAAAACCATTTTCTTTGCTCTTTCATTGAATTTCTTTCCAAACAGAGCATTCAATTTAACTTTTCAATCCATAAGCAAGTGTGTACTGAACTGCCAATTCTCAATGGGATAGTTCAGAATTGGTGATGGACTGCATAGCTATAATTTTAAAAAGATTAATTCACTGGTGACCTAAATACCAACACAGTGGCAAATTGAAAAATGTTTCTAAGCAACAAGGACCTATCAACACAATGAAAATTCCTCCTTCAGAAATTGCTACCTGAAGCAAAGCAGAAAAGAATATGTATAAGATTTGAAGGAGGGTAATGAAAAAAATGAGCCAGAAGCACCCTTATCTTTTAAAAGATTGTTATGTCTATATATTTATACGATTCTAGGTTTTGGTTTTTCTGAGATGGCAGACTTTCAGGAAATCTAAAAGGGAGGTGTTGCCACATGGAAAAAAGAAATATCATCACGAGAGCAGAACTGCTCCAAAAGTGATAGGTAAAAGCAAAACTGTATCAGAAATGTGGTCCTTCTCACAGAAAATTCTTGATCCCCTTGAGTTATTTAAGATCACACAGCAGTTTCTCAAGGGCAGATATGTAGACACTTTATAGCTCCTTTAGGAAGAAAACTTTTCATTATTACATTAGTGTTGTACTCCCTGGCCTAGACATGCCAGTAGCTGACTGAACACTTAAACTGCACAAAGTTGTGGAAGCATCACTGGGGAACAGAAGTAGCCTATTGTGAGTAGTAAAGTACTTTTCATTTCTGTAATATCCCAGTCCTGAGCCCTCAGGGTTACCTACAAAATGAGTCTCCCATCTCCTTCAAAAATACTTGGAAATTGAAATATGTGATTTTTCTGGTTGCTAAAATTCATATATAAGGAGATACAGATTTTCTGTCAAATTAATAGATCTGCTCACTCTTCCACCTTTCTGTATCTCAAATGATGCAATAACTGCATCACACCCCACTTACTAACACCATGTTCTGTTTGAAATATATCACATAGGTGTTTCTTCCCATCTCATACATTATCATAAGAAAGTTAAATTTAGAACTATTGTTCTCTGTCTGTGCTTGAAATGAAATGTTCTCCTTCTTGCTCAGATCTGAAGAAGAGTTTTCATCTTTAAAGCTCATGTGTTCTTCCACCTCTCTCAGTTCTTTACTTGCCTTTTTACTCTTTACTCTCCATGCCTTATTACAAGAGCAATGCACACTTCCTGCCATAACTTTTTGACTTCAGAACGCGTTGTCCAAGGCCAGCCAAATTGAATCACCTTCCTTTACAGACCTAATGCTCTGAGCTATGAATGATATAGTGGAAGATTCATGCTTTAACAATTCTACACTGTCTTTCTTAATGGGAGAGTTGTCCAGTAGAAATTGATGGAATGAGAGCCTCTCTAGATGTGGCAATTGGAATGATAGAATGGATGGTGTTGGAAAGGACCTTTAAGTTCATCTAGTGCCATGGACAGGGACACCTTCTGCTAGACCAGATTACTCATAGCCTTGTCCAACCTGATCTTGAACATGTCTATGGTGATCCCCAATTTTTCTAGGCAGCCAGATCCAGTGTCTCACCATCCTTCTCATAAAATAATCTTCCTTACGTTCAGTCTAAATCTACCTCCTTTCAGTTTGGAACAAACACCCCTTGTCCTGTCACTACAGGACAGGGTAAAAGGCCTCTGTCTTTCTCATAAGCTCCCTTTAATTATTAAAATAGCCCATACTAGTAGATACTTTACACTAATATAGTGGCAAGGAATGTACTTGGGCATTCAAACACACTTATGTGTATTAGTAAGTCATTGACAGTCTTTGTTGGCAGAAGTCAGGAGTTATAATTTGCAAAGAGCACCCTCAGTAGGCATTCAGCACACAGCACCATATTTTGAAGGCTAGGAGGCATAACATTGTCATTTCTTCGCCCAGGCATATTCTAGAAAGCATTTAATACACTTTCAAAGCAGTTGCAAAATAGAAATCCATAAATTTTAAGTGAATGAAAGATCACTGTAAGAAAAAATTACTTTTTATTTCTTTATTTTTCTTAGTTGTTGTTTTGATTCCTTTTTTTTTTTTTTTTTCCAGAACTGTAGCTGTGTTGCTATGACTGCATATTAGCACTGGTAATTTTGAACTTCAAAATTCTGTTGTTTTCTTTTAAATCTAATTGTTGTTAATATGGCAGAGCAGAGATATTTTTACCAGAATTTATAGGGAGTTTGCTTCAAAGAAGAAAAGCTGTTACTGGCAATCAGAATTGATTCACACTAGTTACTCTGAACCAAAGATGTATGAGAAAGAAAAGATCATACAAGAAAGATTTCCCCCAGGATAACTGGTGTCTTTCTGTATTTTGGCATTAGAAGTGCTGTTTGACAGTACTAGAGAGACAATCCAGTACAGGTGACTAAAAATCATCCTCGTGTATATAAATTTCCAAAAAGCATTTGTCTCCCCTTTCCAGGGATTTTATGCTTGCTGAACTTTTTGCTAAAATCAGTGTATTTATCTGAAAGAAAAGCAAATTTTCTGCAGTAAAAAATGAGTGAGGCATTTTGTTCTGTCTACTAAGAACACAGAAAATTTGACTCAGATGGAAATTTTGGAATAATTAGCAGAGGATAGAAAATAAACAATCTATTTTTAGCAAACAGCATATTAAATTTATAAGCTTATAGTGGTTTTATATTGACCACTGAACGAGCACTAGTTTGTCTGTGGTGGAATACTCAGTTATTAGCCTAATTCTGTAAAGTGAGCTTTAGCATTGCCTAATATTGAAGAGCAATTTTACATACATTATATACAGGACTGTTTCTAGAAAATGGACTTTATGCAATCCTTAGTCATTTATGGGGAATTAAGTCATCAATTAATGGTATTGCCTTTTCAATTAAATGGTAGAAACAGCATACTGCTATGCAAAGGGACTACAAAACAGCAAAATGAGACTGTTCATAGGTGCTGTTACCTTGTCAATCTTTTCACTTCTGTGGGAAGTAGGTCTGTTGTTTTAAGCTGAATTTTTTAATGTGTTTTGGAAAAAATAACTTGGATGTCCCAAATTTCATTAGATAACTGGTATGCCTACCGTCTTGCTCCCTCTCAGTGTCTTGGCCTGCAATATTTACATATATTATGCCCATGTTCTTGTATTCCTCAGCTAAGATAACAGAGAAAACTAGAAAACAAAAATATTTAAAGACACCCCAAGGAGATAACTCATATATGAACAGGAACCACTGCTTTTGAGATTATAGAGTTATATAATCATTTAAAATCACAATATCGTAGAATCATTAAGGTTGGAAAATACTTTCAAGATCATCAAGTCCAGCCTCTGACCACATACCACTCTGCACACTGAACCATATATCTACTCATTTATTGAAGTCTTACAGGGCTGGTGATTCCACCACTTCCCTGGGGAGCCTGTTCCCATGCCTGACCACTCTTTCAGTGAAGATATTTTTCACTAATATCCAGCCCAAACCTCCCCTAAAGCAACTTGCGGCCATTTCCTCTCTCCCAGTGTTGGAAAAGACCTCTAAGATATCTCTAAGATACAGCTAATGCTCTTGCATCCAGCATGGTCTCAGCAGCCATAAAATCAAAGGAAAATAGGGAAATTACTACATTTATCTCAGGGCAATGGATTTTATATGCTGTGGCCTCCTATGGACACCCCCCTATGCCCAGGTGGATCTTGCTGTCTGGTGGCCACTCTGGGCTCTGCTCCATGGGCAGGGTGAGGGCATTGCTCCCCATGTGCCAGGGGCTGACAGCATTTCTGCACTAGAGGCTCCAGCAGGGACAGGTATGGAGCATTGCACATCTCACTTCATGCCAGCTATGATGGATGGACCCAGGCTTTCTGTATGAACAGATTTTTGTAATTTATGAACTAAAACAAGATGCTCCTTTGAGCACTAGCATGGTTGGGTTGGTGTTGGGAATCAGCATGGGTCTTGGTAGGAGGAGGATGGGAGGGACTCCTAGTTTCACTTTTATTCTCTTTTCTACAGGTATTCTTGGTTCCCTTTATTCCATTGTCTCAGTCTGCTTCATTATTTTTGGTCTATGACTAAACTGCTACCTTGTATTTTTCTGTGTGGGTAGGGTTTTTCTCATAAAGGAGGTACAGTGGCATGAGCTCTCTGCTCAGGTCTCCAAAGGCACTTTGCTGAGACTGGGACCATGCAGTGATTAACAGTAACTGTGCGCAATTTGGCCTCCTTTTGATCTATTAACTGTCTATAAACAAAGGGCAGTTTCCAAACAGTCATTTTCCCCTGTTCCAAATTATTTTCTTATAATGTTTTATGCTAGTGCAATTCTGTTGGTATTGTTTACACCTTGAGAGGAACACTAGATTTAGAATCTGCAAACAATATTAAAATGCTGCAATTTTCTAAAGAATGGGTCAAAACCTCTCATTGTGGTATTCAAAACCTCATACTTGTGCTATTTAAGTAAAAAAAATACTCTTTTTTCCCCAATTTCTATGAACATATACTCAAATGCAAAACAGTTTCTAAAATGTCACTTTTCAGGACAGGCTGTATACTTCATCTTCAGTGTAAAAATTAAAGCCATGAAGCTCCCAAGTGGGCTAAGAATTTCAGATTCCATTTTCACTCATCATCTAATGCACATTAGTCCTTGAAGCAATGCCTGCTCTGGCACCTGAAAGGCAGAAAAGTTTGTTTGGTTTGCTCAGAGTATTCCATAATTAAACCCAATGAAGCTTTCAGTGTGAGTTATTAACTTGGTGGTAGAAACAGACATTTGTTAAACAAAAAACAATTATATCAGATGTGATTAATAATATTTTTAAGCACACAATATTATCTTATTACAGTAGTGTTATATTGCAATGTTGTCAATCCCAATTGTTAAAAAATGCTTAAATTCACATTACTTTAAATAATACATTTGAGAATCACATGCTTGCTCTTTTATAAGGCCTTTTGATATTTTCAGGCATTGCTGCCCTGGTATTTAGAAGCAGGCCACTGGAGGACAGAATCTAATGGGTTATTCCCACTCCTGTGGATGGACAAGGAGAACCTCCATTTCACACTAATTCCACGCTGTGAGTGGAATCACCACCTCTCTGATCTGCTGCCTCTTAGCCCATGAGCACACCCTAAGCCCTACCAGTCAATAACACTAATTATTCAGAGTGTCACAGTTCAGTGGGCAATGTATATGTGAACATGATGGATTCTCAGCATTGTGGAGAGTTAGTTCTATACTCCTAGAGCCTCTTTACTGGTATAATAAGTTGCACGATCTACAATGAATAAAAAAAACATTTCATACAGTTATAGTCTGCCAGGACTAGCACTCAAACCCTGTCAAATTCTCCTTGCTTTAAGTTATGTAGAATCAAATCCTTTTCAATAGCTGAACAAAAGCCATTGCTATGCTTTATTTTCCTTCCCAAAATAAGTCTAATGCAGGCAAAAAAATGAAGACAGGCTTGTCAGTGATGGCAAGCAGAAAAAAATTACATATAAATCACTGAAAACAACATTTTTCTGAGTAACATGAAGCTGATTTAAAGCAACATCTGGCCAAAGACACTGTCTATGAATTATGTCTACTTAATGAAGAAAATGTGAAAGATTTCAATACAGAGAAAAATGTTAAGAGATACTTACAGTTTTGAAATATTTCACAGCTGACAAGAAACACCATTTAATTACTATTAAAACTGACCTTTATTGGAAGCCATATGGCTAACGGGATTCAGATCACAGTTTGAGGACAGTTTAAAGTTCCTAGCCCTTATGAACAGGTAAAAGTGATCTGTCTGACATCAGGCTCTCCATTAACCAATGTGACACACCTGAGGAATTTGGGCTCAGAGACACTGCTCCAAGAGCACAATCAGCTTGAGAGAAGCAATTTGAGCATCACAAACAGAAGGCTTGCATATGCCCAAATTCACTTTTCTGTTCCTCTCTTAACCAGAGACTCCTTCGGAAGAAGCATTAAGGCCTATGCTTATCTGAAAACATATATATATATATATATATATATATATGAGGAATGAATATACATACACAAAAATATTTTTGCATATACATGCAAAAAATACCTACGTTTAAGGAAAAGCTTTAAAATTATAGGGCTAATTTCTGTTCTGCAGTGGGAAAAGCAAGAAACAGAAAGAAGATCTTTGTTGCTGTCAGGTCTCCTGTATTCACTTTTCCCAATTTCCATCAAATTCTTTTGTAAATTGATACCAACTTATTTTTAAAAATTCTTAGTCATAGGTTCATGTCCATATAGACTTTTATGCCTCATCCCCTTCTTTTTCATTCCCAATTACAATTATAGTGTTGGCTCTCTAATATATTCTCTAGACTAGAGTCTGGGTTATTCCAGTCAGTCCGTCAAGTCTCATTTTCTGTCACAAATTTTCTGGGGAGCTGATTTTTTAATGTTGTTGCATCTTGGTCACAATAGCTTCTGCCTTGTGATGAAACAAGAACAGAAAGTTGGGATAATGTCATCCCTGCTGCAATTTGAGAGAAACACCAGAGTTGCATCAAGAATTAGTTTAGACCAGGGTGTTCAACCCAAATAAACAATGACTACAGGGACTACATTAAGTAGAAAAATATCTGAAGTTAGTGAAATAGCGTAAAAAAACAGGACACAAAATAAATGTTTTGGGCTTTCCAAAACACAGTCCAACATTCTTCTCATCTTAGTTCCTTGCCAAACAATGAAAGCCCTCTTTTCCTGAAAATGACTGCATAATTTAAATGTTTTCCTTCTTTTATTTTTTCCTCAGTGAGACAAAACAACAGCAAAGGAGAGTTCTCATACAAAGTCATATCTTTTTTTTGTTTTAAAAGATGGAAAAAACAAGGGATATTATGGTCACAAAAATATATCTAGAAGGCACAAATTTAGAAATTTGTCAGCAGTGGTGATACAGAATTAAGTAACCTTAGAATTTCATTTCCAAAAATTGCTGTTGTCTTGTGGGTCAAGAGTATAAATCCCCGAAAAGCCCAGTCATTTTTAAAACCACACACAAGGCAGCCTTATAATCATTGACTGATTCTTGCACTCTGTTGATGGAAACAATGAGATAAACCATGAAAATAATGCCCTAAAGATTTCATGCTTGAAAAGACAAAGACAGAGAGAGAGAAAGAAAGTTTCACTTTGCATTTGATTTTTCCACCCAACTTTGCAGGAGTTCAGGGTTCGGACATATGGTGGAGTATGTGCAATCAGTAAAGTGACAGCTACTCTTTCACCCTTGGGCAGCTAATGGAAATGTAGCTTGTTTATAAGCCAAATTCTAAAAATAGCAAGTGTTTCTTTTAACATGGCAGAATAGTGTGACTCATGCATCATTCTGACATAAACATGACATCTGTTGCAGTCAAGTCATTATGTCCAAATCCTGAAGCCAGATGCAGTTTGACCATTTTCAAAACTGCTTATCAATCTATAAAAATTATTTGAGTATCAGTAGAAAAAATAACAGCAATCTGGAGATAATTTCCCAAATATTGCATGTGCTGGTTTTATTAGGACCTGAAACCTGAGCTATTAATTCAATCAGTGAAGTTATAAATAGGTTAAAAACAACCCACAATCTCTCATGTCATGCTGTTATATAAACTTAGATGCCTGGCCATCCTAATAGCTTATTTTATGGTTACTGTACAGAATTTCATGGGGCACCTATTACTGCCATAGTACAGGACAGGACACTGAGTAAACAACTAGCAGCCTCTTTGCCTAACCTGTCCATCTCTAAAATGGAGGTGAGGATAATGCTTTTTATGTGGCCAATGTCTCCCCTTCCAAGCAGGAGCTTTCAGCATTGGCTTTCCAAAACTCAGGTCTCTAAGATGGCTGTGAGCAGTTATAGCTAATTGCCCAAGATTGCTTTGCAGTGGATGGAAAGAGATAGGCACTTTCAGGGACAGCTTTCTGAGCAAATGAATCACCTTTTTCGAAGGATCTCCAGATGGCTATTAAATGAGTCCAGGTGAAGAGTTTAGACCTGTATTTTTCAGGTTGAAAAAGGGCTGAAGCAGACCAGGGGCAGGGGGAGGAGCCTTGAGGGTCCAATATTGTCCCGGGCTTGGTCAGCATTTTGCATATAAATCACCCTCTCTTTGTACACTTTTGTTATTGATATTGTTGCTGTTACTGTTTGTTTCCTTAGCTCATTGCTGTTTCCAGTAAATTGTTCTTGTCTCTACCTGATCTCTGCCTTTTGTGTCTCCCACTGGAGGGCAGGTAGGGGGGCAGCTTGAGGGTTTCTTTGTAGTGGGCTTATTAAATTGGGGAATACCCTTCCTAAACCATGATATTTGTCCCTCTGAAAAAAGTGTAGATGCACTAAGCAGAGTAGGTTTTATTACTATGCCCACAAGACTGTTATTACTGAGTTGTTTTCAGCAGACTGACATAATGGAGAAATTAATATACAGAAGTACCAACCTTTCATGTGTCCTGTTCCACTTCTTAACATTGTCTGAGCTGTTTCATCGTGTCAAATTTTCACTTCATAAAGATTCTTTTTAGAGAACTTCCTGCCTTTGCAGGTGGAATTTAATAAGTCAGTGAAAGTCCATGAAACTAGATTAACTTCAAAGTAATTTAAGGAGAAATTAAGTGGACTATATTAGCAGTTGTTTTAATTTGGACTGAGCAGCTCAATGCGGCAGTGAAGAGAAGCTCCAATACCCTCCTGCAGAACCACAGACATCAGCCAGTACCATAAAATAAGTACCCAAGCCCCCTGGGCTGGATGTTCCCTGCCAGTTCATTGCCAGGGTGTCAGTGCCTTCTGCCAAGGTCTAAATAAGACATGTAAAACCAAGGTAGGCTGGAATGGATAGGCCATGTAATGCAGGGCTTTCAAGTGCAGGTGGAGCCTGAGAGGCGAGTCCTGTGTTCCTCCTCAAGGACAATTCAGAAATGTGTGTCCTCAAGTGTAACTTTTATACAAGTAGCCTCAAAAAGTGAGTGTGGGGAAGGTCAGTCTGAAACAGAAAGACTGAAATCTACTGTTTTCGTAAGGAGACATTTAGGAGAGCTGACTCTTATTATGCACTACACAGACCTCTTTTATGTGAGCTACTGTGCAAAGTAATAGGATGGAGTTCTTCAAAGGACTCTCCAAAGTTTCCCAGTATTCTTTCAAAGGTCTTCTAAATTCACTTTCAGAATCTGTAAGATGAAAAAAACATTGAAAACACAGAAAAAACTCTCAGGTTACAAAGTAGATCAATAGAAGTTTTAGAAAAACAAAAGTAAGCAGTCTCCTTATTTACATCTACATACTAATTCTAATCCAATATTTTCTTCATACTTATGTTAAAGTGACAACTAATTCTGTATTTAAGGGAGCAAATCACTCACCATGGGATCATTCTGTGAAGTTCTCAGTCATATGACAAAACTATTTGGCTGGTATCTGTCTTTAACCATCATTCATGCCTACCTAAAATACCAACAGCGGCATTTTGGGTAGCACAGCATTTTTTGACTTAAATATTGGTTATTGAGTTTATGGCAAGTAAAGACCCAAACCTTTCCCTCATCCAACTGTACAGATAACTTTCTGAACCCCACACATGAAGAAGAGCAGCTCCCAGTCCCATTCCCAGTTTGAGGAGCTAAATGCTTTCAGGAAAATTTTTCGCTGTAGAGATGAAAAAACAATAACAGCACCAACAACCAAAAAAAAAACCCCATTACATAGTAAATAAATTCAAGCCCAGAAAGAAAAGGTGTTTGCACTCTTCCACAGTGCTGCATCTTGTTAAATTTTCTGGATGATGCCTTTCAATGTCTCTTTTTTAGGAAAATTATTGTCGCTTCTTATTAAATCCATACTAGTTTTTCTGTCAGGCTCACAGCCACTTTCATGACACCTAGCTCACCAAGGTAAGCATTTAACATTATTTCCATCATCTCCTGGAGTTTTCTGTCTGATGGAAATTGTGCAACTGCACACAGGGGCTAGATTATAGAGAGAGTAGGGTTATAGGAAAAATGGACTAATAAAATTTTCAGGTCAGAAAGATGAAGGAAGTAAGGAAGAAAGTGGTGATTACTGGTGGTTTGGAGTGCAAGAGGACTGGGACCACAGGGCACATCCACGTGGATCTGGGGTCCAGATCTATGGCCTTCATTCAACAAGGAGGGGGAAAATATAAAACCATGTGGGCAATGAAATTTAAAAACTGCAGCCACTGTAGACCAGCCCTTCTTTCCATTGTCTGCAGTGCCTCCAGGGACAGTATTTGATCACTACTTTTATTTGTGTTGGAACTTTGTTCACCTTATCTGAAATATTAATAACTAGCAAGCGATCCTGAGGATGCTTGAGTCTGAGGTGTTAATTAAGAGAGTGAAATGAAATCTCATCATCTAATAACAATTCACCAGGAAGTCTCCTGTGTCCACACAGGTTCTTCTAACAAAAGGAAAGGATTCATCCTCTGTTCTTCTACAAACATTTACTGCTTTGTATTTTCTGACACATAAACCCAGTGAGAATTTGGTGCTAGAAAAAAAGTATTTTCATGATCCATATTTGGAAAATGCCATATTCTTTCCAATCCTTTGCATTTTATCAAGCAACAATATTTTTTTAATTTCCCTTATCTAATTTATAAAAATAGTTCCTTAAAATAAAATTACTGGCAATGATTTTCTTGCAACCCACTGTTAACATGATTTGCTTCATTAGGAATGATTAGCAGAAGTCCAATCGTTGCTCAGTAAGCAATAAAATCTAATTTATCACTTCAATAATACGACTTTGCGGGACGCCGAACAGTGGGAAATTTTTAAATCGGGAGAAAAAGAACACATTTTCCTCATAGAGACAATGACTGAAACTTTCAATGTCATTTCTGTAGAAAAGAAAAACATAAAAATACACTTGAATTGGAGGGCAATTGTAAAGCGTAAGTATCCCAGATGTCTTTTTTCTTTGATGATTATTAGTCTTTTAAGATTGCAGATATTGAAGAAAAGTGCTTGTCTTTCTTTTATTGACCAAACTACAAGGAGATATTTTATTCTGTGAAAGCAAATCATCCAAAATATTCAAATTTAAAATTAATCTTCTCTGCGTTCATGTGTCATCTAGGAGCATCTCTTTTCTCATTTTCCTGACATGAGTGCCTGAGGATGTATAAGGTTTATGGTTTTACAACAACAAAAAATTAAAAATTGGAAAAAAAATGAAACCGTGAAGTTTTTCTAAACAGATACTGAAGATTCTTGTCAGGAACATAAAAAAATTCCAAGCTCCTTATGTTGCTACTGAAAGAGAAATGTGTCTCCTACCTGAATCAGAAGAGGTCATAGTAAACAAGACTTGGCTACTGTGCTAATCTGAATAGAATTTTAATTTCATGAAAAGCATTCAGAAACACTATATATTATTATTCATCTAGGATTTATTTGAAGTGGAGAGTTTTATTGCTATGAGTGTGTTGGTTTATTTAAAGTGATACCAGTCTCTCAGCATGGAATAAAGCACTGATCCTGGTATATGTTGGTTCAATATATTGATATTTTCATGCAGCCGAGCACTAGAAGAAGCAAAATGTAACAGTTGCCAACACATTACATTTCTATCTCCTAAACCACATACAACCACTAATAAGTCACTGCAATTGCCATCAAGTTTAAGATAGTAGTTTCTATATTAAAGTTACTATTAGTTAGATTTTTTGCCTTTTGTCTGTCCCTGATTTTCAAAGGTGTATTGAGCTGTAGTTCATGTTCTGTGAGAAAGGGGCAGGGTAACATGAGAACTTTTGGATCTTCCTTCCCAAATGTGACAGGATCTGTAATAAAGCCAAGACCAAACATGCTCTGCCATTACAGAGGAACTGAGGGTGCAGGGGTTGCCTCTGACCAGGCACTCAGGGAGAGAAGAGTGAGGGATGCAGAAATAGGGAAAGGGAAGAAAGGAAGGAAAGGAAAGAAGCCCTCCTCTTCTAATCTTTTGTCTCTATTTTCTTCCATATCCTCTGTCCTGCTCAGAAGATGTCTTTCTGAACTTGAAAATTATTAAGAAAAAAAGAATATGTGATAAGAGTGAAATTTGGAACAGGTCAAGAAGCACCAGCTTAGTTTTATTAGAAACTCAACTAAGACAAACTGTTGGAAATGCTTCTGAGACCCAGGCTGGGGAAGAGGAGCAGGAAGAAATAACTGGGGTGAAGGGAACACCTTTGGTGTGAAAACTTCTACCTAAATTAGAGAATCAAAATCCTGAAGATAATAAGAAAAACCTTCACTCCCACTGACTGCCCTTTGACTGGTTAACACAGTGCATTGCTACTAGGGATACTGAAAAATTTAGTCCTTAACTTGAAAGCCTTTGTCCTAAGAGCAAGATTTGAAAATGAGAATAAGTCTGCCCAGGAAATCCAGCCTTCTGCATAGCTCGGGGAATGGGTAGTGATTGTTCTTTGATGTTCAGTCTCTTGGAAGGCAACTTAGATCACATTTGTCCTTCCTCCTGCCTGTGGCATTCACTTCTAAGAGAGTTGGCCTGCTTAAATTTTAGCTTTGAATTAAGAAGTTCAGTGAAGGAGCTTTAAAATTTGTTCCCAATCTGACTTTGAAAGTCAACGTTCAGCTTCAAAAGGAAATCTAGCTGTCCATGAACACTTCAAGCCAAACAGCTAGGCAATGCTGCAAGAAGAAAAAAGGGATTTTGGCTTATTTTTGTGTATATGGAGAGAAGAAAGGAGGAATCAAATAAGAAAGTGAAGAAGGTAGGGAAATTTTGGGAGAAAATATATAAAAAAAAAAAAGAAAGGGAAAAAACAAAGGGAAAAAATGCTGTGATAAATACAAAATGAGCTGCAAAACAACCATAAGAAAAAAAAGCTAAGAGGATACACTAAGGTGTCCACTTTGAGGCACAATGTATCAAACTGCCCTTCACAGCAGTAACTTGGTTCGTCTTTGTGGAAAGCTGCAGTAGAGTGAGAGCAAAGTGAAGAATTTATTACCATTTTCTCCTTTTCCTCAGACAGTTCTTGCCCTGCTCTTCTCTTACTACTAAAACACTACATGACACTTTGGTAGAAGACTAGCTATTTATTGCCTCCCAGGTGGGTTGT
Organism: Melospiza georgiana; assembly: GCF_028018845.1. Lineage (NCBI taxonomy): Eukaryota > Metazoa > Chordata > Aves > Passeriformes > Passerellidae > Melospiza > Melospiza georgiana. The sequence continues at coordinate 72,991,389 of NC_080431.1, forward strand.
TAACATTACTTTTAACCTGAAATACTCTGAATCACCAACCTCTTACCCAGAAAACCACCTTCTCTGTGCACCTTGACTGCTCTCCAAATGTGCCACAAGTTGGATGTGTTCTCCAAACCATGAGATGGACACCTCACATTTTATAACAGCTTGTCCTTTGTGAGGGTCATCCTTCTGCTGACAGCAGGGAGCCCTGCAGAACATTTGCAGCAGCTGGAAACACATTAGTCTGTTCTGTGCTTCTGGGTTATTCCCGATGGATGTAACTAAGCAGATGGGTGATTGGAAGAGTGTGAAGACATTTCTTAGTTTTGTATTTAATGGGTGTTTATGCAGTTGGAAGAAATCAATACAGTAAGCATATATATACTCAAATATAATACTCAAATCACTAAATATTTCATCCCAAATACTATACCCCCAGCTAAAGATTTTTCCAGCTGGGATATCACTTCTTGAATACTCGAATAGTTAGCTATCTCAATATACTTCAGAGAAATACAGAACAAGTGCAGAATTAGGATTTTTCTTCCAAATGATCTCTGTGTAGTCTCATCCCTTCTCATCAACATGAAATAAGACCTAAAATTAATATGGTGAAAGACTTGATGGTTACTATAAGTACCCCATGTGGCACTGCCTGAGCCACTTCAGCCATGAAAGAAGCAGATGGGTTGGAGGTAGCGCCCAATGAGCACAGCAATGTCACTTCTTGACCCAAATGCAGCATTCATTCTGGCAGTAATGTGTGTGGGTCAGCTTTAACTTGTGCTCCTGCTCTTCTTCCCGCACAGTGCAGGCACATTGTGAGCTGTGGAGCACAGTTTTACATGTGTCCTGTCTTGGGGACTATTTAGAAATGCTCAGAAAAAACACTACTGAGGATTTTCAGAAAGAAGCAGGTATTGCCCCTGTTTTGGCTCTATTGCAATTATCCAAGCCTGACTTTGCAGAAGTTTCCCCAAAGGAAAAGGTGTAGCTAAATCACTAGAACATGAAGAAAATGAAAAATGGTGCCTCTCCTGACAGTGAAAATGAAAGAGAGAAGAGTCATTCTCAGGGGAGCAGGGAATTGAAGAAGGTTTAGGAGCAAGGAGAATTAAATAAATGACAAATAACGCTCCCATACTCATCCACCACAGACCATGGGCAGCATAGGAAACAACAGAAGCATCAGCACAGTGTGAGGTGACAGGTGATCACCCCGTGAGACAATGGTCAAATCAGTTTCTACCACAGTGTGACAAGGAAAAAGAGATATGCAATGGAAAATAACTACAGAAAATCACCTACCCAAGCACAAAATACATAATTATAATTTTTTTTACTTTTAAAATTTTTTGTGAAAAAAATAATATTTTTATTTTAAATATTTTTCTTGTCTCAAAAAAAAAACCTCCAAGTTTTTTTTTTTAATTTGGAGCTAAATTAAAACATAGATTTCATCCCATTTTATGTTATTTCTTGGCAGCAGGCAAGTAAAAAGATTTCAAGATGAATATTTTGTAACTTCAGCTATGTCATATTTAAACATGAAATCTGTAAGTAATTAAATATAGAAATTTCTTTATTAAAATTGAACAATGGTAGCTATGGAAAATCAAAGTCAGGAGTCTTTTTTTCCTTAACAAAATAGAGTATTAAAACATGATTGTGTTTTGCAATACAAAATGACTGAAATGTAATTATCTTCCATGAACCTTTCATATCTCTCCTTTCATACTTCATCCCAGTACTTTTCCATTTGTATTTTTAATAGCACCATATTAATGGAGCTCCAATTATTTTTAATCATCATCATCATCTGAATAATTTACCTAAAGTCTTTCAGTCTTATTTTCCTGTTCAGACTATTTATAAAGCACATGCAAATGCTCTGGAAATTGAAGAAATACCCCACGTGCTAAGAGCTAAGCACAAATATCTTATAACTGTGTGTACATAAACAAAGATTATAGATATTTGAGGAAATGTGTTCTTCAAGCAAGTCATTCACAGAGACCTACCTTCCAAATGATAAAACAAGAGAAAATAAAGAGGGCTTTTTACCTTTTTGCTCATTTTCATTCTTGTACACGTTACCCAGAGGACTGAATAGCTGGTTTCTGTTTCCTGTTGCATAAAGGCAGGGAATGTATTTGGCACAAAGAGCTCACAGGACATGGAGGTGGCTCATCATCCACACCTCCTCCTCTCCCCCAACATGGAAATCTCTCCGCAGTATAAGCCACCTTTAATATTTTCCAGGGAAGACATTGATAGAGCCAGAAATGGGGCAACAAAATTTTCATGTTTCCAGGAAATATGCTTTGCACTGTGCCACCATATTTTCTTTCTTCTGGCTTCAAGCACTATTATCATCAAGAAATGAATGTTTAAGTTCAAAATAAAACACATTGATTGCCAGCTTGCAAGTCTGGCATAGAGAAGTAAAAGTATTTTCGGCTTCACCTTGCCCCGAAAGAGGAGATGGATCTCAAATACGGTGATGTCTGAAACATCACCTTGGCAAGTGTTCACAGGAAAATCAAAATTTCAGCTGGACTGTGTAATTCTGCAGGCAGACCTGATGGGAAAACACAGGCAGCTGTGGGCCTGATCTCCCAGGACTACATATAGCTTTGAAACTACCATAGAAAAGGACTGACTCTCACTACCAAGTATTGGAGATGAAAAATCTTATTTGCCACAATCCACAGAGCATTATACCATCACTTCTAACTGGGTGCCAACATTTTCTGCAGAAGAGAGAGGTGCAAAGTTTGAGACTTGCAATAGATTAAGGGAAGAAAACACCCAAACATCCCTGGAAATGACCAATAATGGCCACAGTAGCCCACAAGGACATAAGTTTACATCCCTAGTCAGGAACATTCTGTCAAAGCTGGCACAAAATGCAAGGGCCTGAGCAAGGCAGGAAAGGCATGACCACATCAAACACACTTGTAGTCTCTACTGCAGGAGATCAAAGCTCATTTCTTTAAATAATAGTACCAGGCCAGATCGTTCTCAAGCTTTATTTTGAAATCCAGCAAACTTCTTGAACCAAGGGAGCACATGGCAAGGAAACATAAAAAATGCACAAGTAAAAATATGCAATAATTATCCCATTTGTGAATTTAAAAAACACATTAAATTAAATAAAAAAAAAAAAAGGAATATAATAGGACATGTCAAGTTTCCCCAGACCAAGAGACAGTGACATATAAAGCCTTTTTATTATTAACAAGCCCCAGGCCTACTCAAACTACTGTATTTGGAAACTTCAACCTGTCTTGTCTTTACCATCAATTTACAATGAGTTTTTACTGACAACCCAGGTGAAGAACTCTTCTCTTTTTTTCCTAGCATAGCTTCTACCTTTGCCTTGATTACAATTCTGAGGGCAAGGACTAGCACAGACAGGAAACTGTAATGATAAACAATCACAAATTTCAAACTGAAGATTGAAAAAATTTCTATAAACTTCATCTCAGAATAAGTTATTAGATGAGGATAAAATTTAGATAGCTATTCCAAGATATATATTCTGAAATTTGTCTGATTACAGACATGATGAATGGAATGAGAATAGGTTTAGAAAATTTAATTTGAAGTCCACTGTTTTCAGAGCTCTTGAGGACTAGAAAACTAACTTGAACTTAAGAGAGATTAATTATAACTATGCTGTTGTAAAATGAAAATAATATTTACATTTTTTATCATTTTGGATTTACATGTTGGAACAACCTGTCAGGATTCATTCTGATTCAGGAATAAATGCATCATGTATGATGTTTGGGGGGGGAAAAAAATTACACCTATTTGGCAGAGATGGCCATAAATTTTCAGTGCTTATTCTTCATTATATGAGTTCTGCTGTTCTTCTAACGTACATTTTATTCATAAATAACTACTGAGATTTCACATGTGCCACCACATTACATCTTATTAGAGTCAAACAACTAACAATAGTGAATTCTATTCCCTGGAAGGGAAAATGGTAGAAAACTGGAAATGACAGAAGAGATATTTCTGTCCAGCTCTCTTTTTGCTCCCTCTCTCAGTGGAGTTCAAGGCACTGTGCTCATTAAACCTCTGTCTTATAGTAAAAAATATATAATATTAGTTTTACAAACACTTCACATTATTAATAAATAGAGAACAGAAAAATCTTTTATGAATGCCCCATTGTGAGGAATGTTTTTGGGTTGGTCAGGTTCCTGATCAGGCTACAAAATATCTTTTTTCTCCCTTGACAAGGTCTGTTTGACAATGGTGGAAGGTTGTCCTTCAAGCTAATAAATCACACAAATGCAAGCACAGGGAAGGTCCATGTGTTCTCTGCTAGATATTTCTAATCAGCATGACACTTCAAATAAGTTACTTTGTGCAGCACAAAAATGACCTTGGATTATTACTTTGACTCGTATTTTATGTTGTCAGCCTGCAGAATTTTAATTAGAATTGAGAGTTCAGGAAATCACTATATTAAATCCATTGGCTTCTTACAACCCTGAAAATTATTGTAATTTAAGCAATATCAGAATAGGAGGGGGGGATTTAATGTATCCTTTTCAGGAAGTTAGGTCCACGTTATTTATAATAGGCAGGGGGATACTTGTAATTAATTTTCCTCTCAAAGTATTCACTTCTGACTGGACCCTTTAAGAATCTGAAAAGCCTTCTACAGCTGTCACTGCAAAAACAGAATGGCTATAGAATTAATAGAGCAAATGTCCTGTCCCTTTTCTGTCCACAGGGCTGAATGTGTAACTCCCAATCCTTCCTGTTTTGGGGTTCAAATCTGCAATTCGTTTAAGATGCCGTTTTGTAGAGGTTGGAAGGTAATGACTGAATCTTTTCTTCCTTGATATGATTGTTTTCAATTTTACAATGTTTTACAATGAGCAATCCCAGTAAACTCCTATCCCTTCAGATAAAAATTGGTGTGAGTTCCTTTATGCTTTCCAGTACATTCCATGGGAATTCAAGCATTATCAGAGTAGTCCAAAATGCTGCTAGTCCAAAATTCTGTGCTTGACAAATACTGTGGCCAGCTGTGGTAAGAAACCCTGCAGGCAGCCAGCAGTGGAGAATATGCACCAGGGACTCTGACCTCTGAAAAATTAAAAATCGAGACATGTCTCATTAGTATCCTGTGCTTATTCCAACTTTGTCTCTTCCCTGCATAAATCCTGGAAGGAGTAAACCTGCCCTTCTCATAGCTTCCTTTAAAAGCATGGTCTTCTTGTTGTCCATTATAACAATTTTGAATTACCTTATGATCCTGAAAAAGGATGAGGTTTCATTTTTTAAAAACCACCTAACTCTTCTCTGACTTTTAGCTTCAGCATTATATAATAATGAGTTCTACAGATGAGTTGCAGGTTGTGGGAGAAAGTAGAAGTGTTTCTTCAGTTTTTCATCAACTTTTTAAATAACATCGCGCCAGGGCTGGTTTCAAGCATCTGTACCCAAGGTATATTTCTGTGTGTACAAAACATAGTGTTTGGTTTCCTCTCCTTGTATTGTTAGACACATAATCTTTTTTTTTCTTAAGACAGAAATAAACCAAAAATTTCCTGCAGCAGGAAACAAAGTTTAAAAAAATCATTCTCCTTGGCTACTCGGACTTTCTAATTCCAATGCAAAGGTGCTCCTTTTCTGGGAATATAGCAATTAGCAAATTAACAGCAAAAGAGGAACAATGAAGGATGGTTGTGTGTGTCTTCTGGCAGAAGGTCATTCCCCATTCGCAAGAGCTTGCTAGGGCACTCAGCTCTAGCCAGATTCATTTCTTTGTTTTATTAACAAAGACAGGCAAATGAAGAGGAAAATGTTTCTTTGTTAAAGGTACAGACTACCATTATAAACCAGGTCAGTATTTCTACACTGTCTTCCAAATTGTGTCTAAAAATATCCTTTTCCTTTGTGTATATATATTGTTCTGTGGTGTTGTACCTAAGACAAAGGGTTTTGTCAAAGAAAAATTTTGTTAATCTTGAAGTTTCAATCTATTTTTTTATTTCCCAAGAAAAAGGAACTTTGCTTTTATCTCTTAACTGCTTTCTTGCAGCCATTACAAAAATATTAGAAATTAATTTGCTTTTCCATTGCCTCAGGAACTAGATAAGTTCCTTTAAAGTTTCAGTACTGCCTACGCTCAAAAAGTGTGTGTACGGCTGGGAAGATACGGGCAGGCAAGATATTACAGTCCACTGACCATTTTTCTGAAAGGCTGTAAGAATTGGTGGGAAAATAGAAAGCAGTCATTTTGACATTAATTGACATCAATTGGAGAACACATAGATCAAAAGGAAATACTTGAAAAGCAGTTCTAAGAACAGTCAGAGCGGTTTCTTCTTCTGCAAAACAAAGCCAATCTGATTTGTTCCAATTATTCAAAGCTGTGCAAGATGTGAGCAAATCTTCTGGATTTGTGAACTTCTGAGACTACCTTCTAGGTTCATAATAAAACAATTAAACTCTATGAATGGATTTGTTAAAATGTAAATAATCTGAAGCAATTGTTTTTGTAGACTAAGGCCAAATGGCAATGTGAATAAGAGGTTGCAATCTTCAGCCACTGAACACTTGCAGATTCTGGTTGTGTTTAATCTACAGGGCACCTGCTAAAGGTACTACAGTTCATTAAGCTATCCTTGCATTCCTTCTGTTATGGAAAATGAAGAGCCTTATTTTCTTCCCAGTCCAAACTACTTTGCCCCACTCCATAAATTTTTTGAAGGTACCAGGTTATTCAGAAATTAAATGCTGCATGTTACCGTGTATAAAATATGTTGACAATTATTGAGTTAATATCACAATACCTAGAGCACAAATCTTATGAGGAGCAACTGAGGGAGCTGGAGGTATTTTGCCTTGAGAAAAGGCCCAAGGGCGACCTTCTCAATGTCTACAACTGCCTGAAATGAGATTGTAGCCAGGTGGGGGTTGGTCTCATGTGGTTGTCATTATTAGTCCTTCTTTTGGTCTTCAGGAACACTGTGAAAGTGAAAAGAAAGTTAAAGCACCAAATATCACTGTGAACTTCTATGAGATTTACACATAATCTTTTACTGTGTCCTGGGTGAAAAAAATGTTACTACATCCATTTATCTAACCAGTCTCAGTTCCTAATTCAGCAAGACTTGTAAAACCACTGACTCATTCAGCAGCCTAGTTCAGAAGAGCATATGAGGGCCCTGTGGCTCAATCCCTGCTCAAAATAGGGGCAGAGTTTCCAGGGTCTTGCCTGTTCAAGGACCTAAAGAAGGACTATTAATGATAACCATTTCATAACTTTAACACATATTTCAAACCACAATTCCTTTCAAAGTGTATTGTCCTTCTTATATTTAGTTTCTAAATTTACTTATTGTCTTTTTTTCTCATGTTCTGAAAATAATTCAGAATCAGAATTACCTGGCAGTGCTATAATTAACATAATTTACAATCATCTTCCTTTCCCCACCAGCACTCAAATAATATACAAGGAAAAATGAGAGCACTTCAGGATACTGTAAGCATTATTATAGTGAAAAATTCACCTAGAGCTAAGTCTATTAAGGAGTCAAATGCCCGTATCCTAACTAAGAGTCTTTGTGCGTAACAAAGTCCAAAACTTATTATCTCAGACTCCAATCACTCACATGCTAGGCCATGCTACAGCACCAATGAAACAGGAATAAAATTTCCTGCACATCTGCTCCAGCCCAGGATTTCCTCATCTGAGGGTGTCAGAGAAATAACCCTGCAGAGACACAATCGAGGCAGTGACCATATTCCCCAATTCCCCACTACAGTGGATACTGCAGACTGTTTCAGGGACCAACAGCCAACCAAATCCACAGCAGAAAAGAGGTGTTTGCCTTTTCCAAAACAACCTATGGTTAAGACGTTCTCCTCAGAAGCTAAAGGTCTGTCTCTTTTCTCCCCTGAGGCAATTGGTCTAAATCACCCTGTTCAGTGTAAAAGTAGAGGAAACCTCTTTTGCTATCATATAAAAACTGTTCTTCTTTTATGATATAATTAAGTATTACTGAGACACAAGACAAGTATGAAAGTAAGCACATCTCTTTAATAAAGTGTTTAGAGGGATTCTTTGACAAAGGCAATACAAAAACTCTATTCCCTCCTCAACTAAAACATAAATCCTACTTCTCCCTTTTTATTGACTGGGAGCATATTTGGGTTGCATACCATTTTAGGTTGTTCTCCCATAATGATTCCAGTTCCTACCTTGACTCATCCCGGTTGTAGAAGGACTAATGCACTGTTTTGGTCATACCTGAAGATGCAAAGTGCTCCTTCACATGGACTGCCATAATTTCCATCAGTTTCTTCTATTGCCTTCCTATCTTCACATCATTGACTTTGACCAGATTCCCTGACTGCGCGAAACCAGCCAGGACACATTCATGATGCAAAGCAAGCTCCCATGGCCTGGCGCTTTATTGATAAAAACAAATTTACAAGGCATTTTAAATATGCAGCAGGTGCCAACTATTTTGGTGTTGTGAACTTCAGTTGCAACTCCTGCTAAATGTAATCTGCTCATTTCATATTTGAAATGAGCTAAATGAAATATATGTGATATAGCTAAATCAATGAAAGCCTGCTTGAGCAATAACCTTGGAACTAAGAAACAATCTGTTACAGACAGATTGTTTTTATGCTAAATTTGTGTAAGTGTATAATTGGCATATTTTTCAAATGCATTCTCCCATTTTCTCTAAGCCAGACATAACACTAGGTTTGTACTACCTTATTTAGGTGTCTAAGTTAACAGCAATTTTTCATATTTTGTTCAGGAGGATTATTCATGACTTAGAACTAGTTTCCAGACTGACTGACCCTCAGTCCTAATGAGGGAATGGATGAGTATAATTGCAATGTGGGTATTAGGCAGACTGCCCATTTAAAATCTTTAACTCATCTATCAAAACTGCTGCTCCCAGGTCATCATGCATCAGTGGAATCAACTTTTTTCTTCCTCTTTTTTGCTGGAACTTTATTAAATGAACTCTTCATCTAACTTTGTTAAGCATACCTCATCATATGAGTTAGTAGTCTCATGTGACACTCTCAAAATTAAAGCTACATGTTGTCTCTTCACAAGAGAAGCCTGTGTATGTTTGCTGGTTTTGGCTGAGCTGGAGTTAATTCTCTTCATAGATTGTGTAGTGATGTGTTACAATAAAGCAGCCAGGACTCAATTTCTTCATGCAGGAAAAGCCAATTTTTTATTCAGATAACTCATTTTTATACACTTTTCACAGACCATGTTCAACTCCAATTGGCTGGTAGCTTTCTTGCCACAAAATTCATTGGTTAGAATCAAAGTGTTCAATTCAAGGTGTTGTTGTATGTACATGCTAAGACTCTCTCTTTTACTTAAGTGTTAACATTTTTCCTTTGTGCATTCTCATGGGACAGATTTCTTGTTTATTACAGGTGCAAATGATTTTCTTAGCAGAACAGCTTGCTGTGCTAACTCCTTTCATTGTTATATTTTTTCACGTGGAAAGTTAACTAGCTGCACTTAGAAGAAGTAACAGGCCAGCTGGTAATTTAGCAGAGCAAGGCCTGATTTTATAAGGCCTTTCTTTTATAATATCCCTACCTGTATGCAACAGTGACACATGCTGTATTTGTATTCCGTGCTTCTAGGTGCTCTTGCAGAACAGCTTGGGCTGTCAAATTAATAGCACAATTTCTGTCCCTCACCGGCTATGAAAATTGAGGACAATTCCACTCTTAAACCAGGAGACACTATTTGCTGGGGGAATCTGAGGAAGCAAACTTAATCTAAGTTTCTTTCTCTTCTGTCTGTACCTCATACTTTTGGACATCCAGCTGTCTTCATAGGGATGAAAATTAAAGTAGCTCCCACATAAAACTATGTGTTTGTATGAGTAAAACAGAAAGGGGATAAAATTTGCAGATCTATATTTCATTTTCTAATGGAATTTAAATCATCCTAGGAACTTGGAGCGGTACCAACAGTCACTTCATTACCTGCCTAAGTGTAATATTCTCCTGTATGACATTAGCCCCTAAGCTCTCAGTGTGTCACTCCTCATATTTCAGAGGTGAAGCCATCGTGTCAGGCTGCCCCAGGTGCTACAGAGGAAAATAACTTCCTTCACACTATAACTGAGGAAAAATTTCTGACCATCTCTTTTGGTCTCAAGATGAATGTATTATAATTGATATGCTGTGTATCACATAACATTTCCTTGCAGCTTGTTTCCCTTGTATTTAATCTATTTGGCTAAGGTGTGTTTTCCAAACAGCATCCATCTCAACCTGAAGACTTCAAGTGATAAATACAAGATTCCCCAGACAGTTTGTTTTTGTGCTTAATTGCTGTCATTGTTAAAAATGTGAGACTTCATTTGAACATAAATATGCCTCCTTTCTTCTGGCATAGAATTGGTTTTCATTTAACTTTGTGTCCTAGACAAAAAAGTAATTTTATACAAGACATTTCCCCCATTAATTTACTTATACAGTGATGTGACTCTTCCATCTTCTTTCTGATGTATGAAATAGGCTGAGATCTTTTAGTCTCTCACCACAAGGTATCTCCTATGTTTTTGCATCATTTTAAGGACTCAGTAAATAATAGTTCCTATGACCAACAGGCAGGGTCATGTTTCCTTACTCCTTGTTAACTTCTTTCCCTGTTTCCTTTGGCTGAATGGCATGGGCAAACAGTGTAATTATTGAAAATCCTAGCCTACAGCATGCTTTTCTCTTATTTTCCTCTTGTTTCTAGTTCAAGCCAGGCTTGAGACTTGAACTCCAAAGGAAGCTATTTTTCTTTAAACAGAGGCAAAGGCAGTGGTTGCCAAGCAACAAGAGCCATAGGAATTTTTTTTCCTGAAAATTTCTTCCTCCTACTCAGATTTTTCCCATTTTGGAAGCTTATAGATACAGAGGATTTGCATGGAAAAGCAGCACCTAATGTCCTTTGAATCAAAGCAATAATCAAAGACCTAAGACTGTATCACTAGAGAGCTCAGAAACATCTGAAATTTAATGCAGTCACATTTGGCTTGGTGGCAGTCAGAATACTCTGAATTTTTAATGCTGTTTTACCTATCTCAACATTAGCCAGAAAATAAGACTCGATTCTTGAGACCTTATAGGTACTACTCAATACTGAATTTTGATTATCCTGACGTTTTTTTTATTCCTATAAAGAAGCCATAGTGCTTAAGTAGTGGTATCACTACAGGACTCTTATGTGTACCGAAAGATGAAAAAGTGCAGTTATGCCATTCCACAGATGGACAATTAAACAATTACATGTTTAAACTCTGTCATTTTCATTGTTCCTAATTTTTTCAAGATAACTGTTCAAGTATTCCTGTATTTCGAGGGCCTTTGACTCCAGAATACCCACGCAGCCTTCTGTCCCAGCAGGCTTTGTTTCCTTCAAAATCTCTACGTTCCCCAATCTCAGCTGAAGCAATACTTGTGCCTGTAGGGTTATGGAAACACTTTACTGCAGCAAATTAGGCACTTGCAATTCAAGCAAACAAGCAAATAGAAGATTTTAAAGACTTAAAGGCCCTAAAGAGATGTCAAACTGTCCCTAAATAGTCCAGCCATGGCCAATCTGCTCTACAGGCCAAAATCTTGAAAAAGGTAGACATAAGCCACTCAGTGCCATCACACTGCAGCCAGGGATTGCTTGCTTTTGACATACTGTCTCATTAGATAACCAGAATGTCAGTGAAAGTCAAAAAATCAGTTTTCATGCCAGGGATCCTCTGTGCTAAATGATTTGTTGAATATCACGCTAAACTTCTCACTGAGGCATGGCAGAATAGTGACTTGAATTCAGGTGCACAGAGCCCCAGTGAAATGAAATAGCAAATTCTTGACATCCCTTGCTAGCCTCAGCTACCCGTGCTGGCTGGGTGGTCAGGGAATTTTGCAGGCACTGCTCCTTTCTAATCCCATTAAAACTCTAACCATGATTCTGACACTCCTCTGCACAGTTCAGCACAGGAAACATCCAGATATTGCCTTCACAATAACCCAGTTGCATTTCACTCTACAGGGACAATCAGCTCTTGTAGGACATGATTTCAATTCTGCAGCTATAGAAAAATTTCATTAATTCTCAGGAAACAAGCTGTCTCCTGAAGGTCATATTCCCTGAAGTCACTTTGCAGACACAGCTGGAACTACAGTGAGATTTCTGCCTTCAGCACTGACTACACTGAATACTGGTTTAAGAGAAAGTAACTCTATTTAAACAGCAAGTAGAGTGCATTGTCATGAGGTGAAAAATTATTTTGTAGAAACAAGTTTTTTAGGAGAAGCTTCATCTTTTTTCAGCCCCAGGTGAGTTAGCTGGGAAAGTAGATGGCCTTCATCCAATATGATAAAAAGGAATAAAATCCAAGACAGACAGCATATAAGTGCTGTTAGTCCAGCCTCATTAAGTTAATCAGTTACACAAAGAAGGTTGCTTAGTGGCTTTGGGGGATTGGCAAGGGAAGAGACAACAGCGACAGCAAGAAGAAAACATGATTAGTGATTGTGCAATAGAATGTGGGCAGGAATAAAAAGACCTCAATGAACTCCAGAACTGGTGTTGCTGCTGAAACCATAATTCGAATAATCCTGTTGTTATTAATTCCTTTTCTAGTCTTTCTTTAGAAGTCATTCTTTGGAATTCTGATGCATTAGGAAGTGCAATGCTTTTCCACTGCAGGTTTCTCTCCTTCACCAGTTCCCAGTGTGCGTTCTTTCTGATGTACAGTGGTTGTTAGTGTCACCCTCCCATTTTCAGGAGGGCATTTTGTGCACTGCATGACATTTAGCAAATTCTAGAGTAAAAGTGTATGAACTATGTGTTTTGCTGGTTGTGTTGCAAGAGTGCTAATTGTCATGGCTGTGAAGATGCCTTGGTCACTACAACACTGGTTTTGGTATGTGCTGTGCTACAGCAGGGTTGCTGCTGCTCATGAGCCTGGCAGATTGGAATATTGCATGAAAGTTGGTGCTAGGATGAAAAATGTCTGAATCTTTTAAAGCAGACTGCAGGGGTTTTGTTTGGTTTTGTTTGCTTGCTTGTTTGGGGTGGGGAGGGTTGTGTGTATTTGTTTGGGGTTTTTTTTAGTGTATGTTTTGGTAGTAAAAAACAAAGGAGAATATTGAGGGATGACAGCAATTCTTACCCCTCTTTCACAAACTAAGGATCATCTGAATTTTCACTGAACAGATGATACATTCATATACTCATAAAAGCAAGATGGAGCCACACAGTTATTGACCATGAGAAAATGTGTGGGGGCAACTGCCTCTGCTTGTGCCTTCCAGTTTACACATCCGAACCAGGAGTCTGGAATTTCCAGAAACTATGTCCAGTCCAGTGAGAAAAATACTCAGATAGTAATGTCTTTCAATTCTATTTTTCTATTTTGTTTTATTTCACGTTATTAATCTGGGTAGAGTTTACTGTTTTCATTTAAATATTTTTGAAAGCATATCGGTTTACTTATTTACAGAAAAAAAAAAAACATATAGGGTATTTATTACTGTTACCCTTTTTAAAGCATCTAATAAAACTGAAGTTATTCTGGGGAACAAAATCAAATCAGTGTAACAATTAGGTGCTTGCTTTGGTCCACTGATGACAGAAAACTTCTAGAAGGGAATACAATGAAAGAACTCCAAAACAAAAGCCTAAACAAATATACATCCATGGTGCATTCTCTGAGTATCTTAGCGTGATACTGCCTATCATAAAGCTGTTTCATGTTTAAAGCTCTCTCTTAAGCCTGACTTGCAACAGGAAACACAGTCACAAATTTCTGCTCTCTGGGACTAGTAGGAATAACTTCTGTATTGCAGTGATAAAATACATGTAATCTTTTAGAAAGAGATACAAGGAAATAAAATTGAAATCTAGCTCACAGCTGCATCTTATTTACATCAGCACATAAGCTTAGATTTGTGTGCTTCCCACTTTCAGTTTGTTCTTAACAAAGCTGCATAGCTGGTGATCAGATAAGTGGGCATGACCTTTGTCCTTGTCTCTGTCTTCGGAGATGATGATGTGATTAGAGAACTCATACAACTTTGTGTCTTCTAGCAGGTCTCACAGTTCCATTCAGATTTACAGCCTTCAGGTCCTCCTGCTCAGAAAGGATTTTCTTCATAAATTGTTTTAGTCCTTCTGCCACCAAGTTAATTGCTGTTCATGTTTTGAAAATGCATTTCCATTTCAATATATTTTTTGCTATCTGTGCTGTTGTTTTGATCAAATGTAGCAACTTATAAATGTAGGTGTCTTTTTTTGTGGTCAAATTAGATTCCCTTTAGAGAGAATGGCGAGAAATTGGTATTTCAGAGTACAGTCCTTTCTCAAAATCTTATGTGGAAAAAAATTTCTAGACAAACAACACCCAAAAGTGTCTTTATTTTCCTTTGACTGTGTATTAACTTATGTTTGCAAGGGCAAGTGTAGATATCTAGCCCAGATGTAGAAATTTAGAAGATTAAGGCCCTAGCCTAAGATTCTGTTGAAAATACATATTTAGAGGCACCTATGTAGAAGTCCATGTTTTGAGATGGGTCAAGGCTCCACTACAGGAACTGAAAATCTAATGCTCACAAAAATTGTTGGTCAAGATACTGCAACCTATCTGGCATCTCCTGCTTCTGAAGGGCATGGGTGGGCAGTAATTCCTATGTCTTCTTATGTGGGCAGTCACCTCACATACTTTATCACAAATAATAGTAGTTCTTAGCATTTAGGCAACTGAATTCACCTCTGAATTAGCTTTCTTCTTTGACTCTAAGGGGATCCTAAGCACAAAGCATGCATACAGATACCTACATTTAGGTTCCCTAATGTGGAAACCAACCCCATTCCTACTGACAGAAATTAGGAAGGGCTAAACCCACCCTGCCTCCCTCCCATCCTGATGATGAATAGATTCTGTGAAGAATTATACCAGTTCTTAACTATATTGTAATCAAGCCATTAAGTGCTTTTTCATTTGGCACACCAGCACTCAGATCTCAGCACGAAGCACTTTGTCACATTCAGAAATATATATATCATAAAAACGCATCATTACACGTACAAGTTTATATAATCATGTACAGTGCACAGGGGATAATGCACAATGCTGAGTACTGGCTCTTGGTTGCAATTTAACACAATGACAATCAACTTCTCTGGGATGATAATGACTTTAGGGTTACTGAGCACATTTTCAACTCCAACACCGAGCCTGCAAGTCATCTAATATATTTGAGGACTTAGTCCCAAATTCATTGTCCTTACTTTAGTTTCACAACTGGGAAGCATAAGCAAGGAGCTCAGCGAGCTTCTTCAGACTGTAGTTACACCCAGGGACTGTGTTTTTCTGTCCATTGGGTATGGGACATTTTGTACTGCTGTTCAGTTACTGTGTGTATAGTTGCTCAGCATAGGTGAGCTAAGTCTTACCTTAAAACTAGGGATAGTCTGCAGCTGATATTTATTTTTGGACTGTCTAGAGATTCAGGGTTAAGGGAACACAGCTGTGGTTGCTCAGCATCACTGCAGTAAAATAATGAAGAATAATAAAGTGGCAATTCTGATGCAGAAAAAGCTCCCATTAAAATGAACTAGGAGCTTGGTTTTGGGTCTGAGGGAGCAAATTAATTCTGACTATTGACTTGGCCCAGAATTAAAAATACCTAGAGTATTGGAAATGGATGTTCTGATTTTCAGGACAATGGGAAAAAAAAGTAATTTGCTGTAACAAGAAGAAATGGATGATCCTGCCATTCAGTATAACACCAAGGGATTGAAACATGAATGTTTCCTAGAAGATAAATTACTGACCACCTACATCTGGGATGTGTGCCTTCATCTGATTTCCCTGGACTTTTCCAAGGTCTCTTAGCTCCCTAGGGTAGGACAAGATGGCTGCTCTCTGCCATTTAGTACTCCAAAGCTGCCAATGGACTTAAAACACAGGTTGTCCTACAAAAAAATCCTGCAGATAGTCTTACACTGCATACTTCTACTTAATCTGATAGTCATAAGCATTAAAATTGTTGGAAGCGATGCTAATTTCTGATGGCTGACTAAAAAAAGAAAGTTTTATGTTTGCAATCAAACAGTCACAAAACCTCAGCTGTATTCTTAGTTCTGATACTGACTTACTTGGTGACTTAATTAAGACCATTATCACTCAATTTTCAGAAGTGCTGAGAGCTGTTGTTTCTATTGACTGTGTCTTTAAAAAGTGGTTGCTTAATGCCATGGAAAATTAAACTACTAATCTTTCCTCATTCCTCTTTCCCTTCTGAACTGAAGATATTTAGTATTTACCTAACCTTCAAGAGTATTTGGAAGGTAAATCCATTAGTGATCCAGAAGTTTGATCTATTCAGTGGATCAATCTGTAAATAAAATAATGATAGAATGTCAGATTTCTGACATATGGCATTTCTTGCAATACCATATTTTCAGAAAACTCTTCAGTCCTACTATTTCAAGAAAAAACAGTGAGCAAAAAATTCCCAGTGAAGTTCTGAGGGATCATAAAAGCTAAAAAATCCTTGATCTATAAATGCTGAGTGTCTAGAAAGTGGACTTATATCAGCCAATGGAGAACAGAAAAGCTGGTTTCTAAGAGCCTCATTTTTTTAAAAAATTGATTCTTTTTCCACTTATTTATACATATTTACTAAGCATTGGCAAACACCTTTTTCCCATTTTAAAAGAACAGAATAAATCTTCATTTACCTTCAAAATTTTAATTGATTATCTTTTCACTGACTTTGTTCTTTATTTCATGTGAAAATATATAGTTTTATGAACATTCTCCTTTTGTACAAATGCCATTAGATTTCTCACTACAGTGAAGAGTATCTGTTATTTTCTATTACTTTAAGTATCACAATGAAGAAAACAGACACGGTGGAGACTCATGGGATATGATGGCTGTTATTGAGTGTGACAGACTGGTTTGGTTGACTTCTAGGAATTTCTAATAAAAGCTCATGGGAATCTGCACCAGGGAGATGGTGCAGAAAAAGAGCAAAGTGAACCCGTGAGACAACGTAGCATTTATTCCCCAAATTCCTAGAGCTCAAAGGCATACCTAATGTGCTTTGAGTGATATGAATGAATAGGTCCAGCTGAGAGCAGACATGCTTTTTTTTTCTTTTTTATTTGAAAATCACTTTTTCTGACTGCAAATCTGGGACTGGTAAAACAATGGCATCAGCAAAAACAAAAGCAGGAAACTTGAGAATTACAGCTTTAGGCATCTTTCTTTAACCATTTCTGCACTGGCGGATCATTCCAATGTCATCACAATAATATGCAGGAGAAAAATGTTTTCTTACTTATTGCACAACTTTTGAACACATTGTTGGTGTACTAGACAGCAGGAAGAGAGGGGAAATAGACTAAAATTTGTCTGGTTCTGGTAGAAAAAGAATAAAAATGCCATCAAGTAAACATTTTCATTAACTTTTTAGTGGTATAGTATTTTTCTAAGTGTTTGCACCAGAGGGATACAGTCAAGTTCTACTCCATTAAAATTTAAAGTTTACAGATTAACAATGCAAATATGCCAAGAAATTTTTATGGATATCTCAAAGCCAGATAGAATGTGATTGCACCTGTATGACACCCATGCCGGCTCCCTGACACAAGGCCATTACACAGTCTGTCCTAGATTCTCAGCAGAGCAAGCAACATGCTTTAGTCAGCAGGAATGGATCTGTGTTAAGAATTCTAGAAGTGAAAACTGATTAACTTGGGGAGGAGAGCACAGTAGCACTGAGATCCCAAGCTTCTACCTAACAAATCTACCATTACAACAAATCTTGGGTGATTCGGGCTGTAGTCACAAAATAGTCAAAGAGCCAATGGATGGATTTCTTCAAGGTACTGAAAATATTCTGGGACAAGCTGTTGAAGCAGGTCAGAAGATGTAAGTGTTGAGCACCTTGCTACCTTGCCACATCAGATCTTTTTTTGATGACATGAATAAGTAGATCCCTTATAGTAAAAAATTCTCTTTGTGTTGTTGCTCAGATACAGGGGCAGAGTCCGTAATTCAAAAGCAGTGACCTGCCTTCCCTGTTTATCAAGACCATTGCAAACTGTATAGAAAATTATATTCAGCTTCCTTCAGTGAGTGAACATCAACTGTCCATCCATCCATCCATCCATCCATCCATCCATCCATCCATCCATCCATCCATCCATCCACCAGCCCTTCCATCCTCCATAGGAAGCTAATCACACAAATGGCCGTGCTGAAGTCTGAACATCCTCCCTTCCTCTGAAGTTTCAACTATTTGCTCCCAAAATATTAACTTGGACAAATTCCTTATTCCAGCAAAATTATCCCACTCTTTACTTAGCCCTTGTGGCTATCTTAAGTCAGGAAATTAGCCACCCTTTATAATTGAGTAATACTTTTAAAAGCAAAAATGTCATAGAATATTTTCCCCATTTTTCTTACAGTTAGTTGGTTACTGCAAATGTAGGCCATTAGAAAAACAGTATAAAATCTATGACATTTTCTTTGCTTCATGTATTTATTATTCTTAAATAATTGACAGAAAAAGCATCTATTAATTTAGAAATGAAGTATTTCATACCCTGCCTGCCTGCAGCAATGGGATAAGTCATTAACAAAAACTCTACCTGGAAATATAAGCAGCTTTGTGAGGGAAGAATCTCACTCTCAATATAAAATGAATACAATGAGGTAACATAAATGAAGTTCAAGAAGTAAGGAAAAAGTAAATGGTACTTTGCAAAAGTCCAGTTATGCACATTTAATATGATATACATAAAGATAATAATGCCTAATTCCTATGCCTTTCATTTGCCTCCAAATCTCCCAATGCATTACTGAGAAATAAAGAGATCCACTCAAATGAAGGTGTTCACAAAACAAAAATTTGAAAGCTGGAGAAAGAGAAAAAGAATGAGACTGAAAAGAAAAAAAAGAAGGGGGATTTAGCAATTCTTTATAAAATGAATACCTGTCTTCAAAGAGCTCTGTTCTTTTCAAAACCAAGTATAGGGCAAGACCAATAGTGTTCCCCACCAACTAGAAGTGAGGGGGACTGGAAGTGGATACAGCTAAATACAGCAAACTAAAATAATCAGAACTCTCCTGTTCCTCACAGACCACAGGGATGCTGTTCTTTCTGTGCCCCAAATAGGAGATGTATGGCAGAATACCACAAAATCTCCCTCTGCAGTTACCATACTTATAACACAAAGTTGCATCTAGGTACTTCCATCACAAGAATTATCCTTGTGACTTGATAGAGTTCACAAAAACCTCCACATCTCAGCAGTATGAGGAGCATTATGACTAAGTTAGTCTATTTCATAGCTGACCAACTCTTCAGTACAAACATCTGCCACCTTCCTTTTAAAGAACAGACACATTTTTGTGATTAAGTCACGACTCTGGCATCATTCTGGCAGAGAGTTCAGCTTTGGAGAGTTTTCTACTTTTCCAGTAAAGAAATAGTGCACTATCTGAAATAATTTGTCCTATGAAGAGGTTTGCATCAAAAAACATATTCCTGTTAAAAGATTGGTTGGTATTTTCACCTATTTTATACAGGCTGGGCATCCATCTATCAGCAACTTGAATTTTGCCAAAGGAAATTGAAATAATACTTTCCTCTGAAATTAGGTTGTTTAGTTATATTTTTATATAATGTCCACTTGGAATATCATGTGATTATGTAGCCCTGTTTTGCTGGAAATCTAAAGCCCAAATATACTGGGTCCACAGAACCTCAGGACTGAGGACTCCCAGGCTTGCTTTGTCCAAACTTTTCTTGACCTGTCTATGGCTTGTATGACTTGATTTAGCTGTAACAGCAATTTCTCTAATTGATTAGGTCTCGGTGGCTAATTTCTTTTTGCTTTTGTTATCTTCATGCAGTTTTATATAGATAGAAGTAGAAAACAGTCATTCTGTGTGGAATGAGATATTCCTGACTAACACAGTGATGTAGGATACAGAAATACAGACCTCGCAAAATAGAAGAGGCCTCAAGTTGTGAAAGCACAGGATGGAGCAGAAAGGAGTACAGGCATGGGATGACAAGAGGTGGAGTTGAGCCTGGCTCTACAGCCCCCACAATAGAAACAACTCAGAAATGGGCAGTTAAAAAAATGCCCTGGATCTGTACAAACAGGCTTTACTGGCAACAAAGAGAGCAAATTCGTAGTATCTAACATAGACAAAAGATGTGTATCTTACATGCTAAAAGTGAAACATTGTCTTATTCATCAAAAATAAATTGAACAGCATCCTGTGAAAATAGTACTCTTAAAAATATTAACGTAGCTCATATTTGCAATTATTCAGCCAATACTAACAGTTGTCAAGAATTCAAATACTCTTAGGACAGAAAAGACCTGTAAGCTGCAGAGGCAGAGAGGGGCTGGGTACTCAGTATTGGCCCAGCTTCACTTGCTTGCTATCAATGTATCAACATTACAGACTGTTCTATAAAGCTTTTAAAATCATGATTTTCCTGATTTCCTCATAAATTTCTTCCTGGTCATTATGTATCTTTGTCTAGTCCTTTTATTCTTTACCGAACATCTACATTTTTCTCCTAACTTGTGTCCATTCCTTACTTTCACTGTCCATTTGACCTGAGCTTCAAGCCCCGTGCCTTCTCCAGCTGTTTATTGCTCCTTTGAGTCTTTATTTCTAGCCAGACCTTTAGTCACAGAATAGCATTTCTAGAACTATATGACAAAATGACCAACAGTAGCCCACACCAGCTGTTCCTCTCATCTCACCAACTGATCATCTTTTTTCTCAGAGTTTCTGAGGCTGGATATAACATTTTTACTAGGTATTATGGGAGAAGACACCTTCACCTGGTCCCTTACTCACAGATGTTCAATTGCACACAGCAGGCAGATAAAGGTGACACCATAACTCCATCATGTCTCTTCACACCCTTTTTCCAGAGCCATTGCCATCTGAGAGTTTCCCAGTTGGAGGATGAATGGAAAAGATGCCGGAAATTGGATCAATGAAAGTATTTTCTCCAGGGATTGAAAGTGTAGGTTTAATTTTCCAAAGGTTTCTACTAGGATTTAAAAGAAACCTGGAACTGAGAGAATTCAAACAGGAAATTTCCATAACTAAGGTATTTGGGAGGTTTAGTTTTAAAGGCGTGATGAATTGGACTTAAATGCTTAGGAGTCTTTCTTTAAACATCCCTTTCAACTATTATTAGAGATGGTACTGGCATTTCAAATTTGCAAGTAAACATTTACAAAAAAAAAAATCAGCTGCAAACCCCCTTAATATACAAGTTCTCCGCTGTGTAATTTTAAAAATTTTTCAACAGTTTTAAAAATCAGAGGGGGGAAATGGTAATACCAATGACATCCACAATGCTTGAAAAGCTTGGGATCACTAAAGAAAAATAGCACAGAATATTTTTGCCATGGAGTGTAACAACAATGACATAATCCAGCCAGCTAACTTTATTATCAGTTTACACCCACTCAGCACAACAGCACTCTTCAGAGAAAGAAAGATGTAGGTCTGTGGAATAAAATTTTGCAGCAATGATCAGCAGCATGGCTGTCAGACACTCAGTGCCAGGGCACAAGGCTGCATGACCTGCAAAGTGACAGTGAGGCAGAAATCAGAACTGGCAGCTGGATAAAAGAGCAAAGTGCAGCCAACTGTTCTGCTGATGAAAACCAGTAGCAATTTAGCAGGTGCTTTAATTTATCTATAATTGCTGACTCTATTGCTATCTCCCTCCCTGCTTCATTCTTCTTCTGGGTATCCTGAACTTGCAGTACCTTGCAGTACCTGTGAGTAGGTTTTGAAATTTGGAATTTAGTCCAGTTATGCTGCCATTTGTCAGAATCTGGCACCTGCTATTAAAATAACTCAGATTCAAATCACTTCCAAACCGGTGGTAATATGTTGGTCTTGCAGAAGTCATGGCATTCAATTGTGTTTCATTTGCAAAAGTTCAGATTTCATCATTTTTTTACCTCAGTATAATTGTATTATCTCTACCTGTTTCCTAATCTACCGATCTATACAATAAAGCTATCACAAACTATCTCAGACAAGACAATCAAAATTAAAAAAATGAATGGCTAGATTTTCAAAATTTTGTCTCAGGAGCTGTTTTAAATCCTTAATTAGCACTGTTTTCAGATATTTCAAATCTGTGAACTGTTCATTTCCATAGTGTTTTTGAACAAGTGACCTCTTGCCACGTCAGATTTCATGGCACCTTGTATCCACCATTTTAAGATTTGATCATCCTTTCCACTTCAGTGGTTTAAGTCCCTTCCCAAGTCAGTCAATTCTAGAGAGTTCAATCTTAAACTGGAAGGATAAATTATCATGTAGAATTGCCTGTCTCTGTCCATTAAAAGCTAAACCATGCTCCTTCTTCAAACACATGAAATAAAATGGAATTGGATATTTTTTCTTCCATTTTGAGGATTATCTAAATTAACCTTCTCAGAGAAATGTTGTGCAATATCATCAGGCTTTTTTATATAGCAGAGCACAATAAGATCCAATAGCTAGGACATCAACAAAATTCAAACTAAATTACCCAGATATTAAACAGTAAAATCAAATTGAAAAGAAAATGATATGTGATGTTTCAAACACAGACTCATTAATTTTCTAACCAGTAGATAAAAAATAACTCATTAAAACCTCATAACTTATCACACCCTAAAGAACTATTCCACAGATCAGTCATCTTCAGTGCTGATACTGCTGGGTTGCCTTATTATTGTTTTGTAGCCTTTGCCCTGATCTTCTTGGGTTTTGTCATTACATGTTATATCTATTCTTGTCTTAATTTCTTCTTGAAGGGCTCTTTCCTGCAATAACTATTTTATTGTATAAATGATCTTGCTAACCTTTTCTCCCATTTCATTTTAGGAAACATTTAAAGTCTTTATTCTTCTAACCTATTTTTTAAAGCTCTTTGTTATCTATCTTGTTATGTTACACATCCACATTATGTTTAACATGTAAGATTATAATGTAATGAATCACCTCCCATTTGGGATTTATTTGAAAATTAAGTCATACATAAAACATTCAGAAATCCTTCATTATAAAATCACCGCAACTATGAAAAGTTAGTTGAAATTATGCCTATTTATTTGTGAAATGGAAAGATGCAGAAAATGGGGATGATTGCCTTATACTAGACAGCAAAGATGGGAGAAGGGATTATAGGGCTATTGAAACAGAAATACGCGCATAAAGAAATAAGCACAGTTTACTTTTCATAGTGTGAACAAACTCAGAGGAGGCGGAATTATTAAATGGAATCTTAAAGGAAAGCAGAATGACGTGTAAGATATAGAAAAGCTCTGGTTATGCTTTTAAAGCACGGAAGAGGTGGAACAGAAAGAAACAAATGTCCTGTAAAGCTAAACAGTGAGTATGGGAAGTTGAGGGCTTGCCCTGGGGAGTTAAACCACCTGCAGCCACAGGAGAGCCCCAGGGCTGCATGGCAGGGGCAGTCCTGTCAGGGCAGCTGGCCAGTGCGACACTGTGGCTCTGGGCACACACCAGAGCGTGTCCTACAGCGCCTCTGATCCTCACCCTGCAGCAAGGCCCACAGGCTGGGAAAGAGCCATCCACCTTACCTACTCAGGCCATGGGCAAGCACGTTCCCCTCCACTGGCTCTCTGGGTCATTCTTCAGGGGCAGTAGTTTTTTTCTGGCCTGCTGGGAATGCTGACACCCTGCTTTCTCCCACTGCTTGGGAGACCAATGGTTGGCCCATATTGGGCAGTTTATATATTTTATAAATATATATATATATATATATTTATATATAGGTCATCCCTGCTCATCCCCATCCTGCAGTGAATCACACCACTTTGGTGTAGTTCTGCAGGCACAGCCCATTCTGAGGTACTAGACAGAAATTCTGCTCCTGCAGAGCTGAAGAAGTAAAACAAGCCAAGATTTCACAATGCTGCAGTAGTTTCTACAAAACTTAACTGGACCAGAGCTTGGTGTCTCCAGCTTCTGTAGTGACCTCAGGATAAAATTGAGTGTTCTTTTAATCATGTTATGCCAATATAAATTAGTGAGCCAAGCTGTGCTGAATTTGGTTTTGTTCATGGTTATTGCTCCAGCACAGACCATTGAATGAGACAGGAAAACTGAGCCACATATTAAAAGATGAGCTATCAATATCCTGGTGTCTAATAGCAGCCTTTTTGCACCATATTCATTGGTTTGGTTCCTACACAGTTGTCCATTAAACTGTTAAGCTGAATTTTTCCAGGTCTCAAATCAGTGTGATTAGCAGTTTCTGAAGAGTTGAACCAAGTCCATGTTGATACCAATGCCTGGGAAAGTGGTAGAGGTATTAAAATTCATGACTCTTCACAGAGGTATAGATCAGATAAGAATTTCACCAAAATATTTATTTTTACTTGCCAGAAAGAATATTTGGGGCAAGCTCACATGCAGCTGATTAAAATTTGGTGAAATGTATATGTCTGTAGGCTTGTAAAGTAAAGCAGTTTTAAGTGTAATCAAATTATAAGCAGAAATGGACCAGAGTGGGAAAGGGAAGCTGTCTACCCAAGGCACATTTGCATTTGATTTGATTAAGTACACTGAAGAGTGGAGGGAGTAGTTTTTTGCTGAGGTTGCAGTGAGACTCAGAAATAAATATTTTTATTTTTTTTGTTTTCATATTTCATTTTCTCGAGTCAAAGACATGTCATTCTTGTTTAGTTTTAAGATGAAATTTGTAATATTTTAACCCATTTGCTGTAACTAACAGTAATTAGTAGAATAACTAGTTAACATGATCATTCAATTGGCAATTATTAATGACCTAGTAATGACTTACTGTCAGAGGGGTAGGAGATTATTTAAGAGTGGTCTTAGGCCATGTGTTTTGATGCCTCTTGTTTCATGAATGTTTTGGAGTGTGAAAGAGAGGCTTTCGATTACAAATTGTGGGAAATTACAAATTTCTTTTTCAAACAAGGGATTTCTTCAGGCAAAGGAAGGGAACCTTTATTTACCTCATGTAAAAATAGGCAATTTATATTTCTGGGTGACCACATTTCCATACTCAGCTCAACATTGGTCCATACTAGTGTGGAATATGATTCAGCTGGATGGTAATGTAGCCTGATGAGCTGACATGTGTTGAAAAAACACCATTCTTTTCCTGCCCCTGCTGTGAATTTGGTGTGTGATCTGTAAGTCAGCCATCTCTCCCTCAGCTTTCTAGACTCTCTTAACATATATGCTCTCTGTGGCAGCTTGGCAGGGTGCTGATACTCAGGTCCCAAGGAGAATTAAGAGTCCCTGTGCCTCCTGTGGTTCACAAAAGCCCATCGTGGCCCATACACCACTTTGGAATACGGAGTGTGATGTTGATGGAAACATTGAGACTGTTGCTCCGGTTGAGCACTGTGAGCATTCAAAGGTTTACCTTAGACCAGGGAAACTGTAGTGGATGACACTCTGCTGTTTGCATTCATCAGAAGACATACTTTAAGGCTGTCTTCTGTAATTATATTGCAGATAATTTTCATGCTGATTACAAGCACTTTACAGTGACTCTTTTGTAGTCACTGTAATTGATACAATTTTTTTACATCCGTTGTCAATTTCTTGTGAAAAGCTGTCTGAAGTGCTGATTACAACATCCCCACTCAGCTCTGTAGGGGGGAGAAGCAGGATTGCAGCAGGATTGCAGCCTAATGGACTGCAGAGCCAGATAAAAAACAAAACCAAAAAAAAGGGGGGTGAGGAATGGCACAACTAGACAGAGGAAAGCAAAAGGATGAAAATCTACATTCTGAATGTCATTGTCTCATCGGAAAGATTTCATCAACATCATCCCAGGATGATTTCATGATCCTTTATCATACCCTGGCAGTGCTCCACACTTCCCCTCTTGTGACCAATGCTGTAGAACTGCTGCCTTCTTTTCTCACTTGGTTTCAAGAGTAAAGGTTCCCATGGTTGTCTGGGTGCAAGAGGAATGGACTTGGAGTCCAAATGACCTTGTGCCATGGGCTGACTTCTCGTGGAGTATTCACGCTTTTACTGCGTAATGAGCTGCTTTGGGTGGTGCCCTCTCTGGAATGCCCTTGATGTGCACTTAATGGGAGGAGGGAGTACTTTAATCAGATGCCTGTCTAAAGAGATACCTCAGCCATGCATGAACTGGAATGAGTAAGATACCCTACTCTGCTTAGCACTTCATGTAAAAGGGACACAAATATTTACTACATCATGCCCTTATGCTAAGGCTTCCTGTGACAACTCAGTTTCTGAGGGCAGAAGTACAGTAAGCATACCTTTGTCTGGATAGCAATGTGAGCACCTGTGTTTAAGGAAACTTATGGAATTTTTTATTCTAGTCTACCTTAGTTCCCATTATGATGAGTTTCAGTGTTTGAACTTGAATGTTTCATTTCTTATCAAACTCTTCTGAATCTTCATGCAGTGCTGTCACAATAAGTGACAGCATCAGGAGCACCAGGACAGAGACAACACAGTAATTACAATGTGCTGATTAATATGAACGAATGCAGTGGATGGGATTAATGTTAAGTAGACCAACACATGCACTAAATCTTCTTTTCTCCCTACCTTTCTAATTGCTTCCTACTGTATTATCTGATTCTAAAACCCAAATTAAGAACTGCATTTAAAATTTTCCCTGAAGTACCATAATTTATCTAGTTCTTCTTTCCTACTCTTTTGCTGGTATTTCCTTTTGCTGTCAGAATTTCATATAGAAAAAATGCTGCAATAATCAGGGAAATTCAGTGTAGGAATGCCCCAATGAAATTTTGCTGCTACATGAGCTATGTCTTTCTGGTTTACTGTTTAAAGTTCTCTGCAAAAACAGGACCAATTCAAATGTTTTTTCTGATCTTCAGTAGTACACAGAGAAACACCCAAACAGTACAGATCTAAATCATAATGGAAACAAAGATCATATCAGGAAAGTGAACCTTCCAGCAATTTGTCCAGCTACTGAAATTTCTGCTCTTAATTATTTTCTATGCTGCAGCCTCATTTACTTCAGTTCAGCAGAATAATTCCAAATCCTACAGCACCCTGAATGGATTTTGAAAGCTTTGAAAATGGCATTTTTCTGCTCTCAAATGGTAATGAATTTCCTTTGGCTAGTTCCCTTAATTAAAGGGAAGACACAGAGCCAACAGCTGGAAATAAGGGGGCTATGGCTGCAGCAGGGATTGCAGTGAGTTGCCTGGGCATGAGGAATGTGTGCACAGCATGGGGAGATGGGGCACTGCTGAGTCCAAAATAGTATTCTTGTTCCACAGTTACAGGTCTGGAAAAGACTTATTTCTATATGTGAATTTTAACTACTTCTGTCAAGCTTTTACCCCGATTCCTAACCATACCTCTGGCTTTCCTCTGCTGTGCTCCTGAGGTCACAGACTGAGGATGTCTGTGGGAGAAGCCATCTGAGAAAACATGGAGGCAACTCCAGAGTAGGTTCAGGATCAGATGGATGCATGGGAAAGGGGTTAAAAACAGGCCAAAAGCATGAGTGGTGTTAGAGAGAAGTGTTGGAGAGGAAAGGAGTTGGTGTTGGACCTCCAGAACAGGTACTTGAGCATGGATTACTCACTCATCAGGTTTTGGAAACTTTGGGTGCTGCTACTGCAAAGGTCTTTTCTGACTGGCATTCCTCATGTTCCCCATGAGCTTGTTACCAGGAGCAAGACCTAATTACACTCTCCTGAATATACATCTTCACATTGTGCTCTGCTGTGTCAGAGAGAGACATACCCTTGAATAACCCCTTCCCCTTCTACAGATATTTGACAGCTACTAATGCAGCAAACCCAGTGCAGCAGGGAGGAGGTTATTATTAGCCCTGTTGTGCAAACAGAGGGAGGTGAAATGCAGAAATCATATTACTTTTGTCAAGTTGCAGAGAGAAAATGTGTCAGTGTTACTGCTGCACCCATGAGCTCTGGCTGTGGGGTAGGAGGTACTTGGATCTGAAGTCACAGGTGAAATTCCTTCTGCATCTTTGTCCTCTGCTGAAGGCTGTTCTAGGTTTGTACCAGAGGGTTAGTAAGAAAGAACAGCCTTTGAGCTTTCTCTTCTCTCTGGCTGCTTCTTGGGAGACAAGAGGGTGGTGGAGACTCTTTTGATGCTGTACCCTGGTCCTCCTCACCCATGGAATTGCCATGGTCTGTTCAGAATTCCTCTAGATAGAAATAGTCAGGCAATGATCTGTTTTTCAGGGAAATAATTCTGCAAAGTAGTCTAAAAAGACAGAGAAAGGGCTGATAACCTTTCAGCAGATTAATTTTCTTACTCTTCTGGAAGGAGGCTTTTGGCTAAATGTCATCCAGGTGACGAGCGGACCTTTGTGGAGAATGGGCATTTCTGTGCTTCCTACATTTCTAAATAAGATCTCTGAAATCCCAGAGATGGCCTGGAACTTATCTCCAAAAGAAAGCAATTAATAAAGAGGACTCCAGCCATAGAGCAAGCACTGCAGTACCAATGGGCTGAACTGTGAATTCTTCTCCCTTTTATTGAAGTGAATCAGCCATTGTGGCTGGAGTTATGGACTGCCTGTGAGGAACACTGCTGCCATATGGATTAGGAAAGGGCTAAGGAAAAGCAGGGTAGGGTGTTGGTCTGGCACCTTGCATCAGTTGTGTGTCCTCCAGTAATCATACACATACAGATACCAAAGTTGAGAAAAGAGCTGAATCCGGAATTTCCATTTCACAGGTGGTAGGCACAGGTACCTCTCTGCTCTGAAATGGGGTAAATCACCATTGCACCTGAAGGATAGCCCTTCCTCAGAAGCACTGGTGAGATCCCAGTGTAGTGCTTCCCCTCAAATTTCTAGCATTTGAAAGGAAAAACAACATTTTTGTTATAACATGTGTAAAGTGCTGAAAGAAGAAGTCAGTCTTGTCTGTGTAAGGCTGCGAGTTTTAGCCTGAAGCAAACTTACAGGATTTATATCCATCTTAATGCAGTTACTGGGAAGTTGAATCACCCTTTTTGGTGAGAACAGAACTGAACTGAAGGCTGGTTTTTAGTCCCACAAAGAAGGCAGTGCCTCCAGCATCCACACTAATATACAAAGGAAAATTCATTTTAGTTAGAGTGCAAAGGAAGAAATTGATTTCTTTAGTACTGTGAGAGGGCAACAAGGGAAGTGCAAGAGAATAGAAATATTTAGTAAATTAAATATAAAAAGAATTTTTTTGCTTTAATATCAGCTATTTACTGCTTTGGCTCAGTGATTACTTTATGCAAAAGGCAGTAATTTAGCATACTAATGCTCCACAGTGTGACTCCTATTTCTAGCATCTATTGTTGTGATGAATTACATCCATTTTAGCGAAGAAATGGTATCATTGGATGGAACTTGCTGTAGGTATTTTTATCTTGCCTTTACTGACAGATTTAGACATAATGATATTTTAAAAGAAATCTATATACAATTCTTAGAGCCTACTCCCAAAATAAATAAAAATGCTGCTTCTGAAGATGATTGGATGTGGTGTCTTAGGGAAGCTGCTATGTATGCTTCAGCAGTTGCACACTGTAAAGATCACCATCTGCATCCAATTGTAAAGCTAGATAAGCACAAGTTTCTTATAATCAATGAATCTTTTTCTCCCTTTACAGTCATGAGAAGAAGGAAGCATCTAAGCCTGCTGGATGGCTGCAAGCTCCTTCTTCTGTACTCTGGTCTGCATTTGAATGTTTGTCGTTTTGTAGAGCTGCCCCTGGCCTAGGGAGCCCATGTGCCTTCCTGTAGAGGCAGTAGGAGGTTGTGTGGCAGAAGGAAAAGGAAGCCCAGATGAAGGCAACCAAGGTTATCTTTCCTGCAAAAATCTCTTTCTATTGCCAAGACAGAGAGAAAATTGCTGAAGCTCTATTTCACATTCTTTCATCTCGATGCAACAGCTACTGAAGAAAGGAGCCAGCAGCACAGGTTGATGGAAAAAGAAGTCCTTCAGGGCATCAGATCTGTGACACTGTGACAAACAGTGGGACACCAGAGGCTGCAGATGACTGGTGGGAAGCAGGGAGCCTTTATTACCTGTGTTGGAAGGCAGAATTACTTCTACACCTCTCAAGGTCAGATCTGGACAAAGCCTTGTGTAGGTAGGTGGGAACCAAGACCCTCTGCGCCTGTATGTACTGTGTGACTCAAATGTGACGGGTGCTAACATTCACAAAGGATAACTAATGAATCAAAAACAAAGCCTACCAGAGAGAGGAAAGAAGAAGATGACAGAAAGGTGTACGAGACCTCCAATCTGCTTTCTGCAGTAACACCTTAAAGAAAGTCTGTGATACTTGGGGTCAATCTTCACCCTTTCCTGATGGACAGGAGGTGTCCATATAAAGCTGCCCCAGGGACACCCTGTGTCCAAGCCAGTCACAGTCCAGTGCTCACTGTTCTCATCAAACCCATAACAGCAAGCTCTGCCCCCATTCCTTTGGGTTCTCCAACTTTATTTGCTACCTTATGATGATTTGTGGGATTTGGTGGCTTATGACATGATTCTTAGCTTAGTGTGAATGATCAGAAGCAGGCTGATGTTCAGGGTGCTGGTTTCTTGTTTCAATACTTCTTTGTTTTGGGAGTTCTGACATTATTTTTACGCAGCTATTATTCCACAATATAATATTATGCTTACTCAAAGTAATTTTTCTTTACTCATGATAATTGGCTGAGGTTTTCTGTATATGGTAAGGCCAAATTTTACCATATATACCATGGCAAACCATGATCATACAATTCAGTTAAACTAGATGAAAATAATTCCCCACTGAGACCGAGGGTTCAGGGTGGTGTGTAAGGCATCTGGTTAAACTGTAGACTCCTGAACTTTCCTAATTTTGGACTTTAAATGGCCAACTGCTTGCCAAAGCTGCATGCAAAATGGCTTTATGACAGGATAGATTCTTGCAGTCTGTGGCCTCTTACTAGCAATGACAATCCCATGTCTCCTTGGCCATCATGCTTTACTACACTGTCAGTGTCTTCAATACATTGGGCAGAAATTAAACTTTATATATGTCAGTCCAAACACTAAACACCTATTAGTAGTACAAGATGAACTGGAAGATGTTTTATTCGTCTTTGATTTGCAGCTTTCAGAGGGTTGATAATAGCTTTCCAATAACCCCTGGTGCTTTGCTTTTGCTTTCTCATGCACATGCACACACAGAAACCTTCCTCTGATTTCTGAGACTACTGGGATTCATTAGCAAGAGTATTCATCTTGTTAAGCATGCATTAATAGCATCCACTGTAAGTATTAATCTGCTGCTGTCAAGTGATAATTGCAGAACATGGTGATTGCATCAACCTTCATCAAGTCCAGCAGATAGAAAAGTCCTTGCACCCTTGTTTTAGGCACTTGCAGCTGCAAAGATTATTCTGTGCTTTCAGTCAGGTTAAAAACCTTTGACACATTTCTGATTACGAAGAACCATAAAATTTTTCTTGCTTCCTAACTTCTGACTAAAGTAATTATTTAGAAATTGATCCCATCCAACACAGGTCAGGTAGGCTAGAATATTCCTAAATCCAAAGTAATAGAGAAGAAAACTCTGGGTTGTCTGCATCCCAACTAACCTTCTTTGTTGCAGTCCACATTCAGAAAGGTAGTCTCAGACCGAGGTCCATCTCATCCTGAAGAAAATAACACACCAACACTTTGGCTATTTCTGGGCAGTGATCCCACAGCACCAAGATGACAATCCAACCACCGCTGGCTCCCAAGCACGTAATAACCTGGAAGTAGGCAAGAGGCTGCGAGGGAACATAGTCAGGACAGCTGATCCAAGCTGGCCAAAGGGATATTCCATGCCATATTTCTGCTCAGCAATACAAGCTAGGAAAAAGGAGGGAGGTGGTGGGGGGACTCAATCATTATTAACGCATTTGTCTTCCAAAGCAACCACTGCACATACCAAAACCATACTTCCTAGTAGGTGGATGGAAATCACCTGTTGATGGGAAATAGAGAAGAAATTGAGTTATTATTTCCTGCTTCCACATTTGGTCTTTGCTTGTATTTATTAAATGGCCTTTATCTTGACCCATGAGCATTTCACGTTGTTTTCTCTTCTGTCCTGCTGAGTGGAGGGAGTAAGAGAGTGGCTTGGTGGGCATCTGGTGGCCAGCAAAGGTCAACCCACCATAATAATTCAGACAAATTTTGCCCATTTCTTCTAGGAGAGGAGGAGCACAGGATGAGTAGCTCAGATATGGGCATTCACAGTAAGGTAAGGTGAACATCACCATCTACATCCTTTCCTGACTGAGGTCTGAGTATCTTCATCTCTATTATCAGCTCCTGATATGAACAACACTTCTGCAGGCATGATAGCAAACCCACTTATGTCAGGAGTGTTCACTTGCTGGAAACCACATGAGCTTATAACAGCAATATTGGATCCAGATAATGGATCCATTGTTGGGGGTAATTAGCACTTTATGCCTTAGTTTCCCTGTGTGGAATAAATGTTGATTCATACTTACCAAACACTGAAGATAATGGATGAAAAATTACTCTTTAAAGTCACTCTAACTCTTCCCAGAAAATAATTATCTATGTTTGTCCAAGGCAGAGAATCTCATTTCTTCTGGATATGTTATAGTCTTTCTCACACATTTTTTGTTTTCTAAAAGCCAACTAGCCTTTTCAGTTAAAGCTTAGGAGGGAGAATATTTATTTTTGATAATTCTAACCTGATTGTTTTTCCAGTTTCTACCTGACATTATTTCTCAACGGATTAATCCAGTCTGTCACAAGGATCTTACAAAGAAACAAGCAATTACTAATTTCTGGCACTCAAATAGAAGCTTTCTTTTGGCTAAACTCCAGAAAGAAAAAAGAAATACAAAGAAGTAGAGCCTTATATGCCAGCAAACAGAAATCCTACTTATTGACAGCTTCCAGGGGCTCTTTGAGCAAAAGAGCAATACAAGGTCTGGTCTCTGGACAATGTTCCTGGTGATGTGCAAGCCTGAATAGCATTAAAGGATAGAATTTTGCAATTTCTCTTATGCGGCGAACTGTGAAGTTTTCATTTCTAGGTTATTTTTTTTCATCAATTCCTTAATTAAAAGTAATCAGCAGACTGCTAAACATTTTTTTTTTTTGTCTCATAATAGAAACTCACATGCAGATGTAGCATAGAATAGCAATTTTATTTCTTTAAGCAATAGTTGACTTGTAATTTCAGGCTGGGAAGCTTTGTTATTGTAGGATTTTACAGGGATACAAAGTAACCTCCTTGACAGAATTGAACACCTTAGGTACAACAGGAAAAATTCTGGTACAAATTTGTTTACATAGATGAATTTTTATGACAATGAAAATTATCTGAAGTTACACAAGTTGCCAACCTATAGAGTTAGCTAAAGCTTCAAGTTGGATCTGAGTTCTGACCCCACTTTCCTCCATATGCCAGGCCATATCACTGCAGCCTGTTGAAGATTTAAGTCAGGTTTAATGCCAGAAAACACTCAGAAAGTATGTAGGAAAAAGGTCCCACTGTTTATTTCAGCTGTCATATGTCTGTTTTAAAGTGTAGGTAAAGACAAATCCCCCAGTGACATTTGATACTCCTCCTTCCCCAGAGAACACACAAGGAAATATTCATACACATACCCAAATTTCAGCACTCAAGAGATCCTTCAGGTATGTCTACTCACATGGGGGAGTGAACCTGGCAAGATGAAGATTTGCAAAATCATGCAGAGATAGTGGCTGGGTTAAACAGTGTTTCACTCTGCTACCTCTGCTACTAAGACATAGTTTTAAAAAGCACCATATAAGTATTCCCTAGGTTTGGGGATGTATAACTGGATTGTACTCATATATAAATTCAGGAATTTGAGGAGTGGTTCATAGCAAAGCCCTCTTGCAGAAATGCAGGATGACTACCAACATAAGGTTTGGTGCTGGAAAAACTGGGCTGTAGGGTTGCCTACTGTGTCTCAGTAAGGACCCTGTCCTGATAACTAATGGATAATTATCTGTTCATCCTTGTCCAGTTCCAAAGCCCATGAACATATTTAACCATAAACCTTCTGAACCTGTAAGATATTCTTGTTTGCACATTCCAGTTTGTGCTGGACCTTGAACAGAGCACATTTGAATAAAGTGGTTTCATACCCAGCAGATCTGCTATTAAATCTGGTGCGGGTGGTCAGTGATACAATGATCAGCATTTTGAGATGCAGTTTGTGCTTAGAAGTCTAGCTTCACATCAGGGCAAAGACTGATCACGACAAAAAAATCTAAATTAACTAATTTAAAGCTTTTATTTTTAATGGGGACATGAAACCAATATGGTTTTGAAAAGAGGCTATTTCAGGCTATGGAAAAAGAGTCATCTCTTTAGTGAAAAAGATAAGAAAATTTTCCAAACTAGTTTCCACACCTCTGTCACAAGCTCTATCTCCTGCTGGCTCCACAGGGGATGAGAGGTTGGCAAGTTTATCCTGGCTGAAAATAACACATACTGTTCTGAGCAACTCTTGTGCAATAGTTCTCCTCTGGCTGAAAGGCTCTTCTGGCACTTCACAGCTCAGCTGGCTGGAGAACTCACTTCCATCTTGGATAACTCTTGAGTACATGGTCCCCCACCCACTCTGGCCTTTGACCTTATCAACCTTCCTCAAGCACTGAGGTTTCCAAAGTGAAGTGTTTGGACTTCCAGACACCTGACTTGCCTCAAACTGTCCTCAGATTGCTAGTGGTTGAAATATGACCAGCCTGGGTGACAATGTGGCTCTCTAGCATCCCGCCATTGTGACCAAGTGGCAAAGGCAGTAGGGAGATTAATTTAGGCTTGGTCTGTCTGAAACTTCTGATACTCTGTCAGCCTCAAAACTGTCAGGATTATGCCTGTACCAGCTTGCAGGAGATAATCAGCATGATCTCACACAAGCACACAAAATGTGTTTATCCACTAAAACAGCTTGCTTCCTTCAAGAAATATTTAACCTATGGAATTGCAGACATATTGCAGAATATTTCCAAAACTGGATTTTTTTTCTTGTATTTGTGAATCATCAGTGGTCTGCTCCTGTGATATTACATATTCTATGCAAGAGCAACACATTTTGTAAGTATAAATCCCATTTTTGTGCCATAATTGATATTCAAAATTAGGTGGGAAACAAACTAAATTAGTTTGAACAAATTATGTTAATATTTGCCATTCAGAAAAACATATGCTAATGAATTTATAAGATAGAGGCAGAGAATTTTTTCTTCTCAAACATATACAAAATTCTTTTTTTATGTAAAATGATCTTTCAGAGGCTGTGATTGAAAAAGACATCTGTTACTCAGGCAAATGAGCACGTATTTAAGTTAAGCCACCAGCACAGACTGAATTTAGTGTCTCCACGAATAGGTATGGAATGTAAGAGAGTGCTTGTCTACTCCATGGTTGAGGACCTGCATTTCCATATAAGTATTTAAAAGGAGCTTTATCCAGGAAATATGAATGCCAGTCACAGATGCTACCAAGAGCTCTTCTTCACTCTGTGAGAAAAACTGCCTGAACAGCTCACAGCTCTAAAACCAAAGTAGAAAAAAAAATAATTTTAAATTATCTAAATGATGGCATTTTTATTATCTCAACTACAGAACTGAAATGTATGGCCAAAAATACAAATCTAAATGTATCAAGCTCTCTAGTACCTTCTGGCATGGGAATTACCTACTTGTCAGTTCTAGGACCCTTTCTTAGAATAGCATGATGGATTTGACCACAAGGATAGAATTTCCGGTTTTAAAATAATGCAGCACAAACAATTTTGGCTACTTCTGAAAGGAGAAAGAGGCAAAGAAAATATTCTTTAAAATCCTAAACAATTGAGAAAGAATCAATAAAAGCTGTTTAAGGGGGTTTTAAAGTTTCCATGCTTGGAATTAATCAAAATCTATGTAGATTTGGCCCTCAGCAGCTTGTGCTAGAGGACACTTATTTAGGCAGAGTTGGTGGATGGCATCCTCCAGGTCTCTTTCAACTTCAGCTATTCTATGAAAATGTTCTCTTATTATATTCAAGCCTATTTTTTATCCTGATCTGAACTGATTTTCCAAAGGATGGAGCAAACAGATGAGAAACTGTTTCTTTAAACTCAGAATTAAGCCCAGCTGAAAGAAACTGAAAACCTCAGTCATGATCAATTATGAAATGCCAGTTACAGATGATTGCAAAATCTAGACTACAGATCATTTAAACCTTTCTTGGTGGTTTTTAACTCTATGTGTTTCTTTTTTTCTTTCCTTTGTAATTGCAAGAGGAGAAACTTTAATTGTTTATGTTTCCAAAACTTGTGAATGCTTTTCTTTGTCTCTGAATCTTGTCTTTACTTGATAGTCTTCTCATAGGATTTTTTTACTGTGAGGTTTTAGCTATTAAATCCAAAAAGATTGCCTTAGGATGAAATCTTCATATGCATTTTTTACATAACAGAGATTAGGAAGTGTGAAAAAAAAAAAAAACTATAGCACAAAAAATTGCTTGTGCAGGTTTTTTTTTGAGATTTGCTACTATTTAAGTCTTTTTATAACCAACATTTAGACAACCTGCTGTTATTGATCCCACAAAAATCCTGTTTACTATTAGTTGATCGCACACAAAATTACCAGAGTGAAGGACTATAGGAATAATGACCTGCAGTCTTATAAGATTTATCATCAAAAAATGTGTCATATTGTTTTTCTTTCCTATGGGCAAGAGTTGAAAATTATCTAAGCAGGCTATGGGAAATTAAATTTCAAGATGATTAGGGAGATACTTTCACTTCAAACACTCTTGTGAATATGTTAACTGAGCTTCTGGAAGATTTCCATGGCACTCCTTCAAGGAAATACACTCACTGGCACAGACAGTCTTCTACAAAAAAAGGACCACGAATTCAGTGATTCACAGCTGGAGATTTAATGTGGATTACAGGTGAATTACTGGGCCCCACCAGTGCCCAGTACAGGGGGCGGTCCCTGCCCTGCTCCTGCTGGCCACACCAGTGCTGATCCAGGCCAGGATGCCATTGCCCTGCTTGGCCACCCGGGCACTGCTGGCTCAGGTTCAGCTGCTGTCAGCCAGCACAGCACCCCCTGTTTCTTTTCCACCAGGAAGCTTCCCAGACACTCTGTGCCAGGCCACTAGCATTGCACGGGGTTGTTGTGACCCAAGTACAAGGCTGGGCACTTGGCCTTGCTGAACCTCATACAATTGGCCTCAGATCATCAGTCCAGCTTGTCCAGGTTCCTCTGCAGAGCCTTCCTGTCCTCCAGCAGATCAACACTCCAGCCCCACTTGGTCTTGTCTGTGAACTGACTGAAGGTGCACTTGACCCCATCATCCAGAAAACTTTAGCCCTACACTATTTCCAGCTGCAGAAGTTCCAAAGAAATTATGTATTTCACTTACAGAATAGACCTTCTAAAATGTTTACTTTTCCTGGTTACAATTGCATGATCTACTGTTTTTACTAAAAGCAAACTTGAGGAAAAAATATTAATTTTTAAATGTGTTGAAACCCACAGAGTTTAAAACACGGTTGAATTTGACTTACTGTTTCATCTTGCTCTGCAAGGAAAATTAACGGCTGCCAGATGAATTTCACCTGGATATCTGTTTGTCTATATCTCTTCAGTACCAAGATGAATTGAAGTTTTATTCAAAAAAGGTTAACTCAAGAAATATTGTTATATAAGGTAGAGTAGAAGGAAAATAAGTTCCTCATGTTTCTAGGTTTCAGAATATTGAAGGAATGTCCAGACTCTGGTCTCAGGAGATCTAACACTAGAAAACATACTACAATGACAATGAAAGTGGGCTTACAGCTAAATTGTCTTATAATGGAAGAAGAAACATCCTTTTTCATCCTGGAGTGAGAAAACATCACCCCTTAAGTGTCAGGTAACAGACTTAAGTATGTAAAAAATACAAATTACTCATAAAGAAAAAGTACACTGGGTAAATCCAGCCTGGAACAGAGTACCCTGTAGACACAGCAACAGCAAGGCTTGCCATGCTATCTTCTACAACATTCTCAAGGGTGAGCTAAGGCAAAATGACCTGGATGAAATTCTTGTCACACAAAAAACTCATTGTGAGCCACAGTCAGAGTGTAATTACCAGGAAGTTACACCAGTACTTACACTTGACTGATTTATCAAGTGCAGCTCCTTCAGGAGTCTGTCCATGACCTAGTACTAACTGTATTTCTGCCCTACCATCCTTGTCATTAATATGTGTAGAGATTGAATTTTCAGTTGATAAAATGGAAGGAACCAGGACTTAAATTCCATGTGACCCTGATAAACTGAAAAAGTAGCCCAACAACATTCAACAATATTCAAAAAAATATTTCACTCTTATTTGATTTATTAACTTTGCAATTACTCAGTGGGGGAAAACTGCTTAGGAAACATTTCTTCAGTGCTGCAGAAATCTGAAAGAACCACAAGTCACACAAAAGTCAACAATATAATCTGCAGGACACATGAAGTAATCTTGCTGCTCTCTGTAACTTATTAAAGTTCTCAACCAGAGTTGTGTGAGCAGATTTATGCACCACAATGAGCCTCTCAAAGTCTATAAGAAAGCAACAGAGGTAATAATTAGAGGACAGCAGAATGTGTCTCAAGAGGAAAAAGTGAAGTGTCGCAGACATCCTTTCACTAAAAATCCTTTCTTTAGGATTTTTCCTTCTGAGAAGCTAAGAGGCCTCAGAGACAGAATGTAAACAATTATTATCTGCTGCTGTGGAATGCAACAGGTCCACCTGTGATTGGCCCATCTTGGATGTGTATAATTAATGGCCAATCAAGGATTGGGATATCTGGGACAGAGTTGGAGATAGCTCCTTTGTTATCATTCTTTTCTATTCTATTCTTAGCATAGCTTGCCTCCTGAGGAACCTTTTC
This sequence comes from Melospiza georgiana, assembly GCF_028018845.1. Lineage (NCBI taxonomy): Eukaryota > Metazoa > Chordata > Aves > Passeriformes > Passerellidae > Melospiza > Melospiza georgiana. The sequence goes on from NC_080431.1 coordinate 73,030,402, forward strand.
TTTCTATTTCTTTTTAGTATAGTTATAATGTAATATATATATATCATAAAACAATAAATCAAGCCTTCTGATGATGGAGTCAACATTCTTGTCTCTCCTTTCACCTGAAAACCCCTGTGACCACAGTCACAGTGAAGAGTCTGGGATTCTTGATGCAAAGAAGAAGAATCCTACAGGAGTAGTTTTCAAATATGTGAATGGTATTTTCAAAGAAGGAAACTATTTTTCAAGTCCACTGAGATTGGGAAAATTGTCAAGATCTAAAATCCACAAAAAGGAAAAACTTAATTTGATAATACGAAAAGTTTGTCAATAGGTAAGACAGAAAAAACATTAGAAAAAATGGCCTAAGAAACCTCTGAAATTGAGCATTTATGAAAGATGTGTTAGACAAACTTCAAATACTTTACATAACGGTTTGGGCTGAGAGGTAAATAAAATAAAGTTTTATGGTGCTTTCCTGCTGTATTTTCTATAATTCTAGGAAGCCAAAAACATCTTCCTCGTATCTGTCATTTACCTCCAAGGGCAAACACTTCACTCATAGAATCCACTCAGTGCACTGCAGGTTCTGCCACAGTACTTTTGCTGTGAGCTACACCCATGCTATAGTCTCAGAAAACCAAAACAAGGTTGGTTATTGTACAAGTCCCTTAATTTGTACATCATGGAGGCCTTGACAAAGGAAACATCATTGTTCTCACAAGCAAGATATGAAAATTATGAAAGTAGCCCAAAGTCAGTCACAGAGACAGTGACATAAAGATGAAGGGACTTTACATCTCTCAAGTTCTTATTCTCTGCGCAGTGTAATAGACAGACTGGTTCATTCACAGACTCATACACTTAATTCATTATGTACAGCTTTGAATTCTATAATTGGACATTTTTATACACCATCTCACTTTACACCATACCACAAGCACACAAAGACCTTCAGTCCCATAAGCATACAAAGAAGAATAATGTTAACTGAAATTTGGCCTTGCTTCTAGTGCAGAAAGGTGGACCAGAACACCAAGAGTTCTCATCTGGCAACTTAAAATATTCAGTATGTCTATGGTGCTCTAATGAGACAAGAAAGCTCCTACATACAGACTCTTGAATAATAGTATCTTGAATGTACCTCATGAAGGCTGAAGCCGATTTAGACTGAATTGGAGGTACTTTGAACCATGATGGCAGTCACACACACATCACTGCAAGAACAGCTGGAGAAGATGGGCCAAAGAAAGAAGAATGAACTCCAGCACAAACACATCCTCATCTTTCCTTCTGGTTCCAGGACTAGCTGGATCATCCTGCCTGCAGAGAGAAAAGAGCACACCATGCCTATCTGCAAAGAGGAACCATCCAGACCAAACAGAGCTACTTGTTTGTAGAATAAACCAGTCTTGGTTATCAAACTCTCATTCAGTCACACTTTCTCTCACCACTGGGTACTGTAGTTCTACTCTTAACCTCTTGTCATCACATCAAACACAAGGTTCTGACTGGGATCTAGAGTTGCTAGACCTGGCCAGATAAAATTTCATACGGACTCCTCCTGAGCCAGGACCTGAATCACAGTCTTAGTGACAAACTGGTAACACTGAGGTAAGTTTGCCTAGATAGATTCATTTTCCCTGAACCCTTTTTCTCTCTCTACCTTCTTTCAGTAATTTTTTTTTCCTCTGGATTTCAGCTGGGTTATGCACATACGAAAATTACTCATTGAAGTACAAAACAGGTGAATATAGTGACACATTTTCTCTTGGCATAGAGACAATTGAGCTAGAAAATAATGATAATAATAAAAGATTGAATGAAGAACAACAGCAACAAAAACTGCAAGAGTATATTTGTAATTTTTTACTTCTCCTCAAAAACTGTCCCTAGGTACTTTGTGTGTTTCTGAAGTGTTCCTCTTATTCCACTTGCCTAAAGATGCATTGTGCAGGAGGCTGAATAATCTAACTATGAAGATGCTCGCTTGTTGTTGGATATGTTCCACACAAATAAAAATTCTATGGATCACACAGGATTAAATATTTTTTTTTAACATTTCAGTATTGACAAATAAGCATTATTTGCAATAAGTAGAAGATATGTAGTCCATCAGCATACACCTTCTGTTCTCTATACAATCACACAAAATCTCAGTCTCAGACCATGACTGCTTAAAATCCACCCTGCCAATTTTTTAGCTGTGGTCAATTAAACACTGCTCTGCCATGGGAGGGATACCATTTCTCACAGATGCTCAGCTGACTGCAAAACAAAAGCAGACTGGCACAGACTTGTGGGTGTTTGACAACCTGCTCTGCACAGCTGCGCGCCGAGAATGCAGGACCAAGCACAGTTCAGTCCAGCTCCTGTGATGCATAATTACTTTTATTCTGTTATAATAAAGATGTCATCCTCTCTGTAATTAAACCTGTGAATCATTAAATAGTCACTGCTTTAATATTTACAGAAGCAGTGAGTCTAATTTCTCATGATACTAGTCTCTAGAAGTATTTTTATGATTTGACATATTTTAATGAACTCCAAAATACTTTTTTTCTTTTATCAAATCTGACAGAGAGAAGTTCTTAGACATAGTAGAGTGGCAATTTCCTGGGACTGCAAGGAATCAGTGTTTATGTCCTGTATACTCTCAGCATATCAGAGATATCCATTTTATTTTTTACAGGCTATCAAAAATGACCTTTACTCAGGAAAAGTATACTTAGTTTATCCTTCAGTTCTTCCCACCAGATTCACCAAAGATTCAAAGCCTTGTTTCTTTCATTCCTGAAAGACATCTGGAAGGCAATTGAAGCCTTTAAATCAAGTCTATCCACTTATGGCAAAAGCAAATCAAAGCTGCATCTTCAAAACCCTCTGATTGCAGCATCAGGTCTCTGTTGTCACCCAAAATCAATGCCTGAAAATGGCCAAGGATGGTCAAACCTTGTCATCCATAGTCTTTCTGGCTATGACCTGCAGGAAAGCTGATGGTGAAGGCATGCACAGGGCACTTTGCTGGGCTTGTAAGCTCAGATGAGCCCATCATGCACATCTGAGCGCAGCTTAGGTAATATGCAAGCACAAATTAAACATAATGTTTAGGTCAGACAGAGATATGGCAACCCTCCCCTGCTGTCTCCATCTCTCCCTCTTAAAAGAGGTTTTGTGGTTAATCACTGCCCGTAGATACTCTTGGACATAGAAACAGAGGTTGATTTGGAGTGACAGCAAATCCAAGGAGATGAAAGAAATATTTCAGTAACATTGCATCTCCATTTATCCCTACACTTATTCATACTCCTGCATGCAAATATTTTGCTCTCTCTGGCTTTGCATTCTACCAGCCTGTAAGAATTTAGCATTCTTGCAATAGGAAACCACTGTGGAGTTCCCAGCCTGGGCACTGCTGGAAGGCACAGGAGATGCTCTGGAGTGCTACAGACACTGCACTGGGCACTACAGACAGTGCCCTCTCCTATGGGTTTGTGGGCAAACAGAACTGGGGCACTGCTGTAGCCACTGCCCCTGGCCATTGTGGCCCCTACAATGTGAAATCAGGGTGCTTAAATGCACATTACTGTAATCAGAAAAGAGTGGCTTTCACTCAAACATCAGGCACTTCCTTAAATACTTGGCCACTTCTACTGGCACATGTCCCCATTTCTGTTGCTAATAATAGAAAGAGATATTAAAACCAGAGCTCTAAAATAAAACTCCTAAGGCAGTAAGTGCACATCTGAGAAATGTTATTTCTCTATCATTTAGCAGCACACAAGGCAAGGGAAGTCAGTGCTATCCAGCCTGGCACAGCAACACAGTTCAGGGTGCAATGAGCAGATCTCCCAAAAATGTAGTGCTGTATCCTACAGCCCAGGGATGCCCACACCATCCATTCCCAGGGGTTCCCTTCACCAAGGACACTGAGAGGACACTGGCTACTGGCAGAGTAGCCCAGCATGTCCCATCTTGGGCTTGTTGCTATTTCAAGTCTAAAGCCCTTCGACAGGAATGCCATGAAGAGCACAAATGCTACATTCCCAAGTAACTAGGACAGAAATAAAGGAAGAGGGAGACATTTCCAAAAAGTGCTTAGACCTTCTCTCTGCCCCTATCCTCAGCAGTAAAGCAAACACCAAAAAAAAAAAAATCCAAACAACTAAAATACTTTCTTGCGCAGTTTGTAAAGACAAATTGTGATCATTGAGGACTGCATTCCAGAGCACTCAGACATGGAGTTTCTGCATTGTTTTAAATACAAGGAGGAGCAGCAGCTGTGGTGCAGTTCAAACCACGCATCAACATACATTAGACCAGATCCTTCCATTCTTCTGGTCCATCAACTGCTCTAAATGTTTCTAAATAATACACATGGGCTGCTCTGACTCTGAAGTAGACAGAGCACAATTTGGCATGTGGCAAACTGCTTTGCTGATGCTGCAATGATTTTCCCTGACTCTTGGGGCCTAGTTGCAAACACTGAAAACCAGTAGTTTAATTTAGTGGAACACGTCCTTGCAGCTTCTATTTCTTTATCACCAAGGAATAATAACTCAATAAAATTAAACGAAGATTTTTCACCCTTTTAGACTCTGGAAATTACATTTAGGCGCTTATTTAAGCACTTTGGTGCACCTACAAATTTCACTCTAGTCAAGACACAGATGCTCAAAACATACGGATCCCTGTAAATTTCCATTTGGATGTCTCCACCCTTCTCACTGAAGCCATTTGTGCACATGCCTAGCAGGACTCAACTTAAGTAAGAAGAGCTGAATTAAGCACCTAAGTAAATACAGGCCAGACTCTGTAGAATTAGGAGAGAAGGGGTTTTGACAAGAATATAAAAAATGTACCAGTCTAATTTAAATTGACAGTGCCTCTTCCCACTCTTCTTCTCCCCACTGCAGTGTGATACAGTTCTCACCTACCTTCTCACACAAAACATTTGGAGTTTCTTTTTGCCCAGGATCACTTCTATTGTTGCAGAAAAAAACTGCTCATTAATGTGAAACGGTTTTGTAAATAAGGCCAGAAGAAAAAAAAATCCTTTTCCTAAATATCAGTTATAGGGATCCAAATTAGAGTTAGTGGAATTTGAACCTTTTCATCCCTAGCCAAGAGGAAGAAATGCTGGACAGCTTTGCTAGCTGCTCCTGACAGCCAGACAGTGCCAGAGCAAGGACATAAAAGCTAACAGAAACAAAATGCATACCATGAAATCTATGTATTTCATAGATCTAGGGAAGAAACCATGTGCTGCTAGGAAAATGGGATTATAATGAATATTTCCAGCTTCTCAAAATTTCATTTCACATATTGAGATTAATCTGGTTTATAAAATTTTCCAAATTCTTGATTTCTCTAGAATTTTAACTTTCATTATCTCCTACAGCTTTTGTTTTGTTTTTTTTTAAGGAGCAAATATTTATATTTAGAATTTTAAATGGTACATAAATCTCTTAAACATTGTTAATGACTGCAATGAGGCATTTTGTTCAGACACATTAATTAAACTTGGAGCTTGTTACACCTGACAGAAATGGTATCTGGAATTTACAGAGGTTTCTTTGAGATTACCATGAAGAAGAAAAATTGTCCAAAACCTGGATTATTACCCTGCATTTCAGATGACAGATTCAGATTTTCAAAGTACACAGAATTCAGACAGGTTGACACAAAGGTATTTCAAGAGAGGAGTTACGTTGAAACTTAGGACAAAAAATAGTTAGACTTCATCTGGCAAAACTGACCTTAATTGACTCTGACAGGAAATTCTGCAGTTTTTGAGTTCTTCAAATGAGCATTTGCACAGATCAGGAGTGTCCACCAATATTCCAGTGAACACTATTCCAGCAATTTCATAGGGTGGGATCTCATTTAGCTGTCTCACTTATCTGTTTTGCAAGCATCTTCTCATGTGCTGGTTTTAAGAAAATAAGAAAAACAAGGGGGTTTTTTGATACGATCTACCTAAGCATTATTTAACAATTATTTTGCATGAGATCAGGAGAGCAATTCCTCTCAACTCATAGAATCACAGAATCATAGAATGGTTTGGGTTGGAAGGGACCTTAAAGTTACCAAGTTCCAACCCCCTGACATGAGTGGTACCTTCCACTAGAACAGGTTGCTCAAAGCCCCATCCAGCCTGGCCTTGCACACTTCCAGGGATGAGGATTCCACACTGTCTCAACCTGGGAAATGTGCACCAATGCCTCACCCCCCTCATGGTGAAGAATTTCTTCCTTAGATCTAATCTGAGCATACCTCTTATAGTTTAAAGGTCATTTCTTCATATGTTATCACTACACACCCTTGTCAAAAGTCCCTCCAGCTCTCTTGTATTCCCTCTAGGTGCTGAAAGATGCTAGTTCTCTCCTCTAGGCTAAACAGCCCCAACTCTCTCAGCCTGTCTTAATAGGAGAAGTACTCCAGCCTCAGCATCTTCCTCATCTCCTCTGGACTTGCTCCAACATGTCCATGTCCTTCTTACATTGGGACTCCCAGAGCTGGACGCAGCATTCCAGGTGGGATCCCACCAGCACAGAGCAGAGGGGCAGAGTCTCCTCCTTCACCTTTCTGGCCACACTGCTTTGGATGCAGCTCAGGACATGGGTGTCTTTATGAGCTGCAGCTGCCCATTGCTGGGACCTGCTGAGATTCTCCTGAGCCAACATCCTTCTCCCCAGGGCTGCTGTCAATACCTCCTCCTCCCAGCCTGCGTGTTTGCTTGGGATTGTCCCAACCCACATGCAGGACCTGGCACTTGGCCTTCTGTTGAACTACTGAACTTCATGAGGTTCACACAGGCCCACCTCTCATGCCTGTCCAGGTCCCTCTGGATGGCATCCCTTCCCTCCGCTGTGTCAGCTGCACCACAGAGCTTGGCAAAGCTGCTGAAGGTGCCCTCAGCCCCCTCATCCAGTGAACAGTGAATCCACTGTTCACATCAACGAAAAAGACATTAAAGAGCACCAGTCCCAATAATAATCCCCAAGGAATTCCACTTGTCACTAATGTCCACTTGGACATCAAGATATTAAACACAACTCTCTAAATGCAATTTGTCTTGAGAGAAAGCTGTGTGTTTCTTGCTGTTCCAGTTCAGGAAAGTTCTTCAATTCAGAAAAAAATGATGCATTTTGTCAGTCTTCCAGATCCAGGTCCCCAACCACAATGGGCAAGTGACACTACTATCCATGCATTTGCACTCTTAAAAAGACACCAAATAAGCCAGCTCATACTGACTGAGCCAGCACAAGGTTAAGAGAGGGAGGTGTACTGAAGGGCAAGAGAGAATTAAGAGCAAAGAATGAGAAAAAAAACCCCCTAAGATTACAACTTGTGGAAAAGGGAAATAGGATATATACTCTGTAAGAAAAGCTGTATCAATATTGGTCAGTAAAAGACCTCAAGTCACTTTGCAAGTCATGTCTCTTTTATCCTTAACTAAGAAATAATTCCTCTAGTGTCTCTTCTATTTTCTATGTGTTCAAGAGTCCTTTTGAAACCTGCCTTGGAAGGCAGCCAACAAGTCTCTGCCACTGTGCAGAGGATCTGCAGCTGAATACCAATTGATTTCACTGTGTAATACACTGAGGCTTGATCTATGCACCCAATGCAGAAGAGGAGACTGAACTCTTAGTAACTTGCTTTGATAAAGTGAACATCATGAAGTAGAAGACTGGGACTAGTTGATATGAATTATCTTTGCCATCCAAATGGCACAACAAAGACATCCTGAGAGAGCTCTGGTAGCTCTGCTGTTGTCCTGATAGTTATAGTGTAGCTCAAAGCAGCAAAAAATTTAGTCTTTCACAATCAGAGGGCTGCAATACATAGCAGATTGTAGAAAAAATCCTATAAAACATAGGAACAGTAGATAAGGGACAGAGTAGAAAGTCCTTCAGCTACCTTTGCTTCTTCAGTTTATCATGGAAATTTTCTTGCCTGAGTAACAAACTCACCTTCTAATAACACTAACTGTCATGTAAGATATAAATGTGCCATGCTGAGACCACTGGGCATCTTCTCCTTCTGTAAGATCAAGGCTTTCTGAAATACTTCTACCAGTTCATACAGAGCCAGGTATCACTCAGCCATATTTCAACCACAGAGTAAGGGGAAACACAACTGAGCATTCTTTTTCCACTGTATGTTCAATCTATATGTGAGCTACATAATTAATACCTTGCAGCCAGGGGCTGTCTGTGAATAAAAATCCAAATTTTTATTTATAAAGAGAACATAGGGAAGCAGAAGGTCACACTTGGGTCAACAAGCTCAGTCTAAGCTCATACACCTTTTTGAACCTCAGTTTGGAAATCTAAGCATTGTATTTCTGCACCTCAGAAGGGTAGTGGAGTGAAGAGCACAGAGAAGGATTCAGCTGGAGCAAGGTGCACACAGACAAGCCCTGCTACCTTGAGGAAGTCTTAAACAGGAGTTTAACCACTCATTACTTATCATTAGTCTTCGTCAGGGACTTTATAGTCTCTCAGATTTTGTTAAATGTTCTGCTAGTATTTCCTCCAAAATCACTAAAATACAACTTTCAGTTATAGGATTGGTTGAGCCACATTCTCTTATTTGCAATTATTTGAAATTCATCCTGGAATGTGCTCTGATAATAATTATAATTCTTGATTCAAAATTCTAGTTCAAAATCTGACATGCAACTCTAAATTAAAATCATCATCGATTTCATCCATAATAAATGTGAGATGCAATAGAGAAAAGAAGTTTGCAGAAATGCACACAGACAGTTTCGAACTTCAACCCCAAATATCTTACATTCTGTTCTGGCAGGAGAAAAAGAAGACCAAAAAAAATTTGGAAACTTTTAAAAACAAAATGGCAGACACAAGTTCCCAAGGAAAAGTAAAGATCATTCTTTCCTACTGTAGATCACTTACAGAAATTCAAAAAATGAAACTCATTTCTCATATTTATGCAACCCCAAGAGCTTCCCTGCTCTTCATCATTCCAGTATGTCAGAACGTTAGGGCATTTTATAGAAAGTGACAGGCTGTCCTGAGCTTTCCTTTGGGTTTATCAGCAAACAGGATGTCTTCTTCTTTTTGAGATTGCCTAAGGTAATTCCTAAGTGACACAGGGATTTCCCAGTGGCTCATATCAGTTTACATGCTACAGATCTGCTTGGAAGAATCTAGGCAATACAGTCCTGGAGAAAAGAATGGTGGAGAGCAGGTTCATATCAAAGCCTTCTCCGAGCTCAAGAGCGGTCCGAACCAACATGCAGAAACCTATCAAATATGTAATAGGAGGCCTGCATGCATGAACAAGGAGCTTCTGACTAAACTTAAACATAGAAAGGAAGCATACAAGCAGCGTCAGATCAACCAGGAGGAATATACAGATACTGCCCAAACATACAAAAAAAAAAAAAAAAAAAAAAAAAAAAAAAAAAAAAAAAAAAAAAAAAGAAAAAAAAGAAAAAATAAAGCTGGAGCTGAATCTGGCAAAAGACAAGAACAGTAAGAAAATTTCTACAGCTCTATAAAAAGCAGAAAAAAGATTATGGAAAATTTGTGCTTCAGTATTTACTGATAGAAGTGGACTTTGGGAATCTCAGACCCTAAACAAGATAAAGAAATCTAGATAAGGCAATTTCCCCTCAATGATGGGAAACAGGTCAGGTAGCACTTGAACTGGACATACATGGGAACTGATGATAGCTGAGCAGCCCTTTGATGACATCGTGAGGCTACTCTTGCTGTGGTAGTCCAGGCAACTGGAGGAATTTCCTAAGGACTGACATAAAGCAAATGTCACTCCTATCTTCAAGAACAGCAAGAAGGAGGATCCAGAGAGGTATAGTCAGCCTCAGCTTGATCCTTGGGAAGGTGATGGAGCACTTCCAAATTTCTTTAGCACAAGTAGGTGACTGAGAGTTGTCAGCACAAATTTATGAAGAGAAAATCATGCCTGAACAAAAAGAGCCTTCCATAAGAAGATGAGTGTCTTACTGGATAAGGGGAGAGTAGTGTATGTTCTTCATTTTGATTCTAGCAAAACCAAGCCTCCCATAACTTAGTGACAAACAGATGAAGCACAGACTAGACAAATGGACAGCAAGGTGGGCAGAAAACTGTTATCAAGTGCCAGGCTGAAAATGTTATGGTCATCAGGACAGTGTCCACTGGAGGCCACACATTAGTGATGCACCTCAGGGCTGGTACTAAAGCCAAAACTGCTCACCATCTTCACAAATGACCCATTAAATGGGACAGACTGCATCCTCAGCAGGTTTTTAGGGGATTCAAAAATAGAAGGAGCATTTGATGCACTGGAAGGTTGTGGTTCCATACAGAGAGGCCTCAACAAGCTGGAGAAATGACCCAACACATAACAGATTGAAATGCAGCTTTGCAGAGGCAAGACATTGAATATGAACCAGAATTGGGCAGTTGTGGCAAAGAAAATTAAAAGCATAATGTGATGCTTTAGGTAGAGCATTGCCAGAAGGTGAAGGGAGGGGATCTTCCCCTGCTACTCAGCAATGGTGAGACTTCTGAAGTGCTGGATAAGTGCTGGAGTCCTCAACACAAGAAAGACAGGAGTGAGTCTAGTAAAAGTCATTCAGGAGTTGTAGCATCTGCCATGCAAGGAGAGGTCAAGAGAACTGGGACTGCTCAGCCTGTAAAAGAGAAGGCTCTGAGGCATCTTTTCAGTGTCTATAAATACCCGATGGAGTGGAATAATGAAGATGCAATCAACCTCTTCTCAGCGATGACCAGTTACAGGACAAGAGGCAATGCGTACAAATTAAATCTAAGCTTCTATTTTTTATTTTTTTTTTATTTTTTTTTTTTACTTTGAGGAGAGTAAAGCACTTGTGCATGTTGCCCAGACAGTCTGTGTTTGAGTAATACTTTGGGAGATCCTTTGTTTCATACTGTACATGGTTCTGTCCAACCTGTTCTGGTTGACCTTACTTTGAGCAGAGGGTAGGACAAAGCTATCTGCAGAATTCCCTTCCTACATCAGCAATTTTTAAACTCTGTAATTCTATATGAAGTCATATTCACACCACCAGCTTTTCAAGGCATTACATGGCTGTCCCTAATAACTCAAGGTCAAGAGTTTTCACAAGTACCAGTACAATACAAGACTTGCTATGCCCTTGGAAAAAAAAAGGCTCACATCTCCCCAGACAGGAGGGAAGTGAACCCAGCTTTTCCACATCCTATGTGGTTTCCTAACAGATGGGCCAGAAGGTTAGTGCCAGTGCAGGAAATTGAACATAACAGAGTTTATTCCCAAGCCTACTTCTTTGTGTCCTTCTAAGTGGAAAGAGCTGGACTCTGGAGGGTGATGGAGAACAACGGTAAACAAGCTGTTGCTGTGCATTGCCCTCTGAACAAAAGTGTATTTTTAAGAATAGTTCTGCTCTAGTCCCCAGTAGTACATGAGGTACTCTAATGAGGTTTTCCAAGAGCTATTGTTTCTGCCAAGCTTCATATCCTACATTTGCATACCCTGGCATTTGCAATGCTTTGAAAATTAAGAAATAAAAAGTACTGCCCTTTGCAAATCTTAAATCTGGCTATACACGAACAGCTTTCAGCCTGCAGGCTCACAGCACTTTCATGGACAGAAATAGCCAAGACAAGTAGCACCCTGACCATTTAGAGAAGAGGCAGATCTGATGGGCTGCAAGGAAGAATCAGTTTGATGGGCTTTTGGGTGCTGTTGAGCTGATGGATGGCAAACTGACTCTACAGCAGAGGCACTAAGGGAGGTGGGGTAAGGAAAAGAGGGAGGAAAGTCTGCAGCATAGGACTGTGACCGTGTTGGTGACTATGCAAAAAAATGGTAGAGATTTCTATAACCTTTTTCTCTTCTCTGGCCATAGAAGGTAGAGGAAGGGCAAAAGGAAATGAATTCTTCTGTTATAAATAAAAACAGAAAGGTAGCATGAAGATTACATTACCCCAAAGTAAAATTAAATTCTCTACCCTGTTCTTACTGAATAGGGTGTTCTAATACAGAGCCCTGACTCAGATTTTAAAAGCAGCTTGTACCAAAAAAAGGGAAGATAGCAGTCAATGATTTTACAAGGTCATTATAGAAAGACTTGGAAATACCATTAAGCTCCAAATGAAAACAAAGAAGTAATTTAGAAGATTGCTTTGTTTCATGTTGTTCTTTTAAATGCATGCCGTTGAAAAACGTCATCATGCACTGGTGGTGTTATAAAGGTGATAAGCAGGCCAGATTACCCTGAGGCTTCTGCTGGATGCCACAGCACCAAAGAAAAATTCCTTCACTTTCCACAGAAATAGTAACACTTTACCTAAGCTTCAAATGGACTTTTGAGCACTGCTTTTCCAAAAGAATTTGGATGAGCCAAAGAGATTTTAAAGGAGCTCAGTGAGAATGATCTGTTGGCTTGGTCATTTGTCCTCAAATACATCTACAAATCAGATGAATTGTTGAATGATAGAATAAATCATAGAATGGTTTGAGTCAGAAGGGACCTTAAAGATCATCTAGGTACATCCCTCTATGGTATGGGCAGGGCCACATTCCATTAGACCAGGCTGCTCACAACCCCATCCAACCCAGCTGAACACTGCCAGCAGTGGGGCAGACCCAATTTCTCTAAGCAACCTGTTTCACTATTCTCATGGTAAATAATTTTTTTTTCTAATATCTATTCCAAATCTACACTATTTCAGTTTAAGCCTTTCTTACATGATCTAAGTCTTCTTCATGTCCCCTATGGATATAACAAAACAAATTTTTTTCCCCCTACCCCTGCAGGCATTTTCACATGCTACAAAATTTAAAAGTAGCATTTAGTTCACAGACCGGAGAGAAAACTTCAAAATGCAATTCTCTAAACCAGACCTTAATTTCCTTGTGAGATCTTGCTCTATATGTTATCTGTGTATGAACCCCGAAAGCAGTCTGATCTTCACCATTACTAAACTAAGGAGCTGATACCAACAGAGTCAGCTCAATGCCACCAAATCCAGTGAACTCAGGTAATATACACAGGAAATACTTTTCAATTTTAAATTATGATACAAAAGTTATTCAGATTGTTTTATCCAGTTCTCTGGCAGCCTATTTTGATCTTTTCCATCTCATCTTAATGCACCAAGATTTATATGACTACAAGGAGATTTAAGCTGTTACCAGACCCACAAGACAAATGTTCATTAAGCTGTGTAAGCTTTAAGGCATGGCTATCTTCCATGGACAAAAATGCAACAGGATGATGAATTATCCTGCTCAGGGGTTTGCATTTGTTTTCCCAATGAATGCACTTTAAATTGCTGGTAGGAGAAGGTTTTGCTGAAACAGATTGGTGACATTAACACAGCAGAGTACAACTGTCAGCGGTGGAAACTTTTGTCTTTATCTTTATATTCTATTCCTGCATATGAGTATAGGGTTTTTTCCTCTTAAAGAAGCTTTAAACTTTAGGAAGTTTAAAAAACTCTTTCAGTTTGAACTTAAATAAGTGCTGTAATTAATAAATATTTGAACAGGTTGCAAAGGAGTAACCTTAAGAAACTGCTACAGTACTTTTGGTTTTACCTTCACTGCATAAAAAAATTTGCCATGGCATCATTTTCCTTACCTAAAATTTAAAGTAACTTTCCACCACAACGTGTAAAGGCTCTGCATTTTCAGGAATAAAACAGGGCTTTGTTCACTTTTTCCAACCAGATAATTAGATTTTTATTTTTTTTTATTAATACCTCTTCACCTTCTTACAACTCCTTCATTGCCTATGTTGGATCCAGTTCAGGTTCATTTCTCAGCCAAACTCTGGCCTGATGCCTCAGGTGCAGCCCTTTGGGCAGCTCACTGCCACCCTCAAAGAGCCTCCCAACATCCCACACAGGTTCACACCAAGGCAATGTGAAGCAACTTCTGTCTCATTAAAAAGGCTGCTGCAAATAAAAAATTATGCACTTATCGTAACACAAAATCCCATAATTATAAATTTGCATGGTGTGTCTACTGAAGAATACCTGAAACCTTAAAAAATTGTCTTCTCACCAGAATAGCACTTAATGACCTGCCACAAGCTGGGTGTCTTTAGAAAACTGTTTTAAAGTCCCTTTGCATCTCTCTCGCCTGGATTATTTGAACTATACTCTCCTTATAGGAAAGGTTTCCTGTTACTGTGGTATTGTTCAGTGGCTAGCAAAACAGGAACCTCTGTGTGCCACTGGGTTGAACTCTGTTTTTCTCTATGCCTGTGGTACTAAAGAGCCTGTTTCAGTGCTGTAGCTGTAGTAGACTGTGCCTTGACAAAGAGCAGCTGAATACAAACAGAAGCTGAACTGTCCCCCACAGGGTTTGTGCTTTATGGGTCTGTGAATTATTTTGGCTAAATGTTGACTGGAAAATATCTCTGAGCCCTCAAGATTCCCTTGACAAGCTTTTTAAAAAATAAACTAACCAGAACTCATGATCTTTCCTCACAGTGCAAATCTCTTCACTTTAAAATACAGCCTACAAACAATACCAAAAGCTACTTTTTTCAGGTGAAATGTGGAATCGGTGTCAATTTATTTGTTCTACATCCACCACTTGGTACATTCAGGTGCAAGCCTGAGGAAGGTCATCTTTAGGATCTTATTTTAAAAATGCTTGAATTTGACTCAGAATTCTTGACAGTTGTAGTCTTGGTAGAATCCTTACCCAGTAAAATATCCTGTAGTTTGCTGAGTGAGAGATAGTCCATGCCATGGCTTGTGCCTCTACTAACCCCTTATTCTCCATCCCACCCTTTTTTTATTCCTTTAAATTGAAAGAGACAGTCAGCTTCAGTTGCCCAGTGGAGCAGGACCTGATGAGGATATCACTTCAAGAAGAAAGTGACCCCAAGAAGGTCTCTCCAGTCTTGAATGGGGGAAGGAAGTGACCTCAGCTCCATGAAACCCATAGCTCCAAGACACTCCCTACAGAATTTTACTCCTGAGGTGGAATAGGTGTGGTGATAGACAATATTTCAAAAGGTAGTTGGGCTAACTGCATTCAAAGGCTCCTTTTACTAAACTTGGTAGCACTAATCTAAAGATTTGATCAGAAAGAAGGATAAATAGGCCTTCTTCCCTAATCATATCAATATGAGAGTCACAACACTCTCCATTACTGTTTGTGGGTAGAGTTTGCCCTTATACTTTGTCATAATTTTAACTATTTGCAGCTCATTCTTAAATGAGAGAAAAAAGAGGAAGTACGTATTTGGACACAAAGTGGATTTTTATAGTTCCCTTGAGTCTTACCAAAAGCAGAAGGCAATTGCTTATGGCTTTATAGTCCAAACAAACCTTCAAATAAGACCAAAAGAAGAAGACACTTTTATTGTATGTCCTCTGTTGATCCATAACATTTTCAAAAAGTAGCATTTTCAAAAGGACCTATTTTTGTTCAGCAGCTCTGAGAGCACTGGAGACTCATTCACATTTCTTCTGATCCTCACTCATAGAATAACACCTCCAATATTACAGAATGCCTTCTATTAAGGCCTTCCTCACCTTTTAGATCACTATTTCAAAAGAGTCATGTCAGGGTGAATCTTCCCAGAAGAAAACTTGTTGCTGTGTTCTTACAGCGACAAAAAGAAGTCCTGAGTATCATACACCATGATTAGAGTGTCAGCCTCAAACTGCAAGGAATCTTGTAGCAAAGTAAAAGGGGTGTTCTTAACCCCTGAAATGCAGTGTCATGGGTGAGAAACACTCTCCAAATGACTTGGAGGGCTCTCAGTTCCTCCCTGCTCCTGGGGGATAGAAAACATGGGCACTGCTTCATATACACAAAAGAAAAAGCTACTCTATTCCAGCAAGGACAAGAGAAAATACAAAGCTGCAAAATACAGACAGGCAAGGAAACAAAGGTAAAAGAGGAAACCTTAGGAGGTACCACCCTTTGTTGAGGTGTTCTTCAGACAGTTGAATGAAGAAAGTTCTGCTCACCAACAACTCTTCTGTATGTAGCTCCCTGGAAGAGACCAGGGAAGGTGGCCAGAGACCACAGACATGGTATTCACCTGATTCACAGAGCATTTCTCTGTCCTCTATGTACGTCTTTTTTAAGGTCCTACTCTCTTTTAATCAGCTGTGTCCCTGGGATATTGGAAGAGATAGTAGGCACATTGATTAAAGTTCATGGACACTTGCCATCCTTTCCTTTTCCAGTTAAATCCAGAAGTATACATATATATAGTACTATATATATATAGTACTATAGTACACTATGTATATACACACACACACATATATACACATACATACATATATATATATATATATATATATATACACACATTATAGTACTATGTATAGTATATATAGTACTATATATACTATATATAGTACCACATCCAGGTTGCTAATCCAATCCTTTACCTGGACTGAACAGCTGCATAACAGTGATTTGGAAATCAAATGTCAAAACTCTGAATGTCTCCCCCTTCCTTTTATTCTTTCCCCAGTTCTATATGCAGAGCATGGTGGAATATGGTATGGAGTATCCCTGTAGTCAGTTTGGGTCAGCTGTCCCAGCTTTGTCCCCTCCCAACTCCTTGTGCACACCCAGCCTCCCCGCTGGTGGGGTGGGGCGAGGAGCAGAAAAGGCTTTGCCTCCATGTAAGAACTGCTCAGCAGTGATGTGAATATCCCGGTGCTATCAACACTGCTTCCAACATGAGTCCAAATAACAGCTGCAGAGCAGCTACTATGGAAAAAAAAATAACATCCTAGCCAAACTAGCACACTAAATAACACTTTTTCCTTTAGTTTGCCATATGTATATATTCCCTAGTGCTCAGATAGGCACAGGAACAGGGTAAAATGCACACATAGATCCTAACAGCTAAGTAAACTCAGAGACAATCCAGAAGAACATAAGACCTTAAGAACCGTAAGACGGAAGGCAGATAATGTTTCTACATCTCTAAGACAAATTGAGTTTTGGGGATCATCTGCTAAAATCAATCTTATCCCTTATCCTTTAAATCTGCTTACAAAAGCAAAGAGAACAAGACTTTTTATGCCAAGACACATTGAAATTACACAGTGTCCAGCAATTTAAAAAAAAAAAAGAAGAACAGTTGTGTCTGAATTCTAGTCTGTTTACCGGACTAAACCCTGAAAATTCAGTGACAAAATGCTGCCAAATATCTGTGGGGGCTTTAGCCTTACCCCAGTCACTGCAGGCTGTTTCAAAGTAGCACATGTTAAAAACTGTGAGAAGGGGGTGGAGGATTAGATTTTCCCTCAGCTCATACCCACTGAGATGTCCTGGACAAGCAAGCAAAAAGAAATGAAGAGTTTCAGAAAGGTACAGCTCCAAATCCATTGAAGATGTTAACACCAGTCAACAGTACATGGCACTGGTTCAGTCTTTCAAGATTCTTCACAGTCTCCCCTCAATCACAAAAGCAAAATCCTTCCCATGACTCACTGGGCTGCTACCTTGGGATGTGAGGGTTTCTTTGTGTATATCAAGACTGACCTGAGGGGTAGTGCAAGTAGAAAGGTTGCTTTGCTTTCTTTGGAATTTTGGATTGTCTCTTGTAGCTCACTTTTTCTAGTCAGACAACTTGGCCTCAGGCTGAAAACAGAACAGGTTTCCTTGACAACCTCTATATGTCTTGGATGTATATATTTAAAATAGAATCTATTTTTTGTTCCTTACAGAAGCATGAAATGTCTGTTTTAATTACTAAAGAGGTCTGGTAGGCCAGAATACATTAAAATTAACCTTGGACTTCACACTAGAACATTCCAACTGTGTCCCACAAGTCCATGGTTCATTGCACCAGTGTTACTGGCAGAGCTTTGACAATGGCTATTGAAGTAGTCACATTTCTGCCAGTCCATTTAGCTGGTCCTTCTGCCACTTGCTCTCACCCTTGCCTCTTCCAAGCACGGAGCACTAAGATAACCATTTTTTCTCTCAAGTCAAAACTCATTCTCGAACGTAGAAAATACAGACTCTCTCCTAGACTGAGGGTCTGGAAAATTGCAGAATTTCGGTTTGTCAGTAAGTATCTTTGTAGAAATTTTGATCAAGAGTTGTTATCAGTCACTTTTTAGAATCACAGAGTCATAGAATAGTTTGGGTTGGAAGGGATCTTAAAGGCCATCTAGTTCCAAACCTCCTGCTACTCAGGACAGGGATGCTACTAACTCAGGGTCCCATCCAACAGGGGCCTTGAACACTTCCAAGGACAAGGCATCCAAAAACTTTTTTTTAGACATGAACACAAATCTTTCTGCCCTAAAATCCCACCACAGTCAGATCAACAGCATTCAGATTTTACCTCTAAAGGAAATGCTAACATGCAGTAACATAGGGTGCCCTCCAGCAAGACAGTGCCATCCATGGAATCAATTTTCCATGCTCCAACCATGTGCTGAGAGAATTCATTCACTTCACTGTAAAACCACCCTGTGAAATTAGGATTGAATGCTCATGTCAAGACTCCCTACACATTCCCAGGCATCTGAAAAATCATAGGTACTCACGAATTCTGGGTCATTGGAGTGACTGTGTTGCTAACACACCATTTGATAGGTTGCTTTTACTGAGCTACATGGCAATTTCCACCATAACTGCACCAGAAAGGCTCCTGCTGTGTCTCTGCTGTGACTATCCACTCTCCTCAGCTGTTAGCCTTGGCCAGTAGTTTGGCCCCATGCCAACCAACATTCTTCCAGACCTATGCAGGACATAGGTTGGGGAATAGCACAGGACAGGGACTGTACCAGTGGGGAGCAGATAGGGTTTTATCCTGCTCTGGACAAAAGAGAAAAGAGGACATGCCATAACTCTTGTTTTCAGGACTGGAGACAGGATCCTGGTCCATTTTGTTTTAAGCACAAGACCATGCATACATGGACCGAGCATAAAGCTTGGTACAAATTGTTCCAAGTTTACTCAGAAAGAAAAGAGCTATGCAGTCCAACCTCAGCACTTCTCCTGTAGTCCAGCACTTTCCTGTAGCCAAAGAAGGCCATTTCATAAAGTACCTAGAAAAGGAGATTTTAATTTTTCTTGAAAGCAGAACAGCAAAACACACCTGACAGCCATTTTTTCCAATCACACATTTCTGTTCATATCAGCTGAGGCTCTGCCTTTTTTAACAAATTGCATTTAAAAAATTAGAACTTCAAGCATTTTTTCACTTGTGACTGGCCATGTTTTATGGTCACTTCACCTTCTTTGTTCCAGAAGTGTTCTCTACAGTGTTTGGTATGTTCCTCTCTCTCTCTCTCTCTCAGTACACAAAAATTATCCAATACTGGACCTACTCTGGTTATTAACACATCCATATTGACAAAGAGGCTTTTTTCCCAGGCAGTCTCTTCTGGAACCAAAACTGAAGTTTTATCAGCCACTGTCCAGGCCCTTTTATTCCAAAATTTCATTAACAAAATACTTTCTTGAAAGTGTCCTTTCATGTCTTCACATAGAATCATAGAATAGGCCACACTGGAAGGGACCTTGAAAGATATTTTCATCCAATCCCTTGTGGGAAAGGAAGCCTAGTTGAGATTATCTACTGTCTTGTCCAACCATGTCTTGAAAATGTCCAGTGAAATACATGGGATAAGAAGACCATGCTAAATGATCAAAATATTTCCCTCATCCTTAAAAATAATCTGAATTCCATGAAGCAGCCTAGGGGAGGTTTTCCCACAGAAAAGAGCTAGAAATCTGTTGTAACACACTGCAGGATCTCCCAAAGAACTGCACGGCAGTTCAAGGCTGTAGTAAGCCAGGCCCCCGTAGCTTGTCTCTGGAACTGTTTTTTCCACCACAGCAGTCCAGAACCATGGAAACACAAAATTACCACCTTCCCTTTGTTGTCTTTTAGCAGCAGCATAGACTCTGCCTAAATATCTGCTTACACACAAACCTCCAGAAAAAGAACAGCAGCAAAATATTTATGACTCACTGGTAAAAAGTTAATTAGTCATTTGTCTGCCATTCTCTAACTCCCTGTTTTAACACAATTTAACACAATTTCTTTGGGTGATGATTTAGGACAATATTAGCTGGAGAGGCCATAAGCCTTTTGTGAATTATCTGGTGCAAGCACTTAGCTAATATGCTTTACCTCTAACTCAGTTATGTCTCTATAGTAATTTCTGTTTACACAGTATGTTTGCTAACTCAGGATAATATTCTTTTCATGTGATTCTTTAAAATTAAGCTAATATGACACCAAGATTATTAATTTTCATTGAAATGCTATGAAAAGCCTATTAAAGTGCTGGACATCAGCCTAATAGCAATATATATTCCTTTGCTCTCTCAGGATCTGAAGTGGACAAAATGGCCATTGATAATAGATGTTCTATTCAGATGAATAACTGAATGGGGCAGAGTTTTAAATACAAGAGAAATCTGAAGTGATACAAGTGTTTATTCATTACCATAAGGGCTGGATTTCTATCCAAGTGGCACTACTAAAAGGAAAACAGAAATCGTGATAGACTGCCTCCAGCAATGCAATATCCACCTGGATCTGACCTCTGTGGACAAGGAGCTGCACCATCTGACTGCTGCTGAGGTCTGAGGTTCTGAGTCTCATTTAAAATAAAATATTATCTACTACACAGAGGTTCAGTTGTGGCCTGACCCTACTACTCAAGACCCTCTACCAGCATAGAGCTGGAATAACCCTTGTACAGAGGCCAAGAACTGCAAAGGTATAAATAGCTTGGACCTTTACCTGCTGCTAACTGGTTCAAGTTCAATGAATGAAGTTAATGGTAAATGGATTTATATCTGAGGATGACCTGGCCCTGAGAATTTTAGAAAGTCATACACATTCTATCCAGACACAATGAATTATCTGGTTTTCTCAGACATTTTGTTTGGTACGGATAGCCACTGTTGTGTTCACCCTGCCTTTAGATCGAAAGTTGTTCAGGCAAGGACACAAGGACTTTGCCATCAGTTCAGGCCCATTGAGAGGAAATAAAACAGCTTATATTGCTAAAGAACAAAATAAAACTGCAAGGGACAGGGCCCAAGTGACTGTATTGTGAGTCTGGACACTGCCTCAAGGGAGAGTTCCAGGGATGGGACAAAGGAAGACCCAGGGTGTCACTGGTATCACTTTCCTCAATTTTTTAGTGCCTCAACCACTCCTAAAAGCAAAATGAGAGGAGGCCCCCGAAGCTGTTGTTTTCAACAACCCACATATTTTAACCTCATGAAATAATTTTATATTTCAAGAAAACTGTTTATTTTGATCTTTGAAACAAGAGATTAGTCAACAGGATTTACTCTAGGTAAGTTTACTTCATCAGATATTGCTACCTTTATTTCCAGCCTTCACAAACAAGCAAGCAATAGTTTAATTTATGCACATAGATATAGGTTTTTTATTCTTAAAATCTTACCTAGAATTTCTGAAAGGATTGCCTACAGTCATGAAAGCTTGAAAAACAGCCTTTTTTGCATAGATATGTAGTATAAGAGTAAAAACTAAGTGCCTCAGTAAAAAACATGGATCATTTTTATAGATTTTGAAAATGGAAAAACCTCAAAAACTGTCTGCATAGGGCTTCTTATATGTAATATATACAATAAAAATATTTGGTTTGTTATTACTATTTATTATTACATACTCATTACTTATATTCATACCAAATATTTTTCCAAGTCATCCACTTTCTTTAATGTGCTTTATCAAAACATTTATGTATACACTTAGTCAGCTAGTCCCTTTTTAAAAATAATTTATTTTTAATTGTGTTAATTTATTTTTTAAATAGATTACAGTTATAGTGGAGTCTGAAAGATGTGGCTTAACTGGGGCTGTGGGACAGCTAAAGCAATAGATTCAATAAGGGTAAACTGGTGAGACACCTACAAGCGTTCCCTCAGGGATCTCCAGGTACAGACCTGGTGCATGTAGAAGAAAAAGATCACTTCATTTCATTTCATGACCTCTTTCCAGCTTCATTCTGTTTCCATAGGTGCATAGTTAAATAGAAAAGGAATGTTGCGTGACTTAATTGAAGGAAATTATCAGGTATTTGTTATTTGTCTCTAACCTCAGCAAGAATGGAATGAGTATAGAGCTCCTGGTGTGCACCTTTCCTGCAAACATCCAAACTCTCTACAGATTTTCCTTCTCAAGGTCTTTTCAGATAAGTAGATTTTCAGATTGTTTCTTTCCTCTTCTGACTTAGGCAAAAGAGCATTCTCAGGTACTCAGAGGCTTCAACCACAGCACAGAGATTTCCTATTTATTTATTTATTACCCTTATAAGCACAGATACATAATCTCAGCTCCCTTATCTTAACATCTTGCTTAACTCCTTTTTCTTATTTTAGGGGCTCTAATCCACAATCTGAGAAATTATTAGTCCATCCAGGAACCACTTTCTAAGAAGCTGCACTTTGGAGTTCTGTCTGGTGTTGGAGCCTCCCTCTGGCTCTGCCCTTTAGAGTCCCAACATCAGCTCTATGTGCTTTGGACACACATACATTTCTACACTATTGGATTTTCTTTCTCAAGAGAGTCACAACAAAAGAAAGCCTGTTTTCAGACAGAGACTTCTCAAACTTTAGGGAAAACTATAAAAATTGACTTCTTAATTTCTAGGAATCCAAAGCAGAGGTTAGAATAAAGCCTAGTTTTTCAAATTTGCATTTTAAAAAGGAGAAAAAAATCACAACAAATAATTCCCTTGTCACTTTAGATGCTAGTTAAAATGCAGAGTGTGCAGTTCCAAAGTGTTGGCATTATTTGTATTTTTTTCCTGTATAAATTCCCCTTAGGCAATTCATTACAAGGTTTGGCATTCACTTTTTAAAATGCTGTGCAAGTTTATGCTGCCATTATACTAAATGTTGCTATGCAGCTTAAAAAGCATACCTTGAAAGCATGAGAAGTTCTGTCCTACCAGATACAAGCTAGCAGAAAATGCTACATCATCTCCCTAAATATCAGTTATGCACTAGGCTGCCCTTGGAGACTGCAGCTGACACGGGCTGTGTGATCCCCAAGGCTTCCACCTCATGGGCAATTCCTTCAGCCAGAAAACCATTTGTAAAATGTTTGGGGGAAAGAGTCTGTCCTTACCTCTTGTGGCAGCTGTATGTTTTTAATCTCAATTTCAGTTCTGGAGGGTCTTGTGCTTGCTGATAGGTGCCTGGCAGTTGCTGAGGAAGATGACTGGACCCAGCTGCAAGGGAGTGACAAAGTCAAAGGAGCTTCGGTAAGCTTAGGTACATCTCTAACCCCTCCAGAGTGAGAAACTCTGTTTAAGCTTAGGGGAGGATACAAGCCACAGAGAAAATTTTCTGATCAGGTTGGGAAGTGTGCAGTGATTTTAGAGTACAAAACCCACAAAATTAAGTAGGAGTTGAGAAGTCTTTCTGTTTCTTTAGCATCAGTTTGGTCATAGACACCTACTCTGTGTTCAGAAATCAGTCCAGCTTTCTGCAGTTCAGTCTCAAAGCATGCCTTTGCTTTGAAGTCAAACCCTGAAGGGAAGGGGGGGTAAAAACCTGCAGAAAGAGGAGGTCATCTCCCTCCTTTTTCAGTAGCTCAGCAGTAAGGGAACTTGCCGAGATAAGGAGCGTGCTTATTATCCCAGTCTCTCTTCAAGGATTTGAAATTTTCACCTTCTAGGCAACTGTTCTTATCGCTGGGATAAACCTTACCTGCAGAATTTGCCAAAACCCTCTAGCAGATTGTTTCACTTTGATGATTCTGTAAATGCACATTAAAGAGAGAAACTGTGTGACATAAATTACACATTTGCTACATCAGTAAATAAAACTTCTCTTCCCTGCACCCCCACCCCCAGGTGACACTTCTCCACAAGGCAATAGCCTTGTTCATGCTTCTCTAGCTCATCAAATATCAAACTGCTCTACTAAAGTAAAATAGTTTTTATAGACTGGATAGGAAAAAATCCCCCTTTGGTGCTCAAGGCTGTGGTTCAGGTTGCTGGTGATACTGCTTCCTATCCTCTGAGGCCAGAAAATATCAAAATCACATATCCTCATTACTAAGCACTGTGAGGAAATTCCACAACCACCTCCTCTTGCAGCTGCAAGCCTCACTCAGTCTCCCAGTATGCATCCAAATCCTTAGGAGTTAAATGGATTTCATAGGTACATTCCCCCAGCATGTGGTAAGCCCAGACATTTTCCTCTTCATAGGACTGGCTCTGGTGAGGCACCATATCCTCTCGTGCAGCTTCCACTAAATTAAAAGTCTGATGAAAGCAGCAGAGTAGTGCTTACCAAGTTGCAGCATAATTCCTCTTGCAGATGTAAGTTCTGCCAGGATCCCTTCTGCATTTTGGTCTTACCAATGAAATCTGCAATCTGTTCCAAAAACATCCCAGGTTTTACCAGACCTAAGCAGTGGTCTGTGTCTGGTATCTAATGTACCTGGTTCATTCGCTTTCCTCTTATCAGGGTGCTGCTCTGAATGCTTTCAAGACCATAAATTTCATAGAGTATACAGATGATTGCATAAAACCATCTGGACTTGCCAGGTGGTATAGTATGTATTAATCAGCTATAGAGACAGTTCCTTTATGACCATTGCCACTTATCAGCAAACTTCAGATTCATCATATTTTATCAAATAAAATTTCTGTAATTATGTTCCTTATTCCTAATGCTTAGTCTGAAAGGTCTGCAGGCATATTCACAAGAAACAACATGAAACACCAGGATTAAAATTGTGAAATTGAAATTCATCTCCTTATGATTTTGTTGAGTCTCTAACACAAAACCTACATTATTTTTTTCACCTATATCTTATCTGCTGTCTACTATGAACAGCACTCCTTGATCAGATGTTTAATGGTCTATTTTTTCTTTCCTCTGGAAGGTAAGCAGTCCCATGAATGCTTTGCTTTCAGATCACAGAGCACTTTAAACCAAAGAAAACTCTACTTCTCAGCTGAGCTTGAGCAGCTGGCAGACAGAAGAGATGGAAACAAGCAGCAGTTTTCCTGGAGGGCAACGTCAATAAAAAACAGAGCAGGATATTGTTTCCCAATAAACAAGCCCACAAAGAAAGATGAGTTAAAGTTCCCATTTCAGCCTCCCTCATACCTTCTTCTGTTTCAGCTACTGCTTTGACCAGCCAAAGTCAAGAGCATGGGCACTACTGGTAGATAAATCTACTGGGAATGATGCAAATCCAAAACAGGACATTAATAATGGAAATCATGGAGCTACAAATCTACTTGTACATTGGAGTGCTGCTACCACTCAGGCAAAAAGGTAAAACTTCTTGATTAGATAGATCTCTTGATTGCTGTTCTTGATTAGATAGCTGGGGGGGAGAGGGGGGAGGAAACAGCAAACTTTTTTCCTAAACTGAGGGCTATCTGAGCTCTCCTTATACCAGCGTTTATGAACAGCTGTTACCTAACTATATCCCAGCCAGCTCCAATGCCTTACCTAATGCAAGGCAGTCATTTATTAAATTGGGGGGTATTTTCCTATAGACCACAATGTCTTTCTACCTTTTCTCTCAAAGAGCAAAATCTTGGAACCAGAAAGGCAAGGCACCACCTTCTCAGCTCCCAGTACAGTTTGATCAAGAATTGCACACACCCAGCTTCTGCCTGTTTTGTTCCTGTCAGTATTCTGAGGTACATGCACCAAAACCAGACAAACAGATGCCTGCAGAAAAGGTTATGCATGCCAGGATAGTATGGCTAGGAGCATGAAAGCTGATGTTCCTTGGTGGCCAGCTTCACACAGGCTTCAATTACTACTGATGATCTGCATGCACTGTTTGCTTCAGCAGGGATCTGCTTACAAATTAATGGTGTTCAGGTTGCTTTAGGAGGCAACCTAGAGTAAGGATATGGCACACTGAGAACCCAGACCTCAAACTGTTCTCCACAAGATCACCCTTGAAGGTATGTGCTATCCCTTAAAAATCCTTTAGAAACTTCCCTGCGTTTCCTTGCCCTGAAAGTGGGTTTTCTCCCAGAAAGGAATATGGAACAATTATTCCTTTGAGAACTGGTTCTGTTGAAGAAATCTACAATTCTGACAGTTTGAGCTGTATGTAAGAGGCTGGAAATATGAGAAATGGGAACTTAAGATGACTTTGACCATTAGAACCCACTGGCTTCCTAGGCAACATGCAACTGAGAATAAAACTTCTGCTTTGGGTGAGTGTACCTATTCTCTTGTGTGTGCCGTGGGTTTATTGTACGCTTTGATAGCCTTGAAGAAGACTGAACTTCTTTCATCCAATTTCACATCTAACTGAAACACCATCAGTCCAGAGGCACAGAGAGAACTGAAATGTTTCTGAACTCCTCTCCTGCTGAGAACAGAAAAGGTTTGATGAAGGTCTTCACAAATTCCAAAAGGCAAGACAGTCTGCTTGAAAAGAAGCATTTGCTTGAGATATTGGTTTTGTTTTGAGTTTGTTAGTTTTTTGGATTTTCTTTTTCTGCAGCAGATTAGGAAAAGACAACTTTTTCCAGAAGGAAAGTTTTGTCAACAGGAACAATATATTTTATTAAGCCAAATGTTATAGCTAGAAAAAAAAGCCAAGCACATTTCAGGAGTGCAAAGAACTGAAGAAAGTTTATGTACCTTCAAGCTTGCCATCTGCTCTAATACAAGATATTTCATCTCCCTATAATCCTTCTCTTGTTTATAACCTTAGAGCATCATAAGCATGCAAAAATTTATATTTATTTGATATGAAAAATCTATGTGTAATAGAATAGCCAGTAGGCCTCTGGGAAATAAGCTGAATTGATTTATAGAGAAAAAGTTAATGCTTTTTTTATTATTATTTACAGAACTAACTTGGGCCCAGGATCTAGCTATTTACTTGGTTGGTTGATATTTTGCAGTGAAATGCTTGCTCTTTCTATGATATTAGAGTCAAATCTACTCAAGGTTGGAGTTATCACCCCTGCCACAAAAGTTGCATTCTCACAAATAGATGATTTTCTAAAATCAACATTTTTCTGACCAAAAGGAATCTCTCTCAAAAAAATTTAATCCAACTCTTTGTCTGTCTGTGGAGGCAGACGAAAATTATTAATAATACAAAAAATAAGAGAAAGCTGGGAAAAAAATAATGCTAGAAACAAAACATTGTGATGTACATAATAGTTTCTGTCAGCCTGGACTAGGGAGTGGGAAGAAAGATTTAATAAAAAGTAGAAAAACAGTTCTCATTAGTGAGTAGGCAATTTCCAGAATGAAGGGCTCTTGAAAATAGCTGTGAAGGGTTGATCCTGGCTGGACACCATGTGCCCACCAACAATACTCTGTCCCTCCTCAGCACAGTGGGAGAAAAAATATAACCACATTCTCGAGGATGGAGATAAGGACAGGGAGAGGGACAATTGCTCACTCACCAATTACCATCGTGGGCAAAACAGACTCGACCTTAAGTCAATTTATTGCCAATAAAATCAGAGTAAGGTAACGAAAAATAACAAGTAAATCTTAAAACCTCCTCCCATGCAGCAGCTCAGGAGCACAGGGAGTGGGGGCTGTGGTCAGGCCATCACACACTGTCTCTGCTGCTCCTCCCTCCTCAGGAGAGGATTCCTCCCACTCTTCCCCTGCTCCAGCCTCAACTCTCTCCCACAGGAGACAATCCTCAACAAACTGCTCCAATGTGAGTCTCACAAGCTTCCCAAGGGCTCACAGCCTCCTTTAAGTTTCCACTTGCTCCAGGGGCTGCAGGTGGATCCCTGCTCCACCCTGTACCTCCATAGGCTGCCGGGGAATCTCAGCTCTGGTGCCTGGAGCACCTCCTGGCCCTCCTGCACTGACCCTGAGGTCTGCAGGGCTGCTCCTGTGATATATTCTCATTCTTCTCCTCTGACTGCTGTTGCCCAGAAGTTTTTCCCCCTTCTTGCATCTGTTACCTCAGAGGTGCTTCCAGCATTGGCGCTGGGCTCAGCCTTGGCCTCTGGTGGATCTGTCCTGGATCTGGCTGGCATCAGACAAGAGGGAAGCTTCCAGCAGCTCCTCACAGAAGACACTACTGCAGTCCCACACTACCAAAACCCAATATAATGCCTGGCTTGAATTAAAAGGGGAAAAGGGGGATTTAAATCAGATCATGACTATAGAGTTCTCTCATAAAGGATGTAATTGCATAAGGCTGTTTTAAAATGATGAGAAGCATAAGAGAATATTGGTGTTATTTTTAAAATAGAGGAAAAAAACACACCAAACAGAAAAAGTGGGGTTTAGCCCTTCAACAGACATCTTAAAGAGACTCCAAGTTAACTCTTAGAATCCCCTTTTCTCCATGGCTCCGAAGTACAATTTCACTTTTTTTCAAGAATCAAGAATATAAAAACTGCACTGTCACACATTGTTTAGATACCTGTAAGGACTCTTCCCATCTGCTGCCAAGATTTCCCTGATGAGTCGCCTTCATAAATCAGCCTCATTTTTAATTTAATTTTTCACCTCTCTGATGGTGACAATAAGCTGCATCTGCTTTTACAGCTGCTGCCAGGTGCCACAGAGGTACAACTCTGCCTCTGACTGGGTGGGGAGTCCTTTAGGGGTCAGCTGATGTGACTAAGCTTTCAGGTCCAGGCAATCTGCTTTGAAATTCCTGTCATTAAAATGAGAATAAGGAAAAAAAGGAGGGGAGGGGAGGGGAGGCTGCAGAAGTAGAAGGGATGTGACCATGACACAAAATTTCCTGACAATGATAAAGGGAGGGATTAGAAGTGTCAGCCTCAGCTAAGGGGAAAGGAGGTGCTCAGGCACCCCAAAGGCTGCAGCCATACTGAAAACATGACTTTTGCCAGGTAGCACTTCTTTTCTTTAACTTTGAGTACTGAGATGTTTTAAGCAGCATGATTCCCTATGGTCAGAGGGATAAAAAAAATTAACTTCTTATCTTTGACTTTGAACTAGGACAATTTTCCTGAATTATCAAAGTCACTATGAAGCTTCCCCATTTATTCTGTCTCTCTCTGTAACTAACTCTAGACCCTAAGTCTCTAGGGTGAGGTTCACACAGACAAAATTCTTTTATTTAATTTCATTTAGCAATAACAAAAGCCTGGTTTTATCCCAATATTTGCCCTTGGCAGACATCAAGCCCAGTACACTTAGCCTTGATTCCAGGGCCAATTTCAGGAAGAGAAGCTGCAGCTGGCTGTTTCCACATGCCCCATGCTGCTGCTGTGTAGAGTGCAAGGTGGCAGCTATGCAGAAATGTGTGGGTCAGGTAGTGTCACTTGTCCATGTCTTGTCTGTCCACTTGACCCCTTTTTCCCTTGCAGTGACAATTTCCTCTCCAGCAGGTCAGTCGTGGGGAGTTTTGAATGCCAGCAGGGGCTCTGTGGAATACTGCACATTTTGATACATCCATGCAGTGCACGGAGCCTCTTCTCATCTGAAGTGAGACTGATTCCCTTATACATTTCACAGGAAATTCTCCTAATTACTGCAATTCTTTTGGTCTGTTTTTTTTACTGGGTTTTTTTGGGGGTTTTGTTTTTCAAGTCAGTTATCTGTATTTTGGGTATTGATTGGAAAACATTCCAGAAGTTTTTTAGTGGGCACATAGTTGCCCTCCCTCCCCCTGCTTTTATTGCTGCCTGAAATGTAAATGGCAAGAAACACGAGCCTGTCATATGGAACAAGACATCCCAGCCTATGTCTGCTCTTGACTCCTTATTATCTGGCATCCCACAGGCTGGAAGCCTTTTCTGTTATTCCAGTCTATTGTAGAGGATGCATCTTCAATATTATTTTGACTTTTTATCTGCACTTTCCCCTCAAATCTCAAACTGACAAGTTCTTTCTGAATATAAAAAATATTGCATATGCATATGCTTATTTTAACACAAAGATTTCTTTAACTATTTCGTTTCTCTTTTCCTATTTTTTATTTCATAGGATTCATCCTACCTCACATTAGCTGGCAAGATACTTCTGTAAATTCTCTTTGCAGGTAAGAGAAGGAGATGACAGTTTTTTCCATGCAAGCACAGACTCCTGTTCAGCCCTCACTTATTCTGTATGGATTACAGGGAGAGCTGAGACAGCCAGCTCAGTCTACATGTCTCAATATCAGACTGCTAATGTTAAATGCATCTCACTCTCTTCCTAGTAAAACTAATCTCAAAAACTGAAAAATCAACACTTTACTATTTTTTTATGATAAATTTTATCTCCACTGCTTTTTGGTTGGTTTGTTTGTTTTTTATTTTCTTTAGTGCAAGTCTAGGGATGCATATGGATAAGGATTCAATTTGGATGAGTTCTTTGCCTAAGCAGGAGCTTAGGTACTGTTCCAACAGAGCCACAAGTGCTTGTATAGCTGCAATAGGCTGAATATTGTCTCTTTAGCTGATGCTGATAGAGATCAAGAGCACCACAGTCTGATTGATTGTTTTTAAAACCAGGCTGCAACCAAAAAAGTAAAGCGGAATAGTCTTCTCTCAGTGTTCCTATTAACAACACCTAATCCTAACCATCTTCAAAATAATCATCAAGGTTGAAACAGCAGTTTAAGTTCCTTCTACACTTGATAGAGAGATACAGGTATCTCCATAGAGCATCTTTCCAGCACTAGTCTTAGGAAAACATAACATGGCCCTCATACACATTTGTTTTTCCACCTTAACTGCAGAAGGAGGCATGACAGCTTCTTCAGACAAACTATCCAATTTTTAAGTAGCTAAAGTTAGATAATACAAATTTTAGTTTATTTAACTAGCAGGCATATTCCATCAGTTATGCTTTCATTAAAAAGTATTTACTTAATTCTCTTAGTGCAACATCTCATAATCCATGTAGCTATTTTGGACAGACATTTGAGCAGCAACAAAAGGAGAGTTCAGGCATCAAATGTGACTGAATGGATTCTGTGGCAAATAAACTCATAAAATGCCTTTCTACAATAAGCAACCTGAGACAGTGACACAGTCCTAGGGTGTTCTGCATCACAGCAATGTCTCACTTATATTCAGCGAGTAAAATTGGGATATTTTCATATCAATACATTCAGCTTTAAAGTGAGAGTACATAAAAGAGCTGATGGTTCAAGCATGTTGCTCAACGATAATTTACCTCACACACAATTATTGCAGCGTGGAATACTGCACAAAAATACCTAAGAAGTTGCTGCAGTTTCAAGAGACTGGGGAGAAGTCTGCTCTTTTTGGGGAAATTGCGACATCTGCTGGTTTTTAACAACAAACCCAGAAATGCTTCATCATTACCGGTTTCAGAAGAGGCACACTGTGTGAGGGCACAGATGTGACTTTGGAGACACAAACGGTGGTGACAGCGCTGCAAGGCATCAAGGCAGGAGTTGAGGTTCTGGAAACAGAGTAAAATCATCAAGGGTTAAAAAAAAATTTGAAGATCGGCTTCACAAAAATGTTTCACAAAACATCACAGATCATTGGAATCTGACAGAATTACTCTCAAGACTTCAGAAGTCAATATTCAGAAAGAAAGTTTAAGTTCAATTTTCTGTCTTTCCTGTTGCTGTCCTACAATTGCACACATAAATATAATTTAACACTGCATTCGAAATATAAACTCTTCAGTTCTGCAGTAAGAAGAAAAACCTTGCAGGGAGAAGTAATATAAACCAACCCATTGTTAACAACTTTTGCTAGTAGATATTTACCAATTAGAAAAACAATATCACAATGCACTAGGAGTGCTGGCCTGTTCTCAGGTGCCTGTTTTTAAATAAATGGTAAAAACCAGAACAATTGTGAATACCATCTTTAAAGATATGTTACTTTTCACAAGCAAAGGACTATGAGTTTGACAGGCTCTGAATTGTTCTGCAGAACTGTATTCACAGCTAACACTTGCACATCTCCCAGCAACTGCTGCTTTATTTCAAACGTGTGTGGAGAGATCTATTCATAAATTGTGTGCACAAACATAATCATACACCACTTTTGAACATTTACAATGAGAGATGGCTCATTAAGACAAGAGGAAGTTGTATTTTTAAGTATGGAAATTAACACTGGAAATAAAAGTTTACCCTTCCCTTTGAAGACCAAAAATCTGGACCCATTCTTCTAAGCTTAGAATTAAACTTAAATAGCATTCAGTGCTTTGTAAGTTGACCTCCAATTTGCTTTGTTATTGAAGTATAATATATCCAACATGGCAAAGAGGAGTCAGGTACAGTCGTGGTTGGAAGAAAATAGATTATTTTCTTATCCATTCAGGGTATAATGAACAAAAGAAGTACGTTTGTCACTCTAGGCACTGTGCCTAGAGCTTGGGTCCTTAAGGAACAGAGGGCTTTTGCAAAATCTGCTACTGTTTAAGAGACCTCAGCAGCACTGATTTCTAAACCAGGAAATTAACAGAAGGCTGAAAAGAATGAAATGTCTCCAATTGTATCCTTCAAGCACACCAATAAATTTGTCAGCATATTCTTGACATAGACAAGATAAAACATTAAGTTGACAGTGACAGAGTGCCGCCACCTGAGACACCGAGTTTTTCTGCCTTCTTGTCAGCAGCTTGTTTTAAAAAATCCCTACAACAGGATGGGAAAATGAGAAAGACTAGAGAAAAAAATCTTTTCAAAATGTCAGTACCCAGAATTACGCCCAGATGCTCAATAGAAAACCAGTCACTGAAAATGTGGAATTGGCATCATTGTATTTTGATGCACAGCAGAGAAACACTTCCAAGGAAGAACTGGAAAAGGACTAGCATCTGCTACCTGCTAATTAACACTTTAAACACAGCATTGCAGGTGGCTGAAACAGAGCAATGCAAACCTGGAGCATACAGCATGCTGAGCCCCACTCCGCTGGGAGGGATCTTGCTCCCTCCCTTCTCGCTGCAGAATCCATTCCAGAGCTGCCTGCAGTCTTTTGCATTTGTCTGCTTCTTCACTGCCTTGACAGCCAGTATTATAGTTATTTAGATGTTGTGTAACTGTATTACTTAATGTTTGCACAGTGCTTTGAATATGTGAATTGCTATCCAGCTATTCAGTGTTATTATTTCCATTAGGATGAACCATAAAAGCATACTGAAAAAGACAGTGCTTAAGTTGAATAACCTCCTTTAAAAAGGAATAGCAAATCCATCAGGTCTTGTCAAGATGTTCCACTACCTAAATATTTGAAAATTGTACCTGCATTTGCATTACACATACACATACTTGGACATGCATATGATTTTATTTCAAAGATCAGTGGCTTAACTAGTACTTTCGTTTATTACTATCAAAGAGAACATATAAAACCCTACACCGTGAATATAATAAAGATTCGGTTAAGTTAAAATTTAATAACATGTCTTAATGATAGTATTAAGAAAACTAACCTTGGAAATGAAATTAATGACATTCTTTGATGTTGCTCTGTCTCAACTTTGTACCTTGTACAGGTCAGACTAATTTTATCAATTCAGGGAAATAAGGCAGAAAGGTTGTACAAATGTAATTATACTATTAACATTTTAAAGACAAAAATTTTAATCTGTATACTGTAACCAAAGTAAAATTACTTTTCTAATTCCAGGATAACTGTTTAAAAGAGTCTTGCCTCTCAGTTTAAAACTAAGCATATGATGAATTGCATCAGTAGGACTACAATAGTATAGACTAATACTTTATGGCAGCTTGACTTGCTATATCAAGAATTCTGTGGGTTTGAAAAGCTGCATAGTCAATCAATTTATAAAAACACCACAAACAACTGTTTTCTGGCCATATGGGCATAGATAATTCCAGTCCTCCCAGAGATTTATCTCAGAAATAAACACTAGCTAGAATAAAGTTTCCTAATTCCTAATTTCCTAATTAAAAGTAATTTTAATTAGGAAATAATTAGGATAGAATTAATTGAAAAGACATTTCAAAGAAGACTGGTAATAGTTGTGGTGGATATAGAAGCATCTATGTTTGCACAGAGAGTTTTTTATAATGAATGGGAAAAAAGAACAAACCTATTTGTCAGAAGCCAGTCCATTTCCCCCAGCTGTAGCTTTTAATTTAACGAGTTATCCTTCTCTTTAAAATGCATGCCTCATTTAAAAAGATTGATAGATTAATATTACTGAAGTGATAACTTCAAAGAACATGTCACATCTGATGACAAGGTATGTTTTCTTTAAAGATGAAATCAAATGAAACATTTGCTTTTTAACACACAATCTGAGGGTCTTAGTTCACATTTGTTGGTTCAGAGGAAGTCTGGAAGTACCCATGGGTTGAGAATTCTAACAAACTGTCAGGCAAGCTAGAGATTGCAAAAAAAAGGTTGGGTTTCATTAGTATATAGTCCAAATTTTTTGGACTATAGGCTTAAAGATTAATCAATGTTTGATAAAAAGGATTAACCTGAGACTCATGTTGCTGTCTCCATCCTGCTGAACCAGTCCCTGGAGTCTCTGTTATGGCTGATAAAGGAAAATGGGCACTCTCAGAGATAATTTATCCCAATGTAGATTGCAAAATGAAATAGACAGACCTCCATATGGAGAGACTGGAATGAAAAGTAAAATTATGAAAAAAATAGATTACACATTGGCTCCAGTACTGTTATCAGTAATTAATTGTCATGGTTGGGTGTCTAGAAGAGAAAACAAAATGTCTTGAACATTTCTGTGTTGCCTTCCTCTCGCCGCCTCAGTTAATAGAAAGAACAGTCTTGGAAGAGGAAAGGCAAGGACCTTAAATCCCTGCATGAGGCTGTCTTGATGGCTGCAGATTTATTCAGGAAATAGAAGCTGCATCCCATCCCTGGTTTTCCCAGCTGCCCTTGCTTAGCTACTTGGCATTTCCCTAGGCCAAGAACCCTTGGGAAACTGCCCTGGCTAAGGGAAGACATCCAGGAGAACAGAACGGCTTCTCTTGTTCCATCATTTTGAAAGAAAATGGGGGAAAACTTCCCCTAAATGTCAAAGCAAAAATAGTTTATAAAAACTCAAACCCAAACACACAAAAAAGAGCTCTGTAGTGATCAGAATCTTCAGATTTGCTCCTCCAGCCTTGACTCTGAAGCTTCCCTTCATGAGACCAATGAGGTTGTTGATACATAAACACCATTTCTGCCTCCCTCCTAGCATTCTTTCAGCCTCCATTTGGAACTTCTCTGCAGATTCTCCTTCTGTTATCTCTGTTTGTTAGATTTGTTCATTAAATACATCCAGAAGGAAAGGCAGAGTGAATCAAGCCTGTGCCATTATGAGGCTGTTTCCAGTCACCCTCTTCACTCAGTCTGTTAGCTCTGCTTTCTGGACCTCCTCATGTGTTTCTTCCCTAATCACTCTGTTGGCCTCTGGGTGTGGACTGGCTCTCACAAGTGATACCCATATTGTTGGACAAATGGGTATAATGGGGAAAACTCAAACCCTGGACCTGTAAACATCCACATCACCTCCTATTTATTCCTGATTCTTATCTTCCTTTCAGTAGCAGTGTAGATGTAAGCACAGTGTCCATGAAATCCTTGGTATGACAGTATAGATTGCTTCATAAGCTCTGCCTGAGCAAATATTCAATGATGCTTCTCCATGCAGGGAGCTCTGAAGAGCTCATCCTTCCTTGCAGAGCCTCACACTTTCACTTCTAAATTAAATCCTTGGCAGCCTTGCACATCTGCCAGAGGACGTCTGCACAACACAAAGCACATTGTTGTTTCTCCCATGGCTGAAGGTCACGTCTCAATTGCTTAAGGAAGACCTTATATGTTCTTCCAGATGCTTTTCATACACA
This sequence comes from Melospiza georgiana, assembly GCF_028018845.1. Taxonomy (NCBI): domain Eukaryota; kingdom Metazoa; phylum Chordata; class Aves; order Passeriformes; family Passerellidae; genus Melospiza; species Melospiza georgiana. Next base: position 73,066,121 of record NC_080431.1, read on the forward strand.
ATTTAAATATGGGCTGAGGTAACCTCTGTCTTTTTTTTTAGACTAAGTAATCTGAAACAGCAATAAGCTATTGAAATTCAAGTCATATCTTCTATCAAAGATACGACTTCACTGTGCTCAGAAACACTGTCTGGGGACAGCCAAAAAGGACAAGTATTCTGCTGCTCTTCTGGCACCTCCAGGAAGACTAATGAATCCATCATGGGAAGGTCAGAAAAGGCAGCACCACACCACTTCCAAGTCACTGCCACAGGAACACAGGAATTATTTTAATCTCAAAATTTCTCCTTCAATTGAGCGAGCAGCTGCCTCTGGCAGCCATGCAAGAGAGATTTGGGCTGAAATAATTTAGCAATGTGGAAGGATGGAGCAAAGCAAGTGGAGAGAGAGATGGAGGGGGAAGCTGTAGTATAAAGTATATAAAGTTACACAGTTTATTTCCTCCACACCCACAATGGGAGGAAGTTAGAAGGAACACCTTTGTTTCAGAGAGAGTTCCTCTGAGAACAGATAATCAGAGAAAGCTGTCATTTATCAAGTCACTCTGGCTGTCACTGTGCTGCTATTAACTCTGACTCAGTTCCAGCATTTCTGCATCAAATGATATTAACACCACCCCTGTGGAAATTATTGTTTCTCTGCTATATCAAAAAATTATCAAATACATGTTATTCCTTTCTTCTAAATAGTTTCTGCTATTTGGTTTAGAAGCAAGCAAGAAATAAAGGAAGCAGGAGGAAGACAGTTCTGAGAGCACTGAACTGCAAACACAAATGCTTGTTGTAGAGAGATGCTTATGTAGGGTGGCAGGTATGAAGAAAAAGTGACATTTATAAAAAAGTACTGATGGTCAGCTTGAAGACGCCCATTGCAGAGGGGTTGGACTGGATGATCTTTAAAGGTTCCTTCCAACCCAAGGCATGCAAGTATTCTGTGATCAGTCAGGTGGTCCTGAGGTAACCCTGAGGTGGTATATTTTGCAATGCCCATTTTACATTTAAGGCAAAATGAAGGAATGGTGTCCAATTGCCCCTTTCTACAAACTGTTGCTAAGTAGAGTTGTACATCTGCTTTCAGAGTAGGGTAATATTCTCAATAGCAACATAATCTCCAACATTTTGGAGCTCAGTAAAGTGAAATGCATTTTTCACTAGGTAACAGTAGGATTGGAATAAATATACCCGTTTCTTCTCATCATGCCTGTGTGAGTTGAAGCATTAAACAGATTCTGCCTAGATTCCTAATCTGGAATGTATATTAAAACTGTTTAGATGTCATCAGTAACTAATATAAATTATAAGTCAATGATTGGCATAGAGAGCTTTAAAAACTTACTTCATAAAACAGATGATAGCAGCAATTAGCCTACAAACAAATTTTGTAGTGAAGAATCAGCCAGGTATTCTTCCAACAACTGATAAGGTTAGGGTCCAAAGAACATGATGAAGAGTGAGGCAGAGTCAAAGTTCAACTTGTTGAATGACAGCTGTGCAAGCTGTTTTTACACTAGCTCTGCAGAGGAAATTCATAGACAAGTGCAATGCCAAAATTTGGAAAGTAGGCATCAGCCAATCTCCTACCTTTGTAGACTGCTGCTCCAAACATCTCACCGAGGTTACTGTTCTTCAATTATTTACTGTTCTTATTGCTGCCCCCTAGGACCTCTACTTCAACCCTGTCTATGAACTACAAGAACCAGAGATTTTCAAATTCCAAGGAGCATCAGGAAGCTGCAATTGTGCAGTGATGCCTAGGACTTCTGCCAGGGCAAAAGAAATTGTATTCTCTTTGAGCAGCTGCTGAAGGAGAAATACAGCCCTTTATCACACAGAAATCCACTAAGCTCTTTCCTGACTGCCCACTGCTTTACATTGTGTGTTGCATCATTAGTCTTGTCTTCTCAAAATACTCAGAAAGCAGCAAGAGTGAATTCCACAGCACCCAAAGGAATTTTACAGACAAACAATTGACCTGTTATTAGAGTAGATGGCATGGAACTTCACATCCCACCAGACATGTGGTTGTCAGTAGGTCTTAGCAGGGGAGCAGCTGCAGTCTCCTTTGGAGCTGGCACACCAGGTCCTCTCTGGGAGCCCAGAGTGCTCCTTTGCCTCTGAAAGAAATCATTTCACTTCTGTCAGATAGTTAGGATGATAAAATAATTAAGAATACTGTGGGTGTTTCACCATATATTTGGTTTGTGTGAGGTATTTCCGTATAGAGGGAAAAAACATGGCTTAATATAGAATTTGTAAAGGAAGGTTATATAACCTTCCCACAAATCTAACAGTTCATTTTATCTATTTTCAGACTTAAGAGAAATACTTTGTTCCTTATCATTCATGTCTCTCTATAAATTTGTCAGTGGGAATGTGACAGTGTCACTCACTCAAAGGCAGCACTATCCCAAGGAATATTTTGCAAATGTTACATCACAGGAAAAATAAGTACCTGACAAACCCCATCCTTCGAGAGGTCACTTGCTGTGTAGAAGCAGAGACAGCTTCCAATGCAATCAGTCAGCTAAGGATTTTTCCAGAAATAAGTATCACAAAGCCCTGACAATGTTTGGTGCTGTACAGCTGAGACCTAAGGTGTGGTCTGTGTCTAAAAATATTAAAGAACTTTGAGATAAAACTTGTGTTCAATACTTAATGCTTCATAGTTCTGGAAAATCTTGAGCTCTATGGTATGTTTTCCTATTTCATTTTGAACGTATTTAATTTATTTAAATTAAAATGCTTCTACTTAGTAAATGTGTGTATGTACATACTGATATATATGCATATATATATATATATAAGTATATATATATAGGGTGTGTTGGTACTGACTACTTACTTGCTGAGAATCCTTCCTCAGCACGTTATGATTTTAGCAAAGCCTGTGAAAGAAAGACAAAAAGATAGAGTGACAAAAACTCATGTCAAAGAATTTTCTTTTGTAGGATGAAAGGACGGGGAATAGATTATTATGAAGACTGGAAACAGAATTTAAAATAAAATAGAAAGAAAGGGATGGGAAATTAGAATTTTTGGGCTAAATATGCTGTCACTTTTTCCTGAAAGGCTACCAGAAAAGTTCACAAGATGGATGGTTTATATTTCAGACAGTAATACTTTTCACAGTTTCTCCAAAACACATCTCTACCCCAAAGAGTACCTTTTCTCCCTCTATTATCCTAATATGAAACAAAATTTATTCTGACTGCAAGACTAGAAGATGACTGTAGTGAAAAACTCCAGTGACAGTAAAACAGCAACCTTTAAGTGCCTCAACATATTAGTTAACTCAACACTTTCATTTTCTTACAGATTTGAATTGGTCTCTTTATTATTACTTGTGTTAAAAGATCTTCATGGTCATTTTTCAAGGCAAAAACGTGGGCACTATTAGTCTATAACACAAACATCAAAACAATAAAAGAGATTTCTGAAACAGCCAAGTGTCTGCTCAAGGAACTAGGAGACGAAGACCATAATCCAGGGTGCAGATGGTTCCTAATTCTGATAAAGCTGTAATTTCCATGTTCCTTTCTCCTCTGGTGATCTTACAGCATTTTTGAGGGGGGACTGCTGTCCCCTTCTCCACATTTACACATTTGGCTACAGTCTGGGGCAGTTTTGCAGAAAGCCCAACCGCCTGTTTCTAAGTAAAAACACATTTCCATGTCCCTTCATGATAACTTAGGGGTGGTGAGCAATATTCCCTATATCTTATCCCTGCCTACATTTCCAGTTACAACACAAGTATCCAGAAGGAGACAGCTGTCAGCATAGTTAAACTGCATGCAGCAGTGGACTGGAAAGATACTTGAGGGAAATTCCTTATTCCTGCCCCGAATTTTTCCTTTGTCCAGAATTAATTTATTAATTAATTTCCCAGGTTATTTTCCAATTTTATCAATTTACAATTCATAAATTTGGAAAATAATCTGGGGAGAGACTTCATAAACATTTTGGTTAAAAACCTTTATCTTCACTGATGTATTCAAACTTCCAGTAATGTTTGGCTTACACATTTGATAAGAACTTTAATGGAAAGACCTTTCACATAATGTGTTTGAGTAACAAAGAGAGAAATGAAGCATTTACAGGGCAAACAATAATACATATTTTTCACTGTACTTACTGTATATTTAACATTTTCTGTCACTGTTTGTAAAACTCACAGTACCAGGGCTGTTTCAACAGTTGAACTTTACTCAATGACTTTGTCAACTTCATTGTCTTTCAGCATTAGTCAAATATTCTCAATTAATTTTAGAGTAATGGGAATTTTGGAAAGCAAAGATTGTGGTGAATATTTGATGAAGTAATGGTATGTCAACAGTCTAAGCATGGCTTGATTATGGAAATGAAATTTAGGCAGGGAATTAAACTATTAAAGCAGAAAATGTCTAATTAAATGGAAACCATGCATTGACTTCAATTATTCTTTACACAAGAATTATTTTTCAAGTTCTATTTAAGTAGTATTATACAGCAACATATAATTAAAAATCTAATACAACCTTCAAATTACAAAAGGCATCCCACTCTTAACAGGAAATAGCAGCCCACTTTTAACAGGAAAAAACAACCTATGTGAATGATTTCTGTTAACTGAAACAAATATTTTCACTTTCAAAATGTATTTGATGTTTTAAGTTCAGCACACAGAACACAGAACAGATTTCAAGGAAAAAAGTAAAAGCAATAAGAAAATGCATTCACAAGTGTATGAAGTATTTACATATCTTCTAGATAGTAGAGGAAATGCCCTCAGCTTCTGAATGTTTCATAAACATTAGCATGCATATTCCGTAAAGTTTATACCCAAAAGCTCATCATCTGCATCATCATTGAGTCATTTACTGAATGCCACTCTCCCAGTTAACACATTTTAATAATTCAGTCCCAAATCAGGAACAATTGGACAAGATTTGCATTTACAAAAGATCATGAATAGAAGAAAGTCAGTCTGCAGATAGCACAGGCACTGATGGCACTGCTTGCCAGCCCCTAATGCCAGGGACAGGCATGACAGATTGGTCACCTTATTTTCCAGCAGAAGATCATAGAATCATAGAATTTTAGAATCACAGAAGCCTAGAATGGTTTGGGTCAGAAGGGACCTTAAAGATCATTCCAACACCCCTGCCTAGGGTGAGGATACCCTTCACCAGAGCAGGTTGCTCAGAGCCCCATCCAGCGTGCCCAGCCAGGTATGTGGCATCCACAGCTTCTCTGGGCAACCTGGGCCGGTGCCTCACCACCCTCTGACGGATATACATGATACACATTGCACCCTCATATATTTAGGATGCTTAATCCTGATGCCCAGCTTTGTCCTCAAATGAGACAAACAATTCAAATATTCTGTCAGCAGTCCTGGTGTCATTGTAATGTCTCAGAGGCCCAATGACAGAGTAGGATGGTGGTGAGGCTGATTAAGCAAAGAACAGAGACAGGTTCCCTGTGACAGTGGTCACAAGGGTTCTTGGATGAGGGGAGAGATGAGAATGTTGACTCCATGTTCAGAAGGCTTGATTTATTATTTATGATATATATATATTACATTATAACTAACAAAAAAGAATAGAAAAAAAAGGTTTTCTCTCAGAAGGCTAGCTAAGAATAGAATGGAATGAAAACAAAGGTCTGTGGCTCAGACAGAGAGAGAGAGACCACTCTGCCATGAGTGGTCAGTAAATCCAAACATCCACATGAGACCAATCACAGATCCACCTGATCCATTCCACAGCAGCAGACAACCACTGTTTACATTTTGTCTCTGAGGCCTCTTAGCCTTCAGAAGGAAAAACCCTAAAGAAAAGGATTTTCACAAAAGATGTCTGTGACAGGCTCCCTGTCTCATCCTCATAACTGAGTGTATGATCACTGAAAGAAAAACACAGGGATAGTTTATTTCGTTAGGAATAATCTTCCCAAGGGGAATGAACTTTTCTTCACAATTGATAAGTGATTTCAGGTGTAAAAAATCCATTAAAAATGAAAATTAATTGTTTCTTCATTTTTAGATTAAGAAATGTGATGTTTTCAATTTAAAACCCCTTTTTAAAACTCTATTTTTCTTTTTATATGTAATTTTATTCCCAAGTAGAAAAATTGATTGCTTGAATATCAAAGCAAAAATTCTGTTAGAATTACATCTTTTTAGTCTACTTAGCATCTAACAACCACACAGGCGACTTAGACTAGCTAAAAATGGGAGACATAGGTAGTCATCAATTGCAGTTTCCTAGCAGTTTAAATTTTCCCAAGCTATTTCCAAACATGCACACAAGGGATTGAAAAGATCTTAAGAGTGAGACCTCTGACCATGTCATGAAGACGTCCAACCCAAACCTGACATGTCTGAGGGACACCTCAGAAGAATTTGCTTGAAAATTTAATGCTTTCTTCAAAATCTTTCATATTTTTAATTTCAATTAATTTCTCACGGGTTGTTTGGTAATTTTATGCATCATCCTAAGTAGCCTGACAATACTATATTCTTGTTAAAACTAGCTGGAACTCATCCCACAGCACACACAGAAACAAAAACTGATGACAAATTCTTCTCAGAGCACCTCTAAAATCAGGAACATGAATAACTAAACATCAGAATAGCACAATTATTTTAAAAATTGTTCTAGCTGGTTAGTATAATTGCCCATGTCACCGCAAACCAATTTTTCCAGCGGCGTTTGCATCTCCAGATCAGCACTAAAGTGCTGAGTGTAGCTAACACATTTGGAGCACCAGGGAATTTAAAGACTGAGAAAAGCTGTTGAGGAGAGAAAGTAATGGTGTTTAATACCAAATGAGATCAAAAGAAACCCATCAGTATGAAATGGGCTGTGTAGAATATCTCCCAGTATGGCAATTGCATTAATGAGCATGCAGTTTCATGAAGCCAAGTTGTTACAGACCCTGGACTGTGATACTAATTCCACCCTGTGAAATAGAAACAACTCAGAAATGTAGAAAAGCTGCTCTAAATCCTGCAGCCAGCTCACGCGTAGATGCAGATTCACTAGGAAGATAATGGTGTGAATTTACTTGTTCCCCAGGTTTTGACACAGGACAGTTAACATGCATGGAGCAACAAGAAAAGGGGTCAGAGAAATACCTTTGCTAACATGGGGAAGAGTTCTTCAGCTCTAGAGCAGAAGGCCAGGTCAATCATGCATGATTCAGGACATCTTATGATGGTAAAAGGACCTGAACACAGGAAATTCAGACCTAGGATTCAGCAAGATACAGGTAGGAACTGCAATTCACTCTCTGCAAGCTGTAAGAGACTTTCTGACTATTAACACCTCTGTACATGGCCCAGCCAACATCTGCAAAACAAACCAAATCTATCCAAAACCAACCTCTGTGAGTGTAACACACTTCCAGCAGCACATGGGTGGAAGCTCTTACAGCTGCATGGTCCCAGCACAGCCAGACTCAGAGCTCTTCTTAGAGCTCTTCTTCTTGTAATCTCCCTTAGACCCTTCTTTAGTGATGCTTTGAAGTCCTAATAGGCCTTTGCTCCTACTCCTTAGAGACTCACATGTGGTTTCTGACACCTATGGGATAGAGTAATTGTTTTAAACTAAAAGTGGGTCAATGTAGATTAGATATGAGGGAGAGGTCTTTTATAATGAGGCCACTACGCATTATCCAGAGAATTCTGGATATCCCATCCCTGAAAACATTCAAGGTCAAGTTGGACTGGGTCTTGAGTAGTTGAAGATGTCTCTGCTGCTGTCGGGGAAGTTGAACTATGTGGTCCTTGAAGGTCCCGTCCAACCCAAACATGATTCCATGGTTCTACATTGCTGCAGATCTGTTTTCAGCTGTTTGAGCTCAACAAGTACACAACATCACCAGCTGAACAAAAAAATATTCAGGACAAGGAGACGAGACAGAGGAGATCAGGCAGAAAGAAGACAAGGATTTCTCTAGAATTACACTGTCACAGTTCATTCTGACCTAAGGCCACAATTTTCTCCCTTTCTTTTCATTATATTAGTTTTGCTGGTTATTTTTGTGGAGCAAATTTCTTCCTTGCCCATTGAAATGATTGACCAAGTATATGTAGTCTCTCAGTAAACTCCATCTCCATTCACTTCCCCTTTTTGGAAAGGAACACATCACCTGCCTTCTCTTTGCATTGGAACAAAAATGCTGTAGGAAAATGCAAAGGGAAAAGAAGACTCTTCTCTAGATAAATTACATCCTTAATATGACATATTAGATGTCATGTATATAATTGATGTCTCTAAAAGCTATCCCTACATTTCAGTATTGTCTTGCTGTTGCCAAGGAGTCTTTTTGTAAATACTTGCTTTTGGAAAAATGTAGTGACAAAACACTTTCCAGGTTTCCATGACTGCTGCAGTGTTTAATTTATTTTGATTAATTCTGTGTTTACATCTGCTTTCAGTCTTTGAGAATCCTTTGAGAATCCACCTAGCCTATGCTGATCTCCAAAAAACTGATTGGGAATTTCATGTTACAGTCTTTGTCTAAATAAAAAAAAAAAAAGGGGGGGGGGGCAGCATTTGATTTTGTAATTCTTCCCCCTGAAAGATTTGTGACATACAGGATATAACTATAGCAGATGTGAGTAAGAAACGGAGGTCCCAAGTCATCTATGTTGCACAGTTATTTCACTGGAATAAGAGTTTTCCTTTCATTGTCTCATCATAGTTTGTTCCAGCTCTTGGCCAGTAGTATTTCCTGTAACCCTCACAACCCATATGAAGCACAGAAGAAAAGACACACAGTTTTAACCTCCATTCAGCAATACACAGAGTGCTCTTATTGCTAACAGAATTAAAACATGTGATTCAATTCCTTTGAACAACTTTCTCAAAGTTATCTTCTCAGTTCACATCTTCCCTTTCATATTTGATGTTTGACATCCTTTTGGTTGCAGATCTAATTTCAACTACATGGCTAAAACACTGGGTGTGTCTTTTTAATCATCCTTAGTCATGAACCAGCTGAAAAGATTCCTGCAATGGGTGAACCATACAAAACTTACACCTGCAAAATTGCATGTTTATTGCAGATTTCCTCTCTGGTCATGTGTGTGAGTACAAATCCATGTTGGTACATGTTGCCCCTGACAGCCACGTAGTTTGAAAGCTGCTTGAGATTTCCTAAGAGCATTTTATTCAAGGGAAAGTATAAAAAAGTAGAAGCAAAGAGAAGTCTGTTGTCTTCCTCTCCAGTCTGTGTTCAAAGGCAATGGTACTCAACTATTCCTGCACTGAAGCATAGCAATGAGGAGACTTCTCCCATCCGGCCTTAGCTGATTCAGACATGTCTTTCAGTCTTCTGGCTTTTCACCCCAGTTCATTACATGAGGACAAGTTGTGCATGTTACTAACTTTCCGGCTTGATTTTTGTGTGAATTTTGGATAAGGATCTGCCTAGGCTTTAAAATTGGCTGGAAAAGTCTATTCTCCTGTGAAGAGAAACAGCCTTTGCCCCTTCTATTCATTTTCACGATGACTTTTGGGGACATATAATCCAGAAGGAATCAATTCAATGATTTTTACAAAATTTAACACATTCCAAAATTTTTGCTGTTTTAAATAAAAGCACATTTGAAAGACAAAATATGCATAGTTGCAGTGATTCCTGGTTTTCCTCTTTACTACTTCTGGGTTTCTTCCTTTACTGCTGTGTCTCCTCCATTTCCTATGTCCCTCTCTTTAAATATGAAGTTAAATAGTTTCCAGATGCAATTTTACTGCTCCCTTACCCTTACATAATGAAAACTAAAAGACACTGTAGAATCCCTGTTGAGACACCACCATCAATAAGTTTGGCAAATAACTGCGATAAAGTTGTTTTATTGCTCTGCTGATTTAAAAATTAAGTCATGGAGAACCGAATGACGTGCAATAATGGTTTAATAGTAACAGATTCACTTTGGGGGTGTCATGATATGTCTTGAGAACTTTTGTTTAAAATATTCATAAAAACACATAGGATACAGTTTGGCAAGTGAAACTTTTCCTAGGCTATAAAGTCTGTGGATTAATCCAGTTATATTTGTGTGATAAACAAGGCTGCTGAGAAAAATCACACCATGTTTATTCCTAAAGCCAAATACTTATAGAAATTTACTTCCATTTTCTTTAACCTTTCAATTAAGTCAGTTTGCACCTTTTTGGTTTGTAATAACAGGATTAAAAAAAAATCCTTACAGATTTTGCATTTCATGTTGAAGCTAATTTGATGCTTCTGTCAGAGATTATTTACACCTAGAAGTCAGAGTAAAATGACAGACTCTGGAAGGCTATAAAAAGGAGTTTATCTTTCTAATCCTAAATTTTAAATGCAGTAAAAGTTTAAGATTCAAAGTCACCTATGTGAATCTGTCTAACAAATTGTTATTCTCTCTCATAGTTTTTTTCCATGAGGAGTTTACTCCTCCCTTTAAACAAAATAGAAAAGAATTTGGGTTTTATGGTCCAGACACACTATATTTTTACTGAAGCTTACCTTGGACCAGATAATGCTTTTGGAAACAGAGTATGAACCAAGATGGACGGAAAACATTAATTTCTGTATGCAAAATTTTTCATGTAAATTCCATATTTCTGCACGTATTCTTAGAATGGTAACAAGTACACCTGATCAGTGTAAATGAGGTCAGAACTCAGGTCAGGGAGTAAACCAGTTCCCTTCAAAACCACACAGTACATCAGAATTTACAGAGATGAAAAAGATTATATTGGGCAAGTAATTTTCAAAACCAGGGAGAGTAAGAATGACCTAAACATGAGACTTTAAAAGGAAAAAAAAAAAAGAAAAAAATTTAGTAGAAATTAGCAACCTAAAACCATTTGGTAACAGATTCAGCCCTCCTAAATTCCCCATCTGTGTGCACAAGGAAGGGCAGAGGAAGCCAGTTACCTGCCCACAGCTCCTCCTCAGGAAGGTTGCTCTCTAGACCTGCCCTCCAGACCTCTTGCCTTGCAAAGTTCTGCCCCAGCCAGGACACAACAGCCCCTTGGCCTCGAGCTTCACTGATACAACAGCACATAACCTGAAAAGTCCCTTCTCTGGGTTCTTCAATTTCCTTTCTTCCACACTCAGCCCAATCCCAGGTCACTGCAGCTATTGAGCTATTCCTTATTCTCCAGATGAACGCCAGCTCTTGCTGTATGGCACCAGCTGGATTCTCCCTTAACAGGACCATGTGACAGCATCCACTTGTTTTGTGGTGCAAGTTCAATCAGCACTGGCTTGACCCAAGGTGAAACTTGTAGCAAAAGCCTGTAGCTGCTGTCAGAGGAGAAGTGCTTCTGTTATGTCAATGATGCTTTTGCTCCTTGCTTTCAGGAAGGATAAAAAAAAACCCCTTGTCTTCAGTCTGAAACCCTTCATTTCAGCAGCTTTTCCTTCCCTTTTGCTATTGCACTCAAAAATGCTCATTTTTTTAAAGAAAGGACTACTTTTCCTTGGAAACACATTTCTAGCCTCCCCAAACCCTCCTGATTTTCTCATTTGCAGTCATTTGAATGAAATTAGCCACCACTAAAGGAATCTTTCAACATCTGGCATTTAAGAAAAATAACATAGCAGGAGACAGAAAACACTTTTAAATTTCTTTTAGAGTAGAAAACTCTGATCTTTGAAAGAAGTGCTTACCATGTTGAAGATCAGATGAGCTCTTAGCTTCCAGTACAAGTTATTTCCTTTTCACTGGGATTATAGAGACCTGTCTTAAAATCTAAATGCTGCCATGGAAACTGTCTACATTCTTTTACTCAGTGGGAAAAGTATTCTGCAAAAATTTCTGTTCCAAATATATTTTTATTCTATCTCAACCCATTGAGGCTGTAAAATGGAATGGGCACAGCTCCTTGAGATGATCATGAGGAGTTGCAATACCAGGATGCAATCTGCTTAGGCCACCTCCCATACTGAGATAGGGAGATACATGCATTTGATGACATCATTTTGCATATAGATGTCTATATGAATAAGTCACTAAAAATGATGCAATGAGAGAAGCAAGATCACAAAATACTCACATGGTTTGTAACAAATTACAAAATTCGTATGTAGGGCCATAACAGGTGGAGAATTCCCAATTAGACCATTAAACATGTTTGTCCCGATAGTCAGGACAAGTCAGACCACAGCAGAACATAGGTAAATTGATCAGAGAAGAACACCTTTTCATTTCTCATCCATCAAGGCCTGTGAAGTTAGAGGAAGTAACATAGTGCAATAGATAAAGAAGCTGTTAATAGTCCACAAGAGAGAAACTCACATTGCTGAGTGGACAGTTTGACATAAATATTCTTTTCCATCTCTAATTCCTGGGAGCCTGTGGAAAAAGCTATTGACTAGATAGAGATGAAGTATGAGTAATTTCATTATGTCACAATTTTATGCTTAGCATCTGGAGATTATTCTGTCTCCAAAGTAAAATCTCATATATGACAACAATGAACAATGAATCTGATTCTCATCTTCATTAAATTATGTCTTCATTGCTATAATTTCAGTCTATTTTTTCTCCTAATATTCAGTCATACTAAAATCAGCTGATTCAGGATGTGAATAGCTAATTAGATTTGCATGATTTCATGCATCTTAAAGAGGGAGCTGAAATTTGCCTGAATTTCTCTTAAAAAAAAATAACGCTAAAAGCATCGAGATGTACTGCTCTGTAAATAAAACTTGTTTTCATATTCTAATCAAGTGGAATAGACAGCTTTGTGCCTCCTGGATAACTGTATGATTTAGGTTACTGACTGGTTTCATTGAAGGTCAAGAGACAACTTTCTTTTGCAGCACTGAAATATTAGAGAAGTTAAATTGTGAATCACACAGTCTTTGGTGTGATAGCCTCCATCACCAGACATGTGGAGCAGGTAGAGGTGTTATCTTCTACAGACACTTGTCCAGCTGTCCCACCACCCCATTCTATAAAATCTGTTGGCTGCCTCACTGATCAGGGTCCATTAAAAATACTGAGTAACAGAAATTTGAATCAGAATTAAGCATTTGGAGTGACAAGGCAAAGTTGGTTTGGACCTCAAGGCGTATTGTGAATGTTGAATATCACTGCCAGGTCAGACAAAGGGATGCTTTAATCTGCTGACTCCAGAGAGGTCAGTGAACAGGTCAGGTCATACACAGATTTTCATTCTGTTTCTGTCTCCCTCTCTGAAGTTTCACAAGTACTTGTTTCCTTTTCCAGCCAACTCACCTCAAAGCTTGTAGGCAAAGCAAGTACAGAGCAGGAGCTCTGTACTTCAAAGAGAAGTTTGCACTAATTTGCCTTGAAAGGTGGTGTAAATTTATTTCAAAACAAATACTTCTTGGAAACATTTCTCATAGAATCATATATCTGTTAAATTTGGGAAAGACCTGCAAGGTCATAGTCCAACTTCTATTTTCTGAAACACTGTTTTCCTTGAGGTGGGATAAGGATTTCTAATTAGTTCTCTTCAGCACAGATCTTAAGATACGTATCATTGCTAATTGTGTGGACATAAGACCTTCTGCAATTGCATCAGCATCCTATTTTATCTGCTTTGTTCTCACACAGACAAGAATCTAATTTTAAGAACAGGTTTTCCAATTACAGTATAATTTATGTGATGATACTTCAATATTATTTTGGATTATAGCAATTAAATTACAATCCTAGTCCTTCCAGTGGTCACAGTGGTAATACCACTGACATCAACAGAAGCCAGATGAGATCCAAAGGGAATGGCAAAGCCATTGTTTGCCTGGGCATCACTTCTACCAAAAGAAGTTTTCATACTCATGCCTAATTCATTTCCTGTAAACAAACACTAGGTATATAGGCAAAATGGAAAAGTCCCTGTTCCATTTACTGGTGTGGTTTGAAGATGAACAGACTGTATTTAAACTGGTGTAAGATCCATCCAGGGCCCATTTCTTCATTATCTGGACTGCTCCCTCTCCACAAGCCTAGCACCCTCTGCACTACACAGTTCCTTCTTTTGAGATGCAGTGACAAGGGACACGTCGTGTCAGCTCAGCCATCCTGCTGCCCAGGACCATAGGCTGAGCTGTGGCTGAAAGACTCAGCCTTCCCCTTTCTGCTTTACAGTGCATCCCCTAGGTCTGCAACCTGACAGTCAAAAATAATAAGTCAAAAATAAATAAGTCAATATCAGTCAAAACAGATTTCAGTTTCTAATCACATATATCTTTCCCTCAGCCATCTTCTTCTCCACATTTCCCCTACTACTGATTTTTCCTGAATTGAAACTACACACAGCTGTAATGCTAATGTCACCTCAGACTGACCTCAGCCCATTCCCCAAAAGATCTTGCTTGTTCATTCCCTGTCAAGGTTGACATTACACAAATATGATAGGCCTGAATTAGACTGAAGGTTGATCTCTCTGATGCTCTGACAGGTACACGGCCTCCAACAATTTCTGAGATTTTTTTGAGATGTTCAGGTTCGCAAATATGAGTGCCTGCCGCTACTTCAGATACCTATGTGTATTCTTGGCAACCAGCTGCTTCTTCAGGAGGTCACCACTCTTCCACAGGTGCTGTGGCATATCTTTCAGCTCCAGGTAGATGTGTCATGTATTTTAAGGTACCTATTTCTCACAATAAATCCCAGAAGTCATGTCTCTATATTCAATACTCTTTGATAAATTTCTGGTCTATGTATTAGTCTACTCTTTAACTACAGTTTTAGCTCTAACCTCATAGCAAGGAGGTTCATAAATTTTAAGAAAAATTGCACGCTTTTGTTGGTTATGAATTTGCTATTGCAGTTGACCTGAGCTGAAGCAGAGGTCTCTTGCAGCTATAGGACAGATGCACACAGGTATAGTTAATGCTTACTTGCCTTAAACCCATACCTAAGCACACTAAAATACCATCACCATCCTCAACAAAGCATATTGTCACATAGCAGTGTATATAAGGCAAGTTAAAATTTAAACAATAGCCATAACTGAAAAAAAAACAATAGTGACTTGAGATATGGCCTCAACAATGGGATGCACAAAAAACATGTGCAAGTTCTAAAATCTGCAAGAGAACAACTAAAGATGTACAGTGAGCAGGAAGGGTATCTGATAGAACTGGAATTCCTGTTCAGATACCCAATAAGCAAAACCCCTACAAGACCTGATCCCAAAACCAAATATCAAGATGAGAATATCTCCCTGGTCGTTTTGGGCATGGGCAGAAAGACCTAAAACTTCAAGAACAGATGAAAAAAAAACAGGAAACACCCACTTCAGTTCTGGCTTCCCACATAGAGAGCTTTGAGGACCATCAGAAACTGTAGTCATCAATCTGGACTGAAACAACATCAGTTCTGCATGTATACTCACAGCTGTAGCTCAGGATAAGTTGATAAAAGACAATTTTGTTCTAGATATGGTGATAATGAAATTCTTTTCAATGTCATTGATGATTATACAGAACTCCATCAATTCCCACTTTTATCTATGTGTTTAAAGAGCTCCTGCCTATTTATCTGTTCAAAATATGGAAGAAAATTTTTAACTTTAAACACCTGTAATGTTTTCCTAAGCATTTTTCAGTTCTGCCACAGCCTTTTAAGGTGGAGGAAATAGAATTGCTAAAATTTCAACTCACCATGGTCCAAGCAGAGCCATAACAACATCCATAGATGCTAATTCTGTTCTTTCCTTACTAAATCCTAACAAACAGCTAACTCTCCATTTTGGCTGCTTACAGCATTTGTTGTGGCTATGGCAGAACAGGCCATTCTGGCATTGTGAGGTGCAGGTTAATTGCTGCTCTTTCACAAGGTTTGTATATTATATTGCATAGACTCCTCCAATAGACATGAAGTTAAGATCATATTTATTTTTGTTAGTGTAGGATTAACACCTTCAGTTGCAAGTAACTTAAAACTGGATTTTTGCCTAATTAAATCACTAGCTCAGCTCAGCTATTCTCCCTGAACTTGCCTATAATAGAGGGAGAAAGAAAAGAGATACCCAGAAGGGACCATAACTTTTTGAGAGTGTTCATAAAACACTACAGAGAAAAAGGGGCTTGGGCTTTTTTAACATCATTCTGGCTGTACATTGGGATACCAACAGTACCATATCCCCTTACAATGAAAAAGTAATTCACCTAAGTGAGACCAAGAGGTGCATTTATGTTCCTTTTCACTGCTGGTTTTAATACACAGTTCCTTTTGGGATTTGCTTGGTTTCTTTGAGTCTCAGTCCTCCACAGACTTCCCGGGACTCAGCTATATATTATATAGCTTATTTTATTTTTCCCACTGCTCTGCTGGCTGTAGGAGTTCAATACTGTTAAGTTCCAAGTTATTGTTTATTATGGAAAATGTGTGAAGAAAAAAATAAAAGAACTGATCACAACAGAGATTGTAGAATACTGTATTCATAATCCATCAATTCCATTAATAGTATATTCTTGCCCTTGATAGCCACCATGATGTCCAAATACTCTGGATTTCCTTCTGCTCCAGTGTCTTTGCAGTGTTACAGATTTAGAGTTTCAGATATCTGGATTTGGGATATTTTTTCCTATCTTTATACTTCTGCAGGACTAAGAAGTCTTGGTATCTTGTGCTTAATTTTAGATATTCTGAAGGTTTATTTAGCAACAGCAATAAAAAGGTAAAGATATGTCAAGATTGTAATCAAACATTAAGAATACTCATGAGTGTAGAGATTTTATGGATAAACTGATATAAATATATATATAATGATAGGATACTGTGGAAATTGAGTTTAAACATCCTGTTTCTCCTAGAGCATAAATTGCTGCTATTCAAGCTGAGTATAAAAAGAAGATATCTATCCCTAATGAAAAAAATCATCAGCTTTTCAGGATCTTATTAGCACAATTTAGGTTTCAATTCCATGAGACTTCAGGAAGATTTAGATAAAATATCATACAGTAAGTTCCCTGAAATTTAAATATTTCTACAGTATTTGTTTTGCTTCTCTTTACCAGACATGAAAATCAGTTTATCTGCAATGTTTGAGTGGAGTAGTTTGTCATGTTGCTCCCTGAGCCTGACAGTCACTGACATTCTTATTTTCATTTTCCCATAGCTGACAATAATTTACCACATTTGTCACCCTCATTGATTTTACTAGCTGTGGATCTAATATTTCCACCTTAATACAAGCAGAACTCCTCCAGGTCACCCAAGTAATGGCAGATAAACAGAGTCCTACACAACTTCAGACAAAAAACAAGTTTTTCTTCTATAAATAGTCATATATAGACAAACAAAATATTATATATATACACATCCCCATATTTTACTGAATATAGGCATTTTTCTCTTATGTACCTATTTCACTACCAATCAGCCTCCTAGCTACAACAAACCAATTCCCTTTGTCTTCTAGCATTTGTTTTCAGAGGCACAGAACAGCTCTGTGCTGCTGAGAGTACACTGATGTGTTGGCAATGTGCATATTTAGCTCAGTTCAGAACAGTCATTGCTGCCCAGCTGGGTGTCCTGTGCCTTGAGCAGCCCTGAGAACACAGCAAGAACTTCAGCCATTATCTCAGAGTCTGATTATTTTATTGACTTTTTTTTTTTTTTGGTGCCTAGGAAAAGGCTTTTTGATGTGGGGATCAGGGGAATGCCTGGACTGCTGCTGAGGGTGGGCCATGAGCCAGATTTTATTCTGTCAGAATGGGCAAGGCCTGGTGAAAGCTGCCCAGAGAGTCTCTATCCTTGGAGATACTCAGAACCTGCCAAGACACAGCTCTGTATGACCCTGCTTTGAGCAGAGGGTTTGGAGTAGACAATCTGAAGAAGTACCACATCAACAATTCTGTGATTCTATCAAATGTTCTACAACAGCCATCCCCAAAAGAGCTACTGCACCATGGAGTGCACTCTGGAGTAGGGGTTTACACCTATCCTTACTCCCAAGAAGAGAAAACATCTGTTGGAGCTGGTACAACATCTGATGGAAGAAGTACCACAACACTACACCAGGCACTGTTGAAGATTGCACACTGTCGTAACTCAGACCACAGTAATTTTTTGCAGGGAAATGAGATTTTTTTTCAAACAATTCGGGATCTGACTCTGACTGAAAGCAACAGGAAGAAAGTTCTTTCCTCCTCTTCGGTAATTAATCCCCACCATATAAATAGAGTGAGTGGAAACAGTTCAGATCAGGTTGTAAACTCATAACGTCTTAGTCTCACCTCTGTGTTTACCCTGTGTCTTTATCCTTACATCTGTGCAACAGTTCTAAGACACAAGGAGCTCTGAATAATGTAGTCTTTGCCAGATGACAGAAGAACAGTGAGGCTTTTTGCCCTCAAGTACTGCAGTCCCGTTCTGCAGCCTCACACAATATTCATCTCATGTCTGAACAGCACCCAATCCAAAATTATGTCAGGCAAAAAACACAGATTTTTGAACAATCAACATCTACCCAACATTTCTTCACAACCTCTACTCCTCTCCAAACTGGACTTTTTCATGTTAACACAGGAGCAGGACACTTAGAACTATCAACCAGCATCAACTGCTGTTAGCCTAGAGATGGTGTCTTATGATAGCAACATAAATGTGTCACAACACTGATGGGACTGCTGCCCTTCAGTCACATCTTTATAGATATGCAGCCACTGACCCCATTTCCACAGCTTTGGCTTTGTCTTGGGCACTCTGTCTATACAGAGGAAGGTCATTTCAGTAATGACAATGAAATGTCTTCACTCTTCAGTAAGCTGGGAGGATTTGGAGAGCCCTGTGCTCCCTCTTGCTTCTGAATTTGGGGTTGGTTGGTGCAGGTAAAATGAGAGGAAGTCCTTCATTATTTCATTATTTCCTTCATTATTTTATCATTCCTTCATTTCCTTCACCATTCCTTCATTATTTCCCCTTCATGCTACTGGGAACTGAGGTACTGAGTGAAGGAAAACTTGTCTCTCTTGCTCACAGATGAACAACACAGGCATGTCCTGTGTTTGAGTATTTTCAGGCTCTTTATAAAAACAAGTGATAAAACAAAACAGCTTGCTTCCTTGTTTTAAGATTAAACACAGGCACAGCCAGACTTTCACAAAAAATTATTCATACCATCAATTTTTAACTGAGATTAATTGACCTTTCAGTACCATGAACTAATAAGGCTTTCAAGGAACGGTACAGGATTAATTAGAACGGGGAGCTCTCAATGGTTGCTAAGAAACAAGTATATATTTGTAATCACTTTTTTACCCTTGGCAGCAATGCCTTGTCATAGATTCAAGAATGTTTCTCTCAGAACAAATCTTTGTCGTTTTCAATTAGCAGGCTAAGAATTTAAAATCCACTTGCTGATTAGTGTAGCAAGACAGGAGGAGGTATGTCTGCTGAAGTAAAGATAGAGAATCACAAATTATATCTATATTAAAGGCCTAAACATCACATGCAGGTCTGGACATGCTGAATTAGCAGGTTCACAGCATGGTTTTCATCTAGGTCAACTAACAATCTCACAGGGAAAAGCAAGGCATGGATATGGGGGTACCATGACCAGGCAGCTCTTCCAGCATGCAGCACAGATTCAATCACCCTCCCTTAGGACATCCAAAAGAGCTTTGTCCTGCTGACCGGCTTCTGGGCCTTGGTCACCAGCCTGCTTTAGCTGCAGCGACAGGATAGCCATAGAAGTCTGAACAAATCAAAGAATAGATAAAAATCCAAAACCAAATAGACTACTGAAAGATGGGACACTTTAACACCTTTCTAATTTTCCCTCAAAAATGACTCGTTAATTTTTTTCAAATGACGTCTCAGCTATGATTGTCTTTGTGATGCGTAATTGCGCTTCTTTATTTTGAATATTCCCTAGTCCATTGCAATGTGTTCTTTGGAAAACAACCCCTTAAAATCCTGCACAGCATTCTGTTTATGTGAATTGTTCCTTTACTGCCATGTAGCCACTTCCCATGGGTCAAGTTAGGAATGTGCTGAAGCATTTACAGAACTTAATGGACTACATAGGAATATCAGAAATCAACTGCATCCAGAGCACTTCCAAAACATGAAGACTAATAAAACCAGAAAACCCTAGAGATCCCTTTTTTATTTTCATTGGAAAGGATTACTAGTAAGAAAAGAGCAAGATTTTTAAACAAAAACATGACATTCATAGTAACGTTCCTTTTAAAACAGTGTTTGCATGTAAAGAATGACCTTCAGCTTTTATGAAAGATATTTTTTCAGGGCCCTGCACAGATTGGTTTTTGATACAGAACCAAAAAATCCAAAATTTGAAGCTAAACTGAAAGTAAACAAGTTATAAATCACACAGGAAGGTGGTAAGAGGGAAGTATCTGGATAATTTGGGAAGCTGGTCTTCAAGAATCACAGAAGTTTGAGAACAATCTTAAAGACAGTGATTCAGAACCTCGCCCTGGTTAACTTCGTGATAAAAATAACAAAGAGATCCCTTAATCAGAGGCTGGGAAAGTTTGTATTTTTAAATTACTGGAATTTCTAAAGGGGATGGAAAAAGTTTTGTTACTGTCTACTGATTGCCTCTGGGTTTGCCATATTTACATAATGGATTTATTTTTGTCTCAATGCACAGATTATTTTCAGGAATGGAAGAGAGGTGTTGCCTTATTCTGAGGCAACAGAAGAAGTAGTATAATTACTTATGCTGAGATGGATCACAGCTAGGAACAAGGGATTGTGTCTCAGCAGATCTCGTCCCAAGGTCAAACTCTCTATCAGATCTGTCAGGACTGAAATTTTACTTGAATAAGTCTGGCAGTTTGTTTTTCTAGGATTTCTTCTAAAGCACGGGATCTAGGTCATCTTGAAGACTATTTATTTGTTTTACATAAGTGTCATTGAGGGAGGATTACTGATCCTCATCTTTCTTCCTCTTCAATTTACAGAAACAGATGCTCTATGCGCTCTGTGGGATGTCCATCTATGATACAGCTCCCAAAGATCATGGAGATCTGAATTTGCTAGTCCAGGAATTATTTCCCATCCCATACTTTCTTTTTCTTAGCTATTTGGGAATAAGACATTGACTCTTCAATGTAACAAAAAAATTATGCTTCAGAAGGTAAAATGGAAAGTAAACTATTTCAGATTAGAATTAAGATTTTTTTTTTCCTTACAGAAGAATACTGAACTTATTGGAACAGCTTTCCCTGAGCTGCTATAGATACCCTTTTATAGTCACCTTTTTGCATATAATCTTTTAAAACTTCAAAAGGAGAGAACTTAGGGTGGCTGGACTGGCTGTGCATGGCAAGCAAAACTGGCAACAGCCACTTATTCTCACTTTATAACATCTTGCATTTTTATCTTGTGAAATTACAGACATAACAAACTCAGCCTAAGGGGAGGTGTAAAATAAACACTTTTTTTTTTTTTTTTTTTTTTTTGCATTCTCTTATGTCTTTTGATATATTCTTATAAGACCAGGTAATGTCATGGCATAACTATAGCTTTTCTGGGCTAGTCAGATTTTCAAAGATAAAAAATATCCTCTCTACCTGCATGGAGATTTATCATAGCTTGGAAGAGCAGTCTGGCACCTGATTTGCAGACCAGCATCTTCCCGCAGTCACTTCCCAACTCCAGTTCATCCCCAATGCCATACACTTGGTTCTTCTGCATAAAAGTCTAGATGTTTTTTTCTGTTATCCTATGCAATTTGTTTCTTTGAAGATAAATATTAGCAATTATTTCTATAACAAAATTTCTGAAGAAGTATTTTTTTGTGGTTAATTATTGGCCAAGACAAATATTAACCACCATCTATTATTATTTCAGACTGTGACTTCTCTTTCAACATTAAGAACTTAGAAATAGGTCTGTACTCCTTAATTAGCCCTCCTTTATTGTCCTACCAGCATACAGACATGGTATTAATCTGAGCAGTGGCAACGACTGTCATCGCTAACCTCAATTGACTAATCTTTGCTTGTGAAAGAGAAGCTTAAAGGAAACATCTTGCTACTTTTGGATAAAAACTGACTGGGTAACACATTTTGTCCTTTGAAAGGGAAGCTTCTGTTAAACACAGTCATTCCTCATCTATCTCATTATTTCACACTCTTTATAGAGAACATCTTGACCAGATAAAGAAAATGTGAGCCTATTAAAGTCAGTATGCTTATTGATGGGATACCTAACTTACCTGTGTAGTTAAAACCTGACATTTACTTTTTAGCTTCCAATGTAATCCAGAAAAGCATCCTCAAAACTCCTCCAAAAAAAATGAACAGACAGCAACTTTGTCCTTTACATAAACCTTTCATTTTTCATTGAAGCTCTGAACCTTCTCCAAGCACTTCTTCTGGCTCCTTCCCATTCCTATCTCAGTGAAAATCCTCAAAAGAATAATCTTTAACCAACAGGATACTAGACACTTTTTTTTAACCCAGTTCTCTTTCCTAGTGGCCATTTCTCCTCACTACTCTCCTCAGGCACCTTCTTGAGTCACAGGGTAGCTGCCACTCAAGGATGCAGAGACGCCAGGGATATACAGGGAGTACAGCATCTGTGGGATGCTGCTGGCACACTGGGCAGTCCCTGCAGCAGATCCTGCACCTGCTCCTGCCTGTCCAGAGCAGGAGTTGTGAGTCTATCCTTCGGTCCTGTTGTGAGTACATGCTTGTCCACGTTGTGAGTATTTCCTTTTCACCTCTGCTGGGCATTCATGAACCTCACAATCTCATGCAGGAAAGCAAAGAGTGTGTGGGCAACTCTTTCGTGCCACAGCTTCTGCTGCCCTGCAGAACAGTTGTCTGGCACCTGCAGCTGCTAAAGAGATGCTGCTTCTGGTCATCTTTCTTTTTCCTTGGTTTTTCCAAGGAAGACTCAACAGTCCAAATCAGACCCTACTACACACTGAGAGCCAGATGGGTCTGTGTTGTTCAGAGGAACTTTCTGGCCCTAATCATGGGGACCATAACCTTCTCTCAGAAAGTCCCTAGACACATGCAAGATACACACAATTATGCACATGAGGTTTTTTCTCCAGGATGCCCCCGTTCTGATGACACTCAATGGACAGTTATTGGCAAGAAAAGCCTGCAGGGAGAGGTCTGCCATGCCATGACAGCCACATCACATTTTCACTACTGCTTTATGGGAGCAGCCATCATCATCCCATAGAGCATAAAAGACCAAGACAGTTGAGATGTCATTACGACATCACAAGTAAGGTGGTCCATGAAATTCTGCCTTGGCTTTCCTACCCTCTCTTCTAGAGAGTCTGTTCAAAAGCAGTTCTTGAAATACCTGTTTTTTGCAAGAATCAAAGGATAGCCTTTCCCAAAGACATAGTGTATACCTTCTATATGAATGTCAGAGTGGCTCAGGTCACCCTAAAAAAGGTTACAGCAAATCATGCTCAGATGTTGGTATTCAACCTACTATGTACCACAGATGTCATTTTGAAAATTTAGAAACTCTGCTAGATTAATATTGCAGTTATCTTAAAGCAGAAGCATACTGAAACTAATAGTAAAATACAGAGACATTTTTTAAAGCATCATATTTCTTATTGCATTTTATTACACCCTTTTCAGCTTTGTGGAATTTACTGTCAATACTAATGCAGAGTATTGTCTTTTTTCTAAAGCTCTGTCATGGTTGAGGAATAGCACTCCCCAGTTCAGTGCCCCTGCCAAGACTCTCACCAGCAGATGTCACTTGCTCACTCCCTTCTCCTTTCCCACTCCAGGGATGGAGTTGAGATTTGGTGGCACAAGGGTAAAAATTACAGTTGAGATAAGAACAATTTGCTGCAAACAGCAACGAGATAAGAAAAGGAACAGTAACTGCTGCAATACTAATAACAAAATATATAAGACAAAGAAACTGATTACATGGAAATGAAACAATCTCCTTCACCCCCAGCCTCCCATGATTTCTCCACAGAAGAGACATTTACTCACAACCCTGGCAAGTGATGAGATGGTATGAAATAACAGCAGGGTCTGGCCACGTCCCCTTCCCAGTTACTGTAAAAATCTAACCCTGTTCTGGCCAAAACCAGGACACTGTCACTAAATATGCTGACAAAATTGTTATTAACCAGCACAACAGGAGAAAAAACAGGTACAACAAGCAATACTTTAAAAAATGGCTGTCATCTTCTCTCTTCTAACCAATCTTTTCCATGCCCTTACCAACCCAGCAGCAAATTCAGCAGAGTGGGTGAAGTAGATAGGGATAGGCAGGTATTAAGATCTGTGTAAACCATCTACAAAACTGCTGCAAAATACTGTGACTACAGCTATTATTTTGTTGTTTTAGCAGAAACTAAGCGGAAAAGTCATTTCCTAGCAATCAATGAACATAACTTTGCCAGAACAATCAATCACTCTCCCAGAATCCAATATTTAGAAGGGAAAGTGTTTACAAGAAAAACCCTGTAAGTGGTTTGGAAGCTAAACTGAGAAAAGGTGTTGCCAAGGGCCATCTTCTCAATGGATATGTATCATCCACTTAAGAAGCCTGTGGCTCAGCATCACCTTATACCTTATAGCTGAGATTAGAGATGCATGGGCTGAAAACCTCTCCTGCCACAGGCACAATGGTCCATCACAGGCATTTAACCTAACAAGCCATAACTTCTCCATAAAATGTGGATATCACCTGGGGTAATTCACCAAGTTTCTAACATTCTCACATTACCTCACATATAAATCTGCATTCCTGTCAAAGTGAATTGTACTTCAAAGGCCAGAATTAGATTTCTTGTTATTGAAACACAAACCTTCCTATTCAAGTAGGTTTCTTATTCTCACAGGGCAGCATTTTGTTCCCCAAAAAAGCACAGTGAATGGACTTCTACAAAAAAAAAAAGTAGATGTGAAATAAGGACCCACAGGTGATGGGAGATTCCACAATGCCATATTTAGAAGTCAAGTACTGAACTCAGAAGTCAGGTGTTCAGCTTTAGAGTTAGCCAGGTTAGGTACCCTGAACACTGCATTGGAAGGAAAGGCTCTGACTTCCCCCCCAGCAGCACTGGGATGCCCTGGTGCCTGAGAGAAAACATCACAGAAACACAAACCATCAGCTGGACACACATCTTCAAAACTGAGCCTAGGCACCTCTGCAAAATAGGGATTTAGAGCCTCAAATTATGCTTACCTTCTTATCAGTGCCTTAGTGGTACAGTACCTTGCCAGGAAAAGAGAGTTTAAAGTAGGATTCAGAGCACCAAATTGCTCCATTAACATTTTCCACTGCCTTCAGCAGAGAAGGGCAGCAGAGTGGAGTCTCTTGTAATAGTGTGCACAATTCAGCTTTATAAATGCTCAGTGAAATACTGAAGTGGCTTTCCTGGATCATCTATCCCTGGCATATCACAGGCAGCCACAGGGTATAATCTTTCACATGTAGTCATAGAACTTGCATGAATTAAACAAACTCTGTCCTTGACAGAGTATCTTATTCTCTTTGCTACAAGAAAGTTGTAAAACCTTAAACCTTGTTCTAAGTAACCAAAAACCAAAGTCATGGAAAATTAGATTATACCCATTTGTTCTTGTGCCAAGATTGGCCTTTAACAGAAACATCTAAGCTCACTAGGACATGCTTTTACTCCTGCAGTACTTGTTGAGAGAAATGTATCTTCTCTTAGTCCTGGTTATGCTCAAGTGATTAAGTTAAAATCTGTAGTGAGAGGAGACATGAATGCCTCCTTCCTTTCTGTGGAACTTAGAGTTGCTCTCTTTGCAGGACTTTTGGCTTCAAAGCTCTTTTTTCTTGATGGTAACTCTTAACTGTATCCCCCATGCAAGCTGCTCAGGACCTTATGCACTTTCTACCTGAAATCCCTCTGTTCACATACCCCAAACTCACATTTACCTTTTTCACAATTTTTTTTATTCATGCCTCAGCCATTCTGTTACAGGGAGATTTATAATTTTTTTCTTTTCCACTATTTCTTCCAGCTCCTAGGTTCCCATTTTTGGTTTGTAATGATTTCATTACCTCAGGAGCCCAGGTCTCCTATTCTTACCCTGCTCACCATACACCTTTTCTTGTGTGACAGTCCAGATTCCATGTACTTCCAACAGCTCTACTGACAGATTTACTACTGAATTTTAGCAAGATTTGAGGTATTGCATTTCCACTGACTTCATGCACCAGCTGTACCTGTGTAGAAGGGTGCAAAACATGACATATTTGATGATGATAGAGGGGGCACATACTGCTTATTATTAGTGTTAAGCTTCTTTTTTTCCTTTGTTTTCTGTAGTTCCTATAGCAATTTGTTAGTTTTAAGATATTTCAGTTTCTGTCTCTTTGCCTATCTGTGGGATCATTGAGCCCACTTCAGCCATTCACAGCTGTGGGGCAAACTGGGGTCACTCACTGAACAGCTATACCAAGGGCAAAAAACACACAAGAAAAAATAGAGAAGTCAATAAAAGGAAAACATGACTAAAATCTTGGTAAGTGATGCATCATGACACAGGAAATGGAAAAGTATTAATGAGATATTTTCTCAATTTCTTTTTGCACATGCCTATCTCACTCAAGAATTTCAAATAAGGCCTATCACCTCCTGAGCTGAATGGAAAGAGAACGGCTAAGCACTCAAAGGCTCTTCATAGCTTAGGACTAAAAGCAAAGGGCTCACCTTGATGCGCACAGAAAAACTCTTATAGTCCAAAACATGCTGGCTATGCCTATGCTTCTTTCTGCAGGACAGTCACAGGCCCAGATGATCCCTCACTTTCTCATGGGCTGGAACTATGCCAAAAACCATACTAGTGACTAAATCACTGCCTGCCAGTCTTTTATCTGGATTTTTTACTGACCCAATCGAAGGAGTCAGCTCTGTTCCGTATTCCTGCAAACTCAGAGGGAAATTGCTCCAGAGCTGACTCTGCCCCCTTAAAAAGCCCATGACTTTAATAGGGATGAGCTCTCCACATCTCAGTTCTCTAGCTGTAAAATGGTAAGTGTTGGCAGGAATGGATTAGATGTGGAAGACTGGCAAGGAGGACTGTAAATCACTTGAGTGACTCTTGATAAGGCTGTGTGAGCATCAGGCCAGTCATGGACCAGGTTTAATGGTGCCTGTGTCTCCACTTGAGTACTCCTGTCCATCTGTTGCCTTGGGGTCCCCTGCTTCACATGGCATTGGAAATAAATTTACTCCATGTTCTAGACACAAGTTTCTGGTTGTCCCAGGTATCTGCCTGTATCAACTCACACAGCACCTACTCCTTTAGCGTTTGAGATGAAAAAACAGAAAACCTTTAAAACATATGACGTCCCTTTCTCTAGGGGATTGGGGTGGGGGGGGAAGGTGAATTTCTTTATTCCGCACTTCAAATTCTGTTTCTAAACAAGTCATGAACACATCCAAGTTAAAGATTCCCTTCTGGCACACCTATGTGCATAAGAATAATTTAGGTATAAGCCAGTGAATAAATCTGTATCACATTTGTTTCTTTTTGCTCTTTGTCCTACTTCTTTCAATTCCTATTTATGAGGATCTTATTTTTCACCTGAGACTTGAAAAAACCATTTTCACTATGAAATGCAGATAGGAGGTGACACTCATACTTGTGTTACCTCCAGTTTTCATTTGCAGGTACTGACCATCTGTTCAAACAGGCTGGAGTTAGAATAGAGAATGAAAACTTGCAAATTAAAGTCATCCCGATGTCAAAATATAATCAAATTTCGAAGAGTCAGGAATATTGTAAAGCACTAACAATTTTTTTAGAGATATTGTACTCAGCAGACGAATCTTTTATGAAGCAGTGTGATGCCTGGATGAACACATCTCTGATATTCACTCCCTCCCCAACAGGTTTCCACACTTTGCAAGCAAAAAGCCATGTCAGATGGAACTTTGAGTAACCAAAGCTTTTTCTCATAGCATGTAATTCCACAATGCCCAAAGGTTTTCTATTAAAAAAAAAAGTAATAAAACCGAGAAAAAATAGTTTTTCAAAATTAAAAAATAAATAAATAAATAAAATTGTAGTACATGAGGAAAAGAAATCAAAGATTTTATGCCACTTTTTTCCCCCACTGTCTGTACCCTACAAGTGAGTGGTCTGCTACCCTTGGTTGCAGCCAGTTAAGTGCATCTGGTAGCAAACTCTAATCAGTCCCCATTGGTACTAAGAAATTTTCTGATCACATTTGTGATCCTGGTTTCTTACTCTCCATTTTTGGCTGGGTTTTGGTTGTGTCTACATCAGCTGCCCCCTGTCACCCCTTCCCCACTCGTTTCACATCCTCTGAAACTTGTTCAGCCTCAGCAGCTCCCTCAGGCATGACACAATCACCCCTCCAAAAGTTCTCCTCTTGGCCCAGACACCTAAGGGAAGACGTACATTTTTGGGAGGAAAGGAGCAAGATCAATCTGTTATGGACATGTGGTTTACATTCCCTGGACAATGAGCAGCTGTGCCTATGCTGTTTCATCTGCACCCACACTAGTGCTACAAATAAATATCACAGAATGCCACAGAACACTCTGAGTTGGAAGGGACCCACAGGGATCTTTGGGTTCAACTCTTCAGTGAATGGTCCATATGGGGACTGGACCCACAATCTTGGTGATATTAGCACCAAGCTCTAACCAGCTGAGCTATAAAATTTCACTAACCAGCCCAGAAACTGGCTGATTGAATGGTTTGCACAGGAATTTCTGCAGAGCATGTTTTCTCAAAGTCCAGAACATTTCTTTGGTGTGCTGAAAAGAAGTTAAAAATCTTTGACTTCTGAGCTCCCCATCTGCCTAATTCCCTGAGAAAAGAAAGGGAGCTCTATCAGCCCTGACACATCCCCAAAGGTGCCCTTTCACAAAGGTTTGTTCCCAGCCTGCCTCCAAGCTGCACACAAAGCTTTCTGCTGTGGTGGCTGGCAGCCACAGGACCCCACTAAACAGCAGGAGGGAAGAAATTCCACCAGAGGACAATTTGCAGCAGGAACATGCCTTGCATGCACAAACTGCCTGTTGGAGGATATTTTCTCTCTCTGCTGACTTTGTGAGGAGCCTGGGGAGATCAGCCTTCTGACTCAAATACTGCATTTAGGTGCTTGAAGTTCAGTAGCAATTCACAGGATTGCTAAGCACATATAGCTTTCTAAGTTAACAACAGATAAGAGATGTAACTACATTTTGAAGCCTGTGATAAAATGCTGGAGGTAGAGGGAGGCCCTAATCAGTCATCGAGTACATCAATCACCAAAACTGGGTTTTCATTTAATTGACAAATTTTATTACATTTTACAGTTTGATTTTTGCAACCCATATAAGCCCTTCTACTGATAAAGGAACTAGAGCAGACAGTGGTTTTGTGTCTGCTACAGACCAGCAGGACAATTTCTGGAGCTGTGTATAGAATCACAACAAATTATTTGCATATGTCTGTTCAAGAAGCCAGATTGTCCCAAGGACCTTAGGGAAAGCATTTACAGAGACTGAAGGGACAGACAGCTACCAAATGTTCCCAATCCAGTGCTTGATTAGTGCAGTCACACAGCACTGAACACAGAGCTGAGCATTAAAATCTCCTCAGGAAAAGACAGAAATGGAGTTCCCCTATACCCAAATGAAAATTCTCACCTATCAGTCACATCAAACACCTTTCTCCTTCTCAGCTCTGGGAAGGCTTCAGCTCCCTGTGCAAAACTGCTGCTGCTTTGCTTTGTCAAGTCACTGCCCAGTGCAGCAGTGCCCAAAGCTCTGTGTCCCAGAGCAGTGGCACTCTGGAGCAAAAGAGCCAGTTCAGCTCTTAAAACTTATTCCCACTTGACAGGAGTGAGTGGAAGGCAGAAAGAAAAGGATCTGACAGCTCCCAGTCAAGTACAAACCATAAAAGAATTTCCCTGCATACTCAGTTCTTCATAGGTTAGCTAATAAAGATGGTGAGCACTATGTTGTCAGTAAAAGCAATGATTTTTAGCTACCCAAAGCAGAAAAAATGCACGTGTTTCTGCTCAGCCACAGAAGTCTTTAACATGATGATGGCTTGTTTTCACCTTTTTTTTTTCACACCTCAATGCTATAATTCCTCAAGGACCTTCTGACAATCGAGGTGTGTTTTGCAGTGACTGGAGTCATTGCATAATTGTGAACAAAATGACACATATTTCTTTTATCTCATTATCTTAATCTGAGTAGACCAAGTGAGTCACAGAGACAAGAATACATGCTAACATCTGAGAAAAAAAGAAAAAAGATAATTTTAGATAGGATAAAAAAAAAATGGATGACTCTAACTGTTATATAACATGGACCTTTATATCCTTCTGTGTCCCAGATACAGGTACAGACCTGAAATACCACAAATTCCCCAACAACAGACCAGGGTAAAGAGCCTGCCCCCCTCTGTCCCAGACATGCAGCCCCACAAAAAAAGTGAAAAAGACATCAGGGAAGCTTAGTATACATGCTGGCTCTCAGTGAAATTAACAACTGGCAGGAGGGAGCAAACAGCAAACTCACTGAATACTTCATTACCCATTTCAATTCTTTTGTTCCCTAAGGGAGTTAGTAGAGCAAAAGCACTCTTACACTCTCTAATCCAGTCCTCAAACTTATATTCACTTTGAGATAGGAAAGGCAATTTGCAGGGAGTTCATGGTAACTGACTCGCATTTCCCAGTGATTTTATGCCCTTGGCCACTGTACTTCTGCTGAAGGCAGGAAACCCACATGGGTTTATGTGGCACAAGGATCTGCCTCCATTAGCAACCTGTCTCCAAGGATGGTAACAGTCACCAGGAACCACACACTTGAGAAGGCCTCATTAGACAGTTGAAACCAAATAAGTAGTGCTAAACAGAAAGAAAAAAGGGCCAGCTTCTTCTCCTTGCATAAGTGGAGGAGTGAAAGTCACTTCCCTAAGACCTGTATCTCAGCCCCAGGCAAAGGGCTTTAGTTCCCTTCAGTCTGTCCTCTGTGCCAGCCCATGGCTTCTCTTGTCCTGGAAAGCTGCTCTCAGCATTTTGACACCTCATCTAACATGCACAACCTGCCAGCAGAATAACTCTGATGCTCTCCTACTATATTCAGTGAAGTTACTCAAGATGAAAATAATACAACTCAAGATAAAAATCATCTGTTCTCCAGTCATCAGCCACCCAGGGGATAGGAGTGTGCAGAGGATGGTCCTGTCCCTCCCCTTCTCATCCCTGAGGGAACCACTGGAGAGATTAAAACCACAGATGTATCCTGTCCCAGAGGAAAACAAGTGTTCACCACTCTTCTCCAAGCAGTCCTTCTTCAGTCTGGGGGATATTCAGCTGGCAGGAGATGGTATTCATGATTCTCTACAGCAAATAAACAGGAATCCTCAGATGCATCTGGTTCCAACAGTGTGTCTACTCCTACCAGAGGGAATCCAATTCTCAAAAAGCTGCACCAGAAGTAGGGAAGCTGCTTGGGTGGGAATGAGCCTCATGGGCAGAAGGCAAGCAGGGACCAAAGACACGTGGGAGTGGACTCATGGGCTTTTCCCAAGATGATCTTGTGAGAAAAGGAAAAAGAATAATATTGATAAGGAAGAGAAACAAATAAAACTAACAGAAAGGAATGTGGTAAATGTGAGAAAGATGCTGTACAAACATTCAAGCGGTGGGTGAGGTGTCATGAGTCCAGAGAAAAATACACAAGAGGTTGAGTGGGAGGGTGGAGTCAGAGTCTCTGAGGACATCTGCCAGCCAAGCTTAGCAGCTGGGAATGCCCATTAGGACTCAGAGAGAAACAGCAATATCAGCCTCTCCTGATCATGAAGTAAGGGGGGAAAGTACCCAAACTACAACATTTTGAAGATCAAAATGAAGGTGTGTGGGCTGACTGCACAGCAGAGAAGTAAATATCTGCGATACAGCAAATGTTTGACGACAGGATTATTCCATTTAAAACAGAGCTCTATTCCCTGAGTTTGGGTTTCATCAAGATAAGCCCTCACATGATGTATAGATGCTCCTCTTTCCTGGTTTTATTGCCAACTTTTTTGCCTTTCTTTAAATAAAAAGGGAATGCAACCATTGGAATTTTATGGACCCTCCAGGGGATGCCCTTGTCAGAACAGAATTTACTGCAAGCATCCTTAGCTTCCACAAGGCAGAAATACTTATTAGATCAGTATGGATGAGAGAATTTTCAAATCTAACACCAGGGTATAAAAATTTTGTGCATAAAAAAGGCAAATTAGGTTTTTGCTCTGGAGAGAAACATTCATAAATCAATCAGTGGATTGTATAATGCAGGAGGCAACATGAAGCAAGAGGCTCAAGAAAAAAGAGAAATTAAGACAATCATTTCAGAAAACTGAAATAGAAGTAACAATTTTGATTATTAAGTTTAAAATCCAATAACTCATTTAGCATAAAAAGTGGGAGTGTTTTAGAGAGGGGAGAATTTTTAAGACTCAGAGAGGCCACTGGTTTTCAGGAGAAGCAACAGCTGTTTTGAATACCCAGAAGAAACCAAGTGGGAGAATAGTTCAGCTTCACTCCTGGAAATCTGCTTGTTTGATGTTAATATGAAATATAAAGAAATGTCATAGAGGCTGGTTTTCTACAAAATTCTATTATTCCATATAATTTAAAAACAAACAAAATGGTCTTTAAGATGTTTGTTTAGAGTTGACATTTAAAAGTAGGATTTATTATTTATATGGCTCTTCAGACAGTTTGTCCTTTAGCTATGCTTGAGGGATATGGCTTCCAAACATAAGACATGGTTAAATAAGATTGTTGTGGAAAAGAAAGAGATAAGACAGGAGATAACTCAGGCGTGACTCTCCAAGAGCAATTCTTGGTAATGGTACAAGCTTGAAAACAATGTGACTTTAAAACATCAACAAGCAGAAGCTCCATGCCTTTTGGCACTAACTATCTTTTACATCCACACCTTACATCCACCTGGCACTGAGGATATTTATCAATTTTCAACATAAGTCCTGTAAAACTAGCCACTTGTAATGTCATATGAAAAAAATCAAGCCATAATTTAATATTTACTGTAAGCCAGGCAAATCCAGTGAATTTATTTCAAGGTAGATTTCATGTTTCTATTCAAATTTTGTAAAACAATTGCCATGTTTCCTCAGAAAAACAAGCATAATGGATTTCCCCCAATTTGCTTCCAGATGGCCAAGTTGCTGGATTTAATTTCCAGTCAGATTCTCCTAAGACTTTACATCGAAGGCAGGTTATATCAAAAACAATGGAAATGCTGTTTGAATAAGGATTAGAGAAGTAGGGGTTAAGGGATTCTTCTTCCAAGGAGACAAATAGATAGACTCATTCATGTTTCCATGAATTTCAGTGTTAGTTTTTCAAACCATCCTTAAAATTAGCAAATTGGTTCAGGCCAATTAAACAATGTGCATAGCTGGCATATGTGATTGTAAGCAATATTGTACCCACCCTGCCAGATCATGGGACCATAAAGGAAAGGAGTTGGAAATTTAGGTCACTTAGGTCTTAAAAAGAAAAGTCTCCCTATCTCCTCATATTACAAATCATTATTCTGGCTGATTAGCCACCAAGTTTTTCCCTGTCTACTGCAATGCCATTGCTTCAGACCACGCCTTCCATTCTTGAAGTCAGCACATTGCTGATAGGAATTGAGCTTAGCATAAGAAAAAAAGGAATAATTCCACAACTTTTGTCTTTTGCTAAGTTGTTCACAAAGTATTAATCTTCATTTGGAGCAGTGAGATCAATGTTCAAAGGATCACATGCTCTAAGAATGAATTCATTCCAAGACTTCATAATCTGCTCTAGTATATTCCCAAAGGAAAAAAAAAATGCCTGAAATATATTATTCTTTCTGATTTTTTCCAAGAATTTAGAACAAATTCTTTACAAGTACCAAACCATTCAGCACTGTCATACTACTCTTGTCCAACAAGATGTTTGTGGCTGGTCTAATTCCATCATGAAGGACACATTGCTTTGTTGTGGGATCCACAGGGATCACTTCAAATGATGGAATGAAAGAACTTACATTTATAATGAATGCTGTTACAGGGATATAATTTTGATAAGCTTCAGACAGATTCCCCCCCTCCTAAGGGATGGCTGAGTGCCCTGCTCTCAAGGCACCTGAAAACACAAATAAAGGGTCTGGTTTTCAGTCATCAGTGGTCACATACATTTTCATGAATGATCTTTGCACATTTGGTGAGAGTTTTTTGTGTTGCAATTCAGCAGTGCCACTGTCAGGCTCTGGGAAACTGAGTTCTGCAACAGGAGCCAGGGCCTCACTCCAGCTCTTAGGCCAGCCAGGAGAGCTCTGTGAACTGTGCTGCGCTTTCTGCTGCTCAGCATGGCATTTGGCATGTGTCTCACCCTTGTAACCATCTTCTATCCACACAGCCATGAGTGCTTCCTCTGAACACTGATGTTGGGGTCCAGAGTCCTCATTTCAGAGCGACCACCCAATATCCAAGGTTTACACTTCAAGACTGAGCACCTGGCTTTGGCCTGGACCCAGGGTTCCCTCCTGTTTTCCATGTTGTTTTGACTGCCTAGACTGTGATCACTCATCTTTCCCACAGCCATCAATTTAAAAACAGCATTGATTTTTCTGACACCAAGCCCTGGCTTGTATTCTGACTCGTATGCCTGACTGCCATCCTCATCCTGGAGTCCAGCCTGGCAGCAGTCACTGTTGTGGGGAATTTCCCATGTCTGTGGTGTGTCCCTAGTGGTTGCAGCTGCAGAACATCCTAAACCTCCCTGACTGTTAAAGATTTTGTTTACTTAAAGCTTGACAAGGTACAGTGCAAGCAAACTCTCAGGTATTTAAATATTAAGAGCAAGAGCCCAGGCATGAATATTCTGACAGCTTTTCTGACTAACAACAGCATTATTCTTTTGCTCAGTGATTCTACTCTTTCTACCACTAGGACCTTTCCTTTTGATTGGCTTAAAAGAACATTCAGTCTGAGGAAAAGCAGATGCCAATGCTCCCTGAGTGTTCCCTAGTGTGTCCCTGTGAGCCAACATTATCGGCACTTTAACCAACCCATGAAAGCAGCCCTCAGTCCTCCTCCATTTCATGACTTATTAATAGGCAAGTCTTTCTTTCAAAGTAGTCTTTCCTCTATTATTAAAGTGTTTTTTTATTGTGAGCAGGTCTGGAAGTAAAGAAGTTGAAACTAACCTGACTTCTTGTATCTGCAAAATAGAAGCGTGTACCTGAGATCATCATTCTCCGTATTCTGATAAACAGGTTCTTCCAAACCTGGATATCTACCTAAGGATTAAAATTCTGGAATTTAAACTGTACTCATGTCTACTCTATAGCACCTAACACTAAGAGAGATGAAGATTTCCTGAAGCTTGTCTGAAAAAATTTAACAAAATAATGTCAAATTCCTCACAAGCAGTAAACCTCACTTTTGACAATACCTAAACTCACAAACTGTTGTGAGTTAATGATCACTGCCTAAAGACCTTCATGCTCCTTGTTGCCAGAAGCATCTGGGGATGTTAATATGATTCACATAGATCGTGCATTTAACTAATGGCAATACACGTTATGGCTGATTGAGATCACAGGTACAAGGGATTTTCCTATAAACTCCATGGCAAAGGTGCAGAGAGCGACATCAGGACACGGTCTGAACTGCGTCTACCATTAGCCTGTGCAGACAGGCTTATGGAACAAGACTTCTTGTCCAAGATGGAAAGAACAGCAACTGCTAGCTGTGGTTAATTGTTTTAGAGACCTAGCAGACACCTGAAGATGTGCCAACAGAATTTAACCTTCTGTGAACAACTCTTCCATAACTGCTTGGAATCTGCCTTCTTCTTGTGCTAAAGTGAGTGAAAGCACTTCTTTTGGAGCATATTCACAATGTGATCAAAGATTGCTGAGGAATGATGGAAAACAATACAATGCAAAACACCTCTGAGATATGGAGTTTACCATCCTAATATCTGTGAAAGCTGTTAGCTGTGCAAAATTAGTGTAAAAGGCAACAGACATAGGTTTTGAACAAAGTATGAGTGCATATCGATCAGAAAGAGAAAAGAAAGATGAGATGGGGTAAAATATCTTTCACAAAGTCTGTCTACCTGCTTAAATCTCCTGTTGAAAGCCATTCTAAAGTCTCTTACATCACATGCTTCCTCTGGACTGAAGAGAATATGCATTCACTACAGATGCTCTACTTCACCATTTAAAAGTATTTCTTATCTTTAACTTTAGAAGGTTGATTCTATTAATCAGAACAGAGGAGAGTGTGACAGCTAGAAGGGGAACTAGTGGAAAGCTGGGAAAATTTATTACAGCCTTTTGGGGCTCAGGGTATCTGAGTCTTATTTAATATTTTGACACATTGAACACTAAGCATTTTTTTTTATCATCACCACTCAGCTCTGATACATAAATACAGGCATCTATTAATTATACTGGCAGATAATATATATGAAAATGCCTACTTACCTTCCACTTATGAGAAAATGCATTACACTCATCAGGGCTGCCCCAAGGGCATGAATGACTTCTCCTTGTGAAGACATGCTTGGCCCCCCAATTAAAATCCTGAGCAGAAAGCATCCACCTCTCTTATGGGACTGCTACTTCTGACAGGCATCAAAAATTACCTTCCCTTAGCCTCAGGGTATAGGGGTCAGAACAAGCCAAGAATTAAAACATTGTAATGAGAGAGGACTTTCACTGCTTAAGAAGATATTTCCTGCATAGTAAATATAGCTGTTACTTGATATGCAGCAGCCAGAGCTCAAATTGTGTCTTAGGATGGAATTTTAAATGTCAGCACAGTAGGAAACACCCTCCTTTTTAGGCACAGGGGCTCAGTACATCAGGAGCAAACAGGGACATACCTGAATCACAACTTGATGCCTAACTACAAAATAGTGTCCTGGAACTGAGCAGGGCGGGGATCCATGGAATTCCCTAAGATGTACTGGGGGACCAAAACCAACTTAATGTGTAGGAAGCTGTCTTTGTTTATTTTTTTTTTTCTGACCATCTGCTAGCTACAGGTTTCCCACAGTGAGAAATCTGACCCTGAGTAAGACTCATCTCATGGTCCAAAATTGAAGTCGCTGACTGATTATTGCTACCACAGTTAGACTGGTGCAACGAGCTGACCCACAGCAGCCCAATGCTTCCTGTGCCCTGGCTACTGCCATGGGCTCTGCTCTGCCCAAATCTGGACTGCAGGGAGCTACCTGGCATTTTCCCATGGAAGGCACTGACGTGGAAAGTGAGAAATAGTAACCAATTATCTAATGGGGGGCTGAAGAAAATCGGATCCCTCAGTGGTTTAAATCAGTATGTGCTGACTGGCTTCACACAAGGTTAGCCACATCCAGTCTTCATAGAAAGAAAAGGTTGTACTCTTTTCTTTCTAGGAAGACTCTTCTAAGACTTCCTAGAGGCAGTTCCAGCTTTAAGTAGATAATGATTTCATTTTGGAAAAAAACTTCCAAGTCCCACCCCTCCTCCCCACAAAAAAACCCCAAAAAAACAGCAGTGAAATGAAACTCATTCATGCCTAGCTGTTCTCATGGTTATTAATCTTGTAGTCCCATTATTAATTTTAATGCAATTTCCCAATAATCAAAATTGGAATTCAGGTTCTGGATCTCAGAGTAACATTTTTTGGTAGTCATCTGTTACCCACTTTTTTTCCCTGAGCAACTTCTTTTCAGAGTATTGTATTCACAGTTTGTTCATATTCTGCTCTTAACATGATTTGCAAATGGATATAATATGAAATGTGTAAACACAAAGTATGTTTTTCAAGTGTTCACAAAATAATTTTGGGAGCGAATTCTTTCTGCAAGAGTCTACAATACTCTGGGTATCAGATGAGAAAAAAAAATCTATCAACAGGTGAGTCCAGTTCATCTATTCTGCTGCATACTAAGTTTATTTATTATGGGAAATAGAACTTTTGAATTGGTGGTACAACTTTGAATAGACTTTTCAAAGTCAAATACTACCTGGCTTTACAGTCTTAATATCAGAAGAGATGATAAGCAGCAATGATATTAATAATAAATATTCTCAAAATTGAGATGCAGAACCCGAGTGCAGAATGAGATATAGCTTGCCTCAATACACATATCTGTAGAAATCTAATCAAGGCTGATCTTATATTCAGAGCCCAAGTGTCTCAGGTGGACTGGAGGCAGGAAAATGGCAACAAGCTGTTACTTCTTGTAATCCTGGGCAAGGATAAGAGAATTAATAATTAAAGTCCCCTTGCTCAACAAGGAACCAAAGAAAATGTCAGAAAATCTATGCAGAAGACCTCTTTGAGAAGAAAACAAATTCCAACTCTTTCTGAAGTCACCATTCTTTTATGTACAACATGAAATATTTAGATGCTGGAGAATTGAAAACTGAATTCTGATGGAGCTTGGTTTTGACTCACTTGCCCTAAGAACTTCATCCTCATATTTTCCCCAAGTACCCACCTACAACCAGGACAGTACTTGCTTTAGACATCATCTCTTTCTACCCATCTTTTATAGAGCCATGAAACAGGAGTTGCATCTGTGCCTCCCTCACTCTGCATCACAGGATATAGAACACCATGAGAATCCCTTCATAGGACTTTTGGAAGTTCACTGATGTTTTAAGAAAAGAGAAATAAAGAGAGAGAGAGAGAGAGAGATATGATGGTTTTACAATACTGAAGATTCCCAGAAGTTAGAACAGTAAGTTTTGCTCTATACACCTCCGATTATGCTCCCCCACTTTGGTCATCATCAGAGAATAACAACTGAATACAGGAGGAGATTTTATAACCTCCTTTAATATAATTATATATTTATAACTATTTATAAATAGTAATTTAATTACTTTTCTTCAGATTTTGCCTTCTCCAGAAATGATTATTGCTCTGTTCTGCTATGAACTCAGTTTGGCACCCAAGCAATCACTCACATTTCCTTGGTTCAGGCAGAATGGCCACAAGCAAAGCAGCAAAACCCTGTCCAACAACAGCCAGTGGGGCACTCAGACAAATTTACCACCTCTCCTTTCTGCATACTTCATGCTGTAATACATTGTGTTGTATATATTTGTCACATGTCACAAACAATTTCTGCATGGATGGGTGTCCATACACACACACTTTTCCACACCTGTTACTTTTCATCCTGTACAACAATTGCCATCCATTCCAGGGGCCTGACAAATACATTCTTGGTGTTGGGGACTAATTAGTGTATCTGGCATTATGACCAAGTCCAGCTCAGTTTGGAGGAATTAGAGGCTTCTGTCAACTGCTACCAGCCTTCAGTATTTGATGGGGCCAGCAGTATCTATCAGTCCCCACCTCAGCACAGGTTTCCTATAATAGCTGACAGCTTCTTTCACTAGCTGTCATTCAAAAATTTGCTGAACCTGCCCCAGGCCTGCCCCATTACCTGTATTTTCAAAGAACAACATCTCATACAAAATGCAAGCAAAGCCATCTCACTCTGCAGAAGGTATCAGCTTTCAGCAGCCATTTGTTATGTACACAGTCAAATGCCCTTCCATGGTTTCCCACATCACCTTTCACTGACTATGAGCTTCTCATAGCCCCCCAAACCTGCTCAGGCTGAATTCCTCCAAAATCCACTGTGCTCAGACATTCTGGGACTCTTGTGTGGGTGACGAGTGCTGCTTTGCTCTCCTCACAGCTTCCTGCCTCTAGGCTTACACTGAGCTTTCTGTAGTGGTCACAGTACCAGCTGGATATCACATTTGAAAATGCAAGAAGAGGTACTCTCAAGCTCTATTTGGGATTTTCTTTCTATTGAATTTGACATCTTTGACCAATAATAATAAATATCTCCAAGTGGATTGTAAGTAGAGAAATGATACACACCAACAACAATTTTGTTAAAATGTGGAACTTGGCCAGACTCAGGAAGATCTGCAGCACTTGGCAGCAGACTGAAATATATAAGTGCAACCAGGGAAATATTGTGAGTTTACTATCCTCAAAAAGTTTACTGTCCCAGAAAATTGTTATGGTACAGAACACATGCCAAGTTAATATTGTAATGGATTTTATTGCTTGGAACAGCAGTTAGCTAGTGCTTGTAGCCAGAGGGCTACATCCTCAGATGGTGCAAAATAAGTGAATGTGGAGGCAATCACAGATTTATCAGGAACAGACTTTTAAATGTGGTA
This sequence comes from Melospiza georgiana, assembly GCF_028018845.1. Lineage (NCBI taxonomy): Eukaryota > Metazoa > Chordata > Aves > Passeriformes > Passerellidae > Melospiza > Melospiza georgiana. The sequence goes on from NC_080431.1 coordinate 73,106,256, forward strand.
CAGCTGGCCCGAGAATAAACCTGTGGTTGCAAACCTTCCCTTGAAGAAATTGATTCTGTGATTTTGTGTGATTGCGAACATAAGAAATGTATAACTTCTAACAAATTTAGAGGAAGAGAGATGTGTAAAGCCTTGAAGACAGATGGATTAAATGTAATAAAGCAGTATAAGAATTTCTACCTAATAACAGAAGACAATTATTCCTTGCTGATGCACATGGGACTATTGTGCCTATGGTTATGACCACCTGAACCCACAGAAAAACCTTTGCTGCTCCTACCTGCTTCTTGCAGAGGTGCTGCAGCATGTGAGAACACAGCTGAAATGGAGAGAGAAGAGCAGACACCAAGCTGTTGCAGAATGGCTTCACCTTGTATTGCTCAGGTCCTTTACTCTGCAGTACTGTAGCCTGTCTTCTTCTGTTTGCAGGTCTGTAAACTTGCACCGAAGCCGCTTCATTATTTTTAAGCTTTCTCCTGTTGTTGTTTTTGTGCTGTTATTTGTATGGCGTTGCACCTGCAAACCTTGACATTATTCTTATCTCTGATTTTTCATGGGAAGAAACTGTCACTGGAGTAAGAATGACTCCTTCCTTCCCCTTGCTCTTCCCCACCTCTTCTTTTATAACTTGAAGTTCACATTAAAGGAAAAACATAAATTAGCATAACATAGTGGCTAACAGAAACTTGAATCTCCAGTTGGACTTATATACCCCAGCTCACTGTGAAACACTTGGGCTCATTCAGAGTAAGCTGTTTTAAGCAGGAATATCCAGAAGGGAATTTGAATAGGTCACGATGAAAGGCATATGGTCACTATGGAAAAACATGGAGGAAAATCATCATCATTAGCATCACCTGGAGAGAATCACCAGAAGATACCTTTAATGGAGATTTTGCTGCACCTCTTTTTGGCCATCCACGAGTGAAAGCTTCTGTTTTCCCTGTTCTCTTTCTTTCTCTCCTTTGTATTTTTCCCAACAGTAACTTTAGAGTGGGTGTGTGCCATCAGCTACAGACTCCATGAATAAAACTTTAAATATTTGAGTCTGTCTCAGCGTCCTTTGTGTGATCCTTTGTATCTATCTCAACATCATATGACCAACTTTATCTTGCCTAGGGCTGAAAAAACTTCTTTTTGTGCCAGGTTTGACACTGACTTAGCATGTAACTTTTTGCGAGTTATTCCAGCCTAGCTGCTGTCTCCCACAGCAGTGATGTGCCTGTAGCAACTAAGCCAGGAGTTCTGTCCCATCTCATTAATGGAAAAACTCACAGTGCAACCCAGCCACAGCCTGAGTGGACTTCAGTCTGCCTCTACAAAAATCTCTATCTTGGTATGTATAAACTCTCCCCTGGAGTCTTCTATAGCTTTATCTAATACAGAGGCAATCTGAAAATTGCTTTCTCAGTTAAAGATTAAAATAGCTGTGTGTGGGAGTCCATGCTTTATTTCCCCCATATCTCAGTTCCTCAGCTGCAAAGCACCCTGTGGTGTGGACTCCATATCCCACAACACAAAAACCTTTTTCAGAGGCTTGCATGCAATTATGGCGCAAATTGCACCAATGAAGTCAGTGGTGGCATGTCTGGGCGCTACAGCTATGTCTATATTTGTAAGTTAAAGAGTTGCATCGAAGGCAAAGCAGTGGAAATTAATTGTCTGCACTGTAAACTTGCACTATTAAATTATTCCAGTGCAGTTTGGACCATGTCAGATGGCTTTGGCCCTCTCCAAAAGACTCTCTGGAAGAGCTTGAGAGCTAAAATGGGCCAGGGACAGTCACAGGCAGTTCATATGCAGCCTCCATTTTGGAGGGTCAGAGAGTATAATAATGCATTTTGGGACAGTTCTGTTAGAGCTGGTCCTACTGCTCCTGGGTGAAAAAAACCCTGAAGAACTAAGTGACAGTATGTAGTCCAATTAAACATGCTTATGCAACACATTTAATTCTCAAAGATGCCATTCCCCATTCCAAAGGGTAAAACCACTTTCAGAAAGATCATTAATGCATAAAAAAATCTGTCCAGTATTATTACTTTGAAATGTCAAAGCCTTCCTGCTTACAGTTTCAAAATCAATATTTAGTCTCTTTAGCACATGAGGTTTTAGCTCTCGTTGTTGTTGAGCACCTGTCTCCCTTCAACACTGGACTCTGAAAGAGCTCAACACTTCTGAAAAAGAAGACACTTTAGTCAGCTCCTGGATAATGGAGCTGAAGAAGAAGAGACCAATTCCCTTCAATTTTCTAAGCATGGTAATGAAGGAAGCTCTTCTTCTAAGCAATGACCTAATTTGAAAGCAAACTTAACTGCTGTGCATTCAGAACAGATGTTCATTCACTAAGGTTGCTTAGGTTTTTGCATGGAAATACAAAATTGAAACATTGCATTCTCATTATTGAGGGAACAATGAAGTCGTGAAAAGAAGCAAAAATGTTATAAAATCAATTCTTCCTGCCAGCTTTGGAATAATCTGAAATACCTAGAAGTGATGTGCTTGTATGATTTTCAGTATCGTGCAAAACTGATTAAACGAGTTTTTCAAATAGAAAGGTATTATCATAAAATGGTTTAGGTTGGAAAAGATCTCTAAGATCAAGTCCTACCTTTAATCCAGCACTGTCAGGTCCACCATTAAACCATGTCTATAAGCACCTACCTGCACATCCTTTAAACACCTTCAGGGATGGTAACTCCACCACTTTCCTTGGAGAGCCTATTCCAGTGCTTGGCAGTCCTTGCAGGGAAGAAATTTTTCTGAATGTCCAATCTAAACCTCCTCTGGCACAACTTTTTCTTGTCTATTTTTTGTTATTTGGGATAAGAGACCTCCCCTCATCTTGATACCTCTTCCTTTCAAATATTTGTAGAGAGCAAGAGCAAATCATCATAGACTCAAGAGAAATTTTCCTATATAAGCTTGAAAACTTCAAAATTAACATGACTGCAAAGAAATTAAAAGAATCAAACAGAAAGTTTAGCCTTCAGAAGAACCAGGGCTTTCACGATGCCAGAAAAGGTTCACACACCAAACACTGAATGGAAAATCACTGCAGAAAATATTCAAAGACTGTTCAGCATTGTGCATTCTGGGGCAGCTGAAAACATGCAAAACCCACAAGTAACCATGTGGGTGAACCATGAGCCATGGACTTGCATGTGAATTAAGCTTCCTATTTGTTCTATGTTTACTTGCTCAGACTCTGCATAGCATCATAACCATTTATAGTTTCCAACAACAATTACCTTTAGTTGTGTTTAGAATAATGGAGAATATGGATGTCACATTCAGCTTTCAATTCTGTAGCTAAGCATCAGGATTCATGTAATCTGTGAAAGGATCAGCAAAGGAAATACACAAATATATACCTATATAAGATAACACTATTTTTCTGCTGTCTCTGCTTTAATGTCCTCCTTCTTGTATTCCTGTTCACGCAGAGTAGTACCCCTCTCTTCAAGCAGTCTCACTGATTTTAAGTTGCTGTGAGGGAGAGTCAAACTCTATTCAGCATATGTAAGAGACCCTTGTGGGCACAGTGAAAGAACAGGGTTTGCACAAGATATGTGAAGGAGGAAGATGTTTAATGCAAAACACTTGGTCAGTTCTCATCTGAAACGTGAAGGGCATTTTAATAAATGTTTAGCAATGGCCTTTGTCCTTATCTTGTGTCTATTAAAATGAGAAGCCAGGCTCAACAAATATATTCCAAGGAATATTAGAAGATAAAGAAAACTGGGGTTTGGGTTAAAGATTTTGGGGGGGAAGGAAATTTTTTTGGGGTCAGTTATGGGGTTTTTCACAGTTAATCTCAGTAACAATTTTTAACAGAAAATATAAAATAATTCTTAACGTGGAGTAAAGACTTAATTCTGCACAAATTTATATTGCAGATGCCATTTAAAAAATCTCAGGATTAGATACATTTTAACTACATTTCTTGCCTTCCCACTTTAGAACAAAATTTGATACTAAACTGAATTTCATCTGTGATAATATCAGAATCATAACTTGCTATCAGGGACATTAAACAGTACTAGATTTGTAAGTGAGCCATATTTTGCTAGTTAATGTTCAACCTAAATCCTAATGACATCCTAAAATTTATATTAATTCTCTGTTTTATATTGGGCATCCTTGGTTTATGGGCTTGATCTTCTTCATTTTGCAGTACCTTGCAAGACTGACTCCATTTAGCTAAATGTTATTATACTGTGTTATGAGGCCCTGTGTGAATCCATGCCTTTTTGAAACATCTTGCAATGACAATTGACTTCATTTGTTGTTCCCTGATATATTAGAGTTATGAAGCTCCACAGTGGCACATTTAACCATTGGTTTCCTTCGGTTTTATTTCACAGAATTGAGCATTGTCAGAGGACTGAGGGCAAAGAATTGAATGAAAAGTCATCCATCAGTACAGGATCCTTTTCCTTTATTTAATTTGATGAAACAAGCACTGCTGTCAATTCTTCAGCCTTTCTGTGAGCAGGACTCCTCTGATCAACAGATGTGGATATTGGATGATTGCAAGATTATACCAGCCAAATGAAAAATGCACTTGGTCCTTGAATTGTGTTTTATTCTACAATGCAAAAGTTATTCTTTCTCTGCAACTAACAGCCATTCACCAGCCAAGTTTCCCTTTAATTATACATTGCTACAGTTTTCCAGGACCTTGGAGCTTTTTTTTTGTTTCCTCTTTTAAAAGATCTTTACTATTCCTCCCAGTATTCATAACTCGATAGCAATAATCTGAGCCAGAACAAAAGTTTGCTAAGCATCTGTTTGAAGTGTGGCTGGGCAGGGCACATCGCTGAACTTCATGAGAGCAGCAGGAGAAAGTTGCTCCACCCTTTGTAACAAGTCAGACCCTCTGCTTGAACTTGCCTCAACTTGCACTCTGAGACCTGCTTGTAGAGGTCCTGAGCCTTAGTTGAAGTCATCTCTACTTACTCTCATGAATTTACATAAAAATTCTGCAAAAAGGAAAGCCCTAAGGATTCAAATGTTATTTTGGCAAAATCATGTCTGTTAGATGGTTTAGCCTCAGAGAAAATTTCAACTAGAGAAATTTTCATGTAGTAGAGCTGGATAAGGTAAGTACCATTATTTTTCAGTCTATAAAATTTCACTCTAAAATCTTCAGTTATATTGAAAAGGCACATAATTAATTGCCTTCTCTAATACAATACCTGAATTTAATGAAATTGAGAAGTTAGGACATTTTTGTGCTCAGCCCAGTTTTCATTTTCTAGATTGTCACTTCCACAGCCCTGAAATAGCCTTAAAGAGATATAGAGACAAAGACAGATGAACCAGAGGCAGTTTCTCCATACTAACCTTCCAAAATACCGAATTGGTAGAGATGGGAAAAGCATGAAGAGAACAGGAAGGACTCCTGCTCTTTTAGGACTAGCTGAGCAAACAGGGACTCTTGGCTACTACAGCTGGCTATGAGGAGCGATTGCAGAGCCAGGTGATAATTTCTAGGGAAGAGCACTGGCTTCATTCAGTGACCCTCTGAAACAGCTAACATCTGGCAGACACTTGTACCCTGACGCCGGCGGGGCTTCCCTCCCTCTCTTCATTGCTCTCACAGAGAAGTCAGTCAGCGTTGGCTGAAGTGAGCTCTGCAGCTTGTCTCCACCCCTGGGGTGCCGTGCTCCATGCAGCAGGATGAGTTGAAGGAATTCAGGAACTGGCTCATTTGTGTATGGGAGGGAAAGTGTCACCACCACCCCTGGGTTTGGGAAACAACCAGGACCTCTGGAGTGGTGATGATGGTTTCACTCTGTCCCATGGGGTGCAAGGACGGTGGCTTCAATACTGCTTTTGTCATGAGCATCCTCCTACCTCAGAGAGAAAGCAGTGTGGTAGGAATTTTCTTATTTCCCTTTCCTCTGTCAGTGCTCAAATGAAAGGTCAAGGAGCCCTACTTAAAAAAAATCATGCTTATCTTTTATTCCTATTGTGCCAGGAAAGAGGACATAGTCTGTTTGTAAAGGAGTCTGACTTATTCTGTCCCCAAACCTCTGTTTACATAAGGAACCAAAGTTGTTCAGTCCCACTGACCTTCATTGGTTCCACTGTGGTCTCAGGAGATCTCAAGATTTCAGATAATAGCTTCAGTGTCTCACAATAATGTGCTCACATGAAGCCAAGCAACATCACGTTAATATTTATGTTGACAGATATATTCCATCTATAAAGCTTTTTTTTTTCCTGATAAAATGTATTATACCCACTTGGGAATGGTGTACAGCCTCGTGGGAATTTTTTCCAGGTGTGGGACTGATTTTTGATTATACAAGGAAAGAGACCCTATCAGTTGCAAAACACTGGTGCTATTCCCAGCACTGGGAATACTGTCCCTTGCATCACAGGGCTATGCTCCAGTACCCACCCATAAGCAGATTCTGAAACACTCTTATTTTCATTACTTCAATTATACCTCAGTTTGCTTGTAAATCAGACCTCAATGAAAAGAGATATAACGTCAACAGGCAGTTTGGCAACCATTAAGAACACCCAGGAGGAATAAAATTTGTTGTTGAAGCTTTAATAGACCCCACAAATCTGCAACAGCCTGAACCAAACCTTTTTCCTGTATTTCATTTTATTCTCTTCAGCTATCAAACACATATCCTTCAATAATTACTGTTACATCATCCAAGCAAGCCTCCTGTGAGTCCTGCTCTATTAAGTTTACCTGTTTATATCTGCACTTGGAATGAATAACTTGTATTTAACAAAAAGATTGTTCATGTTTGGCTAAACCAGGCTTCCTGGGAGGACAGTGAAAGACATATCAAGTGGTGGTTAATCTGCCATCACTGAAACACTGATTTTATGTTTTGTCACTTGAATTATCTTGCTTTCATTTCTGATGCTTATATTCTTTTCCTCCTGAAGAGCTCTTTTAGTGCCTGTTGTCTCTTTCCACGGAGGCACTTGACCACTGTAACAAAGCCACCCTTCAGCCTTTCTTTTCAAACAGATTGAACTGAGTGCAATCCACTCACCCTGGAGTATTTTCCTCAGCTTTCATGTAATTTCACAGATTCACAGGCCAGCTGAGGTGGGAAGGCCTCTCTGGAGACCATCTGCTCAAAACAGGGTCACCCAGAGAAGGCTGCTCAGGACTCTGTCTAAACAGGTTTGAAATAAATATCAAATAATAATATAAATAAATAATTATTCAGGTTGCATGGAACTACGTTCAGCATTCCACTCAGAGGGTGGAATGGTAAAACAGAGTTGGTTGAAAGGGATCTGCAGATCTGCTCTATTCCCCAACACTCAATGCAAATGCAGCACCCAAGTGGGATCATATTGCTCCAGTCAGGTTTGGAAATTTTCTAAAACATCCCCATAAGTTCACTGGGATGCTGCTGCAAAGCTTCAGCAACCTTATGGTGGAGACTTCACTTCTTGTGTCCAGGTGTAATTTACCTGGCCTCATGTCTCCCTGGTGCTTGCTGTCTATACATTGAGCACTGCTGTGTTCAAATACTCCATCACCCCTGGAATTCTTAAGTTCACTATAGTCCTATGCATTCTTGCTTTTTAAAGAAAATAAAAGTATTTTAAAAGTAGTTTGATTTATGTGTTCATCCAAGCTAGCCATAATCACCTAAGAGACAAATAAAGTTTTCACACTTGGGTGCTCTAGACTAAAAACCACAGACCTCACACCAAAATGTTAGATAAGAGCTTTACAAATAACAGGAAAATGTGACTTCTTTTTTCAATTGTGTCCTAATCAGCTTTTAACTAAGACTGAATCTTTCCAACACAATGTGCAGGCCATGTGGAATAAAACTTCAGATCAACAATTCATTTTGGTACAGAACTGGAATTCTGTATGGGAAAAGTCTAAGAACAACTAGAATACAGAATTTGAGATCAAAATTAATTAAGTGCTTTGGTTTCACCCTATTTTGCTGTTCTTGACTCCAGTATGTGTTTGGGGCATTGCAGTAAGAGCCTGTCCTGACAGGGTTGTTACCTACAGCTTCAGAGTGGTGGTGAAGAACCTGTATGTCCATTCTTCTTTTAGGTCCTCCCCTCCACCTGAACATCTCTACCCAGGTCCCATCCATGTGCTCAGGTAATGTCCTGTGGCTACAGCCCCACAGAATGTGCTTCCCGAAAGCAATTCAGGTGCGGCAGCTGAGCCAGCACACGTCCAGAGGCAGGGAGCTGACAAGTCCTCAAAATTTCTGCATATGGAAGGCCATGAGGCAGAAGAAGATTTGAGGGTGTATAAGATGTCCATAAGATTTAAAGGTGTACCTTCATATAATATGTTACCTTTAAGGTCCCTACAATGGATTTGGGAGGGATATTTACAAAAGTATTTTCCCTGGCATCATTATTTAGGGAGCAAAGAATTAAACACTTTCCTACAGCATACAAATCACTGTGCATTGGGAATTTCAGTATCTGGCATCTGTTAGGAGCATGTAACATACATTGAGTAAGGAACCTGATCCCTGGATAGCTCATTTACTTAGTAAGTACGGGCAAAGTCTTTACTCATTTCCTCCTGCTACGGCACTGAGGGGGCAGCCTCACTGCTCAGCAACCCAAACAAAGCTTTTAACCCTTAGCCCCAAGGCAGCATGTAGGCATTGAATTTGCTGCTCAGCTGGCCCTGTAATAGTCCGGCCTCATTACGGAGTGTACTGTGCCTGTGTTTTGTCAGGTTATCTCTGAGCACCATGACTATGTTCAGAGAACAAATTCATTAATAATGTCATATTATTCAGAAGTCATACCCATGCATCATGTCATTCACTGTGTGTTTTGGCAACAGAAAAATAGCCTGTCTGAAGATGCACTTATTCTTGAAACAGAGAAGAATAATGTATAATTCTAGCACACCTCATTCCAGACATGCAGAAGTAACCACTGAAGCTTGATTATTTAAACAGAAATGTATGGAATTGAAGAAATACAGAATCATAGAATGGTTGACTTGGAAGAGATCTTAAAAATCATCTAGTTCCATCTCCCCTGCCATGGGCAGGGACACCTTCCACTAGAACAGGGTGCTCAAAGCCCTGTTCAAGCCCAGCCTTGAACATTTCCAGGGATGGGGCATCCACAGCTTCTCTGGGCAACTTGTTCCAGTGCCTCATTACTCTCACAGTAAATAATTTCTTTCTAGGGTCCCATCTAAACCTACCCACTTTCAGTTTATATGTGTGTGTGTACATGTGTGTATATGCATGCCATATGTAAACAGTCCTGCTTTGGAAGCACCCCCACTCATCTGAATTGCTGCACTTACCCATTAGCCTCTCCAGCCCACAGCTGAACAATATGCCCTGGAAAAGCAATTATACAGTCCTTACGGGTTGTGTGCACCCCTTTTAAAAGGAATAGGTTTTATAATTAGGCAAAATGTTCCCCAGAACAGACTTGGATCCAGCAACACAGTTACGTGCATATTCAACTTCAAAATTGCACACTGTAGTGCAGCCACTTATTAACTGTACCTCTGCAGAGCTACCAGCAAGCCACCAATGTATTTCTCTCTGGGTAATTTAGCTATGTAAGACACATCCATACTCTATTAAACAAATCAAGAAAGTATATTGAGAAATCTTATATGGATAAACAGATGCCAGAGCCTGAACTGCAGCAACTTTACTGCAGAACAACTTGGAGGCAATCTCTGTTAGGCAGTCACTTATATCTCCCGAGCATGTTGGAAATATAAAACAAAATGAACTAATTTATTTCAGGGAAGTAAAGTAACTCTGTTTCTCAGCAGTAAGCCACAGAGCCACACTTACTCATTTTCTTGCAGAAATATGTACATGCTATTAAACTGCAAATCTTTGAGAGTTAGGAGAATATAAAACTATCTCCATGAAATAAAAACAATAAAATATATGTTGAAAAAGAAATCTCCAAGATGTGCCATCAGTAATTGATAATAAATAAAAGAGCATTTTGGAATTAACATGAAGAAATAATAATAATAATAATAATAATAATAATAATAATAATAATAATAATAATAATAATAATAATGGCTAGAACACCACTATAAATAAAACAAAGGCAAAATTTTGACCAAGAAAATAATCACCAGGTAAGAAGGAAATTATTGTGTTTCTGTAGAAATTATTGCTGTACATGGAAAAGCTTCATATTACTGAAGACCTGGCTTTAGAAGAAAAAAGTGTTGTCTGGCTTTTCTCATTCCAAGACTGACACTCCTGTGGCAAACACTCTGATGAGATTTCCTGTGGAGGTGGGTGGAGAGGGAGTAAGGTAAACAATCAAAGGATGAAGTGTTATCCCACAGCATGCAGCTGGACATTGCAAGCTAAGAAAAGCTGACAGGGATTGGATCATATAAATTCCATCCCAGAGATCTGCAGGAAGCCACAAGGGACAACAGAAAGCCTCAGAAGGAGCCTTTTTTTCACATAATGCTTTGCATGCATGAGGAAGAATTAAGTAATGGAGCCAAGTATAATTAATTGGGATCATGGTAAAAGTTCTAGTGGAAGGTTGAAAAAGCAGTTGCACATGGAGAGGGAGGAACAAGGGCCACGGTAAAGAGGTTACCTCAAACTTACTTGTGATTCTTAGCCCTTAGAGGGAGGCATTCATGCCTTGAGTTTCTTGAGCAACAATGGCCTGAAGTAGAGACTGTGAATTTATAAATAAAAAGCTGCCATTACCCAAATGACTGCCCCTGCTGGAGTTGTGCATTTCAGTTCTCTGGTCAGCAACACACAGATGGGCACTGAGGAGGCAGGGGCACAGAAGCAACACCTCCAGGATGGTGACAGTGACAAGCAGTTGCAACATCAAACTTCAGATGCAGCTCTGCATAATCTAGAACGAGGTTTGCAGGAGAGCCTGAGGTAGACCACCATGGTGTGGAGGACTAAGCTGGAGGAAGAAACAGACACCCCTCTTTTGGCAAGCCCATGCATTGTGTCAAGATGTCAGATATCAGCCTGGAGAAGAGAAGGCTCCAGGAAGAGCTTCTAGCAGCCTTCCAGAACCTAAAGAGGTCTACAAATAAGTTAGAGATGCTCTTTGCAAGGACATAAAATGAGAGGACCAGGGATAATGGTTTCACACATAAAGAGGGTACTTTATATTGGATTAGGAATAAATTCTTGACTGCGAAGATGCTACGACACTGGAGCAGGTTGCGTAGAGAAATTGTGGATGCCCTGTCTCTGGAAGTTCTCAAGGCCAATCTCAATGGGGCTTGGAGCAACATGGTCTAGTGGAAGGTGTCTCTGCCCATGGGCAGGGATTGGAACTAAATTATCTATGAGGTCCCTTCCAAAACATTCTATGATTCTGTATTTTGGGTTCGAAGACACATGGGGTGAAGAACAGGGTTTTGACAGAAGAGAACAGTTTTTGGCAAGCTGGAAAAGAGCACGGGATTAAGAATGTCCTTTAGGACACCATCAGAACCTGCAATGATGTTGAGAGGCAGCCAAGCCCTCACTGAGATGAGGCATAGATCCCTGGGGAATAATGCACTGTTGATAACACCAATATTCCTAGCGTCCCATACAGGAACTGCCTTTTGCAATTTACGTGGGAAAAGCGTGCTCAACATCTGGCAGACACTGAGCCCTCAAGGAATTATTGCTCTGGTCTCCACATGTCCTCTGGCTGCCCCCAGCATGACATACAGCAAATCTGACAGAGCAACGGAGACAAATGCTGATGACTGTGAGGATAAGTACCTTGTGCCACGTGTGGACACTGCAAGACTTCCCAGACGATGCAGCCCAGCCCAGACTCAGCTAATTTAAGAATTTATTCATCATTCATTGCTCTGCCTGAAATAATTCTGTGAGTTAAAAAAGGACATTTCAAAACACAGCAATTACATTTGTTTGGGACAGGTTTTTTACGTTTCCATTTCTTCCTTATTTTTAGCTAAATGTGCATCTAGTTTTGTCTGAGCATTGTCCAAATCTCTGGTAATGAAATTTGCTTAGTGCAAGTCACAAGCCAGATTTCAGCAATGTCTGTAATCAGAATTTAAGCTAAGTGCATGCTGAAGGGCAGCCAGTATAAAAATGGTCTTAATATTTTCATTTTAAATTGAATTAAGAGTGCACAGACCTTACTTTATCAGAACAGCTACAATTTTCTCCTGAGAAAACCTATGTACAATATTTTTGTAATGTTAGAGATATTTTTTGCTCAGCTCCAGGAAGGTAAGTGAAAACAGTTGGACTGACACAAAAGAAAACATCCACAGGATCTTGGAAAACTCTGGTGTTTATGCCTCTGGGCTCCCATCTTCTAACACATACATGTGCCTTGTCAATCATAGTGGATTCAATGCCAAATTTTACAGGGCAAGGCCAGTTTTGCACAAGAAATTTTTAAGTTTAAATATCTAAAATCTTCACAAAGGTCAGGACAAGCAATAAGCACTCCTAAATTATCTGCTAAACTGATACTCTGCCTGTTGCTCCTAAAATCCAGCTGGTTTATTCTAATTGTCCTGAGAATACAAAAAGCACTCAGCAACCATCTATTCTGTTCAGGCCAGCAGCAGTGAAATCCCAGTTCCCTTCGAATATCATTTTTCATCTTGTTTATAAAGTCTGCCAAGTTCCTGAAGAACTGAGGTCTTACTCAGCTTTGCCCTGATTGTAAACATACAGGGAAGAACACAGGCAGCAAGGAGTCCATATCTGTTTGCATCAAAAGTTTTCGTGTGGGCACAGAATATCAAGAGGCTCCTTCACTCATCCATCCAATCAGTTGGGTCTGAAAGATTAATTCTGTCCATGCTGCAAGGGCAGCGACCATCTCTACTGACTTGCTTCTACTAGTGTGACACTGGAATAAATTCCTTTAGTGAGTGAGTTCAATGAATCTAAGTAACTAGCAGGGACACTAAAAATACTTTGGGATACATATTTCATACACACACACACATATATAGACACATATATAGATATATGTAAGTGTATATGTGTCTATATATGTGTGTATATATATATATATATATATAAATCAGAATGTCATTTGGATCTTGAATTTTTGAGGGAAAATTTTTAAGCAACCATCTACCACCTGAAGCCACAGAAGAGTGAGTTACAGTAATAATCAATTGTTCTCCAATATTAATTAAAACTCATCTTAAACTGTACCTTGCCAGACACCACGGCAGATCATCAAGGGACTTCTTATCTGTGAAATCTCCCTTCACACACAGCAGCCTGACAGAAACAGAATAATAACTGTGTTGGTTCTTCCAACTCCTTCCGTCATTTTAGACTGCATTTATCAAAAGGGAACAGTGTTTCTGCCAAAGGTAATATTAACATAACTTAACATGAATTCCTGCAATTAAATCTCCCTGAGAAACACGGTTTTCTTCAGTGGTTTCAATCCAAAACACAGACATCTGAAAGCAAATCTGACTGCAAAGAAAGGTGACGAACCACTTGGTTTCCATTCTCTGAAGAGGGAAAACAGCATTAAATAATTATGAGATTGGTCCAGTCCAAGAAAATGGAAAAAGAAAAAAAACTTATATACTAACTCAGTGATACACTGAAGGAAGGGAGGGAGGGAGGGAGGAGTTTCTACCTGGAGAGGGCAAGGGCAGGTTGCTTATGGATCTGCAGGTGAGGCTAAGGATCACCAACAGAGAGCCAACCTACACCAGCTTCCTAGAACACATATTTTTTATTTGGGAAGAAGATGATTGAGATCCCATCTCCCAGCCAAGACAGTTGTTTTCACTTGTATTAAAATCAAATGACAAAATAAAGCCCCATCCAAAACCATAAAACTCTCCTGGTTTTGTGTTACAACTGGATGAAGCCTCCACTCAGCTTTACGTGGTTTCCACACAAAAATATAAATTATACACAGGTTTGGCAATAGGAAGAACGATTCCCCATTCAGGGTTAAAGTGAAATGAAATAAAATTAAATGAATGAAAGCTGCATGTTATGGGCTTCTTCTTAAAGATTTTTCACAGCTGTATCTGTTTTAGAAATAGAATCAGTCAAATTAGTTGTACACTAATATCCATTACAAAAGAGGTTCTACTGTATTTTCCACCAATTCATCTCTTTTTTTTCTTGTTTTTTTTTTTTTTCTTTTTTTTTTTTTCTTTTTTTTTTTTTTTTAAGTGAAGATTGACTCTTTGTTTGGAAGGTTTTTGTCAATATCTTGTTTGAACACTTGTACAGTAAAATCCCAGATTCTTTCCAAATGGCCAATGTGATTATTCATTGTTTTTTGCATGTCAGTAACTACAAAATCATTGAGTATTGTCTCCACTCAGTTGGCAGAATGGCAATGGAAGTACCAGAAGCTAAAGGAGACTAGGTTATGAACACTTTTCTGGGGGATTACTTTCTGGATTAATTATTTATGCAAAAATCCACAAAACTGTCAGGATTTTTAAATGTTTTCAACTACACAAAGCACTTTTTCCAGTATTCACAAATACAAATGATTTTTTAAAGCCGATCTCGGTATCATTATTTGGAAGATACTAAGCTATTTTTTCTACTATCAAATTAATCCTACACACAATTGTGTTTATTCCTTAAGCCTTAAAAAATATTGCATAGTATCCTCTGACAGTTACAGTATTAGAAAAGCTATTTTAAAGTTTTTATTGTACTCCTTCAAACTGTAATTGCAAATAGAGAAAATGAGGCAACAGGGGGATAGCGCTTTTTAGTTAAAAATAGCAGGAATAGGGGAATAGTAAGAGATTCAGCAAGTTGACCTAGAAATCAAGAAACTACACTGCATTCAAGTTGAATAATGTAACTACACAGAGGTTTGAGGTGAGGATCTCAGCACTTCATTAGCCTTGAGCTCACCCATTTCTCTCTCTGAGTGACAAGCAAGGTGGATAAAACAGCTCCTACCCAAAGGGGACCAGCCAAAGGCCACATGGATGCCTCCAGATCTCACAATGCTGCCAGAGCAAGGATCTGCTCGGTTCAGATGAGATACCAGACCTTGAGATCCCTTGCTTGCAGGCCATCTGATAAATGTACCAGTGTCAAGGAGACAAACCTGCATTTACTGAGAATATGTAGAGACCCGAGTGGGAGGGCACCTTCTCAGAGCTGGCATAACCCAGCCCTACAGCCAGCATTTTTCTTTCTTTTCAAGGAAGAGGTGTAGGTTAGTCTCCAGGTGCAAAGATCAAAGGTGTTACTCAAAAGAAGGAAGGACACTCCAAGTGACCCAAAATGCCTCACTCACTCACAAGCAATGAGACGGGGAAGGGATTAAACCTGAAAAAAAAAAAAAAAAAAAGCAGAAGAAATAGGTCCTTTAATAGGTCCTTTCTGTTTACTGTAATAACAATGCTTGCTGATCCATGACTTGATTTGCTCTCCATATAGCCACAGCTATTTAAGAGCCCAGGCTGTTGCACTGCAAATTCCACAGATTCAGAGTAGTAGAGTGTTCATAGGCCTCTATGCACAGGGCTGATTAAATGCTCAAGAAATTAATAATGACTGAGAGAACTACCATAATCTTCCAGGGCAGCAACAGCTGTGGAAATGACATTTACGTCACATGCTCCCCACACAACTATTTGATGGGAAAGGTAAAACATACCCATATGTATTTTTTTCCCCAAAAAGGCTTCTCTGAGGTCTGAGGTCCTACCAGAGTTTGATAACCTCAAAGATCAGCACAACAGGTCTGTAAATAAAGAGAGAAGAACTTCTCTCTGGGTCATATTCTATCCATAGTGTTGTCTCTGGAGTCTGCTACAAGATAAAAATTCCACCAGAGAGAGATCAGTGCTCAGGAACACCAAGGGAAGGTGGCTCCTGGCAGGAACAGCTCCCTTCAGTAAAGCAGTGTGAATGCCCTGGTGGTGAGATGACAGATCACCAAGCCAGCAGAGCAGCAGCGGCCATAAATGGGGCAAGAAAAGGGTTTGCTGAGAGTCCACCAGCTGAAGCCAGAGGTGGGTGAAAAAGGACACACACCAGTGGGTAGCACTCACACAGGTGTTATGGGGTGCACACAGAGGGCACAGCAGAGCAGTGGTTCATAATGGGCTATGACTAATTATTTTCATTCACCGGCACATTTGGAACTATATTTCTCAAACAGTAACTTCATGAATGGTAACGAGACCCCAGGGTATTTACCACACCGCTTATCTGTTATTAGAGCACACTACTAATGTGTCTGTGGGAAGCTGAACATTAGCGGAGGGGCTGGAATAAAAGGGCATTCAAATGCCAAGAAAAATTAATTATCTAAAAGCACAAAACAGTGATGAATCAATCAAAAACCAGCACACTAATAGAGAAAAGATGGTCAGGTCAGTTGCAGCAGGCATCCACCCTTTCCACCCTTCAAACATTGTCTGGATCTAGGGATCAGAATTAAACTCCTGCTCCCCAGGGTCCTCCCTGTCTGAGTCCTCCCACTCACAGGATGAAATGGCACAGCCAGACATGCTGCGCTGCCATGGCTTAAGAGATTACAGTCCCTGCATGTCCCTGGCCTCTTGCCCCCACCTTTGCCTCCCACCACATTTGATGCCAGTTATTATCCTTCTATAACCCCTAGCAAAAACTGTGCTCCTGTCCAGGTTTGTATCTAAAACGTTTTAGTGCATTTTGCTTGTTCAGATCTTTCAAGAGGACATTTTGGCAGCCTGAATCTTGGAAAAACTACATCAGCAGAAGTTTAGGGGGAGGTGAGGAGGACTGGTCATCAGGGTGGTGGGCTGAGCACTTCTACACCAGCTGAGCTATGGCCAAATCAGCCTGATGGACTGCAGAAGAAAACAGGGAAACTCTACTTACAGCATTGGCCGAGGGAGGTGACATCACACGTTTTTCAAGATTTGGGCCAAATTTTGCCCAACTAGGGGCACAGATCATTTCTCTGTTACTGCATTGGGCAACCCAGAATGCCAACATTCTTCTTCTTCCACTCCTCCCAACAAAAGGAAGTCATGGAATTTGGGGGATTTTAAGTGGACCTACAAGAAATCCAGGAGAAGAGGCAGTTTTAAGATGTGGTAACACAGGTGGCACTTGTGACATGGAGACTGTGCAGTACAGAAGAGGATCTCCTCTATAGCCACAAATGTCCTTCACTGATCAAATCACCCAGAGAAGATGCCACGTAGGAAGCACATGTCAAAGTCAGGACAGTGTGACAGTGCTGTCAAAGCTGCTGCTACACAAGGCTTGACAGCCCTTGAGCTACAGCTGAATGCTTTGAGACACTGTCTTGTATGCCACTCCACTCCAGCACTTGAAAAATAAATCCAGAAGCAGAACTTGCTATGAGCAGAGGGCTTACAACATCAGAAATTATTTTTTGGGATCTACTATGCAGATCTGGGGGAGAGGAAGCTGTGTCAGTGCCAGCCTGCTGGGAGGATTAATATCACCCAGAAATCAGGACAAACGTGCTGGCAGAACCCCAGCAGAGCATGAACCTGCTGCAATGCACCACATGGCCAGGACTGCTGCAGGGAGCTCAGCACTGCACACAGATTTCTGTGGGCACTTGCATATCATACAACCCACAGAGGGTCCTGAGAAGGCTCTATTTGGCATTGTAAAAGTATCAAACGTTTTCACTGCATGTTAAAGACAACTTGATGCTTGATTTGAAGAATGGTACCTTCAGTGACTGAAATGTTACTACTCTTTATCCAATCACACACATTCTTACAAATGCAGGCACTGCTGACATTGGTGATTTGATTCAAAACTCAAAGTGTCAAAATGAAAATATCCCCCAGATCATTCAGCAACTGATGAACTTCATGGGAAGTATCTCTTCTGGCATGTTAAAGCTAGGAGATCACTCCTATCAGATCTATCACTGAGAGATCTGGGGCCATGAGGATTACTTAAAAGGCCCAGATCCCCTTTTTAGAAACTGTGTGAAAAATTCCATTATCAATACTGAAAACAAGGCTGGTAAATTTGTCTTCTCTGGGCCAAAAGAAATTAATTTCCAATGAAGAGCTTAAAAATTTAGTCAAGCACCCTCACTTTTCTTTCCAGAGTTTCTACCCCTTGCAGCAGTTACAGCTTCAGTATTTGACTCTTCTCAGGAGGTAAAATGTTTCCTGGGGAGCAGAGATAGAATAAATGACTAATGCTAGGAAGAAGTGGGGGAACGACTGGTAGGTCTGCATGCTCCTGCAAGGGCCCTGTTCCTCAAGTCCCAATTGCGATTTGGGAGGCTTCTGCCCTGCACGTTTCCTTTTCTGCTCTTCAGTCATACCAAGGGCCAGAAAAGCTGTTTCTGTGCCCTTGCAGCAATGTGACAACTGCAAGAGAAAAAGCAACCTCTTAAAGCATTACTGATAAGCTATTTCAGCTATGAATTCTGAATTTTTTTTAAAAAAAGTACTAAACTGATCATCGTGTAACATCCCTATTTCAAAGTAAACCAAGGAAAAGGAAAATACATTCATGAACATCCATGAATTATTATTTTGCTTGATGAGCAGGCAATATGTAGATGTTTGCTCAAAACAGACCCAGGAGGTTTTGTATCCTTTTCTAACAATGGAATCAGTTATTGCAGTTAAAGACAGCAGCTTAAGACCGTCAAAAAAGACAGAAAGTATATCCCACAGGCAGAAAGGAATCCAAATTTGCCATATAAATGAGTTATTGTGAATTTTTGGCTCAGCTCTGCAAGGCAGATTAACATTCAACCGAGCAGCCACCTTCCATATGTCTGAAACCCAGTGACATCAGTCTGTGTCAGTGTCAGTGCAGCAACCACAGAGTGCAGGTTGAACAAACACTTTCCACAGTTGCAAAGAACAGATGTTGCACCATTCTCTCTGGCTATGAAAGATTGAAATAATTGGTCTTTGTGCTAATATACTTTTATGGCTTCTATTGCCCATGATCTCAACACTCTCTCATATCCCTACTGTCTCCTATGAAATGGGAACAATAACCCATTAACACAACCAAACAGGCTGTATTGGGCAAAAAGGCATCAGGAGAGGACAGGCAAACCCAGGAAGCTTTTCCTTGGCCAGTTCAATTGCTAATGTCTGTTAGTCCTTGCAGCATTAAATTTTCCTCCAGAGACCATGACTGAATTAGGCTTTTAAAGTAAAACAGTAAAAAGTAATTAGACTGTTCTACAGGGTTCAGCTTGACTAGATTTTTTTTTAATATTTTAGTTTCTTTATTTTCATCTTGTGAAAAACGTACTGTAAATCATCGCCTATCAGAACCACTTTTCTAAAACCATTTAATTGCTTTAAAGAGTTTGCTTTGTTTAAAACTTAACTAAAATAAACAATCTCACACAACTGTGAGTTACAAGACTGATACAGATCACCATTTATTTTTTAAATTTTTTTTTAATTTTGGAGCATGTATTTGAAAAATAACAAAATTGACGACGAGAAAAATAACCCTTTTTCAACCAGTCCTATTCCCTAAAAATTTCTAGATCACTTTTGGTTTTGCATTGCCCATATGAGCCTCCTCCCATGTGAGCAGGACCATCAAGATAGCTTGGTCTGCTTCTGTAGGTCCCTCAGAGTAAGCAAGAATGGTTTTCTTCTAACATATTGCAAATTTCTAGCCATAATCCCATGTTTAGGTTGCATGGATCTGCAGTGGGGTGAGTCCCAGGAAGAATGCTGCTTTAAGTGTGTAAAGACAAATAAATTTCCCATGTTTAGCAGCAGTACTACTAACATGGCACAGCAGTTCAGTTATCCTTCCTATCATTTTCTTAGCCAAAAAAACCTTAAAATATTTCTTGTGTGAAATCACCGCAGTACAAGAAGTTTCAGCCTGAGTATCAGAAGTGTATTAAATGCATAAAACCTTTTTTTTGACTCTTACACACTCCAGCATTTCCAAGTATTTACATGCCAGCCTATAGCTATAAACACAGCTCTGACCATAACCAAAATGGGACTTCTCCTTTTCCCCAGGCTGCACACATCTGCCACTTGTCTCCCTGACTAACAGGACAACAGTTTGGAGGCACTCCTGCAGGGCATGGAGCACTCTGTCCTGTCCAAAGCCTTTACAGATGCTTATGAAACTGGAGGCTTGAGCTACAGGCTCAACCCTAAGTGGGGCCAGCAGAGAAGGTGCTGCTCACAAAATCACAGAATATTTGAGATAGGAAGGGATGTCCTGGAGATTGTTCAGCCCAAGCCCCTGCACAAAGCAAGGGTCATCGGGAGCAGGTTGCTAGGGGCCAAGTACAGCTGCACTTTTAATATCTCCATGGCTCTCATGCTGGTGTCACAATGCTTTAACCCCTGCAGTTCAGTCAGTTTTCAGTCCACATCCCTGTCTATTTATCCACCCTATATTTCATCAGTTTGCCTATGAGGATGCTACAGAACAGTGTCAAAAGCCATATGATCTCTCCTCATTCACTGAATTCATCATTTCTTTCTAGAATGCTCTTGGTTTGGACAGGTAAGGCTCCCCTTTCTTTAGCCTGTGCTGACTGCTCCCAATCACCTTCTTGAACTTAATATGTTTGGAAATGGTTTTCAGGAGTATTGCTTTCTCAAGGTGAGGCTGAGCAACCTGCAGGTCTCAAATCCAACTTCTTGCTCATCTGAAGCGACACTCATCTGGGTGACAGGAGTGACACTGGGTGAAAGAAATGCAAAATCTTAACTGAGAGAGCATGACCACCCAAGGCAACCATCCAGTTTTGCTCATCACCAAGGTTTGCTGACCTTTCTCATTACTGTAAAAATAAGAGCTGTCCCAGATAAGCAAGGTAAAGTATATTTCTGCTTTTTCTTTTTTTTTTTTTTTGTTTTTTTCTCTGTACTGGATACTGTTGGGCACTGATGTCTACTTAGGACACTTATAACACATTTATCTGCTGATTGTCCCTCCAGGAGACATCAAGGTACTTAAAGTTCCCAATGAAGATCCTGTGAATGTGAGACTTCTTCCAGCTGTCTGAGGAAGATCTCAACTAGTTTTACTTCATCAGGTGGTCTGTAGCAGAAATCTGCAACAACAACACCAACTTCCAATCCTGACCCACAAGGTCTCAGTTTATGGCTTATCCCTCACAGCGGAGGCAGAGCTTGACATGTTTCCAATGCTCTCTCTCATACAGGGCAGCTCCCTCTCCTCACCTCCTTCTTTTGGAGCCTCTACCCAGCCTTTAGAGCACTCCAGTTGTGTGAAATATCTCACCATGATCCTAAAGAAGTTGTGGCCCTGCTATTGCACAGAGAGCTCTAATTCCTTCTGTTTGTTGTGCTGCACTGTTGGAGTGCCAGTACTTCAGGGAGGTGTCCTGTCATAATGATTTCCCAGAAGAGGCATGAGAACTTTCCTAGTTTTTGACCAGGTTGATGAGGACCCCAGTGTGTTGACTCCAGTCAGTTTTGCATGGGTTCATTTGAGCCCCATTTCTCCTGTAGTAGTCAAGCTGATGAAGTTCCCCAAGTCCTGAATCTGTCCACAAGGCCTGAGAAATGAAGAGGATTTGTTTTCCTGCCCTGTACCCTTTATTAACCACTAGTCCAAGTTCAAAACAGATGTGAAATTTTGCTAATTCCATGAAAGTTTCACCTGATGCCTTTAAAGAATTGTATCTTTCTGCACACCCCAGTTTTACCAAGGTGGACATGATCCTGCTGAGCAACATCACACTGCAGATACCCAAAAATCTCCCACCATTTACAAAGCAGATTCCTTTCCCCCTGTTACTTGTGTGACCTGTCAACATCCTCTGGCTTGGCATTATCAGTATTTCAATCCTTTTTTCACAAAGGGGGATGTTCACACAGTCCTGATGTGATCCTTCAGTGGGACAGCCTGCCTCACAAATGTTCATGAAAACAAGTAGGCAAAATTTTTTTCAGAAGAGGAATGGTGAGTGGAGATCCACAGAAACTCATTGACCACCTTGGAACTAAACCAGTCATACTCTAATCTGCTCACAAAAGATAAGTAGCCACGAGGCTTGAATCTATTCTAGTTTATATTCTAGAAGACACTGTTGTTCAGGAGTAAATATCATATGTAAATAAAAGACAGATTGTGAGCTGTAGATTTTCAGTAGCAGATAAAACCATAAAACTTAGCTTATCACTAGACTCCATGCATTCCAGTAATGCTAAATACCAGACTAGAATGACCAGAGAACAAAAATTAGTGAACAAATCCCACACATTTCAATGAGTTTCATAGCTTACAGCTCCTTTGAAACAGAAAAAGTGCAAGATTTTATATGTATTTATACAATGCCACCTAGTGTCGCATTCACCAACACTTTTTAGACCAGAGATCTCCCAGCATTTTTTAAAAATCAGCGTTTGCTGGCACATTGTCACCAAAATGCTTCTCAAAAACTGAAAACCAGCAGTCAGATTACATGGCTAGACTTCATTCTTTATCTCCATTTTTTCCTGTGTTGTTCTTTACAGTTCATGCAGGAATGTGACTTCATTCTTACTATTTCTAATTTGCAGCTATTTTATAAGCCCTGATGTCACACACCACAAAAAAAAACAGAAAAAAGAAAAAAAGAAAAAAATATTTTATAACAGTCCTGTATCTAGACCAGTTTTGTAGGCACTTTGAGGGACTATGTCATTTAACCCTTAAATCAATGTATAAGATAGGGCAGATGATTTACAGCCCCAAAGTTTGGCTTTCTCTCTGCTGGCTGTCTCTGCTATTCTGCAGTAGAGAAGCAGGCAGTGTCTACCTCCCATTACTAAAGTAAACAAAATTTCTGGGGAAGGGGAAAAGTGGAAGCCAGTGAATTCTGGCATCAGGGTGAAGGCTTCTGCCTCACCTAAGGGCTTAGCACTGCAAAATGGATTCACCACCATCAAAGATGAAGGGGGAACAGATGTGACTACAAGTAAAAGGCCTGGTCCTGCACACAATATTCCAGGTGAGACAATCCCCTCCCTTGCCCAGCTGGCCATGCTGTGCCAGGTGCCCCCTAGACAAGTTTGGCTCTCCTGGCTGCCAGGGTAGTGCTGACTCTTGTTCACCTTGCCCAGGAACCCCAGGTCCCTTTTTTGGCACTGCTTTCAGCCACTCATTTCCCTGCACACACACCAAGGGTTGCCCCATCCCAAGTGTAGGATCCAGCTCTTTCCCTGTGTGAGTGACAGGGGTTTGGGTTCTGTGGCCATGGGACGCTGTCTGCAGAGTAGCATCTGCTTGGAAGGTGCTTCCTAAGCAGAGAGAAGTCATTTTCATCATGGCAGCTGATCTCATAAGGAGGGCTTTAAATTCAGGAAAATCAAGGGCAGAGTAACTAGCAGCCTTGTGAAGGAGAGATGGACAGAATCACCAAAAGGCATGAGGAGTGATGTCATGGAAGGGAACACAAAGTCAGCAAAATGAGGCTTAAGGTCTCCAGCATGTGTCAAGGAAGTGCCTGCAAGGCTCAATTATGGAGAAATCTTCCAAACCACCTCCAGAAACTCAGGGTTCTGGCTCTCTGAAGTGCCTGAACAGTCCTGCTGTAGTATGGGGCACACACAAAACCACAAGAAATACTGCCTGAACATCAGGAGACACTTTGTTCACGTGAGGGAGCACCAGCACTGGTTGCCTAGAGTGCTTGTCACCTCGATCCTCTGGGATATTCCAAAGCCATCTGGACAACTGGCTCAAGGTAGCCCTGTGTGAATAGAGGGGCTGGATGAGAGAACCTCCAGACATCCCTTCCAACCCTAACCACCATTCTGTGATTCTCTAAAGATAGCCAGAGTCCCTTGATCAGACTTCCACACTTCACAATTCCAAGGTTCTGTACAGGAAAGAAGAATATTGACCCCAAACCCATTATATTTTTAAAAAGGGGATAAAAGGTCTTGATGCCAACCAGCTCACTGTTTGGGCCCATGTACTTAATATTTTGGAACAGACTTGGAAGGAAAGGATAATTAAAGTCAAGAGCTAAAACTGTCCTATCTAAGTATGCAGGGAATTGGAGTTCTCTCAGGAGATACTGGGCTTCTTACATGAGTATAAAGCAGAGCATCTATACTGCCTCTTTTTAAGCAAATAGTGGATATAGTGCTTCATGTCCTAAAATAGGGTCTCCTGAAAGAGGAATCACCAGGCTAGCAAAAGGTTGATAGTGCTGTTTCTCAATATTCAACTGGGGCACCAAGCCAGCTTAATGCTTTTATTTCACTGTTGCCCTGTATGCCATTAAATTCAGGATTGCCATTACTATAAAAGACCACAGGCTTCATTCTTTCTCTGCAAGGCCTCGGGACTTGCCAGGCTTTGTTCAAACGTGTCTTGGCTTGCCCAAAGTTTTGCTTTAGCTTGCTCAACTCTAACAGCAGTTTTTCTAGAGACCATGGCCATTATTGCCTCGTTTGTTTTCTTTGTTATAATAACATGGTAAAAACTTTTTTTTTTTTTTTTTTTTTTTTTTTTTTTTTTTTTTTTTGTATAGACAATACTTATTCTGCACTAAATGAAACATTTATGACCCCGGGATAATGATACATTGTATGGGGAAAGCAAGGCTGATATGATAGCAGAGGCCTTGAGAGTGGGGACCCGGGATGCAGCGCAAGCAGGCAGAGGGTGACAGAGACACTCATTAGCACTGGAGACTCCCCCAAGGCTACAAAGATCCCACCAAAACGTGCTCTTAAAGGAGTGCACACCTGTAGCTGAGCAAAACAGCTTCAGGGGCGACAAGAAGACCAAAGAAGCCATCTTTGCGCCGGAGTCTCACTGATAGCTGGGATTCTCACCAGCTGTCCTGGGCGTTGATCTAGTAAAGCTGTTAAGCCTGTGCTTAACTTGAAAGAGCGCTAATGGAACTCAAAGCTTGAAGCAAACAGGACTTAGGCTGAAGTTAAAGTAGCTGTCTGAACTGAATGGCTTGTTTATATTAAAGCATTACAGCTCTGTGAAGCTGAGCAAAGTTTTCCAGTTTCCTCATGATGAAATACTATTTCAAATACAAGAAGAATTACCTTCTCAAAATGTATGTATATTTGTAAGCACAAACTTACAAATACTTTCTTATTTACACAGAGAATGATGTGTCTTCAATGTTACACTGTTTGCTGTATACCTACTCAAAATTTTATGGTCTTAGTCCAAATGTTTATGATTTAAAAATTTAAATCACATGGTTTAAACATTAGTGACAAGGGCAAGCTAGTATCTTAGAGAAACTTGGTCTCAAACCAGGTGGTTATTTTTTTTCCCCTGAGGATTTATTGGTTTCTGCAGTTTGAGGTTTTCTTCTTTGGAAAAGGGGCTGTTCTCTTCCCCACCCTTATCAGTACAGCTGTGTAACTTCACTAATCTAAATCATGCTCTTGCACCAGGCACTGCCCCACTGAAACGCTGCTAAAGTCAATATTTATGGGTGTGAATTGCACAGAAATGAGGTGAGAATCTGACTGATTTCGGTAACTCTGATCTACTGAAAACTGGAGGGAAATCCAGGGCTGCAGTTTTCTAAGCCTTCATGTCAAGATAACCAGCCTCAAGTAGTTTCCTGTGCTCAGACAGAGAGTATTCAAGTAAAAAATGTATGATTTTTACCTGCTGAGAGTTGTGTCCAGAAGCACCAATGTCCTGTGATGACAAAAGGAACAACAGATCCATTAGACTGGGTCACTGTTGGTTATCTTAGCTATACATTCATAGAATCATAGAACAGTTTGGATGAGAAGGGACCTTTTAAAGTCATCTAGTCCATTTCCCTCTGCTGTGAGCAGGCACATCTTCAAAAAGACCAGATAGCTCAAAACTCTATCTAACCTGACCTTGAACACCTGCAGGGACAGGGTGTCCACAACTTCTCTGGTCAACATGTTCCAGTGTTTCATCACTCTCATTGTAAAAAAAAAAAAAAAATTAGTTCTTATAAGTGTTCTAAATCATCTCTCATTCAGTTTAAAGCCATTACCCTTTCTCCTACCACAACAGGCCCTGCTAGGAAGCTAGTCCCCATCTATCTTATAGGTCCCCTTCAAGTACTGAAAATCCACAAGTTCAGCTGTTGTAGGATTGGAATGGTGGTGGGTGGGGAGGGAATTGGGCAGCCTTTGGGGCTTTTTCCCATGTGGGTGTTAATTATGCAGTACTTACCTTTGAGCTCTTTCTGGTAATCCTCTACCAATACGAGAAGAGATCTTGCTCTTCTGCCTCTCTGGGTGATGTAATTTTAGTGCACCAATCAGCAGTGGGCTGGCAATGATCAGAAAACCTGAGAACTCATCTCTCACAGGCCAAGGATGAATTCTGTAGCTGACCAAGCAGAGAAAAGTAGATGAATTCTGTCTAGGCCATATTAAGAACAGGTCAACCCTCATTAACTATGTTTGGCCTTGACCACACTGTTACTTGCACTACCATTCTTCTCACAATTTCAAATATATCTATTTCAACCTGCATAAAGTAAAGGAGTGTAAAGCATGGAAAAGTCTAACTAGAAACAGAGCAGAGCTTCCATTGCCACTGGCAAAATCTCGTGGTCACCCAATGACCAGATCAGGGCAGGGAGCAGGGCCAGACAACCTCCCACAGTCCCTTCAGAAGTACATCACTCTGTGGTGCCGTGACAGTAGCTCCTTCTTCTGTTGTACAACTGCAGATTGAAAGATCATCTTGATCCAAAATCCACATGTTTACAGTTAAAATGTTCTTTTTTTTCCATTCAAAACAGTCCCAGACAGGACATGATGGACACGGAGTGAAAGAGGAAACAACAGACAGACACTGAACAGCTTTGCCCAATGTCATAGAATAGACTGAAAGCAGAAATGGAAATAAAACACTGTGTACAAGTCCAAATAAAGAAGGAAATGGGAATTTTGGATCACTAAATCAAGGAAGATCAAGGAACATGACTGCTGAGGAGGGAAGGTTTCCAGAAATAGCACGCTGCATGCAACAATTATTCCCTAATGCTGCCTTCCAGACATGTGTACAAAATCCCCTCAAAATCCCCATCTCCCCTGAGATGAGGACTGTGCCCTCATGACTAATGGTGGCTTAAGACCTCCACACATGTTGCAGAACTCACAGACAGCCCTGGCTGAGGGGAAAACTCACCTGACTGCTCACCGGGCCGAAAGCACAGAAAGAGGCCCACATGTTGCTAACCTGAATGAATTTGTCTGCTGCCTGCTTAAGCCAGGATACTCTGGAGAGTTGATCTGGGCACCACACTGACCTCAGTGAGCAGAGAAGGAGCTATGCCTGCTCCTGTGGCTTCTCTTCCAGCAGCTGCCTTTCCATGCCAGCCAGGAGCCCCAGCTGCCTGCTCAAAGGCCTTTGTGCCCACCCCAGCCCTGAGGCAGCCCGGTGCCCACCACAGAACTGGGGGAGCCCGGTGCCCACCCCAGCACCAACCAGCAGTCTAAGCCAACACGCACTGTGAGTGTTTCACATCCACTGTGGCAGGCCTGCATCGCTGCCTTCCCACGTCTCCATGGGGAGGTGTGAAGATGTTCCCGTGGGAAGGTGTTTGGTGTTGCTGCTGCTTGCCCAGGTACCTGTAATAAATGTCTCATTTAACCTGATTAAAAAAAAAAAAAAAAAAAAAAGAGAAAAAAGTAATTAGCCAAAAACTTTTCCATTTCCAAACTTTGCCACTTCTGTGACAAAAGAGAAAAAAGGTGCAAAATCATGTATTTTTAAATTTTTTTTTTTTCAGCAGAAATAATGAAAGGAGAGCTGGAGCTCTTCCTAAGAAGTAGAGGAGACAGGCACTTTCAGGAAGCCTTGTGCAGCTTCCCATGGTCCTGTGACTCAGAGAGCTGCTGTCCCAGTGATCTGAGAGGATGTTCTCAGCTGTCATCCACGACCCTCTCACCTGCTACAGTGCAAGAACAGTTAGTGCATAAACCTTTCCAGAGAGAAATGTGTCAAACACTTCAAAACAAAATCAATGCCTCAAACAGCAACGCCCACAAAGGAAAATATGGTTCTGCAAGTGGAAGGTGTTCTGCTTTCTGACAGAGCACAGCATTTCTCAGATGCTGCAGGGTATAGCTTGGGTTTCCCCTGGTTCACCCAAATCCTAAGGAGGAGGGCAAGGATGCCTGGAACAGGCTAAAATAGACAGCTCAGCTCAGCTGCTCTTCCCCCACATGCTCCCAGCCTGGGCTGTAACCTGGCACTCAGGGCCTTCTCAGAATAGATGCTACTGACAGCAACAGGCACAGAGATCCCAGCTAACATTCCTATGGGAACCAAGAAATAATATCTTTCCAATTTTTTCCAGGCTGTATTGACTTTATATTCAGTGATTTAAAAAAATGTTGCTCTGCAGGGTTTGGTTTGTCACAGTGTTAGAGCTGCTGATCATCTCTTTCTCCCCTCTCTGTCAGCAACAGGCTTGCTCACATCTGGCCTGTCTGGTCTTGCTCTCCAAAGACAGAGAGTAAAGTGCTCTATTTCTTTTTCATTTCTGCCAGTTATTTCTTTCTTTTTTCCTTCCTGCTTTACTACAGTCACATGAACATGATTCAGCAGTGCCCAGGTGGCCAAGAAGGCCAATGGCATCCTGGCCTGGATCAGCACTGGTGTGGCCAGCAGGAGCAGAGCAGTGACTGTCCCCTGTACTGGGCACTGGTGAGGCCACAGCTCCAATCCTGTGTTCAGTTCTGGGCCCCTCACTGCAAGAAGGACATTGAGGGGCTGGAGAGTGTCCAGAGAAGGGAAATGGAGCTGGGGAAGGGTCTGGAGCACAAAACTGGTGAGGCACAGCTGAGGGAGCTGGGGGTGTTTAGCCTGGAGAAAAGGAGGCTCAGGGAGACCTTCTTTCTACAGCTACCTGAAAGGAGAATGTAGCCAGGCAGAGTTGTTTTCTTCTCCCAAGTGACAAAACAATGGGATAAGAAGAAAAGGCCTCAAGCTAAGGGAAGCTATTGGATATCAGAAAAAATATGTCTGCTGAAAGTGTGGTCATGCATTGTAACAGGCTGACTCGAAAAGTGGAGGAGTTACCACCCCTAGAAATGTTGAAAATTATGAGGATATGGCACTTGTGGATATGGTTTGGTGGTGAACTTGGTGGTGCTGGATTGATGGTTGGATTTGATGGTCTTAGAAGTCTTTTGAAACATAAACAATTCAATAATTCAGTGATATCATGAAGAATCTTATATGAATTTCCAGCTGTGCATAATAGTTCATGGTATTTCATTGATTGGTTCTTGACTTGAGACCTTCTTGGGGAGCCTGATCTTTATGCTGGGAGGAATCAGCACTGCTTGTGCCATCAGTGTGATAAAAGGTTGCCCTCGTATTTGTAGGAACCCATAAATAAGCCTTTCAGAGATTTGGGGTGGGGCATCTTTTTTCTCGCCTGTTGTTTTTTTCCTTAATAAAAGTTCAGCTCTGTGAATACCTTTTGTTCATCAGCTGTCTAATTTTGAAGGAGCTGTAGGCAGCACAAATTGCAAAAGACTCTTTCCATTGACTTCCCCCACCTCAGCTCCAGGTATGTTCTTGGAGGGTGCAGACAGTTCTTCAGGATGGGTGTAACTATTGATGTTCCTGGAAAAAGTTGCAAAAGATCCTCTGCCCTCTGGGTCACTATCACCGCTGTGTCCCCTTCAGGCTGTGTGCCATGCTCAGCAAGCTGAGGCACTTTGGGCCAGCTGCATCCCTGCAGGGATGGACCAGACCCCAGATGAGTCCTGCAGAGGACATAGATTATTCAGAATGCAGGAGAGGCAGCTCTGGGCAACTCGGACTCAGCATGGGGGTGAGAGCCCATGGTTACACCCTGTGTGGAGCAGTCCCTCTGTCAGGGCTTGGGTTTGCCTTAGTGCTCTGTTATGATGAAGAGAAGCTCATCTTGTACAAAACCTCACAAATTAAGTGCAGCATAGCAGACACAGGCCTCAGAAACATTTGTTGGGTACTTTTGTTTGCATATGAACTCCAGCTCAGGGATGCATCCTGCAGAAACAAGAAAGTCCTCTCCCGCCTCCAGGGATGACACTACACTTTTGGATCAGTGCATCCCTGCCATGGGCAACCCAGGGCTTATCAACCCAGGTCATGGTGACTCACTTCCATCTCGGAGTTCAGGGAGACAGAATGTGGCACTCACTGCACTGAAAAATGCCCCAAGATCAAATCCACCATCACCCACCTGCACCTCAGTGAGTTCTGGTGGGAAACCATCTGGTGAGAGCCTCTGTCCTGCCCCTGACAGCACTCACTGACAAACTGCATCCAGGCAAATCACCTGGAAATGAGCACAGGCATCCAATGAGAGCTGTTTGCTGGTGTGTTATCAACAGCTGCAAATCGTGAGGTATTATGGTCATCCCAGAGCAAGAGTGAAGATTTCTGAAGTGACTTGTGGGCTCCAGGTGCAGCTCATGCACTTGATAGACTCCATCTCTCACTGGAGTGAAGACTTTTACAGCTGCATCAGGCAAAGCTGCATCCAGAGCAAACTCTATTTCAGACTTCTTTGTTCATCTAGAGACAACCCAAAAATCAGAAGATAAAAGTTTGGCCAAGGGAATTCAAATATTTCAATAGGACCTGATTTCATGCAAAAAAATCTGTTTACAGAGGAGGGACAAGTAACTAACCAGGTATTGATGGAAGAAATTAGTTTGACCACCATATATCTGTTAGATATAATTAAGCTCAATAGTTTTGTTTTCTATGGTTCATTTGGAATAAAAGTACCATTACCAGGAAAAGATTGGCATTAACCCTCAGCAACAGAGATTTTATATAGCATTTATAGGAGAGAAATACATATACACTTCATCTCTATTAAAATGTTTCCTTTGATTTCTCCTTTGATTAAAAAAAAAAATCAAATGTCTATTCTCACTGTAGCATCAAATTAAACCACATGAAACAAAACTAAGCAAAGTGCCAAACTTTTGTACCCTGTGCTGTGTTGATCTGCACGTGTGTGTTCCTGTGGGTGTATTTTTATATCAGCCTCAGCCATCTCATGGCATCAGGGCACTTAGGGATGTGAGGGATTCCTGGGTGCTGAGGTTTGGAAACATGTTTATTGATAGGGAAGTATTTTTCGCCTTGGCATCTCAGCACGGTGAGGACTCCTCACCTTCCATGGGGGAAGCTCAGGAAGGAACCAGGGCTGGATCTGAGTGCTCATGACAGTCACGTAGGCAAGGGCTGTGTGGCTGGAGAGTACAAGCAGCTGTGTCTGTAAGAAGCAACAGTACTTTCCTCAGCTCTTTAAAACCCCTAAAAGGAGA
This sequence comes from Melospiza georgiana, assembly GCF_028018845.1. Lineage (NCBI taxonomy): Eukaryota > Metazoa > Chordata > Aves > Passeriformes > Passerellidae > Melospiza > Melospiza georgiana. The sequence goes on from NC_080431.1 coordinate 73,137,493, forward strand.
TGAGAGCAGAGGACAAGCCCCATGGCACGGTACAGGCATGTAGCAGGTTTGATGGGCAAACGTCTCCCTTAGGCTCCAGATGAGAGACAAGTGATTTCCTCTAAAAGGGGCAATTTCTCAGGCACAGGAATGGCAGGAGAGTAGGAACCTGCCTACCAGTCTGCTGAGGGCCCCTGTTCTGCTCAAAAGGTGCCACATTCATTTGCTGATGTCCCCATCTCTCCTACAGAAGCAGAGCTGCTTGGTTCCACACTCATTGCCATAAAACCAATCCACTTTTTCATTCACAGCGTCAGAACTTATTGGACAAATTAAATTTAAACCTGAGGAGCAACATTTCATCTACTTCATGTGCCCCTGCTCAAGGACGAACTTAGAAATGCTAAATGCCTACAAACAACATGCAGTTGGACTCTCCTCTCCTCTCCTCTCCTCTCCTCTCCTCTCCTCTCCTCTCCTCTCCTCTCCTCTCCTCTCCTCTCCTCTCCTCTCCTCTCCTCTCCTCTCCTCTCCTCTCCTCTCCTCTCCTCTCCTCTCCTCTCCTCTCCTCTCCTCTCCTCTCCTCTCCTCTCCTCTCCTCTCCTCTCCTCTCCTCTCCTCTCCTCTCCTCTCCTCACACAATTTTTACGGCCTCATGGTTTTGTTGGCACAAAGTGTACTCTCTTCCCTGTGGAGTTTGGCACAGATTCACATAACTTTTCAGAAATTTTGTATATCTCATGAGGGGCTGCTTTTCCTCACATGGTAGTTACTTGTTTTCCTCCTTCATTTCTTGACTTCAAAGGCAGAAAAAAGGTATTTTGTTTAAAGAAGTAGTAAAAGGATGTTGTTGAGAGCAGAGTGCGTCCTCTCAGCCAGGTTTTCTCCCTGGAACATGAAAATGCTCCTTCTGTGCTCTAGGATATCACCCCTGGGAAGGTTTCTCTGGCCAAGGAGGGAGGATGGAGATGCCCCTCCTGCTCCCAGCACCCACCACAGCAGCCCATGGGATGGGCCTGCCTGGGACGTGCTGGCTGCTCTGCCCTGGAGCCTGGCTGCAGCAGGGACCGCAGACAACATGGGCTGTTGGCAGCACACATGAAAGTCTGTGCACTTCCTAGTGAATTCATGGTGATTTCCAGGGAAGGACAAAGGGGGGAGCAAGAGGAAACAGGCACAGCCATCTCTGGTTTCCTCTCCTGCTTTGTCCATGCAGTAAATTTTGGAGGTTAAAGCTGTAAAATGCACATCACCCTGTCTGACCCTGGCCCTTGGCAAAGCAGCACCGCTCCCTCCCTCAGTGACTGCCCACAGGAGAAATGTGTTTATGTGCATTACTGGCTCAGGCAATTAATTTGCAGCCACGATAATGAATCTGAGACCTTTTTGCCTGATTTCTCCCTTGCTGCCAGGCTGTCTGGGCAGTCCCTAGTAAGTCATTTCCCTGCATATCTCCTCAGCTCAATAGGAAACTCCATGAGTCACTTTCCTCCCTTTTAGCAGCAGTAAGCGACAACTGGGAATCAGAAACTTCCTGTGAAAACAAAAGGCACAGAGCCTTGCCTTGACAAGTCTAAATTCCAGCTAAATCTTTGTCAATCCTCCAGCTAAGGCTGCCATGCCTCTCCTCCCTCTGCTGTGCTCTGTGCAGCAACAGCCCCTTGGCAGTGCTGGAGGTGTGGGAAGCCCTGTCCCTCCTCAAAGAATCATGTCATGATTAAGGTTGGAAAAGACCACCAGGATCACTGAGTCCAACAGTTAACCCAGCACTGCCAGGTCCACCACTAAACCACGTCCCTGAGCAGCACACCAACATGCCTTCTGAACACTTCCAGGGACAGTGATTCATTCCACTTTCTTTCGCAGCCTGTTCCAGTGCTTGGCACCTTTTCTGCGAAGAAATTTTTCCTCATATCCAAACCAAACCTCCCTTTATACAGCTTGAGGCCTTTTCTTCTTGTTCCATTGCTTTTTGTCTGTGAGAAGAGACTGAGTCCCCCCTGGCTACAGCCTCCTTTCAGGCAATTGTGGAATGTGAGAAGGTCCTGCTGAGCCTCTCTTCCTCCAGGAAAACACTCCCACCTTTCTCAGCCACTCCTCACCAGTTTTGTGCCCCAGACCCTTCCCCAGCTCCATTGCCCTTCTCTGGACACTCTCCAGCCCCTCAATGTCCTTCTTGCAGTGAGGGGCCCAGAAATGAACACAGGATTGGAGGTGAGGCCTCACCAGTGCCCAGTGCATGGGGACAATCCCTGCCCTGCTCCTGCTGGCCACACCAGTGCTGATCCAGTCCAGGGTGCCATTGCCCTTCTTGGCCACCTGGGCACTGCTGGCTCAGGTTCAGCTGCTGCTGACCAACAACCCCAGGGCCTTTTCCAAGGGACACCTTTCCAGCCATGCATCAGTGCTGCATCCATACCTCTAGACTGAAGGGTACCAGGGGATGTTGCTAGGACAGAAAAGGTGAGCTCTCAGAGCTAATTTGTTTGTAAGCTCAACAAATTGACATTTGTTGGCCAGGACCAACCCGGACACAGCCAGCAGGTCTTGGGACATATCCAGGAGTTTACATGGGCCAGACCTCATTCCATCTGGTCAGCTGTTGCCCTAGGGGACTGGCCTTGGCAAAGGGACCCTTGCACCCTTGTGGTCCTGTGGGAGGCAGAAGGCTTCTCAGCATTATCACAGCTCACAAAATCCATGCAGAAGTGGCAGCACAGAAGGTTCTTGGAGGTTTTCACAACTGAAAGGAGCACACTACTGTCAAGTTAAACTTAACCTCAGACGGATTTTGAGAATCATGATTTGAAGCTGAACCTCCAAAAATGGAGACTGATACTCCTAAGTCACTTAGGAATCTAATCCATGCTCTCAACTACTGCAGGAGGGAGCATACAGGAGGGGAGGAAGATCTTGCTTGTACATGACAGCATAAAGTGCTTTTATTGTCAAGTCCTGGGCAACACTGCCCAACACAGCAAGCAAAAGGTCACTCTTTCCTTATCAAACAGAAAACTCTTAAGAATGAGAGCTCAAAGGAAGATTTGCTCCAAGGTTCTGAGCTAACGTCTGAAAACATGGCTTCAGCCCCTCCAGATTCCCAGGAAAAACACTTTGCATTGCTACATACACTGTTTTATTTGGACTCAGTCTCATCTTTGTGAGAATATTCTCTTCCCACTCCAATTTATTACAGCAAAATAATTTAAAACTAACTCATGGAATCAAAAATTAATCCCATGCTGAGTGGTATTATGATTGCTGGAGCAAGCAATAATTCCTGCCCAGCATCCTTGTCTGTGTACAGATCAAAGCCAGCATTAAAGCCAAACACATCCTCAGCTAAGGGCAGCCCCACTGCTGCTGTTCCCAGCTGAGCAAAAAGGCTGAGCTCTCCCTGTTGGATCATCTTTGGAGTTTACAAGGCCTGGAGCTGGGATGCAGATAATCTTCAACAGCTGCAGGTAACCATGGGGTTGAATGAGGACCATGCAGCTGGAGGGGGACAGACAGGTGAGCAGAAACTCCAGCTGAGGTGAGCAGGACTTCAGCATTCAGCTTCCACAGGAGCACTGTGAAGGCTGTATCCAGGCTCCCTCTTTCCCAGAGACAGATGAAGCTGAAGTCATGCTCACAAACAGCTGACCATCGGAGACTGCATGGAGCTGAGTTCCCAGGCAGGCCAGCACATGAAGGGCACCATCAAAGGGGAGGTTTTCCATCAGAGCAGCTTTGTTCTGTGTGTTGCACATGGTGGGGAGCTGCTGGGCACAGCTCTGGTGGCAGCAGCCAGTCTGGCTCAGCCCCCTTTGCTGGGAGTGCTCTAATCCGCCCCGTCCTGGCTGACTCCAGCAGAGACCTGAGAAACAGGCTCCAAGGCATCACAGGAAGCCTGTGGTGGTGAATGGCCTTTGGTTTAACAATCCTCAGTTTGTTCTTGTGGTCACTGGTTTCCTGCCTGGCTTCCAGCAGGCTGTGCCTGGGCAGATGAAGCTGGTTCCATACAGAAAAACCCATATGACAGGGGATGTCTTTGATCCTTGTAAGCCTGCAAGCATGAAGTAGAACTATCAGGGCACACACCAGCTTTTTCATTTCCTGACATGCTCTGCATGAGCAACACCGTTGTGTTTTTGGATCCACAGCAGTTTGTGCTCCACTGACAGCTGTGGGACAGAGCACCTGGCTGAACAGGACACCTGCTGATTTCCAGGACACCTGCTGATTTCCAGACACCTCCTTGCTGTCCTTGTGACCTTGCAGAGGATTAAGCTGTACTGTTATATAAACCAACTGGATTTCTTCATCATCCCTGGTACATGAGCTGGGAAATCAAGGCCATGTGCCTTCAAAGATGACTTTTGTCCAAGCGACTGTTCCACACTGCACACTACCTACAGCTCCTGTAGGTGAATATAATGCACAGATAATACTGTCTCAAACCCATGTGGCAGTGATGGCAATGGGTTAAGGACTGCACCACATGAGCCAATGTCTTTTTTAAGCCTTTGGGTATAGTTAGAGCTGACATTTTGGTCACTTTTTCAACTAATGTAAATGGTCAAGGGAAAGGAGTTTCCCAGTTGAGTTACTTATCATGGTGAGGGGGAAAATTTCTTTCATTTTTCATTTGTTTTGCAGCCAATAGACAAAGAGCAAACCAACATTTCTGGGTTCTTTAGAACTAGGTTTTTTATGTTTGTATCAATGCAGTGCAATCAGCAGCACTTCAAGTTGGGACTCTCACATCAGATCTGTTCATCTCAGCCCAATTTGCCCTTTCTTGCAAGTTTTTACTGTCTGTTATGGGAAAATAGGCTTTCACTCTAAAATACTAGGAAAATACAGAAAAAAAGCCTTGCCTCTGCCCCTGACCATGTGATAGGTCTCCTGTAAACTTCAAGCAGGCCTGGGAACAGTCTCATCAGCTCCTGCTCCAACAGCCATAGCAGCATCTTTTATCCCTCCATTGTGGCAGCTGAAGGGAAGAATCATCCATTGGATTCCACCAGCATGAGGAGATTAATCATTCACCTGGATTTCCAACAGACTCCTCTACCCTGCACAAAATTTTGGCATTAATGTTTAGAATTCTTCTGACTGTTCTCCATTTTAATTAGTGAGTAGAAATCTCCCTGGCCTGTGCCGGGGAAAAAAAAATGGTCCTTGGGATTAAAGTGGGCTCTAGTTCACATTTCTGCTTGCCATGTTCAAAGCAGCATGTTGGTAAAGCAAGTGTCCTGTTTGATGGAGATGGAAGGACATAATCCATCTGCTGCAAAGGGTGGGTGCTGTGTCCTGAGTGAAGGGATCCCATTCCAGCGTGGCTAAAGGCAAGGAAGAGCACTGGGTGATTTTGCCAGTATATCCACAATGGCAGTTTTAGGCTTCTTATGGGGGAAAAATTGTTGCCTTAAAACCTTACTGTTAAGGTATCTACAGGATAAATAAAACATCCAGGATCTACTACTAAATAGTAAGAAAACCCAAGCAAACTGTGTAGCTCAAGGAAAACTGTCATATTTTTCTGTTGCATTCTCAAAGGTAGGAGAGAAAATGTATTAGTTTTGTCAAAGGACATGACTTGTGAGGCACCCTCCCACTGGAAATTGAGAGAAAAACCAATCTGGAAATGGAGACCTCTGGACAAATATTTAGGCACAAAACTACAGCCACCAAAATGATTTCACTGACTGGAATTGCATTTTGCTACATCCCCCTAGTCCTGTGCTTTTGCACCAGAGTAAGGGCTCATAACACTAGTGTAGAATCACATAAGTTGATAAAGACTTCTAAAACCATTGATTCCAGACACAGAAAGCCTGGGCCCTGCCTCTTCCCCCAAGTTAAATGCAGTTGTGTGAAAAAAATCCTCAGAATTATAAAACCTTAGTACAATCCTCACTGATTTTCTTGCCACCTTTTTGTGCCTTGTCAGTGCACGCACACTCAAGGACCACTTGTCCAAAAATATTTTCCTCTGACAGAGTTGGCAATTGAAGCTGCACACAAGCTGTTCTGAATCTGAGCATAAGGCTGGGCTCAGACCACAGCAGACTCTTCTACCTGGGATGTCACCAGGAATCTGGAAAAAAACTTTCTCATGTCCCCAAACATAGGCAAAAGCACAGTGGCTTGGAAAAAAGGAAGGGGTACTCACAAAGGGGAATGACCCAACACTGAGATGAGCAGAGGCGAGGGAGGGATGAAGAACTACGCCATAGGCCATGCTTGTTTCTGGGAGCCATGGGTGAGGAAGCACCAGCCTCCTGAGATGCCTGCAGGGAGCCAAGCACCGTTGCCCTGAGCAGACTCCCTAAGGACACCCAAACCTCTACTGCAGAACTGTGACATTTCAGGTTGACCCACCGCTTCCCACCTACCCCTGTATTCCTCTCTGCAAAATAAACTTTTGCAGGAAGTTTGGCATCATCAGAGAGCCACCATCCTGTGATGATGAACATCCGGAGGCAGAAAGGGCTGGCCTTTCAGCCACATGTGGCCCGACCATCCAGCCAGGTGGCCAGCAGAGCTCAGGCTGTGTGGCTCTTCCCTGCCCGCACATCAGGACAGGCGGTTTGCTCTGTTTGAAAAAGAAACAGCAACATCAACTCACCTCGTTACTCATGGAAGTGCAGAGCTGAAGTTGCCAGCTGAACAGCCCTGGTGTTCCCTCTTTGTTCCAGATTGCAATGCAAGATGTATTCCATTACCATCTGCATGGCAGATTATCTTTTGTCAAGTGGGCAGTATGCCTTATCTCTCTCTTTGAGTGACCACAATCACTCCTCCCTCGGGAGGGGACATCTGCTGATAACAGGCAATTGAATGTCAGTGCATGACTGATAAGAACTATAACATCCAATTGCGAGATGCTTTGCTCAGGGGGAGGAGCCAAGCATTGCTACCCAGATATAATCCAGAGGTTTTGAGACACCAGCACAGCTTTCTCCACTGGATTCCCCAGAGGAACAGCAGCTGCCTCTTCTTCTACTGGATCTTCAGAGGAAGAATACATCCTTCTCTACAGGACCCCCCTGCTCCAACAGAACCTCCCCTGACACTTCAGGAGGACTGCAGCCACATTTCCAATTGGACTGCTACCAACACCCTGACCCACAGGGCCAGGGTTGGGTTCTGACTCTGTCAGTGTTGTTCTAGTGTACTGCATTGTTTATTTTATCCTTTTATTTTTTCTTCCCTATTAAAGAATTGTTATTACCTTCTCCCATATTTTTTGCCTGAGAGCCCCTTAATTTAAAAGCAATTCGGAGGGGTGGGGAGGGTTTACATTCTCCATTTCAGGGGAGGCTCCTGCCTTCCTTAGCAGATTCCTGTCTTTCCAAACCAAGACACTTTTCACTGACATTGCATTAAGACTTTATTTTGCAACAAATTTAAATGCACAGTCACATTCCTGGCGTTCCTTCACCACCAGGAATCCCTTCCAGGGCTAATGCCTGCAAACTGGCACAGGTTGCCTAGAGAGATGGTGGATGCCCCATCCCTGGAAACATGCAAGGCCAGGTTGGATGGGCTCTGAGCAACCTGGTCTAGTGGAACCTGGTCTACTGGTCTTATTAACAACATGGCCAAAAAAGTCACTTTTTAAAGCAGCAACTGTTTATTATTGGGAAGAACATTAGGACTTTATTTTTTTTTCTCTTACATATATTCAATTTGAATAAAAATAATTTAAAAATTTTTAATTTCTCTTTATATTACATGAAAATAACTTGAAACAACTGTGAATTTTGGAAGCAAGAAACATAGACAAAACTGTTATTTAGCTGCTGAGATGTAGTTCCTGGATTTTTTTTCCCAAAAAAACCCTCAAATAGAGAAACAATCACAATTGTCATTCCAGTGGAAAAACTTAACCCATCTATAAAATATCTTTAAGTTTGAGAATGGTATATTGTTACACTAGAAAGTATTCATAATATATTTTGTGAGTTCTAATATACCACCTAAAATATATAACTTCTCAGACTTTACAAGGTCAAATACTTCAGACCATATTCCAGTGGAAAAACACTACAAATCTCTTACAATCCTTTTAAAGTTTTTGTTCAATTAACTTTTATTTCCTTTTGAGGAATTCGAATATAATTCCAAGCAACAAAATACTGGATACAAACTAACTTGTAGAACTTTAGTCACACTAAATTGGACAACCACTGTTTAAAAGGATGAAGCACCTTTAGTAACAGTGACGAAACATCACTGTTCATGTAGCTGATGAAGAAGCAGATTTTGTGCACAAATTTTTAAAATTATCATGACAATAAATTTGATAAAAATTTATATTTGATAGTATATTCAATAGTAAGAAATTCAGCTAATTGGAATTAAAATATGGTTATGACTGGGGTAAGATTACAGTGTTACAAGACAAAGAGTCTACTAATTAGTCCGGTTCATATTATCTGATAAAGACTTCCAATAAAACACTGATTTCTTCTTTTTTTTTTTTTTTTTGTTTTTAAAATACATGCAAACCTACTGCAATTTCCCTGGCTCATCTCGCTTCTTTTCAGTTTTTTCAGTTGAATGTGAATATAGTTCATCTTCTCATTAACTTCTAGGGTAATGAACACCATTCAGCACCACCAGAATGGGTTATAATTAAAAAAGCTCAAAAAAGCAAAGGAAAAAAAAAGCAATTAGCATGTCAAGGTTTCACTTTAGAACACAAATCTGTGGAAACATGTACACTAAAAATGAGATGGACTTTGTGTAGGTAGTTATTTGCATTGAGTACCACATAAAATTTAATGTAACTGTGCCAGTCGTGAGTCCGATAGCCTGGTGGAAAACCACTCTTCACCAATAACAAGGAAAAAAGACTATTAATCTGATTGTCAAAACTGTTCTCTGCAACAGCCTAACCTCAGGGGTCAATTCTCTTCCAAAGAAATGCTTGAAACGCTGGCTGGTGCTGCAGCCCAACAAACAACCCAATGCCATCTAAGGTGACAATGTCAAACCCTTTCAAAAATAAACATTTTGCTTCAGTATATTTTATCTGGGGAGGGGGGAGGTGGGCGGGTGTTTTGCTTTGTTTTGTTTTGTTCTTGGCTTTTTTATTTTTGTAACTGTCTGCTGTTTCCAACACCATCTCAGAGGCTGGAATGTTTCATTCCTTCCTCTGCCAGCTGTGTCCTTTTCCACTTGGCAGATGCTGACCACCACACCCGCCGCTCCTCAGCGCACAGCAGCCACCCGAACCGCCTTCTTGTTTTCCTTGCCTGTTATCTGTGTCATCAGAGGAATTTACAGCCCTGGAATGTGATTTCTGAATCAATATGCGTTTTCTTTTCCTAAGGAATGCCTTATTTTGCAACCACAGCTGTGAAAAAATAATCTAATTTTAACTAACGAGGGGGTGGTGGCTCTTTTGAGACAAATCATTGACGCAATTTGAAAAACCAGGGAGGCATTTTCACCAGACTGCAATCTTTTTAAGATCAGGTAAAATTTTGGACCTAAACGATGCCAATTGTCTTCATTTCTAAATTAAGAATTACTTTTAGTTTTACCAAGAAATAGTCTACTGGTATGAACTATGGAATTTTTGAAATTATGAAGCATATTTATGTTTTACTTCTCTAAATATATTACTCATTTGTTTAATTCATTCAGGATTCTACCATACTGTCAACCAACTACAGCAATCCAGAAATGTTTTCTGCTTATGGAAGGGGCTTAATCACTAAGCCACACCTCCCTGCAAAGCTTCAGTATTTCTGATTGGTAAAAAGCTTTTCTCATTGAAGTAATACTGAAGTGGAGCCCTAGTCCTCCTCCATACATACGACTGTCAAGTTAATTAACTTTTCAGGACAAAATGCTGATCACATTCAATGTCAAGCCACACTGTCGTGTTCAAGACAGCTCCAGTGGTAGCTCTGGTGGCACAACTGTGTATCTTGGGTCAAGTTTAGGTGTGAAATCCTTGAAGTTCTTAGATGCTTCAGTACCAAACACATCTAAAACTTTCCTATTCATGAGAGCAAACCTGAAAAAGAAAAGACAAGAAAGTATGAATGCATGACTCACTTATGAAAAAATAAAATTATTTAATGTCACAAAAGTTTACCAAAATCTGTGACATATAGGCTTCAACCTGCACTGTTCAGATATTGAAAGTTTTTCACCTCAGGCAATAACGATTTTTTTAAAAATTGCGTTTGAAAAATGTGGCTAATAATGTTTGTGTTAGTGTACTTCAAAAATGCAACTTATGAAAAAGAGGAAGGGTCCCCTTTTACTTTCAATTCCACAAAAAAAAGGTCAAACCAAAATATACTGCTGTTCTCTCTCACTCCAGAGCAAACTGTGGCCCTGCCTGTCCAAGTCTGGATGCCAATTTTCTGGGTGTTACAACCTACTTCCATTTTGTTGTTCTTCACAACTATAGAATGAAAAGCGTATGAAATATCAAAAGAAATTGCCTTTATGGAGAGAGTGTCAAAATTACTATTAAAGGGATTTGCTTCAGATAAAATAAATAAGCAGAATAGAATTTGTACTCCTTCCTCTCCTTCAATTAAGGCAAGCTTAGGATTAGTACAAAATGAAAAAATGCAGCCAAAATTGGACATCTGTACTGACATCATTCCCTGTATCATGTTTGTATGGCCTCAGAGGTTGCCTAAGGACTGCCTCCAGGCATCCCAAGGAAAGCTTCCCACTAAATCTTGCAATGTATTCAATCACCTCGTGTGTACTGTGCCACGAGGAGTGTAGGTTCAACATGCTCCAGGGACTAGCCTCTGATTTCACTTCTAATTTTACAGCCTGGAGAGCTCGTTGTCACGAGAAACATTACTTTTTATAACCCCATTCATAAACTGATCAAGATTTGGATGCCTTGTTCCTGCCACACACTGCACCAGTATATCAGTGTACAATTCACTAAACTGTATTTTTGTAAGTCAGTTACAACAAGATCTCATTTTAAAAGAAAGTTTTTTAGATTCCTGCAGCAAAGAGGAAAAACATCCACTATATTACAGTGTATATTCATGATTATGATCAGTGAAAATTTTTCATTAGCTTTACAAGAAAAAAAAAACACTTTCCCAACTGAAACAGCTATAAAAAAGTACTGAAACTTTCAAGTATTCTTATGAGATATTCTGACATTTCCAGTAATGCTTTTAGACCCATAGTAATACCATGCTGTTAATCACTGTACATACTGATTTCTTCAACAGTCGTTTACTGGATTCTTCATGTTCCAATAGAACTTGAAAGCATCCCACCCTCCATAGGGTGGGCTACAAAGGCTTCAAGTAAAATACTCATCTGCTAGATAGTCTTCACTAGAGCAGTCTGCTCCTGTCATTACACTAAACCCAGCAATGTCACTTCAGCAGCAAAGAACTTCAAGGGTACTGGAAACCATTTGAAAAGCAAAGTAAATCCACAGGAAATTAGCCCTCATGTACTTGTAGCACTCTGCTGCTGGCAGTGAATGACACAGAAAGCTGAGTGTGATCAATGACAGGTTTACACAAGCCAGAACACAGCCCTGAGTACATACCTGCCCCTTGTTAATCGTAAAAGAAATTTCCAGTATGAAGGTCTCAGGTTCTGAACTTCCATGACAGCCTGCAAGGAGAGGATTCTGTCAGAGCCAGCTGACAGTGTCAGGCAAAAGTTTCATCTGCTACATTAGGTAGCCAAAATCAGCAAAAGGATTGTTATGGAACTCATTTTTACTGCTCTCTGCTGAATTCAATGCTCGTATGACCACCACCAGCACAGACAAATATTCCCAGAATACAGTATTTTACCAGTGATGACAATTAACTTACGTCTCATTGCAGAGAAGGCAACAACAATCATTACTCCTATGTGCGCGACTCTGGACTGGTGGATGCCAAATTTACCTCCTACTTAATCCCCTATCCATTCTGCATTTTGTGATCCACCATTTCTTGTAGTCATATTTATATTTCATGCTACATTATCCTAAATAATGTCATACATTCAAAATCCATGTCTTCTCTCTATTCCATTACTTTTCCGGGTCACTTAGAAATATAGAGAATAACAAACATCTCAGCATACATAGATCCTTTCTCTAATTTCTCCTTCCTTCTTCCTGCTAAACCTAGCAATTTGTTTCTAGTCTTAGATTAGTTTTCCAATTAGTTATTATGTAACCAAAAAACCCTTCTTTTCTCATATGAACTTTTTGTCTGTTAGTCTCACACAGTTGTCCCTGTGAGGAGTATTTTGGAGACCTTCAGGCACATCCCAAGCACCAAAATATCAATTCACTTTGATACTAGACTTAGAACTATTCCCAAGTACATGGGAAGAATGAGGAGGAGGAGTGTCTCTCAAACATCCTGTTAAGCACAAGATTGCAGAAGATTGCTTTAGGGTCATTTTATATTCTCTTTATTGGGGGGCACAAAAAATATAAATAGTTATCGAAGTCCAGAGAATACGTAGTTCATGCAGGGATGTTTCAGCAGAAGGTCTAGAAACGGTGAGATGTAGTAGAATAGTAGAGCTATTTGGGTAGCACTGAAAAGTTGATTTTCTAGCTGATGCAGACAATAAAAGGACTGAGGTTAAAGGCATGTAGCTAACTTGAGAAGTAGAAAAAATGGTACTACTGCTTGTGTCAAATGAAACACTTTGCAGTTTTCACTGTTTTAGGCAATATTAATTTAAGTGAGTGGAAACTTTCAGTTGATTTAAAAAAACATAAAATATTGTATTATACTGTTTGCCTACTTGAAAAACTGTCCTTTCACATGCTCATGGAAGTTCGTACATTAATGTTCATCTTCCAGGTGAGTGCATTTTAAGATTCTTTCGAAAGAATTCAATGTTTTGTATAATGTATTCAGCTGTAAGCAAAGGAGAAACTGAGTCCTAGGATTGACCTTCCCCCAGTGAGACTCAAAATCAGGATGCAGGAGCATGGTGCTGTGAATCACTACATCTCACCATCTTTTCTACAGAACTATCTCCCTGTGCTCCTCTTTTCATTCAACATTTGATGTAAAGCATTTCATGTGTTAGAGAACATACTTACTGCCTGAAAGCATATCGATGTAGAAATGGCATAGATGATGCTGTCTGCATGAGGAAAATAGGGAACCTTCCCTGCTTCAATGCCTTTGAAGTATATAGTCTATAAAAATAAACAAAAAATGTTGAATGCAACAAAATCAAAGTATCTTTTTACTTTTTTCTTTTACCTTTAAAAAAAACCCCACATCAACTTTATCTTTTTTTATATGCCCACAAATGTGATGTTGATTAAAACAGATTACAGATGCTGCACAAGATCAATCTACTAAGAAGCTATTACTGCACATAACAGGACTAGCAACAGCTTGAGTTTTACAGAACCTAAAGATAAAAAGGGGAAAGTTTGCTCTGTTAAATTCTTCATTTTAAAAAAGCAAAAGAACAATGCAATAACTATTCCAACAAAGTGAATATTCACTGTTCTTAAACAGCTTGAAATCACATACTTTACTTTCTGAGAAAACATGTACAGTTTATTTTCCTGAGCACAGCCTGACCTTGCAAAGCAGCACACGCCTCTTTGGTCAGTTACCCTTGGCTTGCATAAGATGATAAAAGTAGTAAAAAAAAAAAAAAGAAAGAACACACAGCGCTTTTCTTATTTCCCCATAGCCAAGATGTCTCAAAGTCCCCAGAAAAGCATCGGCAATACAAGACAATACTGGGTTTTTTACAACTTGAGTTCTAAAAGTCATTATGGATAACTCGGATTTGCCTTTATATGACCAACTGCCTTCAGAGCTTGGTCTGGGATAACCAGGAGGAGAAACAGAGAATATCTTCCCTTTTTATATTTCATTTTATGTGTAACAAAAAAAAAAGTTTCTTCTTTTTATGATCTCTAAAATTAATTCTGCGCTGGTAATGGACGTGGATAATTATCACTAGAGAACAAGGCCTTCAAGTTCTGCAGGAGAAATATGTGATTCAGGTATGATGCATAGTGAAAGAACCTTATCAACTCATTGCAGTGGTAGTGTTGGGGAATTGACCATGACTAAGTCTCAATTTTCTGGAAAAATCACAGTAAGAAATCAAATGCTGGTTAGAAAAGTATAATCAACATACCCAAACTCTGTAACTAATTTTTTTTTCCTGAGTTCCTAATTTTAGCAAGTTCAGAGAAATAATTCAAGCCTGAAGAATAGTAATTAGAACAAAGTTCCTTCCAAAGCTGGGAATTCAATCAGCTGTAGTACAGTGACAAACAACTTCAGCTATAGACCAAAACCTAAGCTATTCTGAGTTATCTTAGACTGCTGAATGCCAAAGTAAGGGAACAAAGGCAGGAAGTTAAGCTGCAGCTTTTGGCAATAAATCTGCAATTAAAGACTAGGTCTGATTTATGTTTCTGGCAGAATAGACATTCTTGGAACTTTCTGATTTTAAAAATCTGCAAAAACTACAAAGCAAAGGGTTGTCAGGAGATTAAAAAAAATTGGTGGAGAATATACATGAAGACCAGTGGATAAAGGACATTTAAAATTAGTCAAAGAAAAGAAAGTAAGAAAGACATGAGACCACATGGCAACATTGCCTCTTGGCACACATGTCGTGAAACACCATCACCATACAACTTTGTATTTTACTGGAATTGCCTGATAAAACCTCTGACCTTCACTTTCTTTTCTTCTGCCTTGAAAAATAGATGAAATGAAGACCTCCTTTAGGAGGATAATAACTTACCTCTACTAATTTAGACACCAGATACATAGAGATAGTTGTACTTTTGTAAAACATCATAGAAATTCCTGCTAGACACCCTGTAACAATTAGAAAAGCATTGTTAAGGTTGTGGTTTGCGTTGTTAAGGTCACTGTTGTGTGTCAGTCCAACAAACACTGCATAGGACTATTTATTTCTGCTGCTACAGACAGCACAGTTCAGTGATGGCTTTTTGCTGCCCAAATAAGGTTTGTAGCACTAAAAAGAGAAAGTCTCAGAAAGCTGAAACAAATCTGTTCTCAGGAGCACACTGTCAAATTTCTCTGGTTTTTGTGGGATGAGAGATCTCTGTGGTTCTAACATGTGACAGATGCACATGAGGGAAGGGCCTCACCACCACACAAATTTCATGGTAAAATCATCTTTCTTTGGACCCCATGGAGCTCAATGTGTATTCTGTGGAATATGGAAGAGTGAGTACTTTCATCTCACATGTCTACAGCTGCAGATTAAAGGACAAGTTTATATTTATGCACACCGTAATATACTGTCCTTGGAGCTGACCATAAACTCCACATTTGACTGAATTTGCCTTACAATTTTAATTGCAACTCTTTCCTTGACACTACTTGAAACATCACTGTCACTTTGACACAACCTTGATGTACACAGGAATAGGAACAAAGTCCTATTTTCATCACAGAAGTCTGAAAATGGAATGGGAGGACAGACAAGAGGAATACTTGCAGAGTCCCAACACATACAACACAAACTTTCCATGGACTCACCAGCTACGAGTGCATGAAGCTCATCATCAAGGTTTCGGACCCAGCGCAGGAAGCAACTTGTACCCTGCAGGTGAACAGAATGCAAGCTTAGCCCTACTTATTTCTTATAACACACAGACTGCAGGTATTCCTTATAAGCTAGTCATGTAGCACACAGGATGAATAAAGAATGTAGTGTGATAATACCCATAATCACAGAATCATAAAATAATTTGGGTTGGAAGAGACCTTAAAGATCACCGCGTTCCATCTCCCCTGCCATGGGCTGGGACACTTTCCCCTACACCAGGTTGCTCAGAGCACCATCCAGCCTGGCCTTGAACACTTCCAGGGATAATGTATTCTTCTTCTTCTAGGTATGGTTGTTAGAA
Source organism: Melospiza georgiana (assembly GCF_028018845.1). Lineage (NCBI taxonomy): Eukaryota > Metazoa > Chordata > Aves > Passeriformes > Passerellidae > Melospiza > Melospiza georgiana. The sequence goes on from NC_080431.1 coordinate 73,153,358, forward strand.
TAAAAAGCAATTTAATTGAGAAGCGAGTAGGCAAACTTTCCCATTTTTTCAGTCTTGTAAGGGAAATGTAAAATCCCATTGTAATTTCTTAAGAGCTGTAGAAACTTTCATTACTGAGACACATTAGGTCTGATTAGGTAATCTTTACCAATCAAGAAACACTAAATTACATCAACAAAAACACAAGAAATCAACAAAACTGAAGAACAAGCTTTTTAAAAGCACTGGTGATATTAAAGTCCAGAGAGTTGGACATAGTACCCATAACATTTCAGTGTCTTAAATTTACAATTTACTGCTGCCATTTCTTTCAAAACTGGAGTTAGATTAAATTAATCTAATTAATCTAATTAGTCAAATTAGATTAATCTAATTTGAATTCCAATCTAATACCAAAGCTAATCATGAATTCATATCATCCTCATTTGCTGTACCTGCTAGACTCTTTCCCATGATAAAGGTTTTTTTCAACTACATACCAAACCTCCAGAGATTTTTTTCATGCATCCAATAAATTCCGGAACTAGGAAAACACAATAATCTAAAAAAGTAGAACTGCATATCCTTTGGATCCAAAATGCATCAAGCATATAATTTTTTTTGCCATGGTCCAATTTTTTTGAGTGACTAGAATTTTTGCTGCCCTACTTGCCTATTTAGACTGAAAGAAAAATAAAATGCAACCCTAATATGTGTAAGTTATGAAATGCAAACAATAACATATAGTAGATCATAGAATTTGAGGATCATTTAGCCCGGAAAGGGCATTTAAGATCAATTCCAACTGTTAACCTAGTGTCCACCAAGCCACCACTAATCCACATCCCCAAGTGCCAAATCCACACACCTTCTGAACACTTCCAGAGATGGCAATTTCACCACTTCCTTGGACATCCTGTTGCAGTGCCTGACAACCCTTTAAGTGAAGATTTCCTACTATCAAATCTAAACCTTCCCTGGTCAACTTGAGGCCAATTCCTCTTGTCCTGTCGCTTGCTACTTGGGAGAAGAGACTGACCTACACCTGGCTGCAGCCTCCTTCCAGGCAGTTGTAGAGAGTGATAAGGTCACCCCTGATCCTCCTTTTCTCCAGGCTGAACCCCCAGCTCCCTCAGCTGTGCCTCACCAGACTTGTGCTCCAGACCCTTTCCCATCTCCATTTCCCTTCTCTGGACATGCTCCAGCCCCTCAATGTCCTTCTTGTACTGAGGGGCCCAGAAATGAACACAGGACACAAGGTGTGGCCTCACCAGTGCTGAGTACATACTTTAAAAATAGTAAATAAAGGTCAGAATATGTCACCCTCATTTTATGAGTATCCACTGGGCTGAATTGCACTTCTCAATTGAAGCTTTTAAACACATCAAAATCATTTTAGCTTTTGCAATTTAATTTCTTTTCTTCTCTAAAGGCTTTTTTCTTAAAGTTTAAGAAAAAAATTAATTTTCAAGTAAACTCTGAACAGCTCATTTGCACTTTGCTATCAAAAAATTTAGACTCTGTAACCTACAAATTATTGTCTCGATTTAATTACCAATCAAGTGAAGTGCTGTTTTGCTTACATTTAAGACCTCTTTTTTTATTTTTAGGTAAATAACATTTAACCTGAAATAATACAGCATGATCTTGAATTTGAAGAACAAATAAAGTGGCAGGTGAAAAATGCCATGTGATGAAGAAAACAAAAGTGCAAAAGACACTTCAGCACTGCACTGTGCTGAAGTGCTATTCTGCATTAGGGCAGGTGCTTTGCCACATTCTCTTTTGGCATAAATAAACATAATTTGATTCATTCCAACAATGCTGTATGAATGCAGATCAGTTCACAATCTGTCATCTTATAATGGGGTAGAAAGGATACACTTCCAAGCAGTAAGTGCAATATCTCCTCAGCTACATGCTGTATGTTCTCCAGTCTCCTGCTATTCACTGTCAAGTAAGAATTTCAGATATGTGATCCAACAAAATCTGCACATGGCTTCTCTCTGGCAACACAGACACTACTGCAGTCACTACTTGTGCCTGCATGAAAATGCTTTTGTGTAGAAGCAAATCCCTCTGAAATATGAATTCACTTTCTCTGAAGTACTCTCTATCTCCTGATCTTGAAATAAAGCTGCAAAATCCATCAGGTTTATTTAGCAATTACAGAAAAAACACACAGAATGGAAGAACAGCTTTCTATTTACAATTTGATTACTACAATAGTATAAAGTTTGTCAGTAACATGCTGTAGGAAACAGCACCAGTACCATTAAACAGCTTGAGTTTTTAGCTCTTCGCGATATTCTGAAAAGTGAAATAAAAACCAGTGCATTTGTAATTTCTGTATGCTATAAACTTACTTTGTATATACTGACAAAAGATCCCAGAAAAGCTCCAAGCTGGAAATTTTCCTTGTTGTAGAAGAGGGAAAGTAGCCGTGATGGCTGCGTAAGCAGATGCCGGAAGGTGGAAGGAATCCGAAGGCAACACTGGATCAGGTAACCAATGCTAAACATCCTAATGAAGCCCTAGAGAAAAGAAATAGAGATCTTGTGGTAAGAAACCACAAATTCTGGAAAAGAAAAAGCCAAAGCTTCTACAGAAGGTTTTATTTTTGACATCAAATAGTTTAAAACCCAATCTGAAGGTAATATGTAAAACACATAAATGTATTCTACCCACACCTTCTAACTCAAGAGTTTTCTTTTTCCCAGTTACCCTGTAAAACAGCAAATGCAGTAAAATCACAGACAATTGACTCTTCTTTAATTTCTGTGAATTTCTGAAAGGTCTCAAGAAAAAGCCTTCTATTCTATTCCAAAATTCTGTCATTTGAAATAATCCTGATGACTTCATTTCTAGGTTACTGACCAGCTTTTAACCACAAATGGGTTTATAGAGGAAAGCAATGCAGTGGAAAAAAATGAACACTTCTATACTCAAATGTCTCAAGAAAACAGTGAGGAGGAAAAAGTCCACGAAAAATAAATTTCAGAAAGTGTGAGAATTAGAAGTTAACCCTGGTGGCTGGCCACATGCTCACGGACTTTTCCTCAGCCAAACATGAGGCTGTAGGATGCCTCCAGCAAGAGAAAGGGAGAAACTGGAAGGGACTTCATATGCAGAGCTACTGAGAAGGGATAAAATGGGTTCCAAAGAATTTACTTACTATTCCACCTTGGATAGGGATCTGGTTTTGTTTTTAACATGACACAAAACCACACTCAATTTTTTTTCCAAATTATTCTCCCCAGTTTCTTCTAACTTCCTCCAAACTTCCTACCATTATTCTTAACCTTTAAGGTGAACCTTTTAAAATAATTCTGAATAAATTTTACCTAGTTTTTGTCTGGAAGATTCGTTACGTGAAAACTATTTCTGCAATCACCTGCAAATAAGGCAGGCACTTTATTCAATTACAGGGACACAATTCCAGTGACAAGGAAATCTGGCAGAGGGTTTGACTGAGCAACCTTTCAGACTCAGAAACTCAAACCATTTTTGCCTCCTAAAGAACTTTATAATGCATCATAAAGATCATAAAATTTTATTGTGGTTAAACATCCAGTAATAAACTCTTCCTGAAGCAATTACTCTTCCTGCTACTCAAGAAGTCGTTTATGAGAACCAAGTGGAAGAAAATAATAAAATCATCCAATGATACAACAGCATTTTTTGATTGAAAAAATTCCATTCCTTCATGCCATTATAAAAAAATAAGAAAATGTCCTAAACCTTTGTGAGGAACAAAGCCCAAAACAAGAAACAACAGAATGGTGTGTTTAATGTTTTTAAGCAAAGGTGACTTCATTGGGGTGAAGAAACATTTAAATTACAACTGGTTAAACACTCAAACACATCCCTGATTTTATTCCTATTAGTAGCCAAATTAGAAGCACTGAACCACAGGACTGAGGTTTAGTGTTGATGCCCATGAAATACCAAGTATTGTGCAAAATCTCTCTATTTAGCTCATTACTACAACCAGGTAGAATCATATCACACCTTCAGGTGTTTTTTCACAGTCACAGGAAGCATTATATCTTATAATCCATGTACAGTATTGGAACCTTTATCTTCCATAAAAAGACATCCAATAAGAATGGATGTAGTACATAGCAGAGCATATGCAGGGCACTGTAATAAACACAAGTGAGCAAAGAAAACTCTAAGAGCCATTTCTCCATAGAGATTTTGAGTTGGAGGTCAGATCAGCCAGAATTAGTAGCACAGGGTAATGACATATCTCCAGAATTTGTTGAATAAACCTTTCTGCTTTTGAGAAACAAATTTCTTAATACATTCAAGATACTTGCTACAACTCAAATTCAGAAAAGTACATGTGCATATAAACAGAGTTCAGAAACATACCATAAATTCAGTCAACCTGTTGCAATATATGAGGAATTAGTTAAGATAGTTAAAATCAATTAATTAAGATATTCAATGTTTATTCTGGGTATATAGTACCCCATGTTCCTTCAAGAGACAGAACTTTGAGACTATAATCATAGAAAATAATCTCATAGAAGTCATGGATATCCCATTCCTGGAACTGCTTAAGGTCAGGTTGGAAGGGGCTTTGAGTAACCTGGTGTAGTGGAAGGTGTCCTTGCCCATAGCGGGGGGGCTGGAATGCTTTAAGGTCCCTTCCAACTCAAACCATTGTATGATCCTACAACCTTCTTTGAGGCCACCTTAGTCACCAGTGAATTTGGAGAGTTATCTGGTCCTGTCTGCAGCACCAGCAGAAGAAACAGACAACTGGACTTCTACTGTGGCTAATGGCTCCTCACTGTCAACAAGCAAAATCCTAGAGAGGAAAAATATTGTTCCACTGCTTCTGTCACAGCTCTTTTCAGACACTTACAAGAACAAAGCATTTCAAGTATTTAAAGTTTGAAGGGAAGTCAATGAACTCAGGTGATATGGCACTACTGAATGTTACATCATGTAAAAGCCATGAGGCTGTCAATGAGCTAATGTGCATTTAAATGTGAAGCAGGAGAAGAAGAGCATGCAAATGGCAGTTAAAGCACAGATGTATTAATGGAAAGAAAACTTGTTCAAGGGTAAGGGAAAACTGAGGGGAAGTTTTGGCAATAAGCAGCTTATCACATCATTATCAGGTTTGACAGCTCCATTACAGAAAAGGAATTGTAAAAACATGCTCAAATCTTGTCAGCTGACAGTTGTTACTGATCAACTCCAGGAACAGTCACAGAACTGAACTTTGAGAATTTTGGATCTTTAAAAATATAAATACATATTTTTTTTCCACTCATGTTTTAATTTAAGTAAAAAGTCACAAAAAAGTCAGAAAATTAGAGGATCTGACTGCCACTTGAGCAGTAACTTCCTCACTAGGTTATTGTAGTCAAGAATAATTTACACCAAAATCCTAAAGAGGACAAGTCCAAAAATGAAATATATTTCAAATGCACAACTGTCTTGTCTAAAGAGAGAACAGCCTTATAAAAATTTATTTTTAAAATTTACTTTTTGTCAGGTCAAGTCTTTACTCAGCTTTATTATCAGTTAGGCTTTTTCCATCCCTCATTCCATTTAAGGATATATAAAACAAAACAAAATTATGCTCAATCAATAAGTGAAAAGGATGTGTATTCCTGAACATCCACCTTCCTCCCCATCCTCAGATTCCTTTAACATTTTAAAAAGTTATTTTTTAAAGTAATATGCATTAAAAGCATCTGAAGATACTCAAACACATTTTTGCTGCTCCATATATAAAACCAGGTCAACTGTTAAGGGATTGGGATCTTCTGGAGCCTTACCAACTCCCAAAACAGGCATAGCAGGTGGTACCACCTGTGCCAACCCAATGCCAGCTAATACAAATTTCTGCACAGCAATTCTCTGAAAAAAATGCACTGATCACATTAATAATGTTGGATGAATTCTATCACCAGAGATAAACAGCCCTTCCTGGGCGTAGCAACTGTGACCAATCTCTCATTACCCCAAGCCCTTAAAATAAACGACTGGAGGGGTGCACCCGGTGCCCAGCAGCGACGTTCCAGAGCCGTGCAGCTGCACGGGGACCGGGGCTGCCTGCCACAGCAGCACATTCCAGGTGCTTTATTTAGGGGCACTCACAAGTGGGCTCAGCCGTGAAGTGCATCACATAGTTAAACAAGTTCCTTGCTTGCTAGGCTGTTTTTTCCCACACATTTTATGTTACTCATTCACTACAGCTAATCTGAAAGACCAGAGAACTTTAACCCCACCACCGCCCCGTCCTAAATTGAGAAAATCTGTTTTCTGGCTTGTCACATTTTCAATAGAAAAGAATGAGTAACAGGCTCATTGCTCACTTCCTAAGCATATGCTTTTCCTGACTTTTACCCCTTCTTTGCCAGAGTTTGTCAATCCAACATTTTCTGCACTTACTTTAATACAGTATGAGATGCAATTATCTCCATAGTGTTTACAGCATCTATGCCTTGGGCCATGTTTGCACCTGCAAAAAGCATAATGAAACACGTATTAACTCGTAGCTGTTTTCAGCAACAGGAGACTTCATAAATTTTTCTTGCCTAAAAATACATAAAGTGCTATTTGCCCAGCACTCATTCTCCCCATTATCCACTGAAGGGCACTGTGAACTTTTATGATGCCATAAAAGGACAATAAAAACTAACAATACTTTAGTTGTACACCAAGAAAATGTGTCTGCACACTTATTTGGATCCAACCTCTAGCCATGCTACACATAAAATGCTAAATTAAAGAACAAATTTTCTACCATGGTCAACAAGGAGAAATGATGTGACCTCTCCTGGTTTGTCTCTGCTCCATGGTTCTGGAAGGATATTTGAGCAAGCATCTGTTGCCTGTGCCCTTTCATCTTTCACACCACTGTAAGGGTCACTGAAAGGCAATACAGATCATACTAATGCACACCCTGTGAGACTTCTCTCAATTACAAGTCTCTCACTTTTGGGCTATTTCTTCTGCAGTGTAGATTTTTATGTAGCTCTTCCTTTGGATTGAGAATTTGACCTTGAGTGTTTAAAACAGACTGGCTTGGGCTGGTGGGATGTGTGGATTGTACAGTTTCTAGCCCTGCATTATGTAGAATTAAAATAAGTAATTCATACTGGGTCTGAACATTATATTTTGCTATATCCAAGTATTTAAGATTTATTGTAAAATAAATTACACAACTTATATACTATGTCAAATATCTTGGAAGTTTTGAATCATGTACTATAAAGTCTAATGGCCATAAATCATCTGTGAGGTCAGTTTATGTAGCAAAATTGTAATGAGAATGTGCTCAGGTTACAGGCATTTAGACTCAATTATATTGAAAAGAACCATATGGAGGAGAAACCAGTGGGAGCATAAAAACTCCATATTGAAAGTTTGCTGAATGTCTGAGTTGGGAGTTTTAAAACCCTAAAACATTGTTCTTCTCCATCTTCAATCCTTGTATTTAACCAACAACAGAAGAGCAATGAACTATTCTAGCAAACTGAGTCACGGGTATTTAAGACAAAACAGGCATAAGCAATTCAGGTAAAAGCATTTGATTATGGCTGGAGGTGTCTTTTCCTTGTAGGACTTTTGCTGTCTAATACAGTCATGCCTGAAAAACCACTGATGACTTCCCTCATCTTTTTCAACTAAAACCCACAGCAAATCATAGGAAGTCACCATGTGATGGGGATCAATTCATGTTTGTTCATCATCTGAGCAAGTAAAATAAGCCACTACTTTGAGTACACAATGCACGTGGAGGACTCCCTCCTGCATGAGAGCAGGCAGAGATTTGGTCATAAAACTGCTCTGGAAGAGGTCAGCAGAAGTGAAGATTCATAGGTGTCATGTGAATGTACCCCTAACCCATTTTTTACTCCATCTTCCCTGTAAATGAATGACTCCCTGTGGTATCCAGTGTGCCTAAAGCAGAGCAATCAGTCATAGCAGAAGTAAGTCATATGTTCAGTCTGAACATATCAGACTGAAAAGCTCACTGCTCTCCCTTCTTTAAGCTCATAAAAGACAGTGAATTGGATCCTGTAGATAGGGGGATACCCACCTTGCCTAACTTCACATGTCTAGATCTGACCTCGTGTAAAACAGTTTTAGACTCTTTGCTTTGCAATTTCCTATCTCCAGACAGCAGAGACAGCCCATGTGCTGGGTTGTTTTAGGTAGTTCTCTTTTAGGTAGTTCTCCTTTATGCAAAACAGGGATGTAGGTCCCCCAAAAGACTATGTTACAGTCACTTATGGTGACATAAGTAAGATCTGCTGCTGTGTAATTTTTCTCCTTCATAGTACCACTCGTTTCAGCAGAACTATGCCATGAACTGATTTTGCTGAAAACTGCAGAAAAAGCAACACCATCCTGCACTCATCATGGGCTGAATTTGTTCTCCCTTGTTAGACAACTGCATTTTGCAAGGTCATACAGTTCTTCAAGTTTTGCTTTCACCAGAGTTCGTCATCTGCCACTATTAGCTACCTAGTAAAAATGAAATAAAAAACGCAGAAATGTAAAGCAGAAGCATTACAAAACATTGTCAAATACAACATAACAGAAATTAAAGCACTCTATATAACAATGATTCAATTTTTTTTTCTTTTGGGTTTTTTTACTCACACTTTGTCCATGAGCTTTTTTGTTAGTGCCAGTATGTTCATTGGCTGTGATACTTTTTCACTATGCTTGATTTTTCTATCTGTTTTTGAAAATGCTGCTTCAGGTGAAAAAGAATGGGTGGGGATTTCTTCTTTCCCTACAATGAACCTGAAAGAAAAAAGCAAAACAGACCAAAGCAATTACATAACTCGAAGAAATACATGAAGTCCTGTATAAGCCTCTCAGTCTTAGATCAGAATGAAGTTACTCCCAGGTCTGTAAAAACCCATCTTATACTGCTGCCAAACCTCATACTTCTTTAGAGAAGATCAATCCACTGACATATATTTAAAGACATGCTTCAGCTAGAGGATACAATTGATGCTGGGAATATTTTAAAATTAAAACCAAAAACATTAACTGGGAAGTCTGCCTCTCACACAAAGGAAGAGCACTAAGTAGGAATATAAAAAAGCACTTGAAACATCTCAATTCTCTCCAGCAAAATGGGGTTACATAAAGGTTGATAATTACTACAATATTTTTAGAAAATATCAATTTTGCAGAATCTTCAAAATGTTTTTGCTCCCACTTAAATCACCAACTTTGTTTCACTTGGCCTCATCTTCAGCCTTCTTTTCTTCACCCAGAAGCTGATATTGTCAATATATTGGCTCATCTTAGATGTAGAATTACTGTGTATCAATGGCAAAGGAGGCAAAATGTTTCCTAAAATCATGCACTTGAATCCAAGTTACACTGTACCTTGGCAGTCTTGCCAGTCTAGCCAAGGGTAAAGAAGATGTAAAAACTTTACTTACTTTAGTGCAGAGTATGTAAATCCTTTCAAGCCATCTTTGCACCTGAAAGACAAAACCAAAAGATTTCTCTATAATGGGCTACTGGCAATATAAAGTGTTACAGATTACATATGGCAAAGAAGGGCTGTGGAGGAACACCAGCTTTTCATTAACAAAAAACAGCACGTTTGCAACAACTCTGTGGTTATCCTTGATTCCCAGTTGTCACCACAGCCTTGGGACATCTCTGAAACAAAGGACACAGCATCAAATGACAGTGCTTCTCTTTTTTATCCAAACCAAGAGTGGAGAAATTTTTGAAGGATGGTAGCAGAACAACAAGGGCAACAATGCAAGATGACAAAGAACTGTTGCTTTATGGAAAAGTAGTCATGATGAGTTGAACAAAACAGATGTTTTACTGCAAGGAGAGAAAGGAGGGTTGGATCTCAACGAAAACACCCACCCTTCTTGTGAAAAGCTGCAGGGAATTTCTCTGACTTTGAGATAAACTGTTGTACTTTGCAAAGTGCTGATCTCTACAGCTTCTTACTTTAAGAAGACTCTTAATCTGAAAGTCCCAGTTTTTAAATTATACAGTCAGTGGTTGCTGTGATTCTGAGCTTGATAGTATGTATATATATATAATATATATCTGTTCTTACCAACTACAGGGTTCCTTTTTTGAAGAACGACCACAGCAAGGAGCCCATATTTGGCTGTGGAAGATTTTGGTTATTGACTTTTTTTTCTGTCCAAGATACAATGAAAGGAGCTGTAGCTTGCAGCTGCTACTGATTTCTCCTGAAAAACCAAGTTGATAGCATAGGAGAGAGGAGATATTTGTGTTTTCTCTCCTTTTCTTTTTGTAGAATTGTATGTGGAATACATGATGGTAAAAAATGCATTCCTGACACAGAACACAAAGCACAAACTAGTAACTTAGTAGCACCACCATTTCAAGAGCATACCTACTCTAAGGGAAGGCAGGAGAGCAGTTAAAAAAGCTTTGTGAAAAGAAGCAGCTGATGACAACCCTTTGCCTTCCACCTGCAGAGACCACATTATCCCTGGAAGTGCCCACACACCCTTCAAGAGCAGGTGACACCATCTCCCAGAAGATTCCATGCATGGGCCAACATGTACTACCAATGGTTGGATACGCCCAAACAGCAGGAAAAACATCAAATCAAAGATGTTCACAAATGAAGAAAGTCCTGCTTTGTCCTGGCAGGGGAGTGCCTGGTGCAGAGCTGGTAAGACATCACAGCACTAAACACTCCTTTCCAAATTCTTTCCAAGGTTACGACCTTCAATACATATGATTCCAAGGACTTGGTTTTGTCAGCATGAACACAGTTACACACAGCACCAAAAAAAATCATTGCAAAGAGTTTGTCTTTTAAGATGACTGCAGTTAAAATACTGGTCACATATTTATGATGTAGAGGGGTTCAAGGCAAATACATAAAAATAAAATTGCTCATTGTATCTTCAACTAACATAGAACTTTGAAACCAAAGACATGTAGTAATTTTAATTGTGATTCTTTACACATACATACAATTCAGAAGCTGAAACACTATTACAGCACTTTTACAGAATGATGGGCTCAAAGATGGGTTGAAAACTAAATGATGGACTGAAAAAATCAGCTTAGCCCAGAGAATACAGTGAATCACTGGCAGAAGTCCAGAGTCCAAATGCCCAGGTTTAATATATACCCCACTTCATCCACAGTACCACAGTCCAGTTTCCTAAGTTCGATTTTAAACCTGCAGCTGTCTGTAAGTTAAATGCCCTTTGAGTGAAGGGTGTCCAACACATTATGCCTGCAAGCTGCTAGCTCATGAATAGGGCTTTAGTTTCTACTTTTCCAGTAAATTAAAACCATACACAGACTGCAATCTAAACATGCACATAAGTGTTTCTAGAATAATATCAGAACAGAAAAGTAATCACAGTATGGTCATAATTATGTTTTCTCCTTAATTATTCCAATGTAACTCACTTCCAGTTGCAAGTCTTCAATGATTCCTTTACTGCACCACCAGATGTCCCTGCCCAGCTGTGCTTGAAGCACCCTGATGGATGCTATCCTACAACTCATTTCCTTTAAACTGACCTCAAAGAAAATGTCAAATCCTTTCTTCATTAATATTGTAAATCAGAAGACATCTGAACCACCAAAAGAAAAAACAGCACTCCAACTCCCTAATTTCTTCCTCCAAGAAACAAAAAATATTTCTAATGCCTATTCTAATTACACAAAAAAGTCAATTCAATTCAGAAAGTATTTAGTGTATTGGAATTTATTAGCTATGCTTACTTTTCTTTTTTTTTTTTTTTTGTCGCTGTTTTGTTTATTTGGATCTACAGCTATGAATCTCCCTGAAAACTACATCAAAGTTAAATATGTAGTTCAGTAAGGAAGTGACACTAAAGACACAATTAGAATTTTTTCCTCCTTAACTTCCTATTTAATTTTAAAAAAGTAAAAAGTGCAATTAAGCATTTAAATAAAATATAATTAGTGTTGCTTGCTGTCTAAATTGTCTCCTGTAAAACCATTCTGCAAAACTAATGGGTGTGTGGGAAAATTGTTTATTAAGAGTTTTATAAACAGGAGTCTGAGAGAAACAATACTTGCAGTCAAGAGTAATTTGTACTGTAACTCCCCTTCTCTGGCATGGCCATTTTGCTCTTACGAATGAAGAGGCAACCAACAACAAAGCTGTAATTCTAATTTTTTGTTTTACATCATGGATAATGAATTCACTATATTTAAGGTTTCAGAATGCTGGTCTAGAGATTGAAATGACCTTTTGTATTCACTGACTAGGTACACAACCCTGGCAGCAACCAAAAAAGCCCTACACACTGACCTCAAGCACACATTTTTTGGGGGGAGATTGTGACAACCCCCTTGCAGAGACATCACAAATTCAGTGACTGGCCTCAACAGGGACTGCTGAGGTACAACACTGGCTGCACATAGCACGTTTCACAAACACCTGGCTGCTAATAACTGAACTTAGAGTAATGATTTGCTTCATGCAGCCACTAATTGGTAATAATAATGCCACCACTAATTGGTTATAATAACTTTTACTCAATGCTTCATTGCTCAAGGGGTGAAAAAGCCTGCACTCTGCTGTTGACCCCCACGAACTACTCAAGCTTCAAATGAGCCTAGCACAATACATCATATGTGCCCAGCACTGCAGACACCCTGAGAGGGGAAAAATCTAAATAGTGAATTGTAAGGGGTTTTTTTAGGGTACTATTGAACTTGCAGAGTTGTATGGCATCAGAGGGACTCGCTGTAGCTCACCTACCCTTCTGCCAGGGCATCTAGTGATAGGACAAGGAGGACAGGCTTTAAACTGAGGGGGCATGTTTAGATTAGGTATTAGGAAGAAACTCTTCACTCTGAGGGTGATGAGGCACAGGTTGCCCAGAAAAACTGTGGATGCCCCATCCCTGGCAGTGTTCAAGGCCAGCTTGGACGGGTCTTTGAACAATCCCATCTAGAGGAAGGTGTCCTGGCCCATGACAATCATTAAGGTTCCTTCTAAACAAAACATTCTACTGCTCTATGTTTCCCACCACCCTGAATGTCCCAGGGACCAAATCCCATTCTGCAGGAGGGCAACACTGTTTCCTGCCCAGCAAGCAGTAATTCAAATGGTGCATAATTTGGCTACATTCTCCCATCAGATGGGGACTGTCCCTGGTACAAAGCCAAGAGTGGCAGTAACTTTGCCAGCTGTCCCTGCTGGCACCATGGACCTGATCACACAGCAGAAATGCTCTACTCCATTCCAGCTTTTGTTTGGCCAGAGCTTGTGTTTGGTTGGAGCCAAAGGAGCAGAAGAATCAAGGAGCCAAAGCAATAAATTTGGATTCTCAAAATTCCCCTGCTGGGACTATTCTGGCACATGAGCAAATAGGGTTGATTTTAATCGTGCATATTTATAAGATAAATTTAACTTACGGCCACACACATTTATTTTTTCATAAAGAAAACAGCAAAAGTGGAATAGAGCCAAGGCTTGATACAAACTATACTTCCAACAAGACATGAACTAACTGTAATTATGTTTGTATATGTATAGAGGTGCTATACATGAGTTAACTCTCCCTCCATCCTGTGGGAAGAAATTCCCACACTGAACTGCAAGCCTGGATGCCAGCAATTATATTTTGGGGGTTTTTATTAGTACGTCTGTTTTGGGGTTTTTTATTAGTATGTCTTGTCATAGCTCTTCTCAAGATTTCCTCTAAATATACAGTGCACAAGAAACCTTCCGAAGGAACATCACTTGTCACCCACGGAACTGGTAAGCAGAAAGCAGCTCACAGTACTAACAACATGCCATGTTTAACAACATCCCCACAGTGCTTACGGTATCCTTTAGGGTAAGAGTAAATTAGAAACTCCTACATGCAGAGCTCTCATTATGGCCACGTGGGAAGGAAATACTTCAAGCACAGGACATGTGTTAGCATTTTACTGCAGCACCTCTGCCTGGTCAGGGGGACCACGTTTCCATGTTACGGTGTCTTCTTTATGGAGAAGTGAAGATCATCCTGATGAAATGCAACTGTGTCTGAACGTGCCAGCTATACCTCTTGCTATTAAATCCCTTGCTTTTAGGAATTAAAGGCTATCTATGGTATTTTGTAACCTATGCTGATCTCTAGAGGATAATCCATTTTCTGTTTTAAGTTGCTTAGAGAGGTTACTGTATCTCCCTCCTTCTGTTTTTCAGCTGGACTCCATGATGTTAAATACTTCATTCCTCATCCTCTCCCCAGTGTTAAAAGTCAACAGCAACAGGTGCCATTTTTCTGAGATGCCTTCTGTATTTATTTCTCTTCTTCCTTTTCTATCTTCTCTTTTGCCATTTCTTCCTACAAGTTGAGCTGCTCTTACACATTTCCCCCCAACTGTCCTTCAAACGTTATTCTCAAAAGCGCATTTCTCTTTCTTAAGAAAAATTGCACTGAGGAAATCCAGAAGTAAATTTATAGGAAAAAAATATTCATACCCAGATTATCTCTTGTCTGAATTTCTGCTTTTAGAGATTAAACATATATTTTCTTTCTATTTTTACACACAGCTCTTACCTATTCAAGCCAGAACTGTGAAAAAAATATAAAGTGCAATTATAAGCCAAAAATCTAATCTCCTACCCCATGGAAAACATGCAACTTTTGGAAAACATGTCAGAAATCCCATTAAAAACAACTGAAATCAGAGGAGTTGTAGTTTATAAAAATTACTCTTCAAACTTTTAAATGTGCAAATGTAACCAGGATCAAAATTCAGTCAGAAGTCTCATAACTTGTGCTTCCAAATCAGATAGCTAACTTCTGCATGTTTAACTAAAATACTAAAAAATGTATCCATGGCATTTCTTTTAGTTGCGCCTGAAGAATAAAACGATCTTTTGAAAAGGCCATGGTTTTGCAAAAATTATATGCAGTGAATATAAAATCATATTTTATAAAAAAGTAAATGAACAAAGAAACAGTAAATAGAGACAACATTCAAGGAGAAGGATGAGATAACCACCAAGGAGGATGTACATTATTTTTTTTTGACCAAAGTTGAATGCATCATTTCCAATACTTGGAAAGAAAAGATGCATGGAAATGACAAATCATGTAGTCAACAGTGACCTATGGTTCCATTAAGCTCTCATGTAAATCCAGGGAATTACATTTTAAAACAAAAATACTGCAATTCTGTGAAGAATGTGACACTGCAATTAAAAAGAAAGCTGTTTACATTGAAGTTAAATTACAATACTGGATTCAGAGTTGAAAACCAAAGCTGCTATCAATCAACTTCACATCTGATTGTTAATCAAGTTTTCTGTGTTATTGTCAAATTGACATCAGATTTCTAGTGATGCTAATTATCCTACTACTTACAACACTCTCATTTCTTCAGACGTTAGCACTTTCTGAAATGTGCAAGTAACTGCAATTCCAGTGGGTCAAATTTCTCTTAAAAGATCTTGTAAATGACAAAAAATTTTTGTTATTTTAGCTGGATGCAGATAGTCCATATCTTTTTGTACCAACAATGCTTCACTGTGGGCTCAGGAGCCACAACTGAATCATTCAGATGGCCACGTTTCCATTCCAAAATCCTTAATCAAAGTCCCTGCCTCACACAGCTAATAGAAGAAGCCAACACAGAACCACAGAACAGTATGGGGTGAAGGTACCTTTAAAGATCCTCTAGTCCAACACCCCTGCCAAGGGTAAGGTCAGCCTCCACTGGGATCAGGTTCCTCAGAGCCCCACTCAGGCTGGCTTTCAATGTTTTCAGCGATGGGACATCTACCACCTCCCTGGGAAACTTCTGCCAGTGTCTCACCACCCTTATAATAAAACATTTCTTTCTTATATCCAGTCTAACTCTACCCTTTTATTTTAAAACCATCAATTCTTGCCCCGTCACTACAGGTTCTATTAAAAAGTCTGTCCCCACCTTTCCCATAAATCCCCTTTAGATACTGGAAGGTGCTCTAAGGTCTCCCAGGAGCCCTCTCTTCTCCAGGCTGAACAACCCCAATTGAGCTCATCACAGGAAAGGTGTCCCAGCCCTCTGATCATCTTTGTGGCCTCCTCTGAACCTGCATGAACAGGTACATGTCTTTCCTGTGCTGAGGACTTCAGAGCTGAATAAAGCTCTCTAAGCAATTAAAAAAGCTGACTGAACAATGAAGTTAAGAATTTATCTGCTTAATTCAATTGATTTGTTGAATTTTGCAAAGTGACGAAATTTTTCCACTATTCAATTTTGACCTTTTTCTTACAAGTGTTTTAACAAAATACAGCAACTTTCTGTTAAAGCAAAACCCAAACACTCTCTCCAAATCAGGCACAGAACAAAAATAGGAAATGGAAAAAACCCCTGGAGACATGAAGATGGGAAGTCAAATTGTCTCCAGAGGCATGAGGACACAGAGAAATGTACCTCGACACGTGTTCAAAGCCACGTCCACCTCTGGAGCCAGGGCTGCACTGATGCCATCTCATTGTTGTCAGAACAATGAGTCAGTCACTAAAGGGACACGCTGTTACAGGATTACAAAACAAATAATCTTTAAACCCACAACGGGTTTTGCTCATTATTAAATAATAGTGGCACCTGCAGTGATTCTATCTTAGAAGGAGAATTGTGCTAAATTTATCTACTGCCAAATTTTCCTCTGGCTTTTTCTTATGGCTCTTTGCAAATGGAAAAAAAGAAAAAGAAAAGAAAAAATAAGAGGCTAAATTTGCTGGAACTGTTTTTTTGTAAACATACTTAATGGTCTTTGCAAATGATTCAAAATTTCAGCAAGCTAAACCTCTCTCATTGATTGATTAATTCATGCATTCAAGAGAAATGGATACAACACTTGATTTTCCCAAATGATCCCAAAATTGGATTTGAGGGAAAGGTTTGGCTGTTTGTTTTGTTTCAATTTGGGGAAAATGTGATTAAAAGAAGAAAATCCATTTATATTTTTACATTTATTAATCCTATCTCTGACATTTAATAACATATATCATCAGGATAAATTTATAATGAAATGAAAAGCTATAAAAAATATTTTAAAGAAATTAGCAATCATTCTGAATGTGCTTAGGCCATTGCTGAGCTAGAATAAAAAGCGAAGATCAGTGAGTTGTTTTCAACACATTAACTTGAATTGAGATCTTCACTCTATTATTCAGAAAGATTTTTAATTCCATATAATGCAGAATGCTGCCAAAATCATCAAGATTATTACAAGTATTTAGCCATAAGCATTAGGACAACATCAGCTGGTTGTTACACACAAACTAAATGACTATGTTGCAAAGTTTGTTGAAATTCAACTTCTATTTCTTTGTGATGATGATTGTCCCTTGCAGATTTACCCGCTGACCCGTATCTCCAAGATGAATGCTGTGGTATTTGCCTCTGATGCTTGTAAGTACTATGTCTTGAAATGAAATTAAAATGTAAAATCTGTTCTGGAAGAACCACATAGTGAATAAAGTGTTTGCGCACAGCCTCAAGAAAACACTATTTTGAAAACCAAATTTCAGTGCAACCACAGAAATCCACTCCTGAGTAACTCCCTTGCTGGCTTATACTTCAGCAAGAGACCACATTTTACTCTAACATAACAGTTTTATTTTAAATTACTACAGTGCTGGTCAATTAGACTGTATTTTTAGTGCTGAATATCCAGGTGCAGTATTTAGAATAGAAAGTTGCATCACCAAAAAAAAATCCAAAAAAACCAACTTGAGAGACTGGTTATTGGACCTGGAGTGAGCTGACACAAAGCCCAAGCCTACAGGTCACAGTCAGAGGGAGGACGTGTCATTTCTGTGATGGACAATGCATGTTCTTTCTTCTTCTAATAATCACATAAATGTGGCTTCTGAACATCTGTAATTGCTTCCAATTTTGATTTTTTTGAAAAAACAATTTTTAAGAAAAAATTAACTCCATACCAAGAATGTATATAATCATCTAGGTAAAACACAAGATTCCCTCCAAAATATGAAGAAAAATTAAATTAATTGTTTTACACTGAACAGTTGCTGCAGTTAACTAATTTAAGCAAGAACATGGTATTTATGGAAATAATCAACCAATAATAATTGCTGGGAAGTAAATGCTGTTGCCATCGTTTAGGAGATCAGTAGAACCTCCTGCAATTATTTCACTTTGTAAATATACCACATCTGCTTTTGTCAGCTACAAAGTATGCAGCATAACCTACATTTTCCTGGCAATCCTAGAGAAGGCCAGGTACAGACTGATTGTGAGCCACCAAAGTGACCTCAATAGTGAGAAAGCTCCATAACTGTGGGATGTTTGGTTATTTTTA
Source organism: Melospiza georgiana (assembly GCF_028018845.1). Classification (NCBI taxonomy): domain Eukaryota; kingdom Metazoa; phylum Chordata; class Aves; order Passeriformes; family Passerellidae; genus Melospiza; species Melospiza georgiana. The sequence goes on from NC_080431.1 coordinate 73,171,647, forward strand.
GAAAAGACAGTGCTAAACACTAACTATGGTACTGTCTGGGAAAGGAGGAATTAGACAAAACTGCAATTCAGCTGGCTTCCTAAGGAGGAAGGCTGTACATAAACAGACCCTGTAAGCACCTGGAAGACAATCATGAGGACATGACTAACAATGAATACACGCTTATCAAAAAAAATCCTTGTAACACGGGGTCTCACGACTAGGAATGCAAAGAGATATGTGTCATATGCTATTGACTTAATTCAGGCTTTGAACCTAAAGCATGTGACATTTTCTTACAATAACAAACACAGAAACATAATTTAATGAAAGATAGCTAAAATGAATACAAAAGTGGTTAGACAAGAGTAGAGAGAGAACAGTTATCAACGGCTTGCTGAAAAACTGGAAGGACAGACCAAGTGGTATTCCACAAGGACCAATTCTGGATGTCTGCTACTCAGCAATTTCAGAAGTGAGAGTGGTGACAGAGAAAAAAGTGCATGCCTATTACATCTGCAGATAATACTGAGCAGAAAAGGGCTACAAGGACTGCTAAAACAGGCTGAGAGAGTTGAGGTTGTTCAGCCAGGAGAAGACTTTGGGGAGACCCTATATCACCTTCTAATACCTAAAGAGAACCAGAACAAGAGAACCAGAGTGGGACTTCTTAGAAAAGTCTTAGGACACGAGGTGGAAAATTTAAACTGAGAGCAGGTTTAGATTAAATATTAGGAAAAAAATTCCTGTGTGCATGATGAGACACTGTTACAGGTTGCCCAGAGAAGCTGTGGATGCCTCGGCCTTGGAAGTATTCAATGTTCAAGTTGGATGGGGCTCTGAGCAACCTGATTTAGTGGCAAGTGTCCCTGCCTATTGCAGGGAGGCAGGAGCTAGATTAACTTTAAGACTCTTTTCAACCCAAACCATTTTGTGATTCTATGATTTTATGAAGTGGAAGACATTGGCTCAGAAAAAAACCCCAGGATGTTATTCATCAACTGCATGTGCATTATATGTATGGAGAAACAATCAACTACACAAATACAGGATAAGACCTGTGAAGCATTAAAAAGCAAAAGCTGATCTGGAATGTAAAAGAAAGGCTACAACTTGCAAAACACTGAATTGTCTTGCTCTATTTTATTTATCAAGCTTTATCAGCTGAAATAAATTGTCTTGTGCATCAGAAAAGAGAACAGGGTAGAGGGATACAAGGGGGAGAAAAATATAGCAGTATGTGATAAATCTTTGCTACTAAAGTTTGCTACAAAATAAAGCAAATAATCCCTTTCACTCATGTTTGTGGATGAGAGAAGGAATAGACCAAAATTGTATCAAGATATATTCAATCAGACTCTGTAAAACTCTTATCCAAAAAAATGGCTAAGAATAGATTGCTTAAGGATGTCATGGACTCTCCATTACCGAAGACTTAAAAGAAAAATAAGTCACATGTTTGACATGAATGGGGAGAAAACAAGACAATCTCTCATGAATTCAAGTATTTTTATTCTACATTAAAAGACTGAAAAATAGAGCCAACACTTAACATAAATTACCTCACACATCCAAAATTTAAACCAACGGCATAACCTTATTAAGGAGGGAACGGAAAGTAGAGATTCTCTAAAGCTGTTCTGAAGGTTTCTTTGTCCTTGATAACAAAGTATCACTGCAGTGAATGAAAAACCAGAAGGGATCAGCTCATGATCAACACTTGGTTCCTTCAGCTGAAAAAACCCTCAAAAATAGTAAACAAGAGCTAGAAAATCTGATTTTAACTTTGAATTCACCTATTTCATATGGGCATTTTCATTCTCTTTTAATGTTCAAGTCACAAATGTAACCATTTGTCCTCCTAGAATAAAACTGATCTTGCCCTCATTTTACATTTAGCCAGCAAGATCAATGCACTTTGTTGTTGTTGAAAATATAAAGCCATATAAAAATGGTTTTGCAAACAAACCTTCACGTGGCTGCAGTCCCAGCAGGCCTGGGAATGGAAGGTGTTGCATTATGTCTACTATCCAAAAGTAAAGGTCAGTTTTGGAGCTTAACTTCATGAGGAAAAGCAGGGCTAGTCAGCAATCAGCCCAAAGAAGAGGCACAGCCAGGTAAATAAATCCACACTGACAAAATCCACATCTGGAGAAGCGACACAACTGGCTTGGCTGTGGAACACAACTGTGAGACAGATGCAGGAAGGCCAGAAAGCACATCTGCCACTACTTCTGTGTTTGATACAAATGTGCAGCCAACTGGAATTAACTGTTCTACTGGTCTGCGCCAGGCACCTTTTTCAAAGTCAGTATTTTGTAAGAAACAATGTCAAGTGTGACTGGTAGACCAAGGACTCAGTATGAAACTATGGGCTGTGCCTGTACCCATCCAGTTAAGCTGGCCATCCTTCTCTCCTTTTCCTTTGAGTTTTCTTGTACAGAGTGCCTCAGGAGAGATCTTATGTTTCTGTCTTGCTTCTGTGTTCTCTTCATAAAGGTTTAGTAAGAATAAATAAACAGGGATTGCCAATTACACGTCTCCTTAATTCCAAGAGAAGCACCAAGCTAAATATGGCAAAGTAAAGAAAGAGTGTAATACCGCAAAGGAAATTTTTGGGCCGCTTGACCTGCTAATACTCCACATTTTAACAGGAAAGAAAGAAAATCAGCAGACAAAAGGTTTGCACCATGTTCCTTCAGCTCTGACAGCTTTCCAGTGAAAAAGTTTAGAGTAATAGCCAGGACATTTGGACTGTTTTCCTCAGGGGATTACATTCTTCCATCTATCTCTTCCCAAGCCAGAACATGTCTTTTTTCTAACTGCACCTGATGCTGACTCATGGACTGCTCTGGACACTGCAAAGCCATGAAAGCAGATTAGACAAGGCTGCTTAATTTTTAATTTGCAGTCATTAGGTGGAGAGGAATCCAAGTTCTAGTGGCATATTCTTTGTGGTTTTTTACTACTTTAATATACTCATCAATGTTTGGTGAACAGTGCTCCTAACTTCACATGGCAGATGTTAATTCTTGGACTTATATAATCTTAATTGTTTACAATAAAGTTAAAAAAACTAGACAGCTGTGGAAAAGATCATTACGGTTTCAGAATTTTACTTGTAATCCAGCAAGAAACTACAGCAAAAGTTTTACTTTCATATGGCAACCACAGTTCAAAACAAGTACAATAAAGTCAAGTTATTAGCAAGCATGTAAACCAGGCAGTACATAGTAGCTGCATGGTCCTTCATTCTACCCATTACTTGCTAAAGTCTAATTAAATTCATTATTTTCCACTGGCTACTAGAAATAAAACATTTTTTAACAACATAATTATTTTATATGTTTCACCCAAAATACACTGATAGTTGAAGGTAAAAGATATAAGCACTAGTTAAAGTGAAAAAAAAAATGGAAGGTTTATGAAATTAGGTACTTGTATGAATGTACAGATTCAAAGTTCAAATTTTACTATATGCACAGAAAACGAGTTTTGAAATAACTGAAAATGAACTACTCTTCCACAGGACTTAGGAAACCCCCAGGACTTGTGAAAAGAGATGATTAGCACTGTATTCACCCAAGAACTGACGTTTTAAAAAAAATGTGAAGAAGCCATGTTTTGAATTGATGTGTTTCAGTCTACGATGCTGAGAATAAGGAAAGGATTCATAGCAAGGATTAGGATGCTACAAATCATATGGAACATATGAATAGGAGTCTGTTTCCATGTATCAATAGGGGTTTAATTTCTGAATGAGAAGCTTAAGCAAGGGCACATTCTTTTGTAAAATATCCCACGGGTTTCCTAGAATACACAGATGTAGTGACATCCTCACTTCTAACTTTACTCAATAGGTTCTTATAAATCCTTGATGAATGTTTAATTTAATTCATAAAAAAGTAACATATTTGAAATTGTTTTTTGAGAAGGGTAATAAAAATAGAAATAAAGTCCATGACACAAAGAAAACTACATTCCCTCAGCCTAAGATATATTTATTAAGGATAATTGCTTATAACTTCTCCAAGTTTGCTACTCTGACTGCTATCTGAAACCATGACTTCCCAGGGGGAAAAAAAAAAAACTCAAACCAAACCAAAACAGCTGGAACACATCCTAGAGATAAAAAATAAATCACTTGCAAGTGAATTCCACACTCAGAAGCCCCAGTCAGTACTCTATACAAACACCAAAACAAACAAAGCCCAGAAGGAGCATTAACATCCCTGGTAAATGGGTGTCTACTAATTGCAGAGCATCAGGACAGCTTCAGCGGAAAAGCAGAGCCTGAATAGGATTGTCTGATAAATCTACTACCCTCAAACACTCCACATAGTATTCTTGACCCTGTAGGTCGCAACCTTTTGCTCCCAAGTCACTCATGCCAAAGGGAATAAAGAGGTTTATCCCATTCTGTTGAGTCCCTGTAATTATTTGTTACAGTTTTAAGTTATCTAGCATTATGTACATAGCAGCTGGGTGAATCACACATGCTCTTTTCAAACAAAAATTCAACAGACAAAACGGATGTAATTTAAAAACCAGTAAGGTAGCCCAAAACTTTACAAGTTTAATTATTTCTATATTTAGCTTGTAAGAATTCTATGTAGTAAACAATTTGTAGCAGACAAATTAGATGCAATGGCCTCCAATTATGTCTAAACCAAACAAACATGAATTAATTCACAATAGAAGAAGGTTAGAAATTTATCTAAAGCTTAAATTCACAAAGATGGGAAAAACACATACTGACCACTATTAGGTAAGAAAGGGTACCATCAGAGAGCAGCATAGTCATAAGTAAGTCTTCAGAGAGTTTTCATTCTCAAATTTCAGATTGCTAACAGTTTGCTGTCAAATACAATATTTCTTTTATGGTGTAATTTGGCTGGAGTCTGCCAAATGCACTGTATAAAAATGATTACTTCACCTTATGAATCACTTTTCATCAGCATACTTTTAAATACAGCTGTGAACTTTTGTTCTAGAGAAAAACAACAATTTTACACTGTTGATTTTTCTGTGATGGAGCAGAGGGTGGAGCCTAGGGATTAAGGATGATTTTAGTTTTTTTATATTCACTTATTTGTTCTGTATTTTAAGTATAACTACTTTTATAAATACATTTCAAAATACATAAAAATATGTGCATTGTTCGCTTGCAAAACAACATTATATGGCATTCAGAGATTAATGTGTTTCATAACATGCTTGCGAAAAATTGACCTGGGGAATGCAGCCAAGAGAGTTTTGGGGGTCACACTGCAGTCTGGAATATAATTTTGGACTCCATTAGGAAGAACATTTTAGCCATATTGCTAATCCTACCAGTAATGGTAAGGTCTAAATTCCCTAGAGCCATGTCCTCTTTAAGGGCCACATCTTGCAAAACATGCAGATGTATCTAAAACTGGCAGTTTGAAGGGACAAAGTAATCAATGCCTGTCTTACTCATATCAAATCCCAGTAAGAGTACTTCATTAATTCTTTCCTCATTTTTGGATTCATGATCCATCTCTATGGGCCAGAAGAAATCACGTGCATGAAAGTTTAATAGATAAGGAGCAAAGGAAAGTTGATTACAAGCAATCTGCACCAAGAATAGCATTAGTGTTTTCAACGGTGTTTCAGAAAAGGATTCCATAGAGGTTTTTTTGCTGTTTGTTTATAATGCGCACAGAATCACATTATTAAGTTAATCTCTGGAAGGTTATCCTCCAAAATGTTGTGCATTCCTATTATCAGTGCAAATATTCCATACTTCTTGACAGAGGCAAGCCACACTGATGTCCAGACAACTAATGAACCCTGCAGCTACAACCTTGACAAAGCAGTATGTGCCTTGACATTTCAGAATATTTATGTGGTAAAGTCACAGAGGCTCCACAGAGCACTTGGTGACATACATTTTTAGCTCTCGCTTGATAAATGGATACAGTTTGATCTAGACTCGGTTCCAGACCTTCTTATGCCTTGCAAATGGGTAACAGGGGCTGCAGAACACCTTTCCTCACATGGAAGGCTCATGAAGATGCAAGAGGCTGTGGAGTGGTGGTGTCAAATAAAAAGACAGAATAATGCTGCATCTCTTCAATAAACCTACTGGTTTGCCAGGAGAAACGTCCACAGAGGAGAGGCATACGTACAAATCTGCTGGTGTTTTTTATATTGAAGCCAGAGAGAGACCATGAAAAAAAAGACATCTTTTATCTTCTCAGATTTATCTTGCCCTCCTGGAGGATTCAGACTCTCTTACCTCTCTTTGTTTTTTGAGGTTTCTACATTTTTTTTTTTCTTGTTGTTCCATCAATACACAATTTGCATGGTTACAAACAGTAACAACTTTAAAAGTTATATGGAAATTGTGTCCCAAATTAATTTAAACTAAAAATTAACAATCATAGAATTAAAGAATCATTTGTATCTGAAGGTACCTTCTATCTTATCTAGTTTATACTCCTCTATTATAGGCAGGGACACCTTCTACTAAACTTGGTTGCTCAGAGCCCCATTCAACCTGGCCTTGTACATTTCCAGGGATGGGGCAGTAAAAGCTATGCTGGGAAACCCGAGCCAGTGCCTCACCACTCTCATAGTGAAAAATTTCTTCCTTCTATCAAACCAAATCCATTCTCATTCAGTGTAAAGCCATTTCCCCTTGTCCTATCATTGCACGCCCTTGTAAGAAGTCCCTGGAAGGTGCTATAAACTGTCCCTGGAGCCTTCTCTTCTCCAAGCTGAACAACCCCACCTCTCTCAGCTTGTCTTCACAGCAGAGGTGCTCCAGCTCTCTGATCATCTCCATGACTCCTCTCTGGATTCTGTCCAACAGCTCACATCTTTCCTGCGCTGGGATCCCCAGAGCTGCATACAGCACTGCAGGGGGGGTCTCACCAGAGCAGAGCTGAAGGGCAGAATCACCTGCCTTGCCCTGTGCCCACGTTGCTTTGGATGGTTGGATTTCTGGGCTGTAAGGGCACATTGCCAGGACATGTTGAACTTCTTGGCAAACAATACTCATCAACTTTTTGTTCTGATACATCAAAGCCATGTCTTACACAACTCAGATTTTGAGTATCTGCACACAGTAAGCATTTTTATTGCTACTTTATCTAACTTGCCAGCACATCAAACCATAACTTGATGAACTTCTCTACCTTCCAGGGCTTTTTTTTTCCAAAAATGTAGTTTTCCTTTTTTTGCTATTAATAGTTTTTTAAAAAATAATCTATACTGAGAAGAGTGCACATAAACAGTTACTCTTTTAGAGACAAGAAAAATACCAGACTTTTAAATACCCTTTATTATTGATTAGACGAGGTTTTTCTGATCATCCCCATTCAACTTCAACATGACAGTGGCAAAGTTGTTTAAAACCTGTTAGGCTAAATCAATTTTGTTTTTTTCATGAACAGTTAAGGCAACAATTTCTTCCAGGAGCAAATGAATTCACAGAGCCTGGTTTCCGGGAAACGCGCAGAGCAAGCGTATTCCATGAGTGCAACACTCTCATGCACTTCTCTGAGGTCTACAAAGGACCAGGTTCATCCAGGAGCATGTGATCACCAGCACAGCTGTCTTCTCTGCACAACTGCTTACTGTCATGAGAAAAGCAAGATTTCCTGCTTGTATCTTTGGGACCTTTATGATTTTACAAATATGACTGAAACTGTCTCTAGGTTTCAAAGCTTCCTTAGGAAAGAGACTGGCAGAAATACAAGGGAGTGCTGTGGGTAACATCCTTCCTCCTTTAAAAACCAGGTGAAACACAGGATTTCATTACTAATACATGAGGTCTTACAGTTATCTCCCCTGACAGAAATGATGTCTGTTAAAAGGCTAACCTGAAAAAGATACACTTAAGAAAAACAAACTTTCCCCTACTCTTATCTTTTTCACATCTCATCATCTGTTTTTGTGGGAAGTTTCTATTAACATATGTTCACAATATGAATTTCAAAAGTCACATATTAAATTCAATCCATTATATTTTGAAATGGAGATTCTCATATATCACTTTTTTACCTCTTTTTGCCCTCAGATTGCCTCATTCTGCCAGCATAAAGCAGCTCAAATTTAAATCCACAAGGAATTTTGAAAATCACACTATTTGTTGCTTAAAATCTCCTTAAATGAGCAGTTTTAAAATTTACCTGAGTCATTTTTCTAAACAGATGTACCATAGCTACAGTTCTTTTGCAAAACTCTCAAGGAAACACCACACAATTATATGAACCACAAGAAAGTGCCATAGTTTGTTTGCCACAGATTGCCTTAATCAAAGCTTTAGTAAATTGTGATTATTTGAGCTGTAAGCACTTTATGAAAACCCACACTCCATAATACATTCATGCAAAAATCTAACTGTGGATGCTTAAATAAATATAATGTACATTATAAATTACTCCTCAGATCCCAGTGTTAGCTGAAAAACTGAAATATTGCACCAGCTTGCACATCAATGCCTATAAGAATAAATTCATATATCTATGTCAAAAGAATTATTCACTTTACTGGCAAAACCTGACTTATTTCTCCAAGATGGGTCTCAATAAAATTTCAGAAAATGTAATAATGGAAAATTTGCTGCTGGATGCTGGTTCTTTGGTATCATTTGGATAAAGTGTTTTTCTCAAGGTTAGCTGAGAAAGAGCCTGTCAGTGACTGCAGCCATCACAACATAAAAGCAAACATTATGAAGACCATATTTCACTTGCAGATAAGAGCAGAATGAAACAGTAAAGATACAATTTGGGGCACTCACATTTTTATCATTCCTAAATGAGGTTCCCAATATCAGAGAAACCTACCTTTTTTTTCCCTGTTGATATTTTTTTAAATTGTGCTTTTTAAACTGGAGAACATCTGGTGGGTCACCCTACCATTCAACAGGGCATGCCAGAAAGGCATGGTATTTCACTGGATTTTGTCAAATTGCTTTATGATACATATATATAATACACACAATTTTTTTTTTTTTTTGTCTTGTCCCCTAGTAGAGGTACCTGTACTCAAGGATACAATTTGTTAGATGCTGTGCCCATACTCTGGCAACACAGAGACATGGCTGGAAGGAGACTGTGCTGCAGGGTCATGCCCATTACCTAGAGTAAGCAAATTTAATTCTCAGCAAGGAACCACACTTCTGGTAAGGCAATCTTCTTATTCCTTATTCTAAAAACTCATCAGACTTCTTTGCTGTGAAGCCTTTCCCTAAGGAAGATGTGGAAAAAAAAGGAAATTAAAAGGTGGATTTTCCTTTCCTCAGCATTCTGCTGGCCTCAGCAGGCAGCTCAATGCTCAGTTGAATCTATTTAGATTTAAGAGACATAAAACATGGCTTCAGATCTGGGTGGTCTGTGCAATGTCCAAGAATATATGAATTGGCTCACCTTCAAAATAATATTTTGCTGCTTTCTTTTCCTCAAACAATAAATTATACCCTCTTTTGCAATAAAATCACAGGGTAGTATCTAACAATACTGTTCCTCCACATCTACTCCTGGGTGTGTATCGCTGACATCCACCTGCCTCTTCCATTTAAAACAGCAAATCACTTCAGTAAAACTATTATTACAACTGGATGATATAAAGTCAGAAGGCGCTGGTTTTATACAGTTTCATAAACAGATCAAAACTCTTATTTTTTTTTCCATAATGCTCTAAGGGAAAAAAAAAAGGCAGCTTTCCCTCTGTAAAATTAGCTATGTGCAAGGTGTAGCCAGAACTCTGCTGAAGCCAGGAAAAATCTGACAAGGAAGAAAAGAGCCATGAAACTGAGTTGTGCCATAAATTGCTGAAGAAGTCAACATATCAAGCTACTACCTTCTGTAAGACATTTTCTGTTATAAAATCATATTTTTAATAATATGAACATCTGTGTAGTGCTTCAATCATCTTCACAGCACCTCAGGCTTATTTAACACTACATGAGTTCCTAAGTGTAATCCAAAATTAACATTCCATCCAATCCAATCTTGTAAAGTCATACCACATCTCTAATTATGTGTTTTATAAATACACTGGTTTCAATTTTTATTTTATATTTCATAGTTCCCACTTATAACTAATTTTTACACAGGAAACAATTTTGAAGTCCTAGTAAGCATTAAGAGAATATTTTATCCTTCTATATTACTGGTATTTCAAAAGTAAATCTGCTAAATAGAGTATTTAATTTTCTGAGACCAAAACCCACATTATGTCACCCTTAACTGTGTGGTAAGTATACATATTAAACCATTAAAATCCCATGATGCCTGACAACCACCAGGCAAACATTTTATTTAAAAAAAACACTGCCATAGACATACAGTTTAAAAAATAGTATTTGGTTCAAGGATGGGGAATTTACCTAAAATCTGGTATTTTCCACAAGTATGTCAACAGCACTAAAATTTACTTGCACTGCCTCTATCCACTGGCATTCACTAACAGGTTAATTTCACCCTATGCTTTTCAAGCAGCTTTGAAACCCAAAACACTTAAATTTAAATGCACCAGAACAGTGCCTGCTCTGAGATCCTAACCACACACATGCAGCAATAGCACTGCTGGGTATTCACCAGTCATGCCATTGCCAGAGACCACTGCAGGACATGCGCTGCTCATAAGGGACTCCAGTTGAGCCTAACAGAGGGCTCTGTGGATGCCATGACCTCCACTCAGATCATCACCAACACTCACTTCCTCAATACTGAGGAATTTCCCAGCCCTGAAAGGGATAGGCTATCCCTACAGGAAGGTTTCTACATGGCTTCCTCTCTATTTCCTCAACCTACAGCAGACAGGCTTTAAATAAGTTAATCATGTTTTCTCCTGATTGCTTCCAAGATGGACAGGGAAATTCCTTCTCTTCCATTCCCCAAAGAAGGATTCAGAACCTTCACACCATGGGCTACTCAGGAACCAGCTCTGTCACATCTGAACAGATGCTACATCAAACTGTAGATCCTACATGTATATCCCAGGTTCATGACCAACCATACACCCAACCATTATCAGACTGGTTTACACATGACAGGGCTCATAGGAAGGTTGTTCCCGTTTCTTGCGGCTACAGCAGATCCGTGGGGGTTGGTTTGCACCTTCACAAGACACATTCCGCCCTGTAAGTGCCATACTCTGCCATTTAGAAGGCACCACTTGAGCATCTTCCTCCAAGGAATGGGGCAAATGCTTGTTTATTAGCAGAACTGAAACACACAATGATCTTACAAAACAGTGGTTCGCCGTACGCTGTCCCCCTGCCCCCAGCTACACAAAATATCATTTTTCCATCTTACAAGGCTCTGCAGAGACAGGAGAACAAGGAGCTCTGTCCTTGGCTCTGGGGAAGGAAGACAGGTCAGTACAGAAGGCCTGTGGCACAGACCTGGCTCTAACAGGCACCCCAAGCCACACAGTCCCACCTTGCAAGTACAGAGCAAGGGCTCACAAGCAGTGGCCTCCCAGAAGACCATGAAACTTTAACTCAGTGAAGGAATGAGATCTCCTGTGGGGCAGGAAGATGGAGGTGGGGGATATCATTCACCCATGATTTGCACTCTGCTGCCAGGTCTCCAGCTGGGTTAAGCATTGTGTGACAGACCTGAAATCCTGATCAAGTCCTTGATTTATGTTTTGGCATGCTTCACCAGTGCTTCTCAGCAGGACTAGATGAATCATTGATCTGTTCCAGTACAATGATTTCTATGTATGCTCATAACCTTGGAAGAATCTGTTTAACATTTGAACATGCATTTAGCTTGCTCAGTGCTCAGTTTTAAATGCTGAATTGTATTCAAGTTGCACACTTACATTGTTGCTGCCTAAGTCTGCACATTTTAAAAAACTAATTTTTGAAAAAATTACAAATTTTTGAGAAAAAAATATAATCATCTCTTAGACATTTAGGCCTGAATTTAAACATTTTGTGAGACAAATGGTTCACAGATTAACTGTATCAGACAATGTTACTCTTGTAAAATCCCTGACCCCAGAAAAGCTTGATTTAATTACTGAATAAAATAAACGTAGCAAGAGAGACAGCTAGTCCTTGAGCATTCCTCCTGAATTCTGTCTCAACCATGCTCATGCAGGTCAGACACAGACAGACAGTCATACACAAATGAAAGTAACTAAAACTGCCAGTGCTCAGAGAGCTCGAATAACTCTCTATCCTTGCACAGCCAGGAGCCCACTGACATCACCCTTTAAAACAAATGCAAAAAAAGGATAAAATTATAACGATCTAAAGAAATTTCCTGTTATTCTGCTCATGACAAAACCCCCATCCCATGTCCTTCCCATATGGTGGAGACCATCAGCATTTTCCAGGCTCAGGACTCAGGGCATATTTTCTTAATGAACATTACAGACAGATTTCCAAAGCTGTAACACTTGTGAGGCCTTTGGAGCACCAGGAGCTCCAGACTCCTTAGGGGTCTCTGACCTCCTCTTCACAGGTGGGTGCCACAAGGCTGAGGATCAGATCAGAGCAGCTCTGCTTCCCACCTGCCACCTCACTGACTCTGGAAACACTGAGTTTGCAGCCCTACCTTCCCCTTTGGTTTTCTCAAATTAGGCTCAATTTGATCCTTACAGCTCCATTTCACATCTAATGTACCACCTTGAGCAACTCTGGCAGTTAGTATAAAGGAGAGACAATTACCTAGTTACAGAAATACTATACACAATGCAAACAATTCTTTCCTCTATATATCCAAGAATGCCTGAGGTTTTATAGGGTGTTACTTAGGAAATATTCATTACACAATTATGCACAGAAAACAAAGAACATTTTGTTTTACTGAGTCTTGCTCAAGCTGAGGAGCACCAGTGTATTCACCATCACCTACCAACTTACTCAATTGTGAAAAATAAGCAACTTCTTCCTCTGTTAAATTTCCCCATCAGAAACCACCCGAGATTATATTAGATTAAATATCCAATTCCCAAGTGCTACTTTTAAAGCACCAGGCAAAATATTTCAGACAATATCCCACTTCAATAATTTTTCAATCAATAAATATAAAAAAGTGCTTATCTATTATTCCAAAACTAACAGCAAAGAATACTTTAACTAAAAAGAAAATTAAAATAATTATTTCTCTTCCCCCAACTTTTTTTTTTAGTTGCTAGCATACTCAATACCAAAAAAGTTCTTAAAAATCAGGAAATGTCATGATAGAACTACAACATCTGGTATTTAAAAAGAAAAAGGAATTTACTATTAATTCTTTAAAAACCCTAAATGAACCTTAAGTGGCAATGCCTTCTGAAGCACTTTCATGCAATGGCACTAAACTGCAGATGTAGTTTATTAAACATTCTTTTTCTTTCACCTGTCTTTATCTTTTAAGCTGTAATTCTCACAGAGCATTAAATAAATAACACAAAAATTGCAACTTGAAAAGGACATTTGAGTGCACATTTTAAAGTAATGGTACTTCAAAACTCTTAGGTACAGAGGAGATTTCTGAAAAACCTTTGTCAATATAAAAATGCAGATGAGGTTATCTACCTTCTACCTACCTAGATATCTAAAACAAGATATCTGCACCAAATTAGACCTGACATAAGATGAAAAGAGCAAAGCACAGGACAAGAGATGTTAAGCAGAACAGGGAAGGTGTTGGGTTCTTGAGATGAATGTCAAGTATGCCAGGTAATCATTTCCAGCTAAGGGAAAGAAGCAAAAAAAAAAAAAAAAAGGCTATTACTGAGCAGATGGCTACTGAAAGAGAAATTCTCCAAAAAGCTCACTCTACCTGGTGGCAGAGTAAGAGCTATGTGTGAATAGCACCCTGAGGTTTACCAGCAGACTGGGGGCACACAGTATGCCAAGGAGCACTTGTGGAAGTCAGAAATTATCCTACATTGCACACACCATAAAGCCCTTCAGACCTGAATTGATTTTATCTCTACATTATCAGACACCTTCTGAAATGCTAAAGGGTGTGTGGGTTTTTTCTTCATTCCCTGCTTTTGCAAATAAAATAAAATGACAGAAAAATCACAAGCCTAGCAGATCATCTCATTTGGGGAAAGGAAACCTCCGGGACTGATCTAATGGGCATAGGTTAGGATATCCTGTACAGAATTAAGGGTTAAACATTTCCAGTTTCCTGAAAAGAAAAACCCCTCTAAATAGATGATTTCTTTATGTGTAATCTATAGAACGGAGAAGAAAAGAATGGAAAAAACAAGACCTCGAACTTAAGTATTTGCAAATCTCATCTTGGTGCTCTGACAATTTAGAACACCAAATCTTCCCCTAACATGGAATCTTACGTTATTTCAATTAATAGAGGGCTTCTGAATATATATATACACATATACACAATATATAGTATTTACATACAAACTAGTTTTGCTCAAAGTCCAAAACAGTTTCAGCTGAAGTTGTACTTTACAAGGAAGAATAGAGAGGTACCAATTAGAGGGCAAATAACAGGAATGCACATTTTAAATTTAATTTAGCAGAAGACAATCAACCAAATAGTTCCTAGATCCTGAAACATACCATCACAGCCTTGGTTGTTTTCCAAAGTATTTTTTATTTTATATTAAATTAATACAGTAATATAAATTAAAGTCTTAAAATGCATGTGTAGATCAAATGCCAGAGGACTTCTTCAAGATTAGAATTTAAACAGAACTGAAAGTGCAGGCATTTCTACCTTTGCGTACATTATTTAATGAGACTAAAAATATTCAAAAGAAAATTGACTTTACATTCATTTTCTCTCTCCTGAGAAATGCTGCATTTTTTAATGTCTCTCATTGAAACCTAGATAACTGCATGTCAACGAATACATGTGAGCACAAATGTGCATATCAGTCACAGTGTTATCTATAATCCTGAGTACTAGGTGGCATTTTCAACATTCTATTAATTGCTGCTATGCTACTTGATTGCAAGAGCACTTAAAAGAGGGATATGCACAAAATTATGCATAAAATTAGTCTTTTGTATTTTTAAAATTAATAGTAGCTGTCTGTGAATTGAATATGTCTGAAATAAGGACACGCTGAGAGGCTGAGAGCACAACAAAGAACCACCGGACTGCTTTGGTAAATCACAATAATAGCTCCTGGGTAAGTCACTCTGTGCTTCCCAAAGACAACTGACTGCAGATTAACAGTGAACCTACTGTAAACGATCACATCTTCAGCTTATCAAACATAAAATGCAAGCAAATGTTTCTTATACTGCCAAAAAGAAAAGCATGGATATCAGTTAAGAAACTCAAATAATTTATTCCTGCACTTTTCCTTTACATTCATCACTTCTTAAAACACACTCAAGCACTTTATAACGCCAAATAAACCATTTTGATAGTGGTCTAGAGCAGTCAATGATTTTACATTCTAATCAATATGATTTTCATTGTATTTTAATGTGACTCTTTAGACTAGAACTGCTTGGGTGGGTCGTGCTGATATAACTCGAAACTGACATTGCTCTGTCACCTACTCACAGCACACTCAGTACAGTGAAAACATTCACACTCTTATCAGAAGCCACAAATAAAGCTCCAAACCTCTTAAACGATTTGAAAGCTTTGCTTTCAGCACAAGGCTTACCCTTTGTTTGTCCCTGTGAGAAGAGGTGCATCAGCAAGAAATTATCAGTAACCTGTCAGTCTTTATTACAGAGTGATCATAGAGGATAAGTTAAATTCCAATTTCATTAAGTCACTTTTGGACGCATGCTGAAAACCTAATAGTGCTACCTTTTAGCTGTGTCTAACTTTTAACTTTTCTAAAGGACAGGGACAAATCAAATCACTTCCTTATTTTATCAACTGATCTTTACAAAATTAGAAGAATGAAACTTGAAGCAGAATTCCAGAAAGAGGCTTTCCTATTTATTTATATATTCTGGTTTCAAGTATTTTATGACTTCAGTTTTTCCTCAAGTGCTACAGGCAGTTATCTCTTTAGTTAATTCTTGATGAAGCAACAAAGAGAGAAAAGATATTCTAAACGAGGAAATGAATAATTGAAAAAAACTGAAGTTCCTTGGTATTTCCACTGCACAGATGACGAGATTTTGAGATTTCAAAAGCCTTCTAGTGCAGCTGCTAAATAAAGACCTGAGCTACAATCACATATCTATCTTTCTTTCCTCCGGAGACCTTGCTCCTGGAAGAAATGGAGAAAAGCACGTATAGAGACCCAGCCTATGACAGCTACCACAGGTTTACATTGCATGAAGTCACAAAGGTGCTCCAGCACATCAAAGGTGTCCTCAACACATCATCCTCCTCTCTACAGCTGATCTTTGTTGCTTCAGTGACATTTATTTTGCCAGCAGTCCTTCCTCAGAAATTCTACCACTAAATACAATCTACTGTTCTTGGCACCTAGGTGATACAAAACAAGGTATTTCCAATAGATTCTCTTCTAGGAGTGATGGTTCATGCCTTATGCAGGAACAGTTCCTGTAGGGAACAGAAATCACTATTTTTTAAAAATCCAATATAAATATCAAAATTTCCATGTTAGTTCAACACCAGCCATTTAGCCTCCATGTATGAATGCTGGCTCACTTGAGTTCTCCTGTGCTTAGAATCAACATGCACTCTCAGAGACAGGGTCATAATCACACCTGAACTTAGATCACAGGTCATATAGAATGATGACATAAAATTACAGAAGAAATTTCAAATAGTCGCTTCTCCATCAAAAACAAGGACTGCAGCTCTACCCTTCATGTCAACTCTGGTCATCAAACCATTCCTCACTATTTGGTGAGTATTAATATCAGAAAGTTTCTCAAATATAATTATTTCTAACCTATGTGTAGACCCTGCAATTTTAGACTATTTTTTTTTTCGCTTTTTGCCCAAAATAATCCTTCATTCTTCTCCTCATTACAGAAGTACTGCACACATGAAAGACTATTACAGCTTAACATCTTTCCAGAGTAAACAAAACATTTCAAGTAATTTCAAGTTTCTCAAACAATATGGTGTATAAATATCTGATCACTTCCATTCTGCTCTGGCTCTGCACAATGTGACCATGTATAGATGAATTTTGTTACTGCAGCTGACATTACTGACACTAAGGAGAGATCAGTGGTAACTTCACATTATTTGTATGCTGTACTCTTATTTATGTCATTATAGAATCAGAGAATGTTTTGGCCTGGAAGGGACTTTAAAGATTGTCTAGCTCCAACATCACTGCCATGGGAGGGGGACATCTTCAATTAGACCAGGTTGTTCAAAGTCCCACCCAGCCTGGCCTGGAGCACTTCCAGGGATGGAAGTGCACTCAGTCTCACTGTCTATACCATTGATGAAGACCACTAACAGAGCTGTGTTCCAAGACAGAGCTGTGAGGGACACCACTCATCACCAGCCTCCACCTGGACACAGAGCCATTGATGACAGCTCTCTGGCTGTGTCCATCCAGCCACATATATCCAATTACAATTGCTGTTTTCCACATCTCGGTACTTTGACTCATGACCAGGTTGCCATCTAATTCCTACACACTGCTATGAAGAGCTGAGACCTGCAAAGAGGTTCCAAATTCTCCATCTGTATAGTTGATTCTTTTTTCTAAAGTGCAGAACCTTCCATCAATTTGCACTGTATATTTTGGGAGTATTTTCCAATTTGCCAAATTGCTCTGAATGACATATTCATTAAATCTGTGGAAAAAGCCAGACATCTTGGAAGACAGGTTTGGTCTCATTGTTCAACAACTTTAATAATGATCAGGATGATTACTTAGAGCTTGATATTAAATCTGTGGATGGAACCAATTATCCCCTCCACTCTGATGGTAAATTCAGTACTCGGGTTTTTCAGCCAGTTTTAAGCAGGAGGGTTTTTTTCTACAGTCTACTTTCTGGCCTTTCCTATGAGATTGTCACATGAGAGTCTGTCTAAAGATTTACTGAAGATATATGATATCCTCTATTACTTCTGAATCAACGAAGCCTCTAATCTTCACAGAGGGAAGCCAGATTGACTTGACACAATTTATTCTTCATCAATAACTGTGCACACGGTTATTCACCTCCTTG
The DNA here is from genome assembly GCF_028018845.1 of Melospiza georgiana. Classification (NCBI taxonomy): domain Eukaryota; kingdom Metazoa; phylum Chordata; class Aves; order Passeriformes; family Passerellidae; genus Melospiza; species Melospiza georgiana. The sequence continues at coordinate 73,189,660 of NC_080431.1, forward strand.
TTCCTACTAAGTGTCTTCAAAGAGTTTGTTTGAGGAATCATGCCTGAAATTTTGCCATTTGCATGATCCTGGGCTAAACACTACTGTAATGTCTCATTGAAAAAAATTAAATATGTTTTCATTTAAATTTATAGAAAAAAAACCTCTGGTATATCAGAAAATTACTATTTAAAACACCTAAGGTATCCCACCAACTTTACAGACTTAAAAATGGACTTTAATCTAAAATGCACTAATCTTATTCCTTTCAGCAAATACTCAAATATGACTGTTCTAACTTAATTTTTTTCAGGGTTTTCCTCACTTACTATCTACTTATATTATCTTATTAATATAAGATTAACTTACTTCTTAATTATCTTATTTACACCATAAGTGAAATCCAAGTTTTTTCACAAGTTAATTAAAATGAACTATAGTTTCACCTGATGATGAGAACCATGGTTTGGTATTAATGTAAGAGTAGAGTCAGAATCTGAATTAAATTGTATTATTATATTAATCAGATCTGGTTTGTTCATGGCAAGGTTTATTTAGGAAAACAATTTAAGACTAAAACCTTTCCTCAGTATGGTTTCTAGTCAATGTATCAAACATATGAAAGAGAATAAAGAATGTCTCATTCTTCAGAGTATTTCAAATGGCCCATAAAGTCTCAGATTCACAGAAGAAACTGGTTTTTCTCGCAGCAGTTTCTTTTTCTGTGAAATTGAGACTTTATGAACTGAAGTACATCTGTGAAAATCATCTATGACATAATTTATACTCTTCCAACCGAATAAGCAGATGGTAGAATGAAGAACTATGTAAATCAATGTTTATAAAGTAGCAGACATTTGACAGGCTTCAAATTATGTCCAGGGTACACCGATAGATGCCATTATCCATTACTGTGCTTTCTCTGACATTTTATCTAAGGGCCAAAAGCCAAAAGAAAGACCACAAGCATCTGACCACAAAGTAGCCCTTATTTTCCTATTCTAGTCAGCAATTAGCTCACAGGAACAGAATTTCAAGTATTTCCAATGCCTGTAGTTAAAAGTATGCCTTTTTCTAAAATGAAATACAAATGTCATATGCTAAAAGCCATATTTGGGGCTGCAGTCTTTGGACTATAAATGTATATTCAATTTGCACAGTAGTTACATGTGAAATATTGGATCATGTGCAACCCTTACACAAACAGAAAGATTATTTATTTTAAAAATATATACCAAAACATGTAGACTCTAATGTAATGTAATTGCCTTCTGCTTTTCATGAAACGGAGATTTTCTGTCCTGTCTGCTACCAAATCAGAAACATGTGATGAGTGTGAGTTACCAGTTCAGGACTTCTATTTCATGACCACACTGGTGTCTGCAAACACTCAGTCTCGCCACAAAGGATTGCAGCAATCAAATAGATGCAGGTAACATTCAAATGACAAGCAGGGATTTCTGAACTCTAAATCCATCTTCTAAAAATTATAGTTCATTTCTTGGTATGACTCTCCCTTCATAGCTAGGTGGATTTTGTTAATACATAGATGGTTCTTAAATTTTTCCTAACTGCTGCTCAAAGGGATCCCTTTTTCTTTAATGTCAGGAGCCAATTTGCTTTGCTAATTTAAACAAGCAACTACACAGACCCTCAGCTCAGCAAAACTAGGCAACTATTTTTAAGAGAGCAGCAGCAGCAAAACCAGGAAGAACTGACAGGCAACAAATGGGCAGAAGAAATTAAGCTGAGCTGGGATAGCAAAGAAAACAAGAGGAGAAAAGAGTACAGTATGTGTTGATGATAACTTCCTTCTCCAAGTGATAGAAGAGCCAATGAGGACAGGAGCTATGCTGCACTGCTCTCACCAAGACAGGGCTGGTGGGGCATGTGAAGCTGAAGGGCAGCCTGGGATGTTGTGACCATGAAGCAGTGGGGTTCAAGATCCTTATGGCTGCAAGGAGGACACACAGCAAGCTCAACACCCTTCAGGAGAGCAGACTTTGGCCTCTTCAGGGAGCTGCTTGATATAATACCATGGGAGAAGGCCCTGGATGCCTCAAGAAATCTGGTTGATACTGAAGGATCATATCAAGTTCAGGAGTGACGGACGCCAAAGAGGAAGTTCAGTAAAAATGCCTGGAGGCCTGCATAGATGAACAACGGGCTCCTAGGCAAACTCAAACAAACAAACAAACAAAAAAGCCTACAGAGGATGGCAGCAAGGACAGGTAGCCTGAAAGAAAAACAGAGAAATTGCCTGAGCAGCCAGGGATGAGGTCAGGAAAGAAAAACCCTGAGAGAATTAAATCTGGCCAGAGACACCAGGAGAAACAAGAAAAGGTTCTGTAGGTACTGGCGATAAAAAAGAAAAAAGGTGAAATGCAGGCCCTCTCTAGAAGGAAATGAGAGACATGGTTCCATGGGATTTGGAGAAAAATGAGGTACTCAGTGACCTTTTTGCCTTAGTCTTCATCAAGTGCTCCAGCAACACCACCTGAGTTGCACAAAGAAAAGCCAGGGACTGGGAGATGGAAGAGCCATCTGGTATAGGAAAAGATCAATCTCAAGACCATCTTTGGAACCTGAAGGTGCACAAATCCATAGAACCTGAGGAGATGGATCCAGATCCCGAGGAAACTGACAGATGAAGTAGCTAAGCCACTTTCCATCCTTCTGAGCACTTGTGGCAGGCCAGTGAAATTCCCAGTGACTGGAAAAGGGGAAACAAAATTGTCACTTTTAAAAAAGAAAAAAACAAAGACCCAGGGAACACAAGCCAGCCAGTCTCACCTAAGTGCCTGGCAAGATCATGAAGGAGATCCTCCAGGAAACCATGCTAAGGTACATGGAAAACAAGGCAGTGATTGCTGGCAGCCAACACAGCTTCACTAATCATGCCTGACAAATCTGGGGGCCTTTCACAATGGAGGTACAGTGGTGGTGGATAAGTAAGAGTGAGTGATGTCACCTGCCTGGACTTGTGCAAAGCACTCAGCACTATCCTGCATAATATCCTTGTCTCTTGCCTCTTTCTATGGTTCTGTATAATTGTTTATATACTACTTTCTACCTAATTCTCTGGCAGCAATTCTGTACCATGCCCCACTTTTCAAAGCTAAATTATGTCCTGTAACAAGAATGCAGGAGAGATAGTCTTGTGATTTAAGAACTGGACTGGAACTCTACGGCTTGAAGGCACACAAATTTTGTCTCTGACCTTCGGCAGGGTACTTAAATCTTCTCCTTTAGTACTCCGTAAATAAAATGTAAAGTGCCTCAAATGTATGTGAAAGGGTAAGTCAATTAGTGGCCAAATCTTTACTATACAGTTCAGACATAAGAAAAGGCATACATAAAAATAATTTTAAATAAGGAAGAAAAAAAATGTAGTTGCTTGTAGTGCTGGCAAAAACCATAAATAAAATACATTTAAAAGTTTTGAAATCCTGCAAAAATACAAGAGAATCCCTACATCCTGTGAATGGATCTTTTTAGCAGTGGGATTAAAGCGACCAGAAATCTTGTCTGCACTGTATTTCCACTCACAGAGCTGGGTACTTTAATGCCAGGATCAAAAACAGAAATTGAATCTGTGAACCTCAATTGCTTTTTCATCATCTGACTTGTAATATCAGCCTTGTTCTGGCCAGTGCCTGGGAGCTAGAGGGGTGATGTGAGATAGTGCCAGTGATCACATCCCCACAGAAGGCATTTCAGGGCAGCTGGGATGCCGAGGTCCCCAGCAGCCACAAGCAGTTTATTCTCAAAGCCTGAGAACCAGAAACTATTTCCTTTCTTTTATTTTGCATTTAAGGATGACAGGAAGATGATAAACAGCCAAAGCCCAGACACATCAATATGCTAGCAGTACAAAAGCCCTTTGTGATTGACTGACAAAACCTAAAGAAGGGGAGGAGACCCTCTTTTTCTTCACTGGGGATGGCTCTGGATAGAGACGCCTGAAATTTTAGCCCTCAAAAGCTTCTCCTGTTACCACCAGATCACCTTGCAGGTAAACACTTTCCTGGTTCATTGAGTCACTGTTACGTATCTGAAAAAGAATCTCCACTGAAAAGTGATAATGGTGGAAAAATACTCCCTATTGTACAGCCGTAATTCTTGTACTGCTCGTCTGCAGGCAATGCATTTCCTCTCTTGAGGAGGCTGTGCAACTGGATCCAGCTACATGTAAAGCAATCTGTTAAAATGAGGACAGGATTTACTGTTGGAAAGAAAAAGTTGAAATACATTCCAGGAACCTATGTACCATATGGCTAAAAGCGACTAAACATGGTAAAATAAATTTAATCTCTTCACATTACATTCAAAAGTTTGTATTTTTCTATACAAGAGTAAACTTACTGATTTAGCAAATGCAATGGACTATTTGTAATAACTGGTATTCCATTTTAACTCCTAAAGAAATATCTTTGTAGGCTAATTAGGTAAATTCTTAATAGTGTATGCACAGTACTAAAATCCCTATTTCACTTACTTCCTAGCATGCAAATTGGCATGTGTACCTTGCAATGTGGCAATAGAAACCATGATGCTTTTATCAAAATTTTTCCTTTCTTCCCCTATAGCTGTAAAATCATTGGTACTACTTAATCCACAGGAAGCAATTAAGCAAGACTTCTGAATTTATGGTAAAAGGGCTTTTGTTTCTTTTAAAAGCAGTGAAGCCCAACAAAAGAAAAGTCACATGCTTTAAAGATTCTTTAAAGAATCTTCTTGACTTTTGACACATGTATTACCATTGAACAGATGTACAAGCATATCTCAATATGAAAAACTACAACCACAAAAAAAGATAGGAAAGACAGGAACTAAACAGAACATAATTTTCCTCCCTCACTGGCAGCTAAAAAAGCCTACTCTGCAGCCTTTTTTGCAGACTGCAGGAATCAGGAGCAGCATGATTTAACATAGGGAAAATGAAAACTAACCCAAGTTCAGCCCACTTGATACTTCTCATTTGGACCTGACCTAACCACAGCTCATGCCTTCAAGAACAGAGCTAGTTTGAAGACAAGGGTATAATACAACCATAAAATACTTGCCTACTCATTTCAATCCACTGTTAGCTTTCAAACTTGAAAGACAAAGTGAAAAATAGTATGTACTGGGACTGGCAAACTTCCTATAACAAGAAAGATGGTTCAAGGGATTGGAGGCGTTGGTCTTTTGTAAAAAGCCAAAAGGACAATGATCACCTTTATTCTGGGCTATCATTTGATACAGATAACATTAAGGTACTGCTTAGGTATATAAAAACCAAGTTGTAGAAAGCATGCTGCAAAAGTATGTAATTGTTAGGTCAAGAGGCAGAAACAGAAAAAAGAAAAAAAAAATTACCTAATGACTTGCAAATTAGTTACTTTTATGACCCACTATGCTTTTAAACAAATACTTTATCTGAAGAGCTTTGGTAAAGCCAAAGACGAAAAGCTGCACTACACCCCTAATAATGCAACCACCCATGTTCTCCTACTCCTTTAATTACAACTGGATCATTGCTGGTCAAAGCTCTGTCCTGCTTGGCTTCTCACTCCTTCTCTGTGGATACTGTTACATCTCTCCTCCTCACATTTCTCTTTTCTTCTCTGGTCAAGCAGTGCATCTGATAACAGGAGTAGGTCAAGAGGAAACAGACAGTTTTGAAACTCAGTATAATCCATCAGTCACCCTCAAGAGGATCCAAAGAAAAAAATATTTTGAAAGGCACTCAAGAGAAGCGTTTGTTTCCCCACCGCACATAGTCCCATACGGAGCCTCCTCCCAGTCCCTTCCCTCCCCTTGGCTCCCATCACCACTGCTCCCAGTCGATCACAACTCTGGGAAAGCAATGTTAATCATCTGTCTCTGCTGATAGTGACACTGTCACTGTGACTCTGTCTCACCTTTCCTACACTCTCACCTGCTTTTCAGGAGACTGCAGAGCTGCCGGCTCGGACGCGGCAGGCAGAGATGCCTCAGCACCAGGTAACAGCTGCTTTGATCTTACTACCAGATGGAGTGTTTGAAATACTGTAAATATATTTATGCTTATCCCTCTGAACACCTAAATCTTGTAGTATGAACTCTCAGGTTTGGTTTAGTTTCCTATGATGCATATGGACATGCATCCTGCACCTCTTCTGGGGGTAGGCACAGACACGGTGACATTGCTTGCATTGGCATGACAGCCACACCACAGCTGAATAAAACAACCAGCACAAGGACTAAAGGCTGACGTGGTGTGCATTTCCTTGGGAGAAACTGTACATACAACAGGCATCACGCAATCAACGACCATTATCAAAATGTCAGAAGTTTTCTCTCAGGGTATTTTCAGGAAATTCGTCCAATAACTCCTGGTATCTTAAGACTAAGTTTGTTTTAGCAACATTTCAGTATCACAAACACATATATTTGGAAGGCAAACATAAATATTAAATGCTACATTCTAATTACTAAACTAAATGTAGTGTTAACACATTCTTTCTCAAGAAAAGGTATTAGAAAAAAACTTCATAAAATTAACATTACATGACAAGTCTCTAATTTAAAGCAGTACTTTAAATACTGTTACCAAACTGTAATGTACATTTTGAAAGACAGAAATAAATAACAGCAAATTTAAACCTTTCCAGTTCCAAAGATGCATCTCTAGGGCACAAAAAAGGTATAAATACATTCACTTTTTCCTCTTGACAAAGATCTAAAGAGATCACAGAGTTTACTGAAGTTCTGAACTTTATATTACTGTAAAAATTACAATAATTCTGTTTAGAACTTAAAAGGATATTTTAAAGTGTTTGACATATTTTTTCCCAAGGAGGAGAGCAGTTTGTTCTATGCTGTCCTTTTCCTGTAATTTCCATCCAAAAACTTTGGCAATAACCCATAAAAATCAATACTTAAATGAATACTTTTAATAAACTTGTCCTTTTCAGGTTTTTTTGCATTTATTAGCAGAACAAAAGGTAAATTTTTTTTCATCTCAAAGTCAAGAAATGGAAAGATGATATGGGCCATGTATGCTGAATAGGCTAGAAAAAACTTAAAATCATAGTATCTCAACATTTCATTAATTCCAAACACTTACCATTCCTCAGAATAATTTTAACAGGATCTCTAGGTAACTTTAAAGAAAAATGTTAGCTAAGATGAACTCCACCTGGAGCTATGCAAGTAAGTTTAGTGCACAATCCTCTATATAATCAATTAGAGAGAAGAAGCTCCTCAACATGAGTTGAACCAACCCAAGATGGGAACTACCTTTAATTTGCCCATTTTTCCCTCCAATTTCCTAACTTTAATCAGATAGGTGCCTAAAGCTGAAGATGACTCCTGGAAAGAGGCCCTAGAGATATGTTAAAGATCCAGTTGTTGTAAGGCTCTCTTTAATGCTATGCTGGGGATCAAAATGGATTTCTTCTAATTTTATGAATACCACTCTTGTCTTGTTCCTCCAGTATCTCCCAAATGAATAGGTGAAAAATAATGGTTCTCACTTGAAAATACAAGAACACAAAAATTGCAAAAGTGGGATTTGCTCATGAATGTTGTATAGCAGCCACTGTAAACAATGAAGGTGTACGAGTGTCAGAAGATGCTCAAAAACCAACTAGAGATGCCCCCCCTTAATCTTGCTGGACACTGAAATTTTCCACCCTAAATTACTTTTTTGGTAAAATCTCTAAGACCAGATATCTTCTTACTTGTATGAAAATCTAAAAATCTCACATTATTGGAGTAATAAAAATATGCTTAAGATGCATCTTTATCATTTCTGAACTACACGTGTATGTCCAGCATTAGCCTGAGAAGATCAGTCTCCCTTTCCTGTGAATGCAGCAGCTTGGATCAGAGCCCCACAAAATTCAGCAATCCACAGAATTCCCCTGCAAACCAAATCCAAAAGTACTCTATCGTATAGCAAGATTTAAGAAACAAAAAAAGAAACAGAAAAGAAAAACTAAAATGCAGCGGAAGTCTGCTAAAAGACTAAAGAACAAAGAATATGTTTCATGAAAAGAGTAAAAATCCTTTTTCACTTTTTATTCTATTGGTAGATAAACAGAACATGGATTATCTCACCTTTTACCCATACTTATATTTGAACCCAGTCTGTGTAGTCCAGCAGCAGGTCTCTGGGGGGCATTTTTAGTTGCTTTGTGAGCCTCTCCAGAAGTGCCTGCATTAACCCAGAAGGTTATCTTCTTATCCCAACCCCCTCCTGCAACCCATGTTCTACTTTTGCTCACACTAAATAAAGAAAACTGGTATTTATAGCATTTCTTAGGAGGCCAAATGTTTTCATCTACTCACCAGGTCATCCAAAATACCTCAGAAATCAAGTTTCATGACATTTACCAAAACAATGCTTTGAATCACTAACTTTGAGATGTTTATATAAGGGTAGTAAAAAACATATAAACATAGAAAAAAATTCTCATCTGTTTTTTCTTCTGATTTATTACATAATAATTCAACAGCAGAGGGCTTTTAATGCACTCCTGTAACTCTACAGCAAATGGAAAAGGCTCCAACATAATCTTTATAAGAAAGGGGAAGATGATTTCATATTAAATTCATGTAACAGCAACTCCGACTATTAGGCTTACCGATTCTACTGCAGCAGGAAAGTAGAATTATAAGGCAAAAATATCTTTCAAGCAGTTGCTTCAGCACAGAAAGCAGTGTAGGTGAATTAACAAGAGACTAATATGGCACTGATACCAAACATTTTTAAAAGAAAATAAAGGCACTTTGAAATATCATGTCGAAAATACTGAATAAATTACAGGATATGTGTTTCACAGAGAAAGAAGAGCAAATAGCTGTAATTTGGGAGGCTAGAATTTCCTTAATGAGATAGCATAAAGGGCTCTGCAAACAAAAGGACCTTTCTCAAAGGTTTTCAGCGTCTTTACACAAGTTTCAGTATTCTAGTAGCAGTATATGACACTGCACCTGCATTTCTTAGGGTTTTTTTCCACTAACCATTTTTAATCAGCACATAATATACAAATGGCATTAAGAGATCAAGAGCTTTCTCTTGTGAGCTATGCAAATCCTGAGTTATGAAAAACATGTTGTCCCGCTCTGTGAAATCACAGCAGTAACTTCAGATTGTCTGAAATTACTGCTTCAGAACATAACACTTTAGCATTTCATCCTCAACTCATGATCAATCAATCATCAGAAACATTCAGCCTTCATTAATAGCTGGTTTCAGCTCATAGGTGGGGCTTTGCTTTCTAAAGTTCAGAGCAGATGAATTAACATGTGCATATTATAAGTTGGTGGCATATGGTCTAAGGATTAACTACTATAGCAACCAGTACTGAAGTTTGCCAACACATATTCACCCAAATTGCTGGATTTTCTAAGTTTATATGGATAGGATTTCTATGTAGGTGTTCATTTATTGTACAAAGATTGCAAGTTTTATATTAAGTGGATTTCTCCAAGCACAAAAATGCACAGCCATGCATCACCCTTCCAAAAAATATCTTGTGCATTATTCAAAATTAAACTCCTACTAAAAAAACAATTGCCCTGTGTTTTACAAATATTTCTTTTACAGATTGTAGGACTACTCCTGCTTCTTCATTTCATTCTATCCAATTACTCCAGAAGAGTATTCTGGACAGTACCATGAATTATTCAAACTGAAATAAGCTGGCATGAAACCATGGTATAATCAAAACCTTTCTACCAACAAACTTAATTCCATGCAAACTGCAATTGAAAAAAACTATTAGAATTAAAGAAAAGTGTACTTTTATTATAAGACACTTTCAGAAGAGTCTCTGAGGACTGATCAAGTACCTCTCAGCTGTCTCTTCTCCTTGAAGGGAACTGGAATTGGCTAGACTGTGCATACCTGGGGTTTCTTTAGGAAAGCAGCACACTGTGAAGAAATCCTACTCACAACACATCAGATGACACCATTAAGTACTGGGCTTTTTGAGTAAGTGGCGAACATTCAGACCCCGAGGACTTCAGTATCACCTGAAAATTAATTCCTACAGATAATATCCTACAGATATAAGAACATTCTTTTCCCCAGATACACTTCTGCATGTAAGATTCTTAGGCAAATATGGGGGGAAGGGGGACAATCCTTCAGCTGTTTCAGCTGTGGTTGCCTATATGTGTGAATTAAATATATATGTATCAGATTCTGCCACACTGTGTATAATACAGCTATCTACAAATGAGTAATGCATTTTAATTTCATCACTTCCAGTGGAGTGGAGCAGAAGCATTTTGAGAAAAAACAGAAGTCCAAGTTAGAAGAAAAGTACCACAAGATGAGGATGGAAGAGAAGAAATAAAAAAGTACTGCACTAAAATATGCTTCCTCTGAGTGTAAATATAACTCTGTTACTTGTAAACCTATCATCTGCATTTCAGCTGCTTTTTTCCTAGTATATTCTTCTATTTTTTCCTGTCTCCTGACATGACCTTTTTTCTTCCCTCTTTGGTCACTCTCTCCTACCTTCTTCCTACTGTTTTCCTTTGTATGTTGCTCTTCTGAACTTACCTTTCACTCTGACTCTCCTCTCACTTTATCTGTTCTGAATTAATTATTCCTGGTTTTTCCTTCTACCATTTCAGTTCTGTAACCTCACTTCTTTACTCCTGAGATTTAGCACCTTCTTTTTCTTGTCCTGTAGCAGATGCAATAATGTTTGAACAGTCCAACAGAATTTGGGGAAAACTCCAGTAATAAATATCAAGGCTGCTTGGTGATGTTTTCAACTAGTATGAAACATCTGTCTCATTAACAGACCATTATTACAGGATTTGTGTAGAAAACAATATAAGATAGAGATTATAGCAAGATACTGAAGACAATCAATATACTAGAAAAGGAAATAATCAAATAAATCAAGAAGAACAGCATCTATCCTTCCACAGACCAAGACTCATGCATCTGTTACAGCAGTATTTCCTGCTACAGTAGGGAGTAGGTAGGAAGACACCCACCTCAAGGGACGGGTATGATCATGTGGCAATTAAGTGCAACATTTTTTTTCTCTTGTAAAGGATGACTATCAACCACTGGCCTTCCAGAAGCAACACTAAGCAAACTCCACTTTACAGGCTGCTGTTAACCTGGCAACCTGAAAGCTACCCTGGAAGCTGTGTGATGCATAGAACATACCTCAATTCTTCCACATAGAAAACAGTTTTGAACTTTACAAATCAAATAACTTTTAATTTCCTAGATTCAGCAAAGATCACCTAAAGTCATGCTGGTATGCAGTTACTTGAAAATGACCAAAGTCCATGGGAATGTTGTGGAGCATCTGTGCTCTCCATGCTTTCCCAATCAGCACCATTGGCTCAATCCAATGCAGCTACCGTGCATCACAGTACAAGCTGTGCAAGGAAAATTATTCAGCTCAAAACTGCCTAGAGAAGAAAAAAGCAGCCAAATTTAGTTAAATCTGGAGCTGTTAGGAATTCAGCTCCAACCAGGGCTACCTATTAGGGACAGTAATAATTTTTAAGATCAGAGAACCCGATAACTTCAGATAAGGCAGTTTATATGAACTCAGAAAATAAAAGACTACTTTGCTTTTATTCTGTGCAACATTTGACTCCCAAGCATCAGTCACACTTTCATAGCATAGAGGTAGACTTAGATTAAATCTCTTTTTAGAAAAGTTTTAAGCTTCAAATTACACCCTATATATATTAGGATTTTATCTTTAATAATGAAAGACATTTCATATGATCTTGGGGACCATGAGTGCTACTGCTCTCAGTACCTTTGCTGACATTTTAGTTGGGTGGAGAGGACAAAGCCACTCTGGGAACAAGTTAAGTAAAATGCAAAGGATATTTTTCTGGTTTTCAGGTCAGTGAATGCTTGTTAGGAGTTAACAGTGTTTTATAGTCAACAGGAATATATTCCACAAGCCAAACAGATCTGCCTTTGAATAAGGTGTTTATTCCAAAAGTATGAACGTGATTTTATCAGTTTGATCCATTTATGATTAAGAAAAAGGTGAAGTGATTTTGAGTCATTAAGAAAAAGGTGAAGTGATTTTGAGTCATTAAATAGGAAACGTAATTTAATGACTCTCTCAATTACTTTCTGCTTTAGATGACAACAGAAACAGGAAGATTGCCTTCTGTAGGCACACAGGATTTTTCCAAGGCCTGTCCAAAATCTTACTGAAGGGCATCAATCGTTAATTCACTTATCAATTCAGACAGCAACCAGCTCACAATCACAGCTAGCTCCAACAAATGGGCAACTCTGAGGCCTGATTAAGTGACCTCTCTGCTGTCTCTTCTCCCTGAGCAGTTGACCAGACTCTGTTCATACCCAGAGGTATTTTCACCCAGACCCCTTTATATCTGGTTTCTTTAGGAAAGTATGTGAAGAAGTCTTCACACAAAAGAAGATTCACAAAACTGATTATACTGAGAAAGGAAGAAAAAAAACACCTCAAAAACTAGTTTGCACTAATTATTTTGGACAAATTTGTCTTAGTACATTCACTGGTGTTTACAAATAGATTTTTTCCCCCAATAATTAAACTAAACTTGAGCCTCTATTTTAATTCCCCTGTTAAAACAAAGACAAAAGGAATTAAATGTTGTTGATGATTGCTCAACAGGATATTCCATCAGCCTTGGCATGAGTCACTATTTTAGAAGAGAAAGTGGTTTGGAGACCATTCAATTGCCAGTGTTTCTGTGTCAGGTCAAGGAAAAATTCACCAAATACATCTGGGCTCTGTGTCAGTTCTCACCTCTAGAGAGGCCACAGGAAAGCTGGAGAGGGACTTTTTACAAGGGCATGCAGTGACAGGACGAGGTATTGGCCTCAAACTGAAAGAGGGTAGCTTAGATTTGGTATTAGGAAGAAATTCTTTACTGTGACATAACATGTGGCGGTGAGTCACCAGAATGGTTTCCTTGACAAGCTGTGGATGTCTCATCTCTGAAAGTGTTCAAGGCCAGGCTGGATGGGGCTTTGAGCACTGGTGCAGTGGAAAATGACCCTGCTCATAGCAGCGGGGGTTGGAACTAGATTACCTTGAAGTCCTTTTCAGACCAAACTATTCTAGGATTCTGTGATTTAACTTGCAGGCTCTCTCTAAAACACCACTTCATTACCAAGACATAGGTAGGAGACAATTAGCTTCCTCCAAGATCATACAACATTTATAGTTTTGACCAGAATTTTAGTGCTCTGAGTTCATTTGACCAGCATGCATGCAGACAGGTGTCCAACCTCAACATTACAAGTCAAATTCTCTGAGGTTGTTATGGCTTAGCTCAGAGACGTAGAAGAAAATAAAGCAAGAAGACTGCTAATGCAAAGTTCTTAATAGGTTATAGATGAAAGGAGGAATGCTTCTCTGAATCCCCTAAATTAACAGCCCTCTTCTATCCACAGACTGTTCTTGGCCAATATCCGTAAGTAATGGTATTATGAAAAACAAGCTGCAGCTTCCAGAGTTTTGCAATTACCAGGGGATCATACAGCTTCAAGAACCATAGATGGCTGCACGCCGCAGAAAATTCTAAGCCAAAGGGTTGTAGTCAAAGGTTACATTAAAAAGCAACTTTCCAATTTGAGATATAATGAAGAAAATTTGAGAGGTCTGGTATTTAAAGGGAAATAAGATAAATTACATACATCTATATTGCAAACTGAGAGATAAACAAGCCATTAAAATGAGTGTCTCATCCACCTCCCACCATTGTAAGTTTTAAAACATGGATATAATTCATAACTTGTGAAAACACATGAAAAAAGTTAATTCTAAAATAGAAAGAAGGTAGTTACACCCGCACACAAGTCAAATATTTGGCATTATTTAGGGCCACAGAATTTGATTTTCCTGCTCTCGTCTATTTTTGCCAGAAGAGAAAATGCGATCTTCCTGCCCTGAGCTCTTAAAAAGAGCCATGAAAAGCAGATTTCAGTTGTTTTCACACTGTGTTACATCTCCAGGGTCTTACTTAGGAGATGAAACTCCTTAAGTAATCAGTGTATTTTCCAGAAGACTCAACATTTCCCTTTTTAGCCCAATTATGATCACAGCACTGGGTGGTGCCACTGAAGCACTCTAGTCAATTCATCTTGAGTGAAGAATATACAGAGGAGTACCAAAAAGCAGTAAGCTCTAAAAAACACTGTTCAAAACAATTTTTACAACATAAATAGATACACCAGCAACATACCTGAAGAAGAACATGAACAGAGCAGCTGTGATGCAGAACAAAAGGACCTACAAGAAGAAGAACGACTGTTATTATGTAACACACTGCTACTGCATGCATGTTCTGGATCATGAGGATTCTGTAACTTTTACTATGAAAGCTACACTTTATTTATATGCTGGAGGGGTCAGAATGAAAGTTTGTCTGAGTCCACCAAAAAGGATTGCCTAGTTTCTAGTGGACTTTGTAGAAGCTTAAAAAATTGAAACCCAAACCAGAGTAGTGGGACAACAGACACAGCAAATGGCACCACTTAAAAAGCATTTGTAATAAAAGTCCAAGAAAAAAATATTTATAGAACAACATAATTTAAACAATAAAATATTAGAACTGAAATTTAAACATCATATTTTACCAGTCTTTGCTTTTGTGATTAATTGAAATATCATATTGCTAGTTCCAGTTTAAAAGGCCCAGTGTTTAAAAAATCTGTTTTGACAGCTGCTTGTCCTGAACTGCTTTCCAGCAAGTTTGAGAGTAGATAATTCTATTCCCAATTAACAATACCCTTTCTAGTAGTTTAGCTTAGTGCCAGACTCACTTGGAACAATCCTATCTTGCTCTGTATCATCAATGTGCTCATACAAGAGTCATTGAGCAAACTGAGCAGCTCTCCAGCACTGAGAGGGGAACGTCCTACTTCCCACTGCCCTCCTCTCTGCTGGGGCTTGGCGCTGTTACCTCCTCCTTATCACCTGCACAGGGACTCACAAGTGCTGAAGAACACCTGCCTTAATCCAATCCATCTTTGCCACGTACACCTCACGAGTGAGAAAATTTTGTTTTGTTCTAGATATACTGGCCCATACTCATACCATCATTTAGGAGGCAAAATCCTTACAGAAATATTGTAAGTCTTTCAGAAAATATTTGCACCTATTTTCAAGGGTTGAAGAAGTTTTCATCATGAGAGGATACAGACATCTTATGTGAGAAGAAATGGAAGAAGTGGCAGAGGTGTAAATTAGAAGGTTATGAACACATAGAATAGGAGGCTGCTGCGTGTTAAAACAGATCAGAAAGTGTGAGAAAAATTTGCATAGGAAATCTTTACAACAACTTTCAGAGAAAAAAAAATCTTACTAATGGCACCATTTCTCTTTTCTAAGTTCCTCTGTCTGTGACTTAAAACTAGGTTACACAAGACACAACATCTGCTGTGTAAACTACCAATTTTTTCCTTCATCAGTACTATCATACTTTATTAATCTGCATCAAAAATGTGAACATCTGAAATCCTTTTATACAAAATCATTAGGGCAAAGGCATATTTCATGACAGTAATTGAGTATTTCATTTCAAACTAGCAGCAAAAGCAGACAAGCAGACTTGTTTTTAAACTCAAATTCTACTCACAAAGGTCTGCCCTATTCCTCTAAAGTTCAAAATGTATTTCATCAGTCAACCAAGCATCAATTCTCTGGAGGTTATTCTGGAGACACAGGGAGAAGGCGGCTTGACAGCCTGAGCAACCATATTGGGAAATAAGTGAGATATGGCAAAGAACTGGTTTTCTGGATGATGTGGGGGGATGACAAAACAAAAAAATCCCAAAAAAACAAACAACCCCCCCCCAAAAAAACACACAAAAACCAAAAACCCCAAAGCAACCAACACAATAAAAAAGTATGCCTTTGCATACCAAAAACACTTCACTAAGCAGTATTTTTCTTGCCCTTTTTTACCTTTTTTTTTTTTCCCCAGTAAGTTTGATAATAATCTAACAGATATTCTATGCAGTATTTCCAACAATCTATACGTATAATTAAGATTCCCTCAGAGCTCTTTCTACTCCAGGCTAAAGCAGCACAGCTTTCTCAGTCTGGGAAACCCAGCACTGGACACTACACTACAGACATGTCTCAGCAGCACTGAGCAGGGGGGAAAGATCACCTTGTTCAGCCTTCTGGCAGTGGCCTCCTATGCTGGAAGGGGCCTTTGCTGGCTCATGTCCAGCTTGGTGCCCACCAGGACCCCCAATTCTTTTTTGAAAAGCTGCTTTCCAATGGTCCCAGGATATACTGGTGCCATTCCTCACCAAAGCCACGACTCATCCCTTTGTTGAACCTCCTGAGGACCATTATTAAAGAAAAGCATAGACAAAACAAGACAGTCCAGAAGATCATGGGAATAAAAGGCCTGTAGGGTACAACTGCTGGAAAACTGCTGAAACCATAAAAGTAGTAGCTAGTGATGATCATGACAACTCTTTTCGTATAATTATCATATACTGATAAATCTGTATCATCAGGTACAGGAAGAGGAAGGCAGAGTTAAATCTACAGCAAATAAAGCTTTGGTTAGATAATAGAAAGAGCTCTCCAGGGTAGTGATACACCAGAACAAGATGTCTGTGAGATAGTGGAATCTCCTTTATCAGAGATGCTTAAGATCAGTAGAGGTAAACATATCCAAGAAATGCTGTGGACATGTTTGACAGGGAGTCTCCAATATTTACTCAACTGAAGGACAGCAAAACATGCAGCTAAATTAGACCCAGACTCTTCTACATGAAATTCACAGCCCTACAGGGAAAGTCCAGAGACTGCCTTATCATAGCACAAATAAGGCAGAAGCAGAAGAAAAATTGTCACTGTGCCCCAAATCTAAGCTACTTTCAAAATAAGCCTTTTTTTAACTTTTTCCCCATTCTAGAATTTTTGTAATATCTTCAGTACAATGTGCAGTACCTATTTTAGTTTTTAAAATAATATTTTTAAAAAAGAAAAAATACTAAGGGCTACAGAAATGGAATTCTAAATATTAAGTGAAAAAGACTGCTATTCCAGTGAGCAGGAAGTCTCACTTGGGATTTTCCTTGAAGAGTCCATTACTTTTTGATTTACAACAGAAGACCAACACAATGTACTTGGCAAAATACAGACTTTGAAACTTTCCAGCTGAAGAAACAGATACAAGCAGAAAACCTGCATGTTGCTAATGAGAATGATATGCCCTAAAGATTTTAACATATATGAAGAGATGCCTGTAGGTTACAAGGAAAAATCCTTGTGCTCCAGGACAGGTTAGCATATTTGGTATGTGAGTACTTTAATCTAATTGATTACATTATACTCCACTGTAGTATGCTAAACCTTAATAAAAAATAATAAATAAAAGGAAATTTGCTGACAAAACTGAAAAGGTACTTTTTTCCAGATCTCTGTTGGCTGGCAAAGCCAGTATTTATTTTTTTCCAAGAAAGTTCAGCCATCACACAGTCAGCAAAAGGAAGTGACATCTGGCAGTACCCAGCACTGAGCACAAAACAAAAAGCTCTGGGTCAAAGTGGTTACCACTTGCCCTGGTCACAGCAGTAGACCCAGTAACACCAGTAGAAGTAGCTCACAAATAACCTTCCCTCACAGCCAGATAAAAATCTTGGCCCAAAGAAAGGAAAAAATAACACTGCTAAAACTATCAAAACTACTCGAGTCTTGTGTATTCAGGCTTTTCCCGCACCTTACTCAGTCCTGAGGTTATGTGCACTTTCTTTAATCATTTCCATTATAGTCAGATTTCCTGGGGTACAAAAGGTCTCTGATTGGAGGCTACTCTGCTACAGTCAGAATAAAGACTAGGATTGAAGTCTGTGATAAAGGAACACAGACCTAGTAACTAAAAAGAAAAGCACTGAAGCTACTCAAAATCTATTTAATGAAGACAGGAGGAGGTAAATGGGCAGATCAGTCCTATTAGTGGTAGAAGCATCCAGAGTGTTGGAGCTACAGTTCAACACTGCATAGTGCTACCACCAGCTCACAGAAGACCTAAGGCAGCTTCATAAACTGGCACATAACACTTGACTTCAAGCAAAAATGAGCTATTCCATTCTCAGAGTGGCCAGTGCTTACTAAAGAAGTCAGACAATTCCTGAACAGAAATGTCATTAATGAAGTTTTTAAAACAAAGATATTTTACAATGAAAAAGGGTTATTTGGTTTTGTATGAAAACATAAGGACTTAGGGAAAATGGTGGCTGTCCTTCACCAAGCTCAAACTTCTAGTAATCCCAAAAGACATATGCCAATTGGAAATCCTGAAATGGAGCCACATCACCCTGGTAATTTCAAAGGATGCAATGCTTTACCTTCTTCCACTAGCTGATCCTGTCAAATGGAAATCTTTGTAAGACCTTATCTCCACCTCTAATTGAAATGCAGCACAGCTGGGGAGAACTGCACGAGCTCTCAAAAGTAACAGCAAAAACTCTTGTCATACCCATGGTCATCCGCATAATGATTATCTTCCTAGCTGAAATTAAATAACTTTTGAAGCAAAATTACTGCTGCTTTAAAATTGATAGGCTTTATGAAAATGCAGAAAACAATTTGTCAGATACTTATTGGGCACAGGGCCAGTTCAACTACACCTACAACACTCAGCTGTCAGAGGTTCCTGATTTCTTTTCTGCCAGCAAGTCTGAAGCAATCTCTGGGCTGATAAGATCAAAAGAAACATGAGTATGTGTTATTATACAAGAGATTATATAGATTCTTGTTAAAGCACTGTTGTTGGATCACGATTAAAAGATTACAATTGGCAAATGCAGACAGTAACTGAGCCAAGACCAGGAGCACCTGCCAGTCCCACAAGAACTGCAATGAATAAAAAAAAAAGCTAAACCTCTGATTTTCTAGTTCATAAATTCTGTGTGTGTGTGTGTATATATATATATATATATACACATGCATATCTATAACTGAGCATTTCAGCATTCTTCATTTGTTTTCTCAAAAAAACACTCGTCAAGTTTCTTCCCCCATTTTTCATATTCTACTAGCCATAGCAAACAGAGTTACAACATACATTGACAGAGCCACCAAATATTCTTTCTGGAAGCTTCTCAGGAAAGTCCACTGCCTTCAAGACTGCACAAGGCTTGAGAGACTGAAGCACCAAAAAAGTAGTTGCCAAATGACACTGAAGTTTTATCACCAACAAGAACAAAAGTTGTGTGTTATACCACTGGAGTGTACCGAGTTCAATTTAAAAATCTACACCTCAAATCCACATTTAAAAATCTGGGACTGGGTCACTATGATCCTTCTACAACCTGACATGTTCCTCATGATGGCTACACATGCTGCTGTGCAGGTATGCCCATTGCTGGGCCATGCACACAGCTTGAGTTGAAACTACAATGTACTTTCAGGCAAATGAACATACGTAGTCATCACTCCTCCTCCAGCACCTATTTTTGATGATTATCCCACGTGTCTTCTTCTGGCACAGAGATGCACAGAAGAACAAATCTTAGATGTGACCCACCTGAAAGCAACTATTTTCTGCTCTCAAGGACTGCATAGGGGCAGGGCCAGACAGCTTAAACCACACCCAGATCAAATCATAGCCTGATACTAACAACATAGTCAATTCAACCAGCATGATTTGAACCTCCCTCCATTCTAATTTTGACAAATAAACGTGAATTAGTTGTGAATTGTTCAAAATATATTGAAAAGGCAGAATTAGTGATATACTTGAAATACAACACCGCAAATGAAAACTACAAAAACACTAACATCTCTAAGTATTAAATCCATATGTAAGCTGAAATTTAAATCAGGTTACTTATCCTACAAGAGCTTTACAAATGTAGTAAATACTAAAAACCCAATAAATTTTCTTAGTAGTCCATGCACATGTCTTGTATTAGGCTTCTGAACATAACTGCTTAGCTCATGTTACAATCATCCAAGATTTCATCTCCACCATGAGAATTTCTGCTTATCTGTCTCTTCTTCTTCCAGAGCTCACAATCACTGAAGAATTACAAGGTTTGATACTACCTTAGTATCCAAAAAGGAACTGCAAGTTATTAATCTTTAAAAGCTTACAATTATTGAAATAATTTTGTTGCTGTGAAGCACGTGCATTAATAGTATAAGAACAACACTTTGCAAGGCAGCATCATGAATGCCACTAATGCCACTTACTCTCCAGTAATGATTTATACTGGTGAAATTTCTGAAAAGTAGCAGAATGTGATGAATTTCTGATATGCATTAAAAGCTAGTAAAGGGACAGGGTGAAAGAGGTAGAAATAAATCACCTATTTTGATAATTCGGATATAAAAAGCAGAGTTTTCCCACTATTGCAAGCATTTAACTATTATTTATGTATTTGATAATTAAAGTCAGTTAGGTGGACAAATTTTAAAATTACTAAAAATCTAGCATGCTCAGATTCATTGTAAGTTGACAACAGACAAATAGTTATCTTTTGGGCTCAAGAGCTTCCTGCCCCATATGCCCACACCCAGAGCTGCCCCCTCTGTTCTGCTGGTTGAGACTGTGGGCCGTGCAAAGAAGAGGCTGAGGAAACCAATGGAGCAGCCAGGAGAAATACACATTAAAGAATGTGCTCAGAAACTGTGCATTTCTTTTCTTAAAAATGCTGCATAACTAGCAGACACAAATGCTGTTTCTATATATACATATACAGCAATATTTTGATGTTTAGTAACTGAGGAAAAATATTTAAAATGGATGATAATTATTTATGCTTGTGCATAAATCCTGATACCTTGTATAAGATGTCATTTAACATTCCTGTATCTCTCCCCAATTTTGGCAGAGTTTTCATTAGCATTCTGAACTGCATGCATTGCTTTGCAAGTAAGAGCCCCCTTGAGAACGTGAGGAGGGGGAATTGCTAAATTGATAAGCTAAAATGCCTCTCACATTTCCCCTGATAGGAGCCTCCACAATGTACAGCTGACACTGGCTGTCATCGTAAGACACAGTCAGCTCTTCAGGGGAACAAGGGCTCTTGAAAAGTAACATTTATGTGAGCATGTAAGGAAAGAGAATCAGACCTGACTGGAAGGGGGTGAAAGCACTGACTGTGTTATCTGTTGAATGGAGGAGCTCATGCTGCTCATGGAATTACTTCCCAGTGAATTTTCCTGAGAAAGCACAGATACCCTTGAGGCATGTGAAAGGAAGGACGTGAGTTCTTGCCACAGATGTCTACTCCATCCCACTGCTGGAGGTTCCTTTTCCCTCAGCATCCACATCACTGCAGTAAGCCAGGGAAGGGGCTCAGGCTGCTGGTGATGGCTGTGCTTCAGAGACAACTCATTTTGAAGAGCCCCTCTGGTGGTCCTTCAACCACCTCCAACATGGAGACCGAGTGGAAAGAGGAGATGCTGTGCAGAAGCTCATGAAGCACTATTATAAACTATTCTAGCTTGACTCACAGTGCCTTCCCCTATCTTCTTATTAAGCTATAATAGTCTTAGACCTTAGATATAGAAGCTGAAAACTAATGCAGAAATCAGTGGAAAAATAATAGTATTTTACTTAAAGTACTTAATTTTTAAAGATTACAGCAAAGGCCCACACACCAATAGCAAACACCCATTCTTCCTCCATTACAGAACTTTATTACACCTTGATTAAGATCAACAGTATAGATTATATTATGCTTCTCTTTCTCCCAACAGTTTAAATTTTATCTTGTTTGTTTTACCAATCACTTTAGTGTTAGAAGATTTGTCACCCACTTCTCCACACAACACCTACAGGTTCCGGAAAAAGTCTTGGCACCAGCAGAGAATGCTACTGAAAAGGCAGATTAATTTTTATTTCTTCTGCTATTGTTTCTACCACCACAACACAGAAAAAAATAAGATCAAAACAACATAAGCAAATTGAAACAAGGTTAACATAAGATTATGCCCTTTGGTCATTGTTTAAATATTCTCTTAGATATTTAAAAGTTGGTGTGAATGTTTATTCATGCCTAGAGTTATTACTCTGTTTCTGATCCAAAACCAGACTACAAGATTTTATAACTGGTATATACAG
Organism: Melospiza georgiana; assembly: GCF_028018845.1. Taxonomy (NCBI): domain Eukaryota; kingdom Metazoa; phylum Chordata; class Aves; order Passeriformes; family Passerellidae; genus Melospiza; species Melospiza georgiana. The sequence continues at coordinate 73,211,704 of NC_080431.1, forward strand.
TTATAAAACAACTAAATGGTCACAATTTCATTTATATTACACCCCTGCCATATTCTGCTCTGCAGCCCCACCTCTCTCACTCTTTCCTGCCCTCTGGGAAGGGAGGATGGCTGCCTGCACACAGCTTCTCCTGCTAGGAGCTGGAGAAGGAGGATACCACAAAGACTGTCCCAGACCCACAAATTACCTCTTTCACAGCATCCACCATGGGGGATAAAATTCCCAATGGCAAACTGCATCCACACAGTGGTATCAGACCAGTAGGAAAAGGGGATAGGAAAGAAAAGCAAAAGGGCAGATAATGTGGGTTACCCAGTATACCAAATTTCCTAAGTCTGCTCTTGGAGAACTTCAAAAGTACTGTGGCACTTTGTTATAACGCGATTTTTATTTTTTGCAACTTTTATAAAATATAAATGAGGACACATTCAAATAGTGTCACAACTGGGCACAAAACACCTCAAAGAAAAAGTCACCTTGATAAAAGGAGTTTAAAAACCCTTAAAAAGCATGTAATTAGCAAAGAGCTGGTTATCAAGATCTAAACCAATCCATCTGCAAAGATTATTTTCATTTAGCAATATTAATCGTTACTGAGAAAATTAATGAAAATCCAGTTCTAGAAAACAGCTGTGCAATCCACTGAGGTAAGTGCAGACAGGACCCATGCCCAAGACTATAGTGTTGTGTCCTGAAAACTACAGGAATCCGAAAAGATCACAATAGGGAGATTAGCTGCATTTGTAACTGACCACACAGCTAAATTTACTGAGCTCTTGACACTGCTGCAGTGTCACCACACCCAATTGCTTCAAATTCCTGGGCACATTTTAGGAAGCTACTCAAAAATTTCAAGTTGTTCATTATTTTAGGCAATAATGTCAAATACTACATGACTGGGAACACACATTGTCTCCTGTTTGCCAAGGGACTATGGATTTACTTTGAGCTCTCCTTCATCTAGACTCTCCCTACTCAGCAAGCACTCCTGAGTGTAAGCTACAAGCTGAAAGGACAAAACCTTTCAGCAGCTAAACCTGAGAGAGAAGTCTGATCTTTCTTGCAACACCTTCTCTCACTCATATCTTTTCCAGTCTCTACCTCAGAGCCATGGAGCACTGTATCATCGCTTTTTCAAATACAAAATACATTAACTAATGGCTAAAAATAGTGTTAGAGACTATACCACAAACAAGATGTTTAAACCAAAGTTTGAACTGCTGCTAACTGTGGCTTTTTTTAACTGTTTCACATTTGATTTTGCTGCAGAAACACAGCTAACATTGAGTAAAAGTACCAAGTCTATGCAAAGCACATAGTACAATACAGCATGTGTGAGTTCAACTCTTTTCTAATATGCATGTTCCAAATTTCAGGGCAGCACAAAACAATTATCCCATGAGAAAAACTTATATCTGAAAAATGTCTTACTGCACTAATAACTTTAAAAAAAATTAATGAATTTTTGTTTATGGAAAAATAAGGTAACTTATTTAAATTATTTTTAAAAATGTAAAGGCTTATGATATGTGTGATTTTTACCTACAGGAGGAAACAGAATATTATTTAAACAATTTTATTAATGAAATATCTGCATTTAATGCAGTTGATTACTACTCCAAAATACATAATCAACTGTATTTTTTCCTGTAAAATAAGTGCTTTAGATTTGAATCTTCACAAACATGACATTTTCAAAGTGTTATGAGATTATTTTTTCCCCTCAAATATTACATTCAAATAATTCTTAGCCCCAGATTAGTCCTAAATGTCACTAGACAAATGTCAAGCCTCCTTGGCTTCACCAGGGAGCCACAACACAAATACATTTGAAAGATGTGTCTTATTCGCTTGACAGTAAAAGGATGAAGAACAACTACAAGAATTCTAGGAAGATTTTTTGTGATAAAAGAAAAAGTGAAGGAAAGCACATCATGAGTTCACTCAATTCAATGAACTGTGTAAAAGACTCAACAGGAATATATTCAAATACAAGAGCAAAGAGCTCAGGTGATTCCCTCCTGCTCTCCAGAACACACCTGCTGCCCTTTTGAACTGTCTCATTATTAAGTATTGCTCTGAAGCACACGGGCGAGCTTCAGCTAGTGAAGATTACAGGACTCCACACATCACTCTTTCAGGAAACAATTTAATTCTCTGTCTTCTGCTCCTGTAGATGCACAACAAATTGTGCAGAAGACCAGATGATTTGGTTAAGATCCCAAAATTAAAGGCTTTTTGATTATAGAACAGGTACTCTGAAAGAAGTAGAGCAAAAGGTGAAATGTACCCATAGGTGGTCATGAAATATTTGCTCCATTAAACTGATTCAAGTTTTCCAAGTCATCACTGAGAAACACAGTATTCCAAGGTGTGAATAAATGAACTCCCAGCTAATGAAATAAAATGGCATTCAAAACAGGATTATACAAAAAAAACCCCACAACTATTTGAACTTCAAAGACAATGGATGATTATAATGTAAATCAAACAACCCAAACACCCTTGGGTTCAGGGATGACCAGTTGAAAACATCTTTTCATCTCTCAGCCACTCCCAGACAAGATTTTACAGAAAAACAGGACTAAGAACAAATTGTGGGGCCAGTTCCTATTGCACCAAAAAATGCTATCTTAGTTGTACCCAAAAGCATAACTGAGCTACGAGAACATCCAAATGCAATACAACAACACTAGAATCTTCTCTTTCCAAGCACAACTTTTCATTTTTATGTCTTTAATGCTGAAAAGAAGAGCAAAACAAAGTGGCCCAACTATGGTTAACACAAGGGGTTAACAAATTCAAACCCAGAAAAATGTGAACTCAAAGTACAATTTCCTTCCTGCAAATTGCAGCAATGGAATTGAAATTAAACTGTATTTAGTTTAAATCCTATTATCACTGGAAATTCTTTTTAAAAAGTCAGCAGCTTTGGCATAATTATGTTTCTGGCCTGTTTCCTCAACAGTCTCAAAAGACTTTCCTGTAAAACAGCTTAAGTGCACATCCTACTCTGTAAAATGACAGAGTGCATAATATCAGGGTATCCATCACATTTAGATGTGCCTTTTTTCCCAATAGAGCACATAAGAACAAATCAATCAACCAAAAGAAGACTTCAGCATATCTTAGTGAAAGTATCCTGAAACAAAGCCTTCTTTCTGCTAACTTAATAACAGAGACAACTGAGGTAAAAGAAGATGGCATATAAGGCTATCTCATCAAATTTCATTACTCCATATTTAAGGGAATGCTTTCACAAACACTCCTGAAATCTTTGAGTAAACTGTTATATCATAATTTCCAGGGATTTCAGAGATTTTAGTAGTTTCTCTGAATCCAAGGCAGAAACAAAAGGATTTAATTTTTATTTTGTTTCCTTAATAGCAGCCTCAACAGCCCAGCGGTACCCAGCCCCGCAGCCCCCTGCACTCACCTCTGCATGGAAAAAGGGCTCTCTGGGGGAAACCAAGAGCTCCTTTTATTCCACCAGCTCCTTATATTCCAACAGCTGTTCATTCAGAGTATAAGCAGAAGCCTATAATCTTACAATTCAGAACAGACTTATTAAAAAGCTGAAAAAAGGGAGTTTTGTTGTTGCTGTTGATATTTTTTTAATAACTTGCCTGCCTCGCTACCTCTTCTGGCACTGTAATATTAAATTACTTCTTAGCATCAGCTGGTAGAGAGAGAAATTTTTTGAGCTTTCAAATCACTCACATGTACACATCACTTCCTACTTTGCAAAAGGCATTTGTAGCCTAGAGCCATCTCTTCTCTTTGGAACCTGTAAGAAAATATTTTGTGTTCCCTCCATGCACTCTCACTGTCATCAGGGACTAAAATTATTCCTTAGCGGGGCCAGTTTCCTTTTCATGCTACCCAGGTTCAGGTGGTGGTTAAATAGAAACAGCTTTACAAAAGCCCTAAAAGTAAAGAAATACAATACATACAAAACATGAAAAAAGACAAACTCAGAGACAGAAGATCCCTAAACATGCTCAATTTACAGGATTTTTTTTAAAGCAAAATACAAAAGGGGGTTGGGAACAGGAGCATACTCAGAGATTCCAATCTGAACCTAAAGATAAACCAAACTTCATGCAACATTCTTGCTAGCTGCACACAAATCCCTAGCCTCTAAATTAAATACAGGAAACACCATGTAACCCCCCCATATTTGTCATTATTTGCACTATTATCACTATCTACAAGGTATGGCTGACCTCACATGAACCCTAATGTTCACAGACTGCAGGGAATCATTAAAGAAGTGAAAACTAGGGAGACAAAAGCAGAGTGGAGTCAAGCAGGCAGCACATGCCCCAGAACAGCCAAAATTCAGACAAATAGATCAGGTTACACAAACTCAAGCAAGTACATACCAGTGTAAAACAGGAACCAATAGTTTCAGCTATCAAATTACAGAAAAAAAAATCCTTGTAGAAATGCAACACCAATATAGATAAAATGTTAATCTGGACAATATTTAATAGATTAATAGTTAAGAGATTACTTATGTTATTGATATTTGGTTGGAAGTCAAAAAATAAATATAATAGTTCTGGTAAACAAAAATGAACTATTGTGCTCACATTAGTATTTTTTAAGCAACATCTTGCAAGTAACAATTTTCAGGTACTTCATTCATGCAATCAAAATTATGCTATCACATAATAACTGAAGGTATTAATGTTTTTGACACTTTAGATTATCTACTTACTATCAATTTCAGCCTCCACTTAGAACAAAAGAAATACTGGGGGAAAAAAACCCTCAACATATTTAAAAGTGAAGCATAAAATTGGGTATATTATTGTTCTTGAAATGATACTGTCTGTAGATGCACAAAGGGACTCACACATAAAACAGGCATTAAGTAAAAGCATCAGCCTTTCCAGATTTAAAACTTTCTGGAGGGAGGATTAAAAAACAACTTCCTTCCCAGCTTCCTTCCCAGGGTTGGACTCTTCTTCCACAGAACAGGCAACAGAACAAGAGGGGAAAGCCTGAAGCTGTAGCCAAGGGTGGTTTGTTTTAGCTATTACCAAAAAAAGATATTCATGTAAAGATTTGCCAAGCATTGGAAGAGGCTGCTCAGAGAAATGGTGGAGCCATCACCCCTAGGAAGATTTAAAAGATGAGTGAAAGTGGCACTTGGGGACGTAAGTTTAGTGGTGGACCTGCCAGTGCCAGGTTATAGTTAATCTTAGGGGTCTTTTCCAACCTTAATTATTCTGTGATTCTACTTCACTTTTCTGATGACTCTGCATCCAATTTTTGCAGTGACCAGGGCCTGAACAACATCTAGTCTTTACCACAACAAAGATATTTGAGATGTCAGCCAAGGGGAATATAGCATGCTTATTATTTCAGTTCATGAGTTTGTGTCTTCGAGGTATTTTCTCCCATCATTCTTGGTATGCACCCATATGCTCTATCAGGTTTCTGGCTTATTTTTCTGAATATCAGAGCATCACCTCTTTGAGCAAAGTGCTATTTTCAGAACAAACACTAATTTTCCATTTCAGCTGTAGTAATAGCAAAGCTTTCAAGTACAGACTGTTTCAAGTGGGAGTCTGGAGCACCAGGTGAGTTCAGAAGACACCCAAGGATGTCCTTTTGCACAGCTTACTGCATTTGCTGCACTCACTGATGCTGCTCTGGTCTTGTGCAAATCAGTTGCTTCTGTTACAAGGATAACAGAGCTTGGACAAAAGTCTGCTGATCATGAGATCAGTTCATGAAGACTCAGTAAAATATATCAACTATTCTGATTTACATAGTAATCTGTTTTGTTCTCCCATTATGTAAGTTTTCTTCCTCTACCCACTCACACAGAAGTAGGTTTCCTGGCATTCTTTTAGCTAGGACTATGCCCTTCTCACTTTTCAGCACCCCACCTCCTTATCACTTGCCATAAATCAAATGCTGTCGCAGAATTATGTTTTTGCAGAATTATGCTATTCATCTACTGGAAAAAGCGAAACTGATCATCTGCATCTTTCCTCATTCCTTGAGAAATAACCAAGCCAAGCAGAGCACAACCAGGAGATACGTATCAGATGAGATGAATCACTCAGTAGTGGGATAACAACAGGATAGCTCTTATACTATACAAAACATAATATAACACTACATTAAAAAAGGTTGACAGGTAGGCAGAAAAGGGGAAAAATTTGCAATTTTTTTGGAAATTATAAAAGAGGATCATTTTGGTAGGTGGTTTGATCTTTGTATAAATCAGCTACTCCCTTGCCAGTGAGTGACATCAGAAATGTGTTTCCTGAAGCAAAGGGGAAAAAGGAAATAACAGTGGAGACATTGATGGAGACAATATGGAAAAGTTCAGCATGTTGAGTTATTTTAAGTTTAGAAAAAATGCCAGGAACCCAGGAAAGAAAAAATATTACGCGAGGGAGGGAATTTTACTTCAATTTTTAAAAATGTGTTGGAAAGAAAGTTCTAATCTAACTTTATGAGAAAATATTGTAGCCAGTAAAGCTGATTTAAACCCTTGAAATTGCAGCCAGGATGATGATTGAGAAATTAAAAAAACACTCATAAGAAGTAAAGGAAATGTCTTATTGGCTTATCTGCAATTAAGTAAAACACAGGTTACCTGAGGAAGAATAATTCACTAGTACAACTCACAAAAAAAGATGAAACAAAATGGAAGAAACAATTTTATCATTGCCCAATCATCAATGGAACTGGTCAATTTTGGGCTAGTCATCAGTCTATTCACTGATACTTAGGAATAATTAAACCTGTCAGGACAAGGAAGAGGAATAAATTAGTACACCATTAAGAGTCCTTTTCAACCCTAATTACAAGCTACCTTTTGTAAAGAAAAAAAAAAAAAAAAAAACCAAAAAAAAAAAAAAACCAAAAAAAAAAAAAAAACCAAGAAACTTAATGGAGCCTTGCACGGGTTCCTAAGCTTGGTACCCCTGTACAAATATCACATCAAAGCAATTCTCAGATTGCATCCAGAACTTCTGGCTGTTTCATACTATTCCTAGAACACCTACTTCACTACTGAGGCAATGAAATGCATCTTCAAACACTGACCTATACAGTGCTCATTACACATATAAGGGAGAAGCACACATGAAAATATTGTTGGGAGGAAAATCACAGACCCTTATTACCATTCAGCTTCATAAAACAAAAAATTAAATTCACAACACATACACATCACATGAAAACTGAATGAAGGCTTAACACTAGCAGATTTAATGTAAGAAGCCTTTATAAATCTGACCTGAGGTCTCTACGCTTTTGAGGAGAAACAAATCCAAGACAGAAAATTAAACAACAGAAAAATTCAACAACTCAAAAATAACCAAGAAATATTTGAGAATTAAATTCTGTTAACTTCTGGTTCTCTTGAAAATGTGTTTTCCATTGGAAAGCTTTGAGATTTAAATTAGGAGCTTTCTCAGGTCTTACCTATAATAAGTACTGAATCTTTAGCAAAGACATTTTGCTTCCAATTAAAGAACAAATGTTCACACCTGAAAGGTTTTGATTCATTTTAAGGCAACCTTACACAACTGGATAAACAGGCTTGTATATTCTGAAAGGGTAAAACTCTGCTAAATCTATAGACATTAAAGAAAAAATGGTTAAATTAGAAAAAACTTTTAAAGTATTTTCTCTCCTCCAAGTACAGCACCACTTTTATCTGCTTGCTAGGTCACCTGAGCAGAAACTACTTTAGAATCATGTAACACATGACAAATCAGGCCTTATCTTCAAAGGTGGTGGTGGGAAAACCCAAAGGAATTTCAAACTCCTGAGATACCAACAAAGAATTTAATTATTAAGTGATTTGCTACAGTATTTTGATACTATAATCTGCCCACAATACAGGAATGGGTCAAAGAAAAATTGAAGCAACTCTGGTTCATTACTCTATCCTCAAATGTTTAATGTGTATATTTTCAAATGTTTAATATAATGTCAGATAGGAACAGAAACACTATTCTTTCTTTTTTAGAGATCTTGCATAAAATTCTTTAAGATACCCTGAGGGAATTAATAGAGACAAATCTCAACTCTCATCTATACTGGGAAAATGACTGAATGAGGTATTTCAGCAATAAAAGCAGCTTTGTCTAAGTTTAGCTCTCCTAAAATCCCTTCTTGGGGAACCTTTCACATTCAGAGCTGTGGGACTGAAGACATCTTAATAGCAGGCAGCACAGAAATTATGTTGTAACTCACAGACAACCTTTCCCACAGTCTTCTGATCAGATGGTGACACCAGTCCAAAGGGTCCCCCTTCAACAGGCTGGCCCAGTTCTCCCAGTGCCACTCCAGCAACACTGATACCCTCTAACCACATTTTTCTGCCACAGCTCTCACTCCAGGGATGAAGCTGAAAATCTGCTCTAGAAAGGCTCTTTCTACTTACTATTAGAAAAGACTTTGTCTGGATAGCACCTTCAAAAAACCAACCATTAAATACTGGGGAAACAAAAATGGGGAAGGGTGAAGATGCAAAGAGAGAACTTCCAAATTCTGTCTGCTCCAGAAGTAAGTATAGCATTTGAAACGCTAAACAGGTGTCACTTTTCACTCCAGAATTAGTAATGTAACCTCAAATTGCCATTTTTTGGCATAAAAATGCATTGAGATAAGGGACCAAGGCAGGAACCTTCTCATAGCCAGCTATTTGTCACCACGTCCATTGTTGAGCAGCACTTTAATAGCTTTAAAATCATGTACTGATATTTTAATATACATCAAAATATTTATTAGTCAACAGAATCAAATACCTTTATTTCTGTCCTTTGTACACAAAGTTCCACTATCTAGAACAGTATTTCCCATATTATTGATACATTAAAATAATAAAAATATTTTGTGCATCTCAATGCCAAATGCTGTTTGTAGAAACTGCATACACTGGAACTGAAATAATTTATATTGGGAGTGCAAAAAATACTCATTTAAGCCAGTTTCACAAGTACAGTTCACTGCTGGAAGAACATGCTTTGGAAAATAAGACATCTCACACAGGAATTATTTCTTGATACCCACCACCTCTACCAGACCACACTGGTCACCAGCTGTTATTTTTAAATGGCTCTCTGTCATTCAAGATGAAACAAGAGAATGAATTTAAGGATCTTTGGTGGCCAAGAACATAGAAAGAGATATTAGTCAATCTTGCCTTTAAACATCACCACTAGCATTCAAATGAAGTGAAGGGCACTTTCTTTAAGTCTGATAAACAGCTCCAGGGTCAGATCTGATTACATAAAAGTTCTGAGTTCCAGCAACTTAAAAGCTTTTTTTTTTATTTTTTTAAAAACCTCACATTTTATCAAACATATGTGAACACTTCCAAATGTCAGGAATTCCAAGCACTTTCCTTATGACTGGAAAATTGTACCCACTCATGGTCTGTTCACAAAGTCATCCCAAAGTGAAACTGAGTTCAAGGACATGCAGATGACACAGGGAAATTTATTTGTCTACATTTTTGTCCTGAATTTACATGAAGTCCGATGAGCTGTACTGAACGCCACAGAGAGGAGTACATTGTGTACAAAATAATCTTACTGAAAAGAAATATTTCCACATCTGCCTCTGTTCAGTTCCATCCTGCACAGACCATAAAATGACAGCTCAGAGCAAATTCAGAGAAGTAAACTATACATAAGTGTTGAACTCTTCTTCCAAACAAATAACAGAGATTTAAAATCCAACATGAAAGGGAGTCAAAGCACCTTCCAGAAAGGAGCTCTGTAAAGAATACAATGCATCTCTCCCTTTGCTATAAACACTTCAGCCATGAACAAAAGGAGGCAGCAAGGCTGTTACTGTAAATCCAACAAAAGATTTTCTTCTAATTAGGAGTGAAACTTAGCTTACAAACTTTAGTAGAATTCAAGAGGTAGACAAAGAGTATGATTTATCCTATATCCCAACAATATTATTAGTCCTAAATTTTTAGCATGAAGTTTCCAGGGCAGCCAGCACCATCCTGTATCACTGGATGGTTGAAAAGAACAGAGGCTGCCAAGCCACTGGATCCATCTCCACCCGAAGCTAAAACTGCAGGAGACCACCATATTTCACTGCAGGTAACCCATTAATTAGTTTACTATAGGAATTAAGCACATCTATTGCATGACCTATTGCAAAATAAGGAGTAGCATTTTGGCTATATAGTGAGGAGGGCAAAAGCTTACTTTTCACATGTGCTTGTTGGACTCCCAGTCACTCACTTACCTATGCCAAGCCTCTCAAGGAGATGTCAATAATCAACTTTTTCCCAGTATCTTCCCAAGTTTATTCAGGTAGTTAACTGTCCAAGGCAAGTGTCCCTTACTGAGTTCATGTAGTTCCTGATAGACACTGCGGGTGCAACTGTAATTCAGGTCTCTGGTCCATCTCTCATTACTTTGTCAAGTGATGGATTTTGTGAAAGACCTGGTTCCTCCTTCATGAAAGGAGGAAAACTGACATTGCATAGTGCAGATGGGAAGCACCATCCTCATTATCCCAGAAAATGTTAGCCTGACAAGCTCAAATTAAAAAAAAAAAAAAATTGGTATATATATAACGCAACATAATAAATATAAGCCAAGGTTGGAAACTATTCCAGAGAGTCTAAATATAAGGCTAAAATAGTGCTGATTCCAATGACTCTTTCAATGCTCTGACCTAAGATAAAAAAAGTAAAATTTAAAAAAAGAACCCTTCAAGTACATGCTTAAATTATTATTTCCTGCCTAGCAAAAAGCTTAAGTCACTTGTTTGGTTAAATACTGTTAAAATCAAGGGGACCTATACACACTCTTAAATTCACTTCCCACTGAGTAAAGCACTAGAGCATGTGCTAAACATGCCCTTGGGAATTAGTGTCTCATGCTGCACACTCCTGCAAATATTTTAGCATGTGTTTGTTTTGTTACCATGAATATTTCCATTGATAAATATGTCCATAACTGTTAACAGGAAAAAGACCTGGAGCATTACTAAGGAGGAAATTTATCAAACAAATTACAACTGCAATATTGCATATTTTTGTAAATGACAATCTTAGAGGTGAATGAGAAATTTCTCTACATGAAGAGATAAGGGTAAGGGAGTCAAAGCTGTTAAGGTGAAAAATATACTACAGAAATAAAGCAAGTTATTGCCACAGCTGACTAACAGAAAAGTAAATTTTCTTTGCGCAGCTTCCACATCTTTTCCATACTCACAGTTCTTTAATAGGGCACGTAAATCCAAAACAGCATAGCATTTGCATTTTTAATCCCACATAATTAATGAGCACTTTTCCCTCTTACTTCAATCAGAACCCCTATATAGGAAAATATAAGGCAATTGATGCCATATGTCCCTCTGAATTGTTATTCCAGATGTATTCCTTGTATTCCTTGGAGTCACAGAATTAAAGTTCCTGTTTCCTTGAAAAATAACACATTCCTAAAAACTCAAATGAAGTAATTTTGAGTATAAAGTAGTTTATTAATATGATTCATTTTTTTGGTAATGTTCATTTCCTTCAGCATTTTGTCCTATAACCTAAGTACAAAATAAAGGAAAAATTTACTTATAACATATTGAATTGCCAAGAAGCACAAATGCATTTACCCATATCTTTTAGCTTAAGATTTCTCTGGCCAGAATGGTTAACTAACACTTAAGCATTTGAGAACTAATGTTTAAGTTTTCATTTCCATTAGCAGAGAATAACTTCCCTAATAGTCTGAAGCAGTGGGATTTGATCAGAATGCTTGCTTTTAAAATACTGCAATGTTTCATTATCTTTTTCTTTAGCCTTGTAAAAAAGAAAGAAAGAAAAATGCACCGGTTTTGTGGGAATATTTGCTTAACTGAAAGTTAACTGTGCTTTAAGTACTGCAAACAGAAAATCAGAAGTGGGGAAGGGAATTGCAGCAATAGCTTTCCCACACTGCCCTGCCAACAACCTCAACCTTGTTGAGCCATTTTCTCTAAGGGCTAGAAGTAATTAAGTTTCATTGCTAAATCAGTCTTGAGGCTGTCTTGAGCAGAAAAATCACTTATGCTTAATTGCATGAGGTGATGTGGTGAGCAGTCCATTAGTCAGACTGCAGATACCAGTTTACTTTTTGCAGCTCTGCAGGATACTTATAAATGAAAGGTCATTATTTTATTCAAGCAGTCACTTGTATAATACATATTTCCTACAGAAAACAGTGGTACTTCAAAAAAGGTTCATATTTGAGTTTTTGCTACTTAGTTCTACTAAATATGATTTTAAGGGTTGTTGGGTTTAAAAGCTTGAGTTTCTGAAACTTAAGAATAATAAAACTAAATATTGACTCTACCATAATAAACATATATTTAATAATTATAATTTTATCAATTATAATACAAATATTTTTAAAACAGTATGTTTAAAAAACAAAACTGCCAATAATTTTTAGTATAGGAAGATAAATATGTAACAAAATAATATGTGTAGTCACACACATCTGAACACATGCACATGGCCTGAGGAATGTTCTCCATGACCAAGAAACTCTACAGACTCTTTGCTAATCAGAACCATATATTTTTCACCTGATTCCATCAACAAAGAATTAGTTTCCATAAAATTGTAGCTGCCAGGAACAGATTGGTTTCATGGTTCAGAGTGGGAGAATTGTTCCAGCAGTTCATGCACCCTATCATTCCTGCTGCTGGCAGACCAGATTTTCACCCATCACAATCACCTTGCACTGAGATATCAGTCAAGAAAGACAATATAATCCTTCCTAAGTGATTAAATATTGTAAAAATATTAAAATAGGTTATTACAATGAAACAGTGCAGACTATTACTACAGAACTCTAGCAGTGTTAATTTCCATTAATATCCACTATTCCTGATTCTTGAGTACCGACTTCTGAACAGCCAGCAACAGTATTTGATCTTGCCCATAACAATAACTTCCTTAACAACCATAAAGGTATCTAAATATCTCAGGCTGGACTGTTCTCCTGCTCTCATGCTGTTATTTAGGTACAGGGATGGCCTCACAGAGCAAATGCATAGAAGTTTTTTAAAAGAAGGAAGAACACCTAAGATTTTTAAATTAGAAATAATTTCAGATCACTGGAGTATAGTACCAACATTACAGAGTCCAAAAAAGCCAGCTGTGCTCACCCAGTAAGGATCACAACCTGTCATGTGATGGAAATGCTCCAGAGTCTCTTCCCCCTGCCACCAAATAATGTCACACTATTGAAAAACTACACCCTGGTATGGGTTCTCAATCCTAGCAGACAACTTCCCTATCAACAGCATTTTCCCACATCTTCACGTTTTGGAAAGAACAATAAAACCCTTGGCTTTTATAAGCAGGAACTGCTTACCCTAGGTATTGTAATTTGATTTTTCTACAGCTTAAGAGAAATGTATTTAAATTTTATCTTTTATATAATATTAATCATGTATATGCCCAATAAAAGTAGGATTATTCTAGTTTTATACCTACAGAAAAATGTTTGAAAATTTAGGTCTTTAAGCATAGAGTAGCACACAGAATCATAGTACTATTGTTTAGGTGGGAATGGAATGGAAAAAGCTTTCTCACTGACTATAGGCACATTCATCTTTTTTTCAGAAACCCAAAAAAAGACATTTCTAACTGCATTTTGATTTATGCAATCTGTTAACATACAGGACAATTAAAAGTTACCAAATATGACTATTATTTCTTGTTTCAACAATACTTTACTAAGTATAACACACGGACAAGAAGCATAAAATAACTTGAATTGAATAAGAACACTGTTTTACAAAAGGAATGTTATATTTAATTAGCTGAAAATCATTGAATGTAAGTAACATTTACACTAAAATTAAGACACTCCTCCTTCAAAGTGGCTGGAGAAGCAAATGTTGCATGGAGACTTCATGGCAACCATCCTGCATCTGAAGGGGGCCTATGGGGAAGCCAAGAGGGGTTTCTTCACCAGGCACTGCAGTGATAGGATAAGGGGGAGTGGCTTCAAACTGAGAGAACATTTGGATAAGATGTTAGAAAGAAATTCTTTACTGTGAGGGTGGTGAGGGACTGGCACAGGCTGCCCAGAGAAACTGTGGATGCCCCATCCCTGGAACTGTTCAAGGCCAGGCTGGATGTGGCTTTGAGCAACCTGGTCAGTGGAAGGCGTCCCTGCCCATGATGGGGGGGGGGGGGGGGATGGAATTAGATGTTCCTCAAGGTCCCTCCCAACCCAAACCATTCTATATTCTGTGACTATACAAACAGCAGTAATTTAGTTGACATGCATATATTTACACTATTGTTATTGAAAATGTGTTATTGAAAATGGTGGACATTCAGACACTGGCTAATTCTTCCAACAACTTGCACAAAAACTAAGGATTAGTTATATGCATGCTTCAGTAACACTCAGCATTCTTAAATGCTTAGTGTTACTAAAGGAATGTGAACAAATTCGTAGCTTTATCAGGTTAAGTATCTTCTTACAGTTGTCTATTTCTTCAACTCTATGAATGAATTAACATACAGCAGTATGGACACCACCAAAGTGAGAAAGAAGCATTATTCAAGCATCAAACTCCAGTAGCACCTACTCTGCCTTTCCTCATGTACAGGAGTAAAAATCTCCCTGCACATGATCTTTTCTCTTGCAGAACAATAGAGTTGCAGGGGGCAATTTTGGGGACAGGTTTTAAGTATAAAGCAAAATGACAGCTTCATTCCAAGGCCATGACATAGAAGACCAAAAAAAAACTAGATTGGGAGCTAAATACATTTCCTTACATTTAGCTTTGTTGCCATAATTTTTTATTGTCTACTTTTACCATGCACTAGCTGCTTTGCTGATGCAAGACAGTAAGAAATCTGAAATACACAGGCTAAGTACTAAGACAGGAAAAAAAGAGAAATCTTTAAAATAGGTAATTCCCTCCTTACTTTACTCCCTGCCAATACTTTCTTGGTGAAACACACCTGGAAAATACCTCTGGGCATAATTTAATTTACTTTTCAGCCTTGTGTTACACTTCATTAAGGGAATTTAAGACTATTCTAAGATAAATACATACCATGAGTTTGAACTAAAGAAAATTACAACAATAATAATGCCCAGCATGATATGCTAAATGCTTGAAGTACTAAATTCTATTGTTCCACTCCATGAAAAATAGACAAGACTATATTTTCCATACACTTAAAAGAAAACTACAAAGCATGAGTTACATAGATATTATTTCACTTCTGTTTTGAAATTCAAGTTCTCAGAGTTCCCAAACTTGTGTGTTACCTTTCTTCAGTGGTACCTCTCCATATTCTGCAATATAACCACTGAAATGTAACCACTCTCTTATTTACAGGTACTTCTACCTTAAATTTACACCAGCCATGATTCCTACAGTGCATTAATTTTTCACATTCCCTAACAAACTAATGCTATCACAACAAAATTACTTAGAGCAGATCAATACTCTGTCAAGGCTAGAGATGATCTTTAGTAAGTAACAGATTATCGGTAGGCAAATGGCATTTTAAAAGAGCAGAAAAGTTCTTGATATTCAACTATGGTTTTAAAACAAATTTTCCTTTCTCTTCATGACTAAAAATTAATCAAAAATCCATAGGCCACTTAAAATGGATAACCCAGGGCAAGCTAGACACATAACACCTTCACACAACTGAACACATGGCAAAAACAGCACTGGAACACTGTACACTGGAACACCTCAAAGGCAATCTGCTGGTTTCTCTCCCCAGGGTTCAACTGCATTCTCAACCTCTCTCTCTCTCTCTCTCTCTCCAATCAAGCTTTAGTTTTCACTGCATTTAATCAGAAGAATTATTTACCTTTGACTTACTTCCAGATAACATAGATAAGGTATGCCAGTCTTTGGCAATTAAATTACCTTTGAACTGTTACCCATTGTGACCTGCCAGAAGAATTTTCCAGATCCCAGTACTATTTTAAAATACTTCTGACACGTATGCCCCAAACCAAAACCTTAAGCCAAAGGACTATAAAATATTTCTATTCTTGTGGATACATCTTATCCATTGCTTCTTCTTTAGAAGTTATAAAAGACAGGCTCTACTTCCGAAATAGATTTCACTAATGAGAAAGCTATAACTATGCATGCCAATAATTTGAGCTGTTAACTGATGGTTCAGAACACTCTTATAGAATAACTTTTTAATTTTGATTTTTTTTGAACACATTTCTTTTGAAAAAACTAAAAATTAAACATTATTTTCTTAGGACAGAGGAAAGGGGCTTCACTTTAGATGAACAGGCACTCAGACCAGCCTGCAACCAAACCCTTTCTTTTAGTTTTGCAAATACTTTTCAAATATAAGGGGGTAATTTTATATGAGAAGTTAATACTGAAACCTACTGGCACTTTGGATCTTACACAACATTCAGAAATACAATTTGGCTAAATTAAATTTACACCATTTTGCAATCTATTAAATTTAAAAAACACACATGTTTTCTGTGTGCCAACAACCCTTAACCAGGACAGGAAAAACCCCAGAGGATAAAATTCAAGAGACTAACAATCCTTCATGTGGAGGAGATTATCATTTAATGAATACTTAGTTCTGTGTCATCTTCACATTACACAACTAAATATGATGACAGGTGTCCTAATATCTCTTTTGAATCACTCCATTGGCAAAATCAAGAAGTTCCTCCTCATGAAAAAAGCCATCACAGTTTCTGTTAATAATACAAAAGGTTCATGTCTATATGACTATAATTCCACAGGCAAGTTTCCAGGAGACTACACTGCACTCTGCCATGGCACAGTGGGCTGTGAAGAAAGAGGGCAAGGAAAACCTGAGCTGGCAGTAATGTCACTTCAACTATGTACCCTCCTGTCCAAGGTTCTTTCAGTACATCTGTTGAACAAAAAGCAGTGCTGCACGAAGGAGTGCTTCATATTGCTGTTCCCACTGTTATGGATTCATTTGTACAAATATTAAAGAAATCACATTTTAAAGACCCTTACTGATCCCCTTGTTCAATGTTTAGCTAACTGTTGTATCACAAACACATCACTGGTACTAACTACGAACACAAATCTACAGAAATTACATTTTACACATATCCGGGCTAAATTCATAAAACTTTGCAATTCACATCACTGAATTTACAGAAAACACACAGAATGGTGAAATCTCTTAAAAACTGCTTTAAACAAAAGCAAAAACTTGTCTTTTTCCAACAAAGTCCACTTTGAAGCACAGGTATGTACTGCCATAGAAATGCATACAGTTGCATGTATTGCACTGCAAAGCAGTAAGCCATTTTAGGCTAGAAAAGCTTACATTTTTATGCTAACAGCCACAAAGGTCATGCATGTCTGGTATCAGTTGTGGCTCTCTGGGAATCATAACTCTACCATTAGACCTGTTGGCTGTCAGCCTATGTATTTCATGCATTTTTTCCATTAAGCCTTTCACCCTCTCAGTTTATCCCCCTGCTCCTTCTCTGTGTAGATCCATTTCCCTCATCTACAGGGCCTGAGGTCATCAATGTTCTGTGAGCTCATTGTCCTCACCAGATCTCTCCTTCCTGTTCAGCATCTCCACAAGATATCCACATCCTAAGTGACACTGGTTCTGGTGTATCATTGGCACAACGTGAATAAAATTGGTCATTTCCAGTAAAATTCTGGAAGTTCTCTCTGTGTATAGTCACCAAATTGATCTCAGCTTGTGCCAAATGTATTCCATCCTGCTGCCATGCACTCAGTAACTCCTCACAGCCCATTGCTGCCAACCCTTACTCCTCCTTACAGCTTTCCCCTGGGGACTCAGCACACAGCGTAGAGGCTTCAGGAATGCAGAACTGGAAAGTAGAAAAAGTCACCTCTGAAGCAGGAGCCTCCTTGTATTCCTCTTGTCACTCATTTGCTGCTCTTGTTTCCTCAACCCCATCACTGCTGCCCTATCAGCCAGCTCCACAGAGACAGCAGGCCTGTCTGGAGGAGACTGAACACTGAGAGGAACTGATGGCAGCAGACCTGAGCCTCTTGCATGAAGACCAGAGCAGAAGAAGCATCTGGAGAAGCTCTCAGGTGCTGCCAGGTCAGGGCTCCTCAAATGCACGGCTCTCAGCCTTGTGTCATTAATGAAATGCACATTAGGATTCCCAGAGAGAAGCACAGCCATGGAATTTGGTGTGATCACATTTGCTCCCACAATTCTTGGATCATTTAGGCATCAGCTAGAAGTGGTAACAGAAATGAATAGGGCTCTGCCTCGTGCACCACCCCCACAACAAAATAACTGATAGAAATATCTAATTAACACAGACAACAACATATTGAATCCTGAGAATGAATTACTTCTGGGTTTGATTCCCTCCCACAGATGCTACTACACTTAAACCCACCCAGGAGCAAAATAACTGCTGAGAAGATTCTTCAGGAACCTCTATGATTAATATTCCACAGTTAAATAATTTTTGGCACGATGCACCCAATTTTGATAATTAGTTTTGGCAGCATAATTATACAAACTCTTAACAATGATTTTATAAACCACATGCAAAAGTAGAAAGACCAAACCTATACATCCTCATTTTATAATTTCTTCAAGGAAAATAAATGAAAAACATAAAAATTTTATATGCATAAAGACCTGATACGGCCAAATGAATGAGGAAATGTTGAAAGGAGAAATAAAAGGGACTGCCAACTTATAAATCCACCTGGTGATAACAACTGGGTCATAATGCACAGCTTTTCATGCACCCTGTGTTGCCTGTAGAAGAAATGTTTGCACAATAATCTGTTCAGTGGTACAGAAAGAATAATGCCATTTTTTTATTAATTTAAAATAAACAGGTATGACTTTTGCCTTCTAGCAGTGAACATTTTTACCCTCTCTCAAATTTTAAATGGTGTTACATTTTTAAGTGCTGATGTGAAAGTTGAACAGCACTTTTGCACATTTGGATTGCTGCCTCCGTATTTTGAAATTTCCATTTTAAAAGTTTCTCTGTTTTGTTTTTCACTGCCAAATTCACACTTCTCAAACAGAATACAGTCAACTTTAGTTCATATTCAACTTTTTTTCTGCCTCCTTTTCTATTACTGTGTGCAAACATTCAGCAACTTCTTGGAAGAGCAAAAAAAATTTTAGTATGACTTGATAATTATATGTTTCTTCTGGAAAAATTAGCTTCATTTGAATAATGTAATTTCTCATTTTCAGACTAAGTGAATTATAATTACAATGGAATTCAATGAAAATAATTCCCTTGAGAGAAAACATTTTCTGCTGCATAAAGTCCAATAAAAATACAAGAGAGAAAAAGGGTATTTTCTTGTTTCTCCCACTGCCTTCTTACACAAAAAGCCAATTCTGGACCATTATTACATGCTTTATCTATAAATTATCTAGCTTAGTCTTAACTGCATTTCCACTGAGGCCCCAGGAATACCTCAGAAAAAGTATCACAGGAAACCATACACCAACATGAAGCTGACTTTCTTACACTTCTTTTCTTGCTAACCATGGTAACATCTTCTCACCACTTATGTTACTGCTTCTCCTCTGCTTCTCTCTAGCCTTTGAGGTGGTTTAATGGATAAAAAATGAGAAGGAATACCTGAAGAAAAAATTTAAATTTTTTCTACCTTATCAGTGAGCTAAACTGGCTCAACAGAAGATGTATCAGATTCAGAAATTACTAATATTATTCACAACAGACATCATTACATCTGTAGTTGTCCCAGTATTTTGGCTTGCAAACAGTACAATTAGTTACTCTTTAAGAAAACCAATAATTTTTTTTTTCCATAATTCACATCATTGACTGGGTAACTACATAAACCTTTTGGGCAACCTGGTCTTTAAAACAGAAAATTAAGAACCCCTCACTGAAAAAAAAAAAAAAACAAAACTAATCAGGGAATTTGGAAAGGATGCACACATTAGGTAACTAACACTTCTGGAAATGGCATTACATTCTTCTGTAGAAAATAGCAATACACAAAATTCAGAGAGGACCCATATACTCAGAAAAGCTAAAACTACAGACAATGGCAGGACATGATATCTGAGGTACATCTTCAGACACTGATGCAGAGATACATTATTTTGTCACAAAAAAGAGATTAAGGCAACCTCATCAGCATAAGGAACATTTTACAGCACAGCTGGGACTCCAGGGTAAGTGTAGGTCAAGATTACAGACTGAACACTGTGCCTCTGATAAGAACTTTTTGCAAACTTACTAGGAATTTGATCAAAACAATATTACCACGAAAAGACACTGAGGTTTCTTACACTGAAAACCCACACACTCTCTAGCATCCAGCTGTGGCAATGCTCAGATCATCCTTCACTTCCAGTGACATGACTGACTGAAGTATTTTATTTTTCAAATTAAATTCAACCTAAGTATAAATGGCACCAACTCATATTGGAGATATTCAATCATCAACGTTCAAAAGCATGTTTACCAGATATAAAACTGTACAAAAAAGGAAAAAAAAATGTTCATCACAAACAGAAGTGTGTATGACCAACATAAAATTCCAATACATTTATCCTCTCTGGAATAACTGATGTGTTAATACTTTGTATATTACATGAAGTTACTATTTCTCAAAAGGAACAAAGGATGAAGTAACCCCTTCACAGCTATCCAGTAACAAATATTGACCTCCTGTGAATTTCTCTAATTTTGACCATCTTTAATCAAGAAAATTCAGTGAAAAACTGGAACCCAGCACTTGGCAAAGCAGCTGAAAGGCTCTCTTGAGCCACTTCTATCATATGGCTAAGTAATGATTGAAGCAAAGAGAAGCATAGGGAATTCCTTGAAAAATACTTCATTTCTGACTAGGCAGTATTTATGTTCCTGTTCTCCATTAAAACAATACTGGAATGTAGGTATGCAAGTTATATGTAGTCCAACTCTCTTCACTTACCTGAAGACAGCATGACTTCCAGGAATTTATAAAACACTATATTAATAAAGCATTACATCACACATAAATAAGAAACAAAAAACCAGATCTATTTAGCCTTACTTCTCCATGTCTTAAAGGTGTGATAGCTCCTCTTGCTACTGCCATTCGGAACAATGTTTCTGTGGCCTGCATCAACAAACACAGAGACAAATTAATCATTAAAAAACAGCTTATGACAGTTTGTTTCAACTTGTTATAACATTTTTTATATTTTCTGCTAGCACCTATTTTACATTTGAATTGCTCCAGTAATTCCTTTAGAACAACCTGCACAGTTTAGGGAAGGTGAGACATATTGAGGGCTTTGGTCTCAGCCTAAGTAACAGTACATGATCCCTCAGGCAACATCCCAGCTGTTCCAGAAGACTCTTTGAGCAGGTCAGAGATGCTCAGCCCCAGAAAACTGTTCTCCAGAAGCTGTAAAGTACAAGTGGGGTACTGTGGAAAAATCAACCATATGGTATTTCATGACTCATGAAACTTAATTTCAAAATTGCTGTTTAATAATATACATTTAAACTGACCAATGAGTATGACAAAATAATATGATGTGGTGCTATTCCTAAAAGCCCCTCTTAACTCTCAGTAATGGTGAGATTATAAAACACAACATTGTCATGTGCAAATGGCAGGGAATACAATTTTGGGGAAATCTCCCATCTTTAATTAGATTGAATACCTTTTTGCGTTAGTTCCTCCATCCTTTCCTTAATCCAGTGAGACAATTAAAACATACCTCTGATACAGATATAGGTTACTGGCTTAATATCAACTATAATAGGTTCTGTACCACCTATCTTTCTACAAGCTGGTTGGAAAAAAGCATGAAAAAAATCTGCAAGCTACATAAATTCATGGATTGGCACAACAGCATACAAATGAACACATTTGTTTTAAAAACTTGTTTCCATAGCAAACAGTGAAGGTGGTTTCAATTTCAACTGCAAAAAACCATGGTTTTAATCTCTAGTTCTAATTAAAAAAATACCCTGACATTTAAGGATCTGTTTTAAGGAGTAGGTAGCAGGCTGTTCAGGAAAAAACAACAACAACAACAACCATATTTAGAAAGTTTATAAATAAAAGCAGTTTGCAGTAGCTGATCATCTTTCCAAACAGTGATTTGGAAAAAAAGCATCTAAGTGTTTCCATGCTCACATGACTTGCTGGGTTCCCACTAACACTACCTTAAGACAGCTGTATCTCAATAAATATGGTATCAAAGACCTCTCTTGAGATTAATTCCTCAGTCTTCCAAGAGACAGATTAAGTGAGGCTTACTCCTTCCTACATAATATTCTGCAGAAAATAACTTTAAAAAAGATATTTTAATTACCTTATGTATCCCACACACACCTGTAAATGAATGTGTACACTCCAGAACATTGGGCTGCAAAATCCATTACTTCATTTACACCCACAAGGACACAGGGCAGTGCTCCACTGTGATTCTGCTTCTCAAACCTTTCTTGTCTGAGAGATGAAGTGAACCTCACACAGCCTTTTGTATTTCACGAAATTGGCTTCTTTCACCAATATTTTAAGGGATGTTTCAACCAAATTGAGCATTCTGTCAATACAGCCAAGCTGCTTTTGTTCCTTTTGAAAACCACTGGTGTGTGTGATTTTCTGTTCACATCTACTAGTAAGAGATCTCTCTTAGTACACTTGTACTCACCTCATTAATGCCAGATCTCAAAACCATTCAGAAACAAGGAAAAATCACAGCAACAGCAAAAGCAACATCACAGATGCCTTCCAGTAGGCCACCCTTGACTAAGAAGATGAGCCCTACAAACACAGCTTCCCACACAAACTGCATAGTGGGGATGAGGCCACCTGTAGCCTTTGACTGGCAATGACAAGGCTGCAGAAAGCACTATTGGGCGTTTCAGTGTGCAAAATCCAAGAGGAGGCTTAAAGAAGTTCATCTTTCAGAACAGTAATCAGCCCAAGCCTACTGTTGGTGTAAGCTTTAAGGTGAAGAAGGTGGACACTGGCAGTAAATAGTTCAGGTCTGCATTCTTTTGACAAAGCAAACTAGCTGTGAACATGTGGAGATTCAGTAAGGCAATGTCTTACAAGGTAGAATAGCATGATGCAACCATTCAGAATATTTTAACACCTTCACAGTGCTATAATGTCACAAAGACTAATGATAAAAGTAATCAGTTAGCAAAATTTTGCCAGTCTTAAAATGTAAATTTATCTGTAACACTTCTGGTTCTTTAAAGCTTCCACACTGTCTTCAATTTCTATCTTTTTCCCTTCTGCCCTGCAAATGCAGAAACAAACAGAATCATACTGGACCATATCCAAGGAAGTGTAGCAGCCCTGGGAAAGGGTCTGGAACACAAGTCTTATGAGGAGCAGCTGAAGGAGCTGGGGATGTTTAGTCTGGGGAAAAGAAGCTCAGAGAGGACCTTATCCCTCTCTGCAACTGCCTGAAAGAAGGTTGTAACCAGGTGAAGGTCAGTCTCTTCTCCCAGGTAACAAGTGACAGGACAAGAAGAAATGGCCTCAAGTTACACTGGGGAAGAGGTTTAGATGGGATATTAGGAAAAGTTTCTTCCTGGAAAGGGTTGTAAAGCACTTGAACACAGGCTGACATGGGAAGCGTTTGAGTCACCATCCCTGGAGGTATTTAAAAGCATTTGGGAACATGGTTTAGTGGTGGACTTGGCAGTGCTGGGTTAATGGATGGACTCTATGACCTTAAAGGCTTTTTTCAACCTTAACAACTCCATGATTCTGATCCTGCTCAAGTTCCCTTGAACCAGCTTGTCTAGGCCCATTTTCAGCATCTCAAAGATTGCAGGTCTCACGACCTCTCTGATCAACATGTTTCAGCATTTCAAAACAACATTTTAAGTGACAAGCCCACAAAAAAAATGCAATTTACAGATGACCTGTAAATTCCTTCTGCTCTCCAGAGGAACACAGCCCAATTCCTCAAATTCTCTCTAAGTGGTGGAAATCCTTTGTGCCAGCCAAGTGGAAGGCTATCCTGCAGTTTCTAGCTGTGACAAGCCAAGACACAAGGAAATCCAAAAACACAGAACATCCTGCTGGCATTTGAGCTGCACATGTTGGACATGAAAGAATAAGCATAAGGGTGGAGAAAGTCAAAATATACATGGACCTTATTTTTTTTTTAATGTTAGAGACAAACTTCATCATACTTAATGCTCCATAAAGTACAGAGGGAAAAAAAGCTGCATGAAGAACCACAACAGCAATATAAAAACAACAATATTCTTGCACACTTCATGTATTTTCTATTTATAATAATATCTTGCTGAGAGTAAAAGGATCCCTACAGGACACCAAATCTACTTTGACTAAAAATCCAGTTTATTGAACACATCTTGCCTGACATATCCTTGGTATGTAATTTCAAATCTACCAAAGTTACCAGTATAATAATAGTCAAAATTCATGCTGCAAAGTATTTGCACACAACTTGTTTTAATACTGACTAAATCTATTAAAAACATTTGAGTTCAAAGGATTTACTTTTAAGTAATTTGTTAAAAGATACAAAGTATATAGAAATGGCAAGTTTATTTCATTGTATTAAATCTGCTAAAAGCATGCAAATTATAGCTCTGTCACAAATCAAACTAGGCATAACTGTCCATTTAAGAAACTATACTATTCTCAAAGAAACTGCTGACTATGAATTTAGCTAATTTTTAACTGTTTTTCACTGATTATTACAATATAATCTGATATTTTAGAAAGCTGTAAAAACTTGAGATTTATTTGCATTCAATTCACTGTGAATAAGCCTTCTACTCAGCCATGGGAGTCAGAGGTTCCTAAGAAAGCAAACTGTCAACACATGGTTCTAGTGATGTCAGTGTGAAATAAATGTGTTGCCAAGATGATTGTTACTGAATCCTAAAATTGTTGCTCATTACCAAGAACACGCGGTGTGTTACAATATACTGAGGTGAAATGGCAGCCTGAGGTACGCTACGCTCTGCAACGCCGCGCAAGCTCTAAGGTCATCTCCTGACAAAGATGCCAACTGTTCCCACTCCAACAAAGCAGTTGCTCCTGATCAAA
Organism: Melospiza georgiana; assembly: GCF_028018845.1. Classification (NCBI taxonomy): domain Eukaryota; kingdom Metazoa; phylum Chordata; class Aves; order Passeriformes; family Passerellidae; genus Melospiza; species Melospiza georgiana. The sequence goes on from NC_080431.1 coordinate 73,236,763, forward strand.
TTCATTGCAAGTGGGTTAAAAAAAACCAGAGGAATCACTTGTATGAACCAGAACTAAAGTGGAAGATAATTGTGCATTATTGATGGAAATGGTACGAAAAACAGAAACACTGCATTAGATTCCAGATGTCTTGAATTTTCTAGGTATGCTCAAAAATAAAATGGTCTCACATAATACCTCACCAGAATAGTTACTGTTTTACCAAAGTTAAAACTGGAAATGCAAGCAGTGAAGAGATTGATCACACAAGTTAATGAATTTAGAAATGCACACTTTTTAATCACCTGACAAATGTTGGCATTTCTTCTGTATGTGCATTAAAAAACCCAAAACAAAACAGAAAAAAAACCCCTATTTGAATTAAAATTAAAATAATGCAAATTGTTTATAAGAATAAAAAAGAATGGAATATTACAAAAGACATTTTTCTCTCCTATTAGGTTTGCTGATCTTGGATACAATAGCTAGCTGACAGCTCTAGCCTGTAAAATTTGTGCTGGTTTGTGAAAAGCAAATTACATGAAGAAAGGGTTTTGACAGTCTATCCAAAATCATTAATAACAATCTTTCAACTTTCAATTATACATGAACTATTGTTAAAGCCCTTATTAGCTAACCATCACACAACTTTTGAAAACAAGGAGGAGTGCTAGATAAAAAAGATCTGGTGAGAGTTAGAAGCAATAATTACTAGGAAAACACAGAAGAAGTTTTTGAATTTTTTTTCCTGAATTCTGTCCACAAAAAGTCAAATGTAAAGCAACTGTGTGCATTTAAACCTTACTCCAGATGACAGATTTAACTGAGGAGCTTAATTATTGTTACAACTTTAAATGAAATTACCACAGTACCAAAATAAAATGCATTGCCATTCTACATACTTTAGAGATTTAAAATATTTTATAAGTATGTTAAAATACAATACTGAATCTGAACTCAAGCTTTTAAAAAGACAGGTATGCAAATTCCCACTCTCTGAAAAACCATTAAAAGTTCAATTAATTCCATTGTACAGATGTGAACTCCATATACCTCCATCTTTTACTTTGTTGAATGACTCTGAATGTCTCTGCCTTCATTACTGAACTATTGGAACCTTATTTGTACAATGCACAGATCAGCCTATATTTGGCATCAGTGAGACACAAGCTCTTTCCAGTCACCCATTAATAGATCAAATAATATCCTACTCTTACTTTCAATAGAAGTAACTTAACTGGGAACTCTCCAAAGACTAAACAATTTAAACCTCATGATAAAGCATATTTTACAGAGTTTATGAAAGCCTTGTACCCATTCTTCAAAACATCTCTATTTTGTTTCCCAAATTCAGCTTTCAGAATTTGTTGCACCAAACACCCATCTCTGCGTCCCATAATACCTGATATCCCTCTCCTCTGGTTACTTACCCAACATTTGTGCAAAGCACACATTTGGCCATGTATCTTATAAGTACTATTGGAAATGTTCTTCTTTCTTAAATAATAAACATGTGTTGCCTCCCTAACTAGAGGTTTGGAGACATGCAAAACACATCACTAATATAGCATAAATAAATCAGTATTAAAACTAACAAGACTATCAGCAGAGTAACTTTTTTTGTCTTGCTTGTTCCTGAGAGTATTTGCAGATTTATCATGTAAACATAGGTTCAAATTTGAACACAGTTCAGTGTAACTTTTATTCCATTTACAAATTCCGTTTGCTCATTGACCTGAATGTGCACTTTCAGGGTTAATAAACTACCTTATGAACCAATTTATCTCTACCCTCTACCTAACTAACTAAACTATCCCAATCTTTCTCCCTGCTGCAGCCTGCTCAGGAACCTCAGCCTGTCCTTAAAGAGCTTTATAATTTAAAACTACAGAATACACGCTCAACAAACAAACCAAGCATGGAAATAATCACATGATATATGCTGCTAAAAGGATGAAATAAAAAACATTTGTATGTATTTATCTTAATCTGAAGCTAGTAGTTTGCAGTTGTGGTATTTGTAACATTTGCCAAGATCATGATAATTGCTTTTTTTCTCCTGACTTCTCTTCTACCTGTTTCTCTCCCTTTCCTTCCTCCCAGCCCCCTCACAAAAAATGCTTGGTATTTACATTGGGATTCCTGGTCCCAGCCTGTAACTGACTTTCACCTTTTTCTAGTTTTCTCTGCACAAAGGATTGAAAGGGCTCAACATTGCAATTAACAAAGTATCAGGAAGCCAGAAAAAAAAAAAATCCAGCAATATAATGCTCATGAACTGAATTACCCACAAACCAGGCCAGCAGCCAGCATGGGAAACTGGAGAAATAGGCCATTTAATCTCCCCTGCCTTGACAGAAATGCCAGAGAAAGGAGGTCCAAGCAGCCTGCCCCACCATCATCATAGAGCAGAGGTTTCTGCATCTGAGAAATGATCAGTGAAGCCAAGTAAAACCTTCCTTTTTTCCAATCACATAGCAGAAGGACAGCAAACAGCTGCAAGCCAGGCTGCAGAAAGCACATGGCAACTGTCAAAGCTGGTTTTGATTAGTAATGCTGCCAGAGCAGAAAAGACAGTGGCCGATACACCAGTCTGGCCAGACCAGCAATATACAAGCACATTTGCTTGTACAGTCAGTGATCACCCCTGGATTTAGGGGCAGCACAATCTTCAGATTTTCAGCTCCAAAATAGTGAGAAGGAGCACTGATCATGCACCATCTCTTTCTATCCCTTTTGAAACTGATCCATGAAGAACTTTGCTGCTGCCTGGCCAAAGGCTGCTGAAGGAACAATGTGCAGAAACAGCAGGTCTGACAAGGCTTGATGTAGCCACCAAGTTTTCAGGATAAAACGGTGACACTGCCCTGCATCCAGAGCTCCAATGAACTCCAACACTGTACAGAATTATTGAATGGTTTGGGTTGGACAGGACCTCTAAAGACCATCTAGTCCAACTCCCCTGCCATGGGCAGGAACCTCCTCCACTGGACCTGGTTGCTCAAAGCCCCATTCAATCTGGTCTTAAACACTTCCATGGAATGGGGCAGCCACATCTTGGGACAAACTGTTCCAGTGCCTCATCACCCTCACAGCAAAGAATTTCTTTCTTGCATATCATCTAAACACGCCCTCTTTCAGTTTTAAACCATTGACCCCCCCGTCCCATCACCACAGACACTTCTAAAATGTTTGTCCCCATCTTTCTCTTAGGTCTGCTTCAAGTACTGAAAGGGTGCAGTGAGGTCTCCCTGGAATCTTCTCCAGGCTGAACAACCACAACTCTCCCAGTCTGCCTTCATAACAGAGGTGCTCCAGCCCTCTCATCATCTTTGTAGACATGCTCCAACAGGTTCAAGTCCTTTTTATGTTGAGGACCCCACAGCTGGACACAGCACTCCAGGTAGAGTCTCACGAGAGCCGAGCAGAGGGCAGAATTCCCTCCCTCACTCTACTACCCACACTGCTTTGGATGCAGTCCACGATGAGGCCAGCTTTCTGGGCTGTGAGTGCACATTTCCAGGTCATGTTGAGCTTCTCATCCACCAACAGCCCCAAGTTCTTCTCTCCAAGGCTGCTCTCAATCCATTCTCTGCTCAACCTGTATTTGTGCTTGGGTTTGCCCAAACCCAAGTACAGCATCTTACACTTGGACTTGTTGATCATCCTACTCTTATTTCTACATCTTTGCCTGTCCATCCATTTTGATTTTTTGCTGTGAGTTAGTAGCACCACATCCTCCTCATCTTACAAGGACTGGTGAAAGAAACAACGGAAGAGAAGACAGGGTGTGTGACATCACAACAGGCACCAGGATGTTCCTGTAGAATTCATTCCCAAGCTACTGTAAGTGAATCCAAATTCTTCTCCCACACAAGTTAAATAAGACTGAGGTGAGCTTTCATGGTCCACCTGTAGTTCCTTAGTGTGTTATTGGGACAACAGAGAGCAAAATCAAAAGGTCCTTGATCTCTCTTCTTCATTCTAACCCCTGAAAAATGGCAGATATTTAAACACCAGCAAGCTATACCAGCCTTGGATCTTCTAACAGACATTCACTATGACCAGAAAATTAATGAGAGCTGCATATTTACACAGCTTTATTTCATATTATCCAAGCACATGTTCTGGAATTCCAGACTAATTTAAACAGTCATTTACAATTCCTTTATCTGCCTTCATTGACCAGAATTTCTTGTTAAGCATGAACTCTGAGTGGGTTCAATTCAGTACTTCAGTACATTCCCTACAAGTTTTACAAGATTTACATTTAATGTGTTTCACAATCAGTGCCCTTTTTCTTTAGGGGATTACCTCACCTTTTACATTTCCCACTGGTAGCAATTTTAAGTAGTAGTTCTCTGTATTTGCAAATGGAACAGAAATTTCTTTGTCTCATTTGGTTTGTTTCCATGTATTGTGATTTACTCACAGTGTTGTGTGCTAAACTAATATGAATACAATCCAAAAAACATTTTTAAATTAGTGATTTATTATGACCACGGTGTAAACAGTACAACAGATTACATCGACTTTGCATGAGACAGTTAACTCACTTTCCAAACTCGTTGTTTAAACACATATATGTCACACAATCTTTCAGAACTAATTAGAAACACAGGTTAACACTACTTCATCTTTGGAGCAGCTTATAAAAAGGTTTTACTAATGGTAGAGAAAAGCTAAATTGCTTTTGAGGAAGAATATGTCTGTTCTGGTGATGACCTAATAAAAAATTGTGATTTATCATATGGTCTTATCTATAAAACACTTAACTAAATCAGATACTGATTATGATTGAAACCACTTAATATAAAATAACCAGCAAGAAAATTCAAAAAGCCATATACTATACAGGGAATGGTAATTAATTATCATTAGTTAATTAGTGCTATCAATTAACTACCATTAGTAATGTAGTGCTCTGAATCATTTTTTAATCAACTTTTTTTCTTTTTAAGAGAGCTAAAAATTTTAGGAGAGCTAATTCCTTGGAACAATATTTTAAGAGCTGGCGGAAACACTGGTTAAATGCTTCCTGTTCCCAAGAAAGTTGTTCTTATTTTGGCCATGAGTAACTAATAGAAACCCTCACTTATGGGCTGCACAACACTCAAGAGTTTGCAAGTGAAGCCATTTCAGACAAACTAAATGAGCAAGAATTCTAATTCCCAAGCATTTTTCCTCAAAACTGACAGGAAAACAGTCCCTACAGCATCTAAGAATCACTCCTCTCTGCCAAGCAGGGCAAAGCCCATAGCAAAGCATGCATGCATGCTGTTTTCCCTTTTTAAGAAAAGCAGGAAACTTTTACCACAAGACTAATCTCAGGAGGAAGCCACACTTCTCCTTCACATACACCATCAGAAGAGCCATGTCTACTTTCAACATTTAGGCTGTTGACAGAAGCCATGGTGCAGCTGTACTCCACAAGCCCTGCTACATTATGCACATGTACAACAGCGAAAAGTAGTAAAATCTGTCAGATCTTCTCAAACAAAACGCATGAGAACTCACCACCTCTAATTTTGTAGCTAAAGAATTCTAAACCTACAAATCTGTAGGATTTACCCATAAGTCTAAAACACTTCCCTTCTGTTTCTCTGTCATCCCAGATGGATACTTCTCCTTCTTGCTCTTGACTGTTTTCCACAAAGGGAAGGCAGCTGCCCTGACCCTGCAGTGGATGGATTACTGCATCCAGCCCAGCCGCATGACCAGAGGACAAGCAGCAAATGTCAAAGCAGAAGAAAGCATCTCTAGCAAGCTGAACTAGTAAAATGCCCTTAAAAATCAAGGCATGAGCCAGACTTGGACTCAAGCCACCTGAAATGAAGTTGGCCTCCATATCCTGACACACATTAGATCCAGAGAGGCTTTCAGTCAGAACTACTCGAGAACACTGCAGGCACCAAAATTACTGGAGTGAATTGACTTCAATACTATGGAATATTCTTGCCTGGTGTATAATAATTTGGTAATTGCTGCCAACTAATTTTGTCAACCTAACTATAATGGTTTTGTATAGGGAAAAAAGTGTAGCCTACTCTAACTCAAGAAATATGGGACTTGATTTCCATTTTCATGTGTGGGTTATCTCAGGGGATATATGACTTTCATCACAATTCAGATGGTTGCTACAGACAGTGGTAAAAGAAGGAAATGAAGCTACATGGCAATCAGTGCCAGGTCTGTAAAACCCCTCTCCTCTTTCTCTAAAACTTGGGAGGCAAATCACAAGGAAACACAATGAGATTACTGGTAAAACAAGTAGAGTGCAGAAAGGAGGGCCAGATTCTAGCTTTTGTTTTTCTTATCTGACATCAGGCAGGACAATTGAAACACAAAGGATTCTTCTGTAAACAAGTAGCGTGGTCTTCTTTCCCAAGGGTGGGAGACTCTCAATCAAGAGATCCTAAAAATCTGCTCCTGATGGTACTACCAATTCCTCATCCAAAAGAGGAGTAATACTTTTCATTTACCTCCCAAAAGTCATAAAGAATATTCACTTAGTTATTTCCATACATTGCCTTGAGAACATACAGAACAATTACAATTCCATTGTGGTAAAAAATGTAACCAAAGAAATTTGGAAGTAGTCAAGGACAAATGCCTCAGCTTTCTAACACTGAATCACACCAAGTTACTGAATACTTTTTGAACACAATCCAAATAAATAATTCTATGATTCTACTTCTCCTGCAAAAAATGGTTACTATATTTATCACTCAGAGTTCACTCATGAGAATAAATTTTAAGAGACTGTGAAGTATTTAGAGACTGCAGGTAAGGACAGTAAGAGAAAAGCCACTGGAGGAACCTGTATCTTATGGAAGTTTTGAACACACCAATAGTTAGAGTTATGAAACTGAGCAGCTGCTAATCTGCAAGACATCCATAATCTCTTATTGGGAATGAGCAATGTTCCCAAGGAAAAGACAGTGACTGCACAGTTAAAGGCCACTGATTCAGATCACAGGAGACACTATTAGTACATCTACTGCTAGATTTACTAAATCAGAAATTGCAGCAGGGCCCTAAGCTAGTCCAAGTGATGTAAGGATGTATCACACCGTTGGGAAGGCAATGAGGAGATGGCCTGAAGTTCAATTCAAATATAGCTCAGAGTCTTGCTTCCAGCCTCAGGGACAGACAAACAGAATTTCTTCACCAGACCAGTTTATTCACACTACATTTACCTATTCTCTTTATTTAAAACATGCAATGAACTCAACAAAATTATAGAGAGTTTAAGATTTACAGCACTTTAACCAAGTTCAAAACAACAAGAAAGAAGATCTTTGACAGGGAACAAAACGTACAGTTATTCCTGGCAAGGTTTAATGGTACCAAATACATGTAGTGGGTCTGTTCCATAAACTGCACTGGATTGCACAGACAGGTTTATTTAACCACTCTGTACACTAGCACAGCCAAATAATAGCTCATACTTCTTAAGGAAAAAGTACATAAATTACAACAAGTAGACCATTACAGAACAAGGAATTGTCTAAGGAATATAGCAAAACTGAAAACAATTTAGAAACCACAGCAGACAATCAATTGAGCCTAAAACACACAGTGCTCCCCATCAAATGAGCAAATTAATCCTGATAAGTGCAAAAATGTCAAACAAGAACATAAATCAGAAGCTTTCAGTTGGACTCACTCTTCAGAAAGTTTTCAAAATATGGCTGAAAAAAGGATGCCTCTGTTTTGCAAACAGAGTAGCTAGCACCATGATAGGTTTAAGTACCATATGTCAGTTCAGGTCTTCACTACAAGTTTTTCCCTCTCATCTATCAGATGTTTAAGGTCTCACCTCTTCACTGACAGAATATACAGGGAAAAAAAAAAAAAACGGATGCTAAATTGGAAGGGCTTCATTGGCCCTTAAAGAACTTGCATAATCCAAACACGAGAAAAACTGTCAGCATGAACTGTCAACAGTAAGATGCTCCTCCAAGACATCTCTGTTCCATGCTTTATGCTCACACAAGTATCTATACAGAAACACTTTCCAACAGCAGCCAAATCCTTCACTCAGTAGAAAGAGAGAAGGATGAATTACCACTTTACAAAAGCCTACAACTAAAACAGCTTCAACTAAAGCAGCGAGAGTGGATTTGTTTTTTCAAATACATGTCTTACCAAAGCAATTAGCCAACACTCATCTTTCTTAAGTCTTGAAGTAAACGCCCAGTAGCTGTTCAAAAATAAGTTACCAAACAGAAGTGTCTAAAAAAGGCTAATGTGAAAGGTTTGTCATCAAGCTGCAAGAGGGCTGTCAGCAAACTAGCCAGTAAATCATAATGACTAGCACAGGCTACAAGGAAATCATGTTCCAAAAATTGATCCATATAATTGAGCCTTCATAACTAATAAAGACTCTGTTAAAGACTCTCTGTGGAAGGAGTCAGAATAATTTAAAATAAAATATAAAAAGGCACATCCTTTTTTAGGAGGGAAGTATGTGTGCATGTGTATGTAGAAAGGGCTAAAGGGCCATTCTCAATCCTTTCCTATAAACCAAGGTCTCATTTCCAGAATATACTACAGATACAGTTGCAGAGCAACACATGGTCATAAACAGCCAGACCCCATTACAGCTTCCAAAATGCAAGTACCACAGAAACATGGAGAAGTGACTTGGGATTAGGCTTCAGAAATTGCTGGAGTCTCTGTGGCTGGCACCCACAGAGCCAGAAAGGCAGAATGAATGGATCCCTCAGTGGTTTGTAGTAATTAGGCACATTTCTGAAACTGGTGCTGCGATTGCCTCGTCTGCACTAATTGAGCACAATGCAAAGCAGTGCTCTGAAATGCCAAATGGCACATTTAACAACCTTATAAAGGAGCCTAGAGTACAGATTCCTTCTTTTTTTCCTTAATATGAAAAAAAAAGCACTGGCCCAACTTGTTGCTGCACAATACAGAGAGCTGGAAAGTGCCCAAAATTGCTCTGTAAGTGTTGTTTTATTAGATTGAGACTGTTAATAAATATATTGTAAATGAACTTATACTTGCTTGGGTGAACATAAAGAAAGAATTGTATCACTGTTCTTACAATGTTTGCAATTTACTCTAGTTTTTCACTTCTTTTTATCCTAGTTGCACTGTTTCTATACTAGTTTACCTTAGCAACTGACATTTATTTGGGCCATAAATTACCCTAATGCAGTTTAGTGCTCTTTCATAAATTTTACTAACACAACACTTACAGAACATAGACTTGTATTAATTAAACCCATGCCTACACAAATCAAACATTTCCTTTTAACGTTTTTACTTACTGCTAATTCTGGAAAATGTACAAAAGGACAAAGGCTTTCTCTTCTCTTTCACCAGGTGTGAATATACATACACATAAATGCACATATAAAATGTGGGAGCTTGAATGTGTATCTTGTTACCAGTGTGTCACAGCTGATAGCTGACAATCTCTGAGAAGAAAAAGACTATCTTCCAAGACCCTGGCATACTGAGCTACAAATTTGATCCTTTCATTAAGAGAAATTTAATTAACTTAGCAATTTCCACTTTTGACTTTACTACTGCAAGACTCCCATTATTTGTCAGAAACAGCTTTAGCAATTTCAAACCCTAACTGTTAAAAGTCTTTTAAGATTAACACTTCAGTCCAGTAATAGAAGTTTAAGAAATTTGAAAAAAGGTTTGTTTCCTATAGGAACAAAAAAACATTTGAGGTACATATTGATAAGACAGGAACTGTAAACATTAAGGTAATTTTGGTTTTGTAATGCTTTTTATGCCCAAGTTTAGTTTTAAAATGGAAAAAATAAAGCTTCTGTTATGCAATATCTGCATATGAATAGTCAATCAATATTCTGAATAACTATAGCAGTAGAGCACACTACAGTACAGGAAGACACGACATATACAGGACAATGCACGTAATATGCACTTAAGATGTCACTTAGCCACATTTGTCTTCTATTTGCCAATATTTGAAAATGTGATGTATTTTCTACAGAAAATACATCATACTAAATCAAGAGCAGAACAACCTGAGGTGCTGCACACCCTATCCTGGGCTCCTGCTTCCCTCAGGCAAAGCCCCTGGGCTCCCAACACATGGAACTTGAGGCGAGCAGCAAAACAATCCCACCACTGCCATACCCAGGACCTCACAGAATGTCTACAACCACAAAGCACTCAGACAGACTGCCCTGTGTAAGGCAGCATCTGCTCTACTGGAAGCAGAGCATGAAGCCCCAGGTTTTGTGTTCAGCCTGCTCTGGTCACTCACTCACTACAAGAATAAGGGCAGGTCTGTGTGCCCCCAGCTGCACACACACACACCCCCAGTGTCACACCAGACAGCAGGAAGCATTGCTCCCAGGCACACATAAACTCTACACAGGCATTTAATCCGACATGACATATTTGTGAACAATTTAAGCTAACACAGCAGCACTTACGCCACAGTAAAACCTTAGAGATACGATAAATAATTTACAAGAGCAGTGCAGTCACCACCAGTGTTTGTTTTCTCGGTGGTCTTTATTAAACCAAATAACTGGGATTAAAGCTACTACAACAAAAACTGGAGTCAGACATGTGTGGGTTGACAACTCTTCTGTTTGTTCAAGCCTCCTTACCAAGAAGACTCAAGTTAAATATGACCAGAAATAAATTTGTCACAATACAATTTTAATTCTCAAATATCTGGAACCAATTAACTTCGGGAAAGTTTCAAAAGGGCCACCCAGTGATATACACAAAATCATTTGTGTCTGCTGTCTTGTTTGTGATAATTTCTTTTATTGCTACCTCAGTTTCAGATGTCAGAGTAATGACTTCCACATTCTGATAAAAATGTGAATTGAATCCATATGGAAAAGATGCTGAAGCCCATCAAAATCGCAAGAGCTCCCTTATTTCTAAGTTTTTCTACAAAGAATTTTATAAAGCCTAACTTTTTGACCATTCGCAATCAAAACCAGGAAATTTTTAATATTCTCAAAGAATCAGATACGTCTTTCTGTGACAAAACTGTTACTTAAGGGAAAGGTTAATGTAATCTATTTTACTTACAAGTCTCCAGCTAAAATTAGCATGTAACCCTTCAAAAGATACAGCAGCCCTAATTGCCAAATGATTTAATTTTCTGTTAAAATTATTTAGGAAATACACATTATTATGATTATTTAATGTTCCACACATTCAGATACTTACATCAAAGATTCTATATACAGCATATTTATCCTCCCGCTGAAAAATAACCTGAGGAAATTGCCAAGACTCAAAAGAAGACTGTAAAAGAAGCTATCTCCTCCTTCTTGAGTCACAAAGTCAATGTCTTTCCATCCTTACAGCTTGAAGAAAGAAATACCTCACCACTCCTCTAGGAGTTTGTTTCTCCTAACAGAGAATGAACAGTTACAGGCAGAACTCATACACACAGTCCTCTAAAACCATACAGTATTTCTTTTGTGTTTCTTTTTGAAAAATATCGCTTCTGTCCATATTTTCTATGAAAATTAAAGTGTGCAAGTGCTTTTAAAGTAGCGAGGAGGGAAGGGAAAGAGATCAGCATTATCTGACAAGGTCAAGCAAAACTATGGAATCAGTGTTACAGCAGTCTTCCTAATCACACAGCTAAAAGCTTCCCCCTGTCCGTCCATTGGAATAGAGACTCCCACATGTGTCAGGGACACAAGCTCAGCTGAAAAGAGCTCTCTTCCCATCTGTATACACTAACAGAGCATTTAGTAAGATACATCCACCCAAGCACACACCATGTCTGAGTAACCAGGTGCTAACAACGCAAGCTGTTTGTCCAGGGATTCCACCACAAACACTCTGAAGTGCAAAATGCCATGGGCCTTCCCTGCATTTTCATTAGCACCTGTTTTGCCTGAGTTTTTTACATAAGAAGAATTAAGAATTAGGCCTAGAAAGAAAATCCTGCTTATGTATGCTCAATAAATTATTCCATGGACAGCTAGGAGAATGGAAAATAAATACACAGTTAAGAGCCTTAACACCAAGAGGCAATGGGAGGGGGAGGGATGTGCTGCAGCAAGCTCTGCACAGGACTCCTAGAGGTCCAGTAGGTCACCCCACTAACTGTGGAAATCGTTCCCCAGCTTTACACAGATGGCAAAATGCCTTCCTGCTGTTGGAACTGAACTGGCCTGAGGAAGTGCAAGACCTGCCTCACCAGATGTGGGTGTACAAAGCCTTTGAATTCCCACTCCACAGGCCAAAGGAGAAATATCTGCATTACATCCCACAGCACAGGTACACAAAGAAGAGATCCACAGCATAGCTAGCACAATTCCTGGTTTGAAAAACCACCAGCAACAAGTGCCTGAAAAATACCTTCCCTGCCATACAGTGAAGGAAATTCCAGGGCACAGCTGCCAAAACAACATACAGGATTGCCACATGTGATTGCCCTAATGAATTATTTTTCCCACAATTTCTCCTGCAGCCCACAAGAAAGCTTTTGGCTTTCTAATTGTCTCGTGTAGCTTCGCATCTGTGTGCATCAGTTTGTTTTGAACTGCTAACAGTTTTCTTTGGCATCCCTTCATTCCCATCTTACAAGTAAATAATTCATCACCATTCCCCCTCTCTATACAAACACGATTTTACATTTCTTGTCTCCTACTCATTCTCCCCCAGGCTAAGTTTACTGAACTTAGCTCCTCCACTTACACATGTTCTTCAACACCTTTGCATCTTTATTTTTCCACGAGGTACTTTCTCTACTTCTATTACACTTTAAAGAGGACCAGAACTGCAGACAGCAGTAAACCTGTCAGCACACCCATGATTTACATAGTGGCATGATAATGATTTTTCAGTTTTATCCTCTACTCCTTTCCCAGTCATCCAAAATATTAAATGGAAGGGAGTAGGGGAAATGGCGGTGTTTAATAGCTACAAAACGTGGAACAGTTCCTGTCTGAGTGAAGAATCATACTCCATATATGGAATACACATATACATATAAAAGAGGAGTTTGCTCCCCACATGCACCACATTACTGCCACTTCATCAGTAGCACAGTGCTACAAGGCTTTAGAACCAGCTCTCACTTTTACAATCTTGGACAAGCTATAAATAGCAAAAACTTGTCTTCTCAGTTTCCTCTTTCCCAGAGCGCTTATGACAATGTCAATAGGCGCTCTTCCCCATTACTTCGTGTTTGGCCCTGTTTGGACAATCCCCACTTTTGCAGTGCCAATCTGAAATGCTGTGGCTAAATTTAAAGAACTAAAAATGGAGTTGGAGAACATGGATGCCTGAAAATTATCAATATGAAGAAATTTTAAAAATAAAAAATTCTGTTCTAAGTTCATCTTCTTCTAAGTTCATCCTAAAAATATATACATCATAAAAATATACACAATTTCTCTGTATTTGTTTTCTACCTGCACAACAGGAATATTTTATCGATTCTTTAACCAAGCAATCTTGGCATTCACTTACCAAGCGGTTAATTACTCTCCTTTTTCTGGCCAATCTATTTTTCCAGTTTTCACCTGATGACACATCTTACGAGTCTTTAAACTTTCTAGATTGCTTTGTGAAAAGAAAATCTATCCATAGTAAAAATTCCTAAATTCTGTTCTTTTAAATAAAAGCCGCGCATTTTTGAGACAAGCATATAAAGTGTACTTTTCCATTAGTCTTAGCATCCATTTTCTTCTTTAACCATTACATAATACACTGGAAAGTTTATAAGAATCTGGTTCTGCTTGTTTTTGTTTGTCTGTCACCTATGCCTCTGCTTGCCAATCCAGCACCAAAAGGAGTCAACTACCAACTTTGCTCAGTGACAACTTGCACAGAACAACAGCCCACCTTCACTCCTTGTAGTCTCACCACTTACAGCATTGTCTGTCATCTCAGAATATATTTACACCAGGTTGCATCTGGTTGTAAGCAATTAAGTTGCTATTTAAGACTTGAACATTGATCTCAAGGATGATCATGTGTCATGATCTAAACATTCACCAATCTAATTTCAATAGCCAGGCTAAAAATGCTTCATGAGAAAAGAAAATGTCACAGAAACTGTCACAGTTAACGTGTTTTAGTGAGATGAACTTTCTCTCATTATTTTATTAATCTAATACATATTGGGTGATTATTTAAAAATATTCTAGGAGCTCCTGATCACATTTCTTTGTGCCCTCAAAATTCAGTATTAACACTATTACTACACCTGCCAAGTATTTTTTCTCCAAATCACCTGTTCAAGAGACCTGTAAACATAAAAGTTTAATTACTTTTATAGGTAATGCAAATATACTCTGCAAACTTGCTTTCATTAACAAAAAAGGACCTCTAATTAGGGAGATATCATGTTTTATCTGACTTCTCTTATTTGAGCAACACGTAAGCAATCAGTGAAGTAACAGATTAATTAATTCTCTGCATTTGAAATTACAAGTCCAAATCGAAAGTAATTATTTGAACACTGCTATAATAGTAAGCAACAGTACAAAAGTGACCACAGACCAGTGGAGAATTATTATATTTGCAAATACTTCAGGACAGTGCACTGAAGTCCGTGCAGAAGATTTGGCAGGTTGAAAAAGTGAAAAGAATCACATCTGTACTACTGCCAAAAAAATATATACTTGGTCTTATGACTTGATTTGGAAATGCCCTTAGTGTGAGACGCAGATATACACTGAGCTTAGCTGGTCAGAACACAGTTCTAATTTAGTAACATCAGGGCTGTGGGTTCAATCCCTGTATGGGCCATTCACTGAAGGGTCTCCATCCTTGTGGGTCTCCTCCAACTGAGAGTATTCGGTTGATTAATCTGTTGATTTTTCACACAAGATGGCCCATGAACTGAAAAAATATGTCAAAAATACAAACATGAACATCAACTACAGGTTTTGTTTCTTAGGATATTGCAAAACACCAACTCATTTTCTTCATTTTAGTGCCTAACAGTTTGTTTGATGTTATGCTTTCAGTAAGTCTCAAGTAATCAATCACCTACTTTTGCTGAAGGTCATAATGCTCATCGACAGACTGTTATGCTGGCCCGTCCTCTTAACCTAGTGGTAAAATTCCTGTAGGTGAGTCTTCTACTACTGCTCACACCAGCTTTTTTATTTTCAATTCACTGCATAGGTTTAAGGTTTTCCACACCCCTGACCTGTGACTGCCGCTTCCTTCCACCCCCACTCACATGAGTGAGTACTATTTAACACAAATCAATTTGACTTCACTTTGAACTACTGCTCAAAGTACAGATTGCAGTAACTCCATTCAGTAAAGTTCCAAATATAATCCTTCCAGGATGACACACATTCTGTGAGTCTCTACATGCACAATACGCAGGCTACCTTGCAGAGAAGCCAGAATTCTGAGAGAAAAATTACATATTTTTGTTCATTAGCAAAGCTTTCCTAACAAATCAGTGAGAGGCCTTACTCTAAAATTTGTCAAAGAAGAAACATCTTCAACTTCTGGTTCACTCAGATTCATAAATGCCAAACAAGCAACAAATCAGGAAATCCAGTAGAAAACCTATACAGACTTTCTTTTGGGGAGAGGAGGGAGGGATCCAAGAGCTTCATTATTTATGACCATGGCAAAGACCAGCAAGGTTATTTATATCAGTGAATTCCCAATACATCTTGCTTTGCCTAAGGCCACTGACTTATTGTGATTTGCAAGCATTAGCAAACAATGCCGATATTCAAGTTCAGTGCATCCACTTCGACAGAAAATGGTTGATATTGTGTGCCAGAGCCCTGGCTCAGGACTCAAGGGACCAGTTTGAACAGCTTAACGTGCTCAGGAACATGGTTCAGCTCCCAGCAGTCTTAATTAGGCCAGGAATAAGTAAGAGACATGATGAACATCAGGGTTTAAATGTAAAGTAAAAGGATTATTCAAAAAAATCATTTCTTGAACAGCAGAGAATTGCAGTGTGTTAAAAGAACTGTTGTGACCAAAACCAGCCTTATATTTTTACATAGGACAATGACCATAATTTGTAAAGCTCCTCCTGGTTAATAAAAACAAGGAGAAAAATGGAGAGACAAAGACAGGACCTGCATGGATGCATGCATCCATGTGTGTGTGCCAGGAAGCAGGGAAGGTTTTTATACTTCTTAAACAAAAAAATTGCTATACAAGCATCTGAAGAATTCAAAATTTTCAAATATTCAAAACAAAAACAATTGCCTATGAAATATTTATAAGTAGCTATCATGAGCTTACACATATAAGAAGTGTGTATTTCCAATCCAACTGTACAATCCACTCTTTGAAAATTTTTGTAATATGACTGATATTTAAAGATCTTTTATTCAACATAGTGATCTGCAAAACACATCAAATTCTTGAAGTTAAATGTTCCAAATAGAATTTTGTCTCAGAAACTGTACCAGCACATTTGTGTAAGAGTGAAGCCAACAGTTACTTTATTCAAGGTTGCTGACACAGATGATTTTACATAAACAAAAACAACTTTTCAAGATTAAGAAATTTACAATTGGAAAATAGTACAATCATTTGCGCTTCAAAATATTAAAATGTGAGAATTATTAAGTTACATTTTGGAGGAGTGTTAAGCAAATTGAGGACACTTTTAAGAAGTTACTTACTTTCTATGAATTTTAAATCTAACACATCTTACTGAAAACTATGTCTATGTTTTTTAACCCAAACTATGGTAGGTATACTTTACAAAATTCAAAAACATGTGAAACACTGGCATATGTGCCAGTTTATTGAATGTTCTGTCAACATAAGCCAGGTATTAAAGTTGAGAAACTTATGTTCTTAAATATATGGCATTGAGACTCTCTTTCTGATTCCCACTTCAGATCATTCTTCTCCCTAGAAACACTGAGCAGGGAATTTCCATTTCCAGACTTATTTCAATCAAGTCTGCAAAAATCTCCTGCAGTTCTCGAGATTTGAGGAGAGCAGCAGCTATTGAGGCACCCCATTGCATCTGAGCAGAGAGAGAAGAGTTACTGAACCAGAAAGAAACTCCTTTAAGAATCACACAGCTCACATTACAAAAACATTAATAGTTCACATGGAAGTGACCACACAAGATCAATCTCAAATGATGCAGTTCCTCAGAAATCACCCCATTTAGCAGAATACTGATGTAAGATACAGTAACTGATGCACTATTGTAACTTCCATAGTCACTAATGGTCTAATTTACTGATCCATTGTGTGGAAAGGGTAGAAAAGAGAGAGGAGCAGATTCAGAAAAGATTCTAATGTCACACTCATTGCTGGATTTTCCTTTAAAAATACTACAAAACTCAGTTTGTCTTCCAGAGACAGAACAGTCTTAAGGACAGGACAATAACCAAGTTTCACACATGAACAGGACTCAAACCAAAACAAAAGTCTGCCTTAGAAAAACCAGTCAGATTTATATGTAGAGAAAATACATCTTATTCTTTCTTTCCTCACATTCAACAGATGTAGATTGGTACTTTAGAATTACTTCCTTCTGCTATACTAAGAAACTCTACATTTTCTTTACCAATGTTTCCTCGTTAGAGCTCAGCTTCAAGGATAGATTTTTCCTTTCATTTTCCAACACCAATATAGTTTTCAAGCTGACCTGTCTTCCATCCAGACTGACATTTACAAGCTGTGCTAGAAGCTGTCCTCCTCCGCTTTTCTAACCTTATTAGAGGCATAAGGAGCATATCACAGAGACAAGATTTCAAATGAACCACCTCCCCCTGAATGCCAAACCACTGACTGTTTAGACAATTAAAAAACTTAGTCTCAGCACTGTTTAAAAATCTACGTATCCTGTACCAGCATGATGTAAAGAACTTCAGCAGCCACGTGTTAACATTTGCCATACACCAGCACATCCATTCTATCTACTATAAACATAATCAAAAACATTTACTCTTTCAGAAAAAGACTTTTAAAACCATTTTATACATAGCATGAGAAATATTTTTCAACAGAGGAAATATTTCAACATGTAGAAGTGAAAAAGAACATTATTTTAGACTGTATGTGCAAAGGTATAGTTTTTGTTGTGCATGACAGAAACCATTAAAACTGAGAAACTAACTGCAATATTTTTGAAAACAACTCATTTTTGCAAGGGAAAAAAAGTCATAATTTTTGGTTATAATGATTATAACTTTTAGACCAAACTGGTTTTGCTCCAAAACTTTGGAACTCTATTTAAGGACTGCAAATGCACAACTGACTTTTATTTTGACAGCTTAGCGTTTCAAAAGGAGCAGAATGATTTCTGGCTGAAACTGCTGCTCTGTTTAATTATCATCCTATAAATGATGTCAGGAACAGTATCAGACTAGAACAGGCACTAATATACTATAAATGGATATAGACAATTAAAACAGGAAGGATTTCATTTCAACTGAAACATATGGAGCACAGAAAATAATAATTAAATGTAATATGCAGTTAATCAGAAAGAATGTCTGCTCATTCCACTGGCCAGCTCTATGGTAAGATTAACACTGTTTAAAAAAAATCAAATAACCAACAGAATAAACTTAAACTTTGCAAACTTTTGTCCTCTTAGAAACACCTTGCTTCTGCATATTTTGAAAATAGAATTGAGGATTTCTTCTTCTACAAAATGAAATATGTACTCCATGACTAGTTTTCATAATACCTGAATCATCTGAGAAGCCCTAAAGAAGCAGCTTGTCAACAACTACCATCAACACAATAACTCAACCATTTTAAGTAGGACTGCCAAAACCCCAAAAAATAGATTCCACAATTTGATACATTAAATTTTTTTTTTAGAATTAGACTAAGTGGATGTTTACAGAGTCATCCAATGCACTCTGTTAGCAGTTATGCTGCTCCACTGACTTCTGTATCTTTGACTACACAAAACCAGCCTCACCCCATTTCCTCTGTGCTCCAACAAGAGGGAGCCAAACAAAGTTTAGTGTGTTCTTGGTCAATCTAGTATCTGACACAAGGTCCTTACAACTGCTCCCTAGAACTGTTCCCCATCAGCAGCTTGCAGAGAACCCAGCTCAAGAACTTTCCCTCCACTCTTCATGCCTGAGCTCACCACTGGACAAAGTAGAGACATTATTAATCTTCTGCCTCAAGCACACTCTTGCCATGCCTCACTCCAATGGACTATTTTTATTTTCAAACTTTAGCAGAGGACTCCAGGGTTTGTGGTTGCACAGGAGTGACAAACCTGCAGCAGCATTTCACCTGCTTCACTGAACACTCAGAGCATGCTCTCCTGCAGCTGCACCTGGACCCTGAGCACTGCTCTGAAGCAGATGGAGATGCAAATGGAAATACTGCTGGAAATGGAAAAAATCCCTCCCTTCCAAAGAAGTTTCTCTATCTACACATCACTACATACAGAATAAAAAAAAACATTCTTTTTGCTTAAGGTCCCAACCTTTTCAGTCCCCAGATTGCATCTTCACCTCACTTCCCGCAGAGCAGGGCCATTTGCCCTTCTTCCCAAACCTCACAAACTTAGAAGCACGAGAGGGCAGCAGAAATTGCCAGGCAACAGGAACTGAAGCTGGAAAAAGGAGGATAATGCCCGTGTTTTTCAAAGGCTTGAGGAAGATAAGAGGGCTGCCTGACAACGTGAAGATCTGAGAGAAGGGAAGACTGCTAAGACTGTCGTGAAATAGAAAAAACAGGAGATTCTTGCCTTCGCAAGCTTTTACCAGAAGACCTCTGAAAACTCTTTCCTCCCACTAGGAAAATCCTCAACCATCTTGAAACTTGGATTTGCCCTGTTGGGAAGTCTTAAATTCTCTCTTGGCCCATTTTTCTCCTCTATCAAATCACTGCCCACAGCAATTCTTATAATCAGAAATGCTACATGTACTACAGATGGGTGTCTGGAGCTCTTCAGAATCTGAAGCTACCCATTATTTTCAACTCCACTACTGACTAGCAAGGAGTTAACCATAAAAGTCAACTACTTTTCTTTAGCTGGTATATTTTTTATAGGAAATTCTGCATAAGCTATCAACTGTGGCTGAGATGCAAGTCTCAAAACTGAATTGTAATATTGACACTTTTGCCAATTCTAGAAAGTCAAATGGTTAGCTATTCCTTATAGAAGATCATGTTAAAGGAGCATAATGATAAGTATTACATTGAGTTTCTAATGAGACACACAGGAAAGCTCAAAATGCAAAGCAGCTTTCCACAGAAAGCAAGAGACAAAGTATTGAATGTTTTCTCTGACTCTCGCCAAAAGTCCTGCTCTGAATTGATGGATGAGGTTTCCTGAGGCTAAGATGCCAAAGCCAATTAGCCATGTCAATCCACAAGAATGCCAGCTGCCAGGATCTAACTTTATTACAGTATTACTTAAAAGTGAAGACATCAGCAATGTTTAAGTTCACATGACTCCTAATTTTAAAACCTGCCTTTTTTAGATTTAGGGTGGGGGCAGTGACAATGACCTTAAGTTTCAACCTATTGAAATCCTCACTGAGTGCCATGATTACCCATAATTTAATTATGTCAAGCATTCTGTTAATCAAATTAGACTACATTATGCACTATTCAAAGGAAAGTAAGACTTCAGCTTATTTCCCTTCTCATATGAATTCTATGTAATGTTTATATTTAAAAGTAGCAATTTATTTCAATAGTGCCTGTTTCAGTTGCCAAGCTGCTTATCCCACAGAACATGATATGTGTAAAGTATATTGCTTACCCATTTATGGCATCTAATTCTGAATTCCAGAATAAAATTTTTGGAAAGTGTCTTGAGTATTTCTCGACTAGAATAAAGCATGTCCAAGTCTTTGATTATTTGAAAACATCTGTATTTAATTTCTAAGCAAGGAGTTTGGAAATGTTGATCTTACAATACACTTCCCTGCACATTCACCACAATAAACTCAATCATTCCATGAAAGGGTAAAATTTTTCTTCTGTTTAGGTGCCTATGAAATAAATTTGAACATTAATGTCAAGAAACAAAAAGCATCCATTTCTTGGGAATAATGTCCATATTCCTCCAAACTTCTCAGAAAACTCTGTACACTTCAAGTAGTCTATATTAACTTTATTGCCATCTTAATTCAAAGTTTGGCTTTTTGCTTCTACTACATTTATATTGCCTTTACCACCCCAGTATACAACTGGCAATTCTTCTTGAAATATTCTATACCTCAAGGATGCTGAGAGAATGTTATACTTCTCTACTTTTGTCTCAAAGTTAAAGAACAATTGCAAGTCTTCTGGAAGAAAAATCAAGCTTTCTTTTCTAGATTCTTATCCAAAACTGGGCATAGTTTTAATCATTTCTTGGCTGGATAGTTTTTGTTCCTGCAGACACATGCCTCTACAGAGCTAGATATACAGCAAATAAGAACCATTACCAAATAAGTAAGAACTTAAAATTAATAAAAGTTTGTTCTCAACTCTCAATTTAACCTATCAAAGGAAAAAGAGACTGGAATGAGTGACCAGTATATTCTAGTTATGCAGATCTTTGACTCTGTAAATCCTGTTTCATTAGGCTTTATTTTCTTCCTTTGAGATGTTTCTGAAAGAGAACTTCATAGTGTAAGTGCCATCAAGTGTCCAAGAAGGCTATATTTTGTTACCATTTATAGAGCATTAAGGTTTGCCTACTTGAAATGACATGTAGAAAACAAATCCTATTTCTCATTCCAGCACACTGTCTTCGAGTGTAAACTAACATTATTAGCTTTCTTTTATGAGATTTGACCTTTAAAGGATAAAAATCCATTGATCTTGGTTCTTGTTCCTGGGTTTCAAAAGCCAGATTACTGCCACTGTCACCAAGTGCATCCGTGATGCGTGACTGTCCAAGCTGTGACACCAGCCATATCCCAAGTGTCACTCTAAGAACACGGGGCAGCACAAAGGTGAAGGCCATTTTTAACAAACAAACACTGCATGAGCTCCATCTGAGCGTGCCTTCCATGAAATGGGAAAGATGTGAGCTCTTTGTTGCCTACCTTATTTTTTTCCACTAAGATCCAGGCAGTAATGAAGCAGAAGCCACTGAAGATTCTCTCCTCCTAAACCCAGATGACAAAATAGGAGAAAAAAGCCATCCCACAAGAGGAGGCAGAATTTCCCAAGGACCATCACATGACCTGACAGAAGAAGAAGCAACCAAGTCTTGACCAAATCCCATGCTACAATGTGGGCCAGAACAGTTGTAAAAATGCTGCTATTAGAAGCAGGGATCCAGGACTCTGTTGAGCTTCAAACTTGAATTGTGTTATATTAGAACTATAGCCCCAGGGAAAACACTGGTTGATTTCCTACTGAAACTACTGAGTTGATTTCAATGTCTAAATTGATACCTGACAAGAGCTGGTTTCTTGTTGGCACTAAAATTAAAGGCTTAACTTGTGACAGAACTACAAAAATTACCAACTACAGCAAATGGCAAGACATCACCTGAGAGAGTTTGTCCATGCAAAAGCAGAAATTCTGCCACAAGTGAGAACTTCACACTTCTTTCCAGTCAGGACTAAATTATGTCCTTTTTGCTCTTCCCTCACCCAGGCAGCAATGACTCAGCGGTGGATGCTTCCCTACAAGAATCAGGACGTGCTTGAGAACACTCTCCCAAAATGGGGCTTTGCCCTACACATGGCTTTAAAATCCTGAGCTTCAGTTTAACAGTTTCCAAGAAGGAAAACCTTTCCCTCTGAGCCTTCCAATCTTCACAGAATCACAGAATTGTTTAGGCTGCGAAGAGCCTTAAGATTATCAGCTCTGACCATTAACCCAGCATTGCCAAGTCCCCCAGTAAAGCATGTCCCCAAGTGCCATGTACATGCCTTTTAAATCCTTCCAGGCTTGGAGACTCCACCACGTTCCTGGGCAGCCTGTTCTAGTGCTTGACAACCCTTTTGGTGAAGAAATTTTTCCTAGTATCCAATCTAAACCAAATATCAAAGTACTTCTGCTATTCCAACAGTAACTTATAACACCACTTACTATTCTAACAAAACAAAAGTAGCTCAGTACTTAAGGCTTTTTTTGTATGAAAGAAGGAACTAAGCAATGGTTTTACCTTAACTAGCACACTATCAGTTTAAAAGGTGACAATACAAGGAATGAACAGGGAATCTGGACATCATCAGACAATAAATACATGTTTCCTGACAGCTACTGATGTAATCAAAGCCACTGTCACCCCAGAAGAGGGGTACAGAAAACAGTGACAAAGCAATCCTGGAAGACAAGTGTCTCAAGCATTTACTTGATGCACTTTCAGTTATAGATATTACTTCTGAAATGTTAGAAAATTTTTTAAAAAACCTTAATTTCTATCTGGGTAATATGCTAAAAGAATAGCTAAAATCTTGCATCCTGGCAGACCTTGTACAATGTTAGTACTAAGGATTACATGAAAGCACACAACAAAATTTTAATTATCTAAAAAAACAAAGCAGGACTGGTCAAATTCATTTTACTACAACTAAGAGGTTCAAAATATTTAAAACGGGCATTTGGAAAATTTAAATCCACCTGTCCTTTGTCATTTTGGATTCCCTCCATATTTTGACTAAGATGAAACTTACCAATGGAGAAGAAAAGGTGGCAGCTAGTCCTGTTTATGAAATGTCAGTTCAGTAAGTTCAAACAGAAAACATTTTCCTGTGCTATGATGAATAAACTGTGTGGCCAAATATAATGCTTTGCTGAAACAAATAAGATGTGTGAAATACCTGTTACTTCATAGAGTTACAAACAAAGAAGTGACAATGTTCTTTTTTCATTTTAAAGGATATTTTTGAATTGGTACACAATGTTTTATAGCATGTAGCAGCACTGGGTGATAATTTCTCTGAGTTGCAAGTTATATTAATGACAAATGATTGCACATTACTGTAAAAACTCCACAAAACAAAAACACTCTTCAACCTACATTATTCACAGTATCCTCCCTCATTTAATTGTAACTGGCACAAGGTATTTCTTGAGACATCTGTAACAACTCAGATACACCAGCAATTCTGTAAAAGCATATCAAATGCAGAAAGCATTTGATAAGCTGGTAAGAAAAATCACTTTGGAATGCTCAGTGTTAGAGCATTTCTTGCATGCAAGTACCTTCCTTTACAATACCACCAGTTTGCCTTTAGCAAAAAGTTAAAACTACAGGATCAGCAAAATCACAGACTAAAAGTGGCTGTTGTTGTTTATTCTCTTGCTACAGCAAGGCTCATTCCTCTTTCTTTCATCCGTCCACCTATCACCCTCAAAAGGCATGAAACAATTACAAATTTATTGCATATGAAAAGCTATATTGGAGGACTCTTGGCCTCAAACATTTGAACCATGTCCTATATTGTGCCATATCTCTGTCAAGCTTGGTACCTACTTGGCTCTCTGTGTGTGCCAGATAGCTAAAATTAGGCTAATAGCTTTGAGGTTTTCTAAAGTATTACACAGCATGAAAATTTTGCGATATTTTGAATCACTATGACTTCCACCCTGTAAAAAAACCATACAAATATCTGGAATTAAAGCTGACTGAAGAGCAATGGATACTCATTTCTCCATTAGATCCTGAGGGATTTATTTTTGAGTCAGTGTTTCAGCATTTTTGCATGCTCCTAGACCAAATAGTTCAAGCTTTAAGAGCGCAACTTACATGCAACCTTCACACTTGACTAGTTGGAATAAACAATGATACAGCCAAAATGAACCCAGATTTAGCCATTTTATGCAATTGAAAAACAAGTCAACTGTGAAACTGCTTGGACTACTTTAAAACAGAAAAAAACTCTGCTCAGCTGTGTTACTTTATCATATACAGAAGCAGAGCATTACCCACTGGAATGCTACTGATCAACTCATTCCATACTTGTCTAAACAGTATCTGTTCCTCTGTGTATGAGGATCTGAGCACAGTATTTCATAAACAGCAGATGCACCGATGACCCAACATCAGCACAGGAATAAATTAGATTCAGCATCCTCTGATTTCTCTATAAACTCTGTCTAGATGCAATTGCTGACAATTTTCCCCTTCCATTTCCAGGACACCAACGATATAATCTCTCTGTCTCTCTCTTTCTGGTCTCTTCTTAACATTTTCTTAATATTAATTAATTAATTAATTAATCTCATCCTTTCGTGGCAAACTCATCATTTTTATCACCTGCTCTCTGCTTTAACTAGAATAAACTCTACATTTTCTCATTTTTTCCACTTGTTTTACCTCTAACACTCCCATACACCAACTCCCATTTGTCAGTCCAGCTCCATGCCTCTCGCCTCAATAAATTTCTGGGTTTTACTTGTAGATTGTGCTTCTCTACTTCCTTTCTTCATATCTTTCTTATCTTACTTTTAAACTTTATAGCTTTCCACTCAGTAATGTTTTCTCTATGGCTGGGACATGCCCCTACACTTCTTCCTCCCATCGCTCTCCAGAAACAGCCCTCAACAGCACCACTCTGCCTCTTGCATCCTGCTGCTTCACCTTGTGCTAAAGCTTTATATCATTTAATCCATGACCCTCAAGAGCCTCTTATTAACATTTCCAATTCTGTAAGCAGCCCACCATACACCAGAAGTCCTAGTAGAGAATGAAAAAAGACTTTGATGTAGTGATGCACAGTGTGAATTTCAAACATAGCAGGCAGCTCAGCACATGCTAGGATAACTGCCTCCTCTCTGGTGTAGCATATCAATGACAACAGCAATTTTTCTCAAGTTTTGTTTCTCAAAGAAGCTTGACATCAAGTCAGTCCTAGTTCAGATTAGTCTCTTCCTATCCTGCATTTTGAAGGCAGTCTTTGTTTCTTTTGTTTTCAACACTAAAAAAGCCAAACCCTAACCCAAAGACACAGTTTCTCCAATGTAAAAGCAATAACTCAACTGTTGAGCTGTTCACAAAAAAGTATGCCCCAAGTGTCTGGAAACATAAGAGCTACAGGTCGTCTTCATGGACAGTCATTAATACCATCTACTGTTCCAGATAAAAATAACTGAAAGATTACATTTCACTTTCCACCTTTTGCTGGAATCTTGGGGTTCCCTTTGATCTCAAATTATCCATGAAGGATCATCTCATATGTTCACTATCAATGCATCTCTTATGATCCTAGAAATTTTGTGACTTTAATACATGCAATCCAAAATAGAATTTGAAAACTCCATGGCTCTGTGTGTCCACAGCACTGATTACCACTACTCTGTTCTGGGCTATTACAGAAACTTTAGGTCTCAAACCCACATGTAAAGCAATGTTAGGACTTAGGAGTACTAATTTAGTTCTAAAAACTCCAAATGACTTCCAGTGAGAGGTTAAGAAGTTGATTTTAGACTCTGCACATTAAAATTAAAGCTACAAATGCTTCAGTCCCATGGTTTTTTCTAATTCCTATCTCAAAAAAAACCAAAAAAGAAAATCCAAATCCTACAGTACATTCTTATATAGTTTCAATTTAGAAGCAAGCTAGTCTGAAAAAACCACTTTTATTCTATTTTTCCATAGAGCATATATAGCTGAAACATCTTATTTTTAATCTGTCATGTTAACATGTAAGCAGCAAGGAAATGCAGTTAGGGAGTTCAGGTTCACATAAATCTATAATCACTGACTTATTTAAAATGAACCAGGACACTCATTCACATGTTTCCATTCACAAGTTTCTAGTAGCTCCAGATTAAAAAAACAATAAAAATGTCACATTTAGAACAAGAGTCTTAAGACCCCACTGCCTTTCATGTTCTACTGAATTTAACTCACTGAAATGAAAAACAGCAACCCATGCATAAAGATTTAACACACCTTTCCACTACATAAATTCATCTCTGAGGACAAATTGTCACATACTGCCAACTGGACAACAGGACTTAAATTTTCTGATTTAAAAGCCCTAATCTGGCTATAAAAAGTCAGTGCAGCAACAGTCATGATAATCACTTATAACAACCAACAGTAATTACAGTTACCTCCTGCCTATCTGGGCAAAGGCACACATGAAAAATCACAAAAAAAAGCTTTAGTTATTATGGCTCAGGCTGCAAAACCCAGTATAGCAAAACATGAAACAAAACAAAGGAATACATTTAGTTCCCTTAACATCTTAACAGGTCCTGACACGAGTTTTACAGAATGCAAGAAATGCAGGCTAATTTCACAATCTATCTGCCATCACTAATGATTAAAATGTGACAGCTTTCAAAATGGGACATGCTGCAATCTAAAGCTAACAGACAAATCTTTTAAAGGCTTAGTAACTTTATAAATGAATCTTATAAAAATATATAAAGTTCTAGGCCAAAGATAAGCAACACAAACAGGGAAACATTTACTGTGATTACAGGGCTTGCTAACAAGGTGTCACACGATCACAAGTTTAGAGAGCAAACTCTGGCAGCTCTGACTTCACCAAAGATTTGTGACTAAAATAAGTCCTTGTGCTGAAGAGAATATCCATGCCAAATGGTATCCATAAAATGTAACTCCACAGCTTGACTTTTCCCTTACAGCTCTGTTCGATACCAGGTGACCTGTCTGATCCTTCATCCTTAGAGCCATGAACACAATGACAGCTTCCTCAGAATCTTGATACTCAGAGGTGCTGCTATTTAAGCACACCTATTGCTCCCTTCTCTTGGAAAGGAGTGACAGTATTCCAAAGGAGTGACAGTATGTTCAACTAAATACCACCATCCTTATAACCTCTATTCCCTGAATGAGGAGTTTCTACACAGCGCCCTTCTGAATTCAAGGAAAACTTCCAAGGTTAAGATTTCATTGCAGGAGTCAAACCTTGTTCCCATGCACTGCTGGGACTCTGAACAGCTAAGTAATTGAATTTCAAAAGGAGAATTTGTCACCTTTTTAAATTAGGTTAAAAAACTTCATAGAGAAAAGGAATCCTAAAGGACAGAGTATGAGTCATACAAATCAGGAAGCTATAAAATTTACAATGGTACTTCAACAATAATGATAAAGTGAAAAGCAAAAATTAATTTTTTCTCTTCTGAAGTCTGTAAGTTCCCCTCATGAGTCTGTCTGTAAAGACAGAATCTATGAATACAGAACAACCCAAGAAACAATTTCTGCCTAAAAGAAATTGTTAAGCACCAGAGTTTGAGAGAGAACTATATAACGGGTTTGGTAAATGCAAAAAGGGACTTGCCAGGATATTTACCTGCTAACACATGTCATGATATCAGGTCCTTCCAAAAGCTCTGACTCCACAAAATACTCAGAATTACAAGTCATCAACACTGATTGTACAAGGCCAGAAGAGAATCTATTAATTTTATCACCCTAATCTGTACTATGATACATTGCCTTTGTCTCACCCCTTTTAGTCATAAATCTTACCATCACCATCAGAGTTCAACTCATGCACAGCTCTACTGAGGCCCCAGCAAACTCTCTCAGTAGTCTGAACACAATTCTCATTTTCTTTTTTTGTGTTTCTGTGACTATTTATGCAACTCAAAATGTACAAAAACTTCACGTAATTCCTTTGGCAAAGTAAGATCTTTCCTAAAGGAGTACGATCAAGTAACCGAAGCATTTTATATTTGGAAAAAGTTAATGCACAAAGCATCATTTAGATAAATGCTATTTATTTGGAGAGTAAAACAAATATGACTCAAGATTTAAATTGATACAATCATGTGTTAAAAATGTTTGCAAGCACAACTGACACAAGTTACAAAATTATTAATGGCAAAACTGAAGTATATGGTGTTGGATTTCTCATCTGCAAAATAATGATCAAGTACCAGATGCCATTCTATCATGGAAGGGAAATACAAAATTACCATCTTCTTGGGGCTACAATACACAAAACTAAGCATAATACAATGAACCACATTTCAGCCTCTGCTTTACAGCTACTTCTGAAAGACCTCTGATTGCAGTTTGCCCTTAAGGGAGTTTATCTAATTATGCATAATTCTTAAAGAAAAATCCTGCAACAATTTAAAAAATGCAATGAATCTCAGCGTCTATCAACTTTAAACAAGACATTTCCCATGGATCTTACATGTTTTTATTCTTTATTGAAATAAAGGACTACTTACTTGATTAGCCATGTATATTGTGAGAAGACCTCTCCTATAAACAGAAAAGATAAAATAAGTGGATGAAACAAATATTTTTTTAGACTGAAGAAAAACACTTTAATCATTAAGAATATCTTATTAAAAAAGAGGATTTTAAAAACAGATTATTGATGAAGGATGAATCATTACCACCTTATAGAAAAATAAGTGCAAACATAAAAATAGCATCTTGATAGCACAGTATCCAAAGCAGTTAGGAATTACAGGAACCAAGTTATATATAGCAACTGGCTGCTCCTCATGAGTCCTGAAGCTGTCAGAAGGAGCAAGGCACCTTGAATTACACACAGCACTTATCACAACTTAAGCCTACATATGAGCCAGTAACATAAGCATGCAAACAATGACCTAAGCCTACATTAAATTGTGAATTTGTAGCAAAATGCTTGTGTGTTAACTTCTGTTTTGTAATTGGTGCTATGCAACTCCAGGCACCTCAGCCCTTCTGTCTACAATATCAGGAAATGTTTTCTGCTGAGACTGATGCACAAATCTTGGCTCAAGCCAGTTGAAAGTCACAGTGCCAACAGTCCCCTGGAACAGTGACCACCATCTTCTCTTCTAATCTTTATCTACTTTTTTTTCACTCCTATTTTTTAATCTGTGTCAGCCTACAGCTCACACTGTTCTTTAGGAAAAGTATAAACTTGGGCTCAAGCTCACATTTTTGTTGATTCTATTGCAGCACAAGATGAAAACTGAACTTGACTACATAGATGTGAGCTACTCCAGCAACCAACAGCACTGTAGGGTCCAGATGAAATTAAAATTATTTCCTATACATCAGTCACAAGCAACCATCACCCTTGAGAAAGTGGAAGACATTATCATTGGAGGTATGCTTTGCCTTGAAATATTCCTCCTCTTCTGCAAAGATTTCATTAGAAACTGTGGGCAAAGTGTGGAATATACAGTTTCAGTATTCCTACTGGGATGGTGTTCTTATCTTCTTGAGTTTACCACCAGCCTTGTAGTATTTGAGATTGTTCATAACCTGACTCCATATTTGTCTTCATGTCATTTAGTATTTTTTTTATAATATTGCTACTACAGAAGGTAATATATAACTGAAGGCTTAACTCAGACTTGTACGTTCCATTGTCATGACATTTTAAATTTCTAAGCATTCATAGAGTGATTAAGAGAGACATGTTAACAGAACATATCTTGCTATCAGTTCATTTGAAGGTGAACAAAACCAAAGCACAGAGAGCAGGAAATAAATCTGTGCTGCACACTTCCCAAGTTTGATTCATTCAAAAGGTTTACTCAGTATTTACTAACCCCCATGTTTACATCTCCGTAACTTTGTCAAACTCCACATCCAGATCAAGGTTTTTCACAGCAGCCATCTAAGCTACAGGGAAGCTACATTCCACTTAAAAGTTTTACTGCTTCCACATCACAATGAAGTTGTGGAAAGCAATAACACAGCCTACTGACTTCCACTAATTGCTCTCTACTCACAGAGAAGATTCAAATTTGGAGTAAGTTCAAAACTTTAACTATCAAAATCAGTTGGTTTCATGGTAGTTTTTGTTTTTTTTTAAAGCAAAATTACAAATCTGCTCTCTGTATACCTTCTCTACCCAGTACCTCCCTGTGCCAGATACTAGAAACAAGATTCTAGCATGAAAGCCTAAGGAAAAAAAGCCTGAATATAAAGAGTTGATGGGAATGAGGCATACAAGAAAAAAAGAAGACAAAAGGTAGGGAATATGGTCAATGAGTATTTAAGGAAAATAGCCCCCATAACTTGCAATAAAGCATCAAAATACTGTATGACATTTCTGAACAGGAAGGGGTAAAAATTCACCTGATGCAATAGATAAATTCAACTCTCAGGCTGGTCTGCAAACATTCACCTAGTCTTTCAGTTCACTAGCTCAAGTGATAAAACAATATTGGTGCCCCAATCCTCCTGAGTAGCGAACTACCAGATAATGCACAGTTCTGTGTACTGTAAAACTTATTTTAATTTGTTCTCAAGAAAATATACTGGATATTTCCTGTTTCTTAGATTTTCTCTTTACCCCTGTAATAGCATTAAAAATTTATGATAAACATCCAAACACTCAGCCGTTTGGAAACACAGAGATAAACCTATCCGTAAGAGCTAACCTGGTAACTCAATCCACTTTGAGTATTCTGGAAAATGTCAGAACATCAAAAACATCCTGCAGTAACACACCTGTGAGTAGACTCAACCAGCAACCGAGCGACAGACGCAGCTTTCAGAGCACACTCTGTATACACTTGTAGATTCTACAGTGGGCACGAAGCAGGATGATCATTGTGATGTGCACATAACTTACTTAGTGGATTCTCCCCTGCAATCTCTCTGTCATGCAGGCAGGGCTTTTTAGCCTCCCACTGAAATTTATTTAGTCTTTTTTAAAACACTAACAAACTAAGAACTAAATGAGTTTTAGTTTCTATTGTAGTCCCTTTGGGGGTAAAACGCAACTCACCAACGACAAAGACAAAGAAAGGAAAAGGGGCTAGAGAAGAGGAAGGAAAGAACTCAGAAGCTGCAGTGCAGCTGGAGCAAGGTCAATGTGAGAAGTAGGTGGCTGGGAGGAGACGAAATGTGTAGACAATAAATTTGTGCAAGGAAGTCACTTCCGGAACCGAAAACACAGCAAGTTGTTACATGACGTCATCTCCAATTGCCTGCAACAAGCCCGGCTGTGAGGCCCAGGCAACTCCAAGCAGAAAGAGTTTTCTTTCTCCAAATTAATTCTGTGACTGTTTTAAAAATAAATAGCCCCATGTTTCCATGGAAAAGGGAAAAAAAGGGGAGGGGGAAAGGGCATTCTTCCTGGCCCTGTGCAAATGTGATCCAACAAGCCTAACCCAAACCTGAACTCTGCTATTAAAAAGCAGTTGGAAGCTCAGAAAATGTTGCACTATTTTGTAGCAATGACAGCTGACAGGAAACAGGACAGAAAGATGGAGGTAGGCCAAGTAAAAGGGTCACTGGTACAACCCAAGGACTGTACTAAAACTGCAGCTGGTAAATAGGGGGAGAATATAATTGGGAAATGGTATTAGGAGAGCAGGAAATTATTAAACAATAAAAATAATTAGTCAGCCATGTCTAACCACATGCTTTGGGGAGGTTTAAAGATACAAATAAACAGCTTACATGTCACTGCTAAAGTCCATGAACCTGCGCTGAATGCTAATCCTGGCAACACCAACTCCAGCAGGTGGCTACAGCAGTGTCAGTCTGGCAAGGTCACTACAGGAAAGCCCGACCAGACACACACAAATCCCTACTGCCTGCTCTTCCTCCTTGGTTTCTGTCTTAGGCCATTTTCTCCAAAGCCTGCTCCATAAATATCTTCATTGTGGCTTCCCACTGACTCCCAGTCATCTCTCCAATTGACAGTCTCTCCTATACCCAGCTCTGTTTCTAATGACACCTGTGATCTTAGGAAGGAAAAACATGAGCTAGGGGGAACCTTAAATTCATGAGCAGTAGACCAAGGTCCATCCTACCAGTTTCTTGTACTAAATTAAAGAACCAAAAAAATACTTTGCTGAAAAAGTGTTAACAATAGCGGTCTCCACCTGAAAATGGAGGCTTGCATGAAAGTAATGTTTTATTTGCTCTTAAATTCAAGTCTCAAAGAGAAGTAGTGTTTAGTATACTTTTCACTTTGGTGAAAAGTACTTTGTTTTTCCTCCTTTTTCTTCTCAATTCACACTTTTAAATGAATTTTCTAACATGCTTGATAGAGAACTGAGTAGGCAAAATTTCAGAGTTTAGTTATCCAACACAGGTCACATTATCTACAGTTGAATAATTCCAATCTTGCAGATTCCACATTTAATGGTTAAATTACAAAAGACCACAGGCTTCTAGAAGATAATTCTCTTGTTCATTTATACCTTCCTCAAAGAAAAGTTTAACTCGATAAAACTTGCTTTTTGGACAACTTGGGAACATTCAGACCAAATTATAACAGCAATAGCTCTTAAACTATGGCCTATAAACCTCAACAGAGAACCACATATTTCTGTTATTGCA
Organism: Melospiza georgiana; assembly: GCF_028018845.1. NCBI lineage: Eukaryota > Metazoa > Chordata > Aves > Passeriformes > Passerellidae > Melospiza > Melospiza georgiana. The sequence continues at coordinate 73,269,860 of NC_080431.1, forward strand.
CTGCCCAGAGGAAAGAGTCTAAAATAACTTCTAAAAACCCCAAAAAGCTACAGGATAAAAATAACAAGGAAACCTAGCAGTGTACTGGGCTGTATTACCAGAAGCTTAGGTAGGAGGTCAAGGGAAATGATTAATCCCATTTACTTGGCACTCACTACACCAGACCCTGTGCCTGGCTGTGGCCTCCAATACAAGCAGGCACTGATCAGCTGGCATGGAGGACCAGCAGTAGGGCTGGGCACACTCCCACCTGACCCAAGGAAGATAGGAGAGCACTGGAACAGGGACTCAGAGGTTTGCAAGGCTGAGCAGACAAATCCCTACGCAAGCTGGATTGAATTCAGTGCCAGCCCTGCTCCAAGCAGGAAGCTGCACTAGCTGAATTCCGAAGACTTACCTGAACAACTCTATTATTCTACAGAAAAAGGTGGAAAGCAACTTCAAAATATCATCAATAATTGTTTTCACAGATTATAAAATCAGAAGAGATTACAGTGATAAACAATCTGTTTTCCTAATGAATACAAAACACAAACTCTCATTTGATGAATTAGCAATTTACTTAAAAAGATCAAATTTTTCTTTTAAGTATTTCCAATCACCACAATCACTGATACATTATTTTATGGGTACTTATCTTTACAATTTGCACCCTAAGACAAGAATTAGTCTGGCCTCTGAAAAGTTACATCTTGACCTCCCCTCTAACACTACCCCCTCCAACCAAGTCCCCTTCAATACCATCTCTTAAACAAGAACTGAACTCCTTCAGTTTTTCCACACTGTTCATTAAGTTTTTAATCATACTTAGAGCTCTTTGCTAAAACTATCCCAAATTTTTCAAAATTTACCTTCAGGACTTCAAATAAAAATAGAGGAAATATAAACCAGATTAAAGTTCTCCTATCTTTTGTTTAACCAAAAGTACTTAAGAGTCAAAGAAATCATTGGGTGCTGCTCTCAGGCTTTGCATTTGCTGGTGAGCAAGGTATTTAAATCGTCTTGTAAGTGCTGTAAACTCTGGAAAACTTACTTGATTGAGGCCAAAGTCCAATTTCCCTTACACGTGAGTAAAAAATTCTATTTGTGCCAACAGAAGCAGCAACTTCTGTTGGCACAACTGTCCAAATCTGCATGCCAACATATTGTTTGTGGAACACTTTGCTGAAGAATGTTTTCTTGCTTGGCTTGATGGGCTATAAAACTCAAAAAATAACTCTATTTTCCCAAGCAGCATAAGATTTTGCTTCATATAATAGTAAATCATACAAAATACCAATCTTTAAATACAACCAAGATTGTTTTTTCCTACAAAAGTCATTGACAGTTCTCTCTCATTTATGGTTTTCCTTCAATGTATTTATGGTTTCCCTTAAATACAGAGTTGTTGCTAAGTTAAAAAAAATAAAAACCAAACAAAACACAACAGCACCATCCACACACACAAAAAAAACCCAACCAACCAACCGACCTTGCCTGAAGGTGGGATGAATCCTTAGAAAGTACTTACACTCAGGGAAATTTTACCATAAATTAATTATTGCAACCACAGAAGCACCCCAAAAAAATTTCCGACAGAAAGCAAACACCTTCTCTTTCTCTAAAAAGCCACAGAAGAGAGGAAGGACCAGTCATCTTTAAGCTAAATATTTCTCAATACTTATTCTTCCTCCTGAATATTTCTTTCTTTCATGCATTTTGCCTTGCCCAGCCCATCTTTTGTGTCTAATAGCAACACTCCTGTTCCTAGAATTTCCTCATGAAAAACTGGTTTTGGTGATAGGAAGTTTAGGAAGTTTAAAGAATTGTTTTCTCTACTGCCTTGTTTCAGTTTAACCACAAACCTTTCTGAGCCGACATCCTGAAATCTAACATTCACTGCAATTAATGAAATTTATTTGAACTACTATAACTGCTCTTTTTTACCAGTATTGTGGTTCTTATGATTGCTTTTTTTTGTCTTGCTCAAAACTAAAGGGGAAATAAGTCAGCAAGTCAGAAATAACAGGAAATAACTACAGCAAGACGAACACCACTGTGTCCAGAATGAACACAAACTGACTGAACAGGCACCTCCTTCAGGGAGAGCAGCCCTGGGTGTGAGCTATAAGAGGGGGCCCCCAAATTCCCCCCCAGGGCAAGGGGCACACCAGGGCAGGTACACCCAGGCCCCATCCCTGGGGCAGCTCCCACAGCCCAACACACAGCAGCAGCAGCCAGCACAGGGGGACAGAAGCAGCCTGAAGATGGATATAGCAATATGTTAAAAATCTTCATGCATGCAATTAAGAGAACAAGTTCTCTGATTAAACACCTCATTGATGGATTATGTTTCTCCACATATGCAATAAATTTAAACAGCTGGTGGGGCAAACACCCAGAAAATAAAAATATCCAACTCACTGCTAAGAGAAGAGCAGTTTTAGCTTTGCTATAAAGTGTTCTAACCTCATCCCCAGACCAAAACTTTAAACTCCTGATATCTGCTTTTCCAAAAACTCTTCATGCTGACAAACCGAGAAGACTTGGCACAAGAAGAAGCAGATACTAGAGTCAAACTCACCTTTCCTTGTGGCCTATACAACAAAATCTGAACTCTACATTACTTTTTTCACCATTTTTTCCATAAATTCATTATATTAGTTTCCTAGAAAATCAAGTCTGAATTTTACATGAATGTCACTGTTCACTGAATCTGCTGCTGAATATTCTGACACTTATCACTGTATTTTAACTATTTTTTATTATTATTTTTTACTAGTCTAAGAAATCACAAGCAAAACTACTTTTATAAGAATCTCTGGATTCAAAAGCAAATATGGAGTGGAATGTTAAGCAAAGGGAAAGAGCATAAAACCTATGTGTACTCACTTGTTACAGCAAAGCAGTAATTTTAAGTGATAAATACCTTCATATATATGCATATATCATATAAAAATATTTATATTATAATTACATATGTATATATATAAATAAATGGCAAAACTTGAGAACATTTGTCCTCTTTCAATTTAAAAGAAAAAAGAATGAAAAAGAAAGATTCAAAAAGAGTTAACTTTGGCTTTAATTTCTGAACATAAACTAAGAAGCTAACATAATAGTTTGTAATGGCTCCCCAGACAGGACTCACGGTCTGCAAAAACAGGAAGAATTCCTCCCATCAGCTTCATTCCCTTCCCCCCCACTGTAAAACACCACTTTGTAACCTGCAGAATTAAGTCAAACACACAAATCACAGGTTTCCCTGGGAGGTTTCCCTGGAATGAAAGAAGTTAAAATTAAGAGGTAAGGGGTAGGGTTTTCTCTGCTTTACAGCAGCTTGACACCACAAGCAAACCCAGCATAGATGTGGAGCTGTGATTGCATCCCTGTAATAACACAAGCACTACAGATTATGTTTAGGGTATTGTTAATCTCTCACACCCACCAATTTCCTACTGACAGCTGGAGGTCAGCAGCAAAGTCCTGGTGCAAAAGTTCACTTAAAATCAGCAGGAACAGACAAGCTTTCAAAATAATGCTGAAAATTATGAAAACAGACCTAAGCAGTGAGTTTTCAAAAAAGAACATGGTAACGTTTTAGCCTAGTAAAGACCAGCAGGTAAGTCTTTACCACAAAAATAATGTTCAGAACTTCATCTCAAAAATATACAGTTTAAGGACTCATGACCTACTTTTTTTAAAAGGAATATTCCTTTAAAAGGAATATTTTGGGTTGTTTAAAGTAGGAAATGGAACTTTTCAAGCTGGAGAAATTGAAATTGCTCAAAACTGTAAATCAGTAATTTTTGCTTGGAGCATATTACAATGTTAAGCAAAATGGTTTTATGCAAATACTCAGAATTTGTTGTTCTTAAAAGGAAATAAAATAAACTCAACATGTTCTATGATTTGAACACATGCCAAAGAAAGGGTATGAGAAAACTCGAACGGGAGAGAAGCCAAAAATAAAATATATCTACAGTAATACATTCCAGTTAAATTAGTACCAATAATTCTTACAGAGTTTCCAGAAAGTGCAACACAAGATAACATCTATAGTTCAATTTTTTAAACTCCTTTATGCTCTATTTTATACAGATTTTCTTTCACTATTCCCTCCCTCTTCCTTCTCTCTGAGTTTCTCTATGGTATCTACAGAGCAAAAACAAACGCTGACCTACAGAGGGGAAAAAACCTCTTAATTAAAGTGTGATTAAACCTCACAAGATTCCATGAAGAGATAAAAAGATTCCAAAAAGCTTATTAGTATTACAGAATGACTGACTGGGAGATAACAGAAGGAAAACAAATTAATCAAACCTCAAGAAAAGAAATGAAGGATTTGGGGATTTTTTAAATTATTCACATTCTTGGTACAGAAGGTCTATCTAGTGTTAAGTAAGGCCCCAAATAACAATTTCTTTGGACTGTTGATAATAACACTGAACTGTTTTTAATCAGCTCAGTCAATCACAAAGAAAACACTCAGTTCTTTCTGGGCATGGGCTGTTTGGCCACTCTGTCTGGAAGGTATGAGCATAGGGCACAAAAGCAAACACTTTTGAACAAAACTGCTTTGGAGACTCTCAGCAGCAGCAGGTCATCGTTTAATGTATTCTGTTGGCAGTCACTACCACTCCCAAGTAAAATAGGACACTATGGACAGAACGGTTAATAAAAATTAGGAAGAGCAGCACAGGGCATGGAAAAAATTCAGAGTTGAAAATATGTCCAGCATTCATTGGCCTTGGACATATATTCAGTGTATTTTGAGAGTGAGAAGGCAGGAAGGAGGAAAAATTTGTCATATAAGGTCACTCCTTCAGTTGACAGCTTGGGGCTGTCCCAATACCAGCTGAAATTTATCCAGTATTTGACCTATTCTTCTCAACCTCTACCCTCTAGCCCTTCTCAAGTTAAGAGCCCTTCAACCCTACCTGCATATCCCAAAACAAGCTCAGAGCAGCTCAGCAAGAAGCAGCTCCAGAGGCTTCCAAAGAAGCCCCTTGGAATGGCTGGCTTTCCCTTTCCAATTTATATTCTGTGCCCAGTTTTAGACAGTCCAGTCCACAACACAAGTTTTTTGATAAGCTACTCAAATCATCAGTCATTTCATCTATTTCAAAAGACTTCAGCAGCCTGATACTGTTTTTCAAGTCTGCTACACTAATAGCTATTGTAGTGTTTGCATGTTTAGAACTAATTTTCTCTTTAGAGTCATAATGTTTTAATGTTACATTTCTGATAGGATAATACTGTTTACAAAGCACCTGAAACAATTTGTAAAAAAAAAAAAAAAAAAAAAAGCTATTTGATTTGACAAATCAATCTAACTCCAACAAGTAACTATTGAAACTTTTCACATGGTGCGACTAACTTCTAAATGCCCTTGTATTCAGCAACAGCAGACCAGCACTTCCAAGAGAAGTAGTGTATGGAGTTAGACTTGCCAACATACAGTGACATTTGCTTTCTTCCCTCCCTTTAGACCCTCTAATGGCAGCCTATTAAGTAATTTTAAAAACAGGCTTTAAATCCAGTTAGGAACTATTAATTTAATCACTCAGAAGACAGATGAAGACTGTGCCTACGTCCATAATGGGGGTCCCACAAGGGGTCCCAAGGAACAGCAACATCAGAAATCAATGTGAACCTTCTCTAGAAAGGCAAGCAAACCACACAATGTGTGACTGAGTGTCATTTCAACACATCCCTATTGACTGAGAAGCCAGTATCTGGCAGGACATCAATACTGGATGATGAACTGTGCCAGATACTACAGACAGACATTAATGAGACATTTCACCCACCAAAGAGAGAAATAAACCATTGCCAAGTCCAGTTTGAACCTACTATTTTCTGGCATTAATCTCAAATATCCAAACTGCCAAAAGTTGATATTGGAACACTTTTGCTAGTTCCTCAGTCCGTTGCTCAGAAGGAATGAATAACAGACACCGAAGAGCTTAAAAGGAAAAACATATCACTGAAGCAGCAAGATGGAGCCCATATAAATTCCTTCACGCAGACCAAATTATGCTGTACTACCTGACAGTCCGTATTGTTTCAGTCTTTCACCAAAGCTGGAGAAGTCTGGATTGCAATAACAGATACTGGCCCAAATTCATGAGACCAGCTTAATACCAGGCTTGCCTTTAATACCATGGACACTGTTTGGTCCTGCTTCTTAGACAGACTGTCTATAGAAGAAGGTTTTAATGGCATACACTCACTTTATCAAAAAATATTCAATCTGGAATAGAGGTCATTAGATTACAAGAAACACTACAACACATGGCAATTTATTTCCTTACTAAAGGAAATTAAAACATGCCATTTTCTGTCCCGGGATGTGGAGGGGAGAGGCCAGGAAGGGGAAGTAAGATGTTTGACCTAAGAATAGTGCTGTAATCTTTGCCACAGAAAAGCTTTGTGTGATTACTATTAGCAAATCATTATCATTCTAAGTCTTTACCTTCACACTTTTCCTGCTGCAGGAGCTGACAATAACCTTAGTTCCTTGGGAACAATGAGGTTCCAGAAAAGTCAGTTCTTTTACAGAGAGTTTTTAGGAGTGGTTTGCATGGAAACAATTCTTAAGCTGCTCTCATCTATAGTACGTAAAAACAATATCCTACAAGCAGACCTGAGGAACACAGCACCGAAAATTTCCCTCCAAGACCTGCAGCCATTGCACTAGAGGCATGCTAGGCATGGATATTATCTTGCCAGGTAAATGTCAGCACTCAAGCCAGCTCACCTAAGCAGCATCTGAAGTTTATTCTATACTAGCAGAGTATTTATTCTTCCCCCTCTGGGAGCTCCATGTTACACACAAGCATTCAGACACAGAAGATGTATTAAGTGTTTGCTTAAGCCAAGGAAGTCCAAATGAGTGTGTCCTGGATGCTAGTGCTGAGCCGACAGGACAGAGTAATTAATCCACTGTTTGTGCCATTTGAATTTAAGTCAGACTCACAGAATAGTCCAACGTTCAGCAGCAGTCTAAATTTTAACATTTTATCTGTCAGCATTTCAACAGGACTGTAAGTTTTACAAATTTTGGTGTGGTGTTTTATGGTTAGTGATGAAAAACAAAGAATACAAAATTATACTACTATGCAGATGACTAAATAGTTTTTACTTAAGTTTTCAGCCTACAAAGTGAACATATCAGAAACAGATTTGCCAAAAGTAGTTCTTGAAATAATTTTTAAAAATCAAATTTTAATTATCATCAAATCTCAGTTAGTCATGGAGCCATGCAGAAACACAGGAAGGCATCTGCACAGCCACCTGGGATCTATCAGAGCTTGCTGCTTGACTTTAGCACCGCCCTTTGTTCACCCAGGCTGGCCCCATGTGCACTGACAGAGTAAGCCAGAGCTTAATAGATGCTGCCCAAGATGTCTTTACATTCATGAAGCAGCCACATGGCTGGTGCTGAACCTATGCTGGTAAATCCTTCTGAAACTCAAGAGATGTGGAGGCCACTGAGCAATTGCAACCAAAGAGTCCTGCATGATCCACCTCAACCCTGACTCTAACAACCCAGAGAGAAAATAAACTCAGTCCCTACAGACTCATCCAGATGCTGCAATGCATTCTGTAGTATCTCCAGAATCAGAGGTCTATATTTCACATGGGATCTTCCAGTATTCTTCCCTGTCTGCCTGTGTTATCCTTGAAAATGAATTGTCAGCTATAAAGCTGTAGCTGCTCTGCTGCTCTTCAACTTGTGCAAGACTTCAGTTACCACACAAGAAAGCTGAAGCAAATTTTTACAGCATCCAAATGCTGCAGCCTAAATGTTAAATTTGGTTGCTGAATACTCATACAGAAACACTAAAGTTTTTCAGAATCCTGGATTGTTTATAACCCAGACTGACTGGCTACACATGTATGGAACTGTAGTCACTGATTCCCAAAAAATCCTCTTGCTCTGTTCACAAGTAAAGAATTTACTGTGCCAAACTTTTGCTATCTCATGTGGATGAAATCTAGTTTACAACAGTTAGCTAGACAGTAATGAGACACAGAATGGCGAATCATGCAACTGGTGGGAAAGAAATGACCAGTATGAAATAGAAACACACAATTCAGATAGTTAGGAAAGTCCAAGTGATGAGTGCAACCACTCCTTTTATCCCGAAGTATAAGGATTATACCCATATCTTTATCCAGAAGTATAAGGATTATACCCATATCTTATGTGCACACACAGAATCACAAGGAATAAAGGGCAGGAATGAAGGACAGACTTACTGTAGGAATAATTAAGAACACCAGCTTTCTCACACAGTAAACCAAGTGGTTTCCTCAGTTTATATAAATGAAGCAAATTTTACTCTGCAGCTACTTTTACAAATGGAGCAGACAGTTTATACTATGCCAGTAACAAAGCATCTTTCTATGACCCACAGAGGACATCCTCTTCCTTCACACAAGACAACCTCACAATATGGCTACAATTTAAATGACAGCCCTTTCCTCATCCACTAGATGGGTGACCTGGTCACAGAAGGACATCAAATAAGTTAAACAGGACTTGCACCCTGTGAACTCACATTAACTGTGCCTGGTGATCATGATGTTCCTTTAAAAGCCTTTCAATATTACCCAGAATAATCTTCAGAATGTTTCCAGAAACTGAGGTTAGACCAACAGGTCTATAGCTTATTGGGTCTTCCCTCAGACCCTTCCTGTACATAGAGTAACACTGAGAGAGGTCCTGTTGCCACATCCAATAGCTCCTTCAGAACTCTGGCATGAATCCCCATGGACTTGTGAACATCCAGCTGATACAGCTGGCTCCTTACAATTTCAGTGTCTGCAAATGGATTGTACTGATATACATGGTCCTCCAAATCAAAGAGCTGAGCAGCCTATCAATGTTATCAAAGATGGAAGCAAAAAACAGTCTCTTCTCCTTCTACATCTCTATTAGTCAGGTGATCACCTTCAACAAGTATCAATGAGTTTTCGTTAGACTTTTCCTTGCTATTAACGTACTTTAAAAAGCCCTTCCCTGTTGTCAGATACAGCACTGACCAGTTTCAGCTCTAATTGAGTTTTTGGCCTTTCAAATCTTCTCCCTGCATATGCAAACCACAGCTCTGTACTCCTCCTATGATGCCTGACCTCACTTCCAGAGATCACACAGTTTCCCTTTACTCTTGAGCTCCACGAGGAGTTCAATGTTCAGCCAAACTGCTCTTCTGGCCCACTTGCTGGACTTACAACACGCTGCAATTGCCTGCTCCTGCACTTAGAAAAGACGGTTCTTAAAAACTGACTTTATCAGTATTGATCTAACTGAACAGTTTAAAAAATGCCAGAAACTGTTTCTAAAATTAATACATGATTCAATAATAGTAAGACAAACAGAAAACTCTCTGAATATATCACCAAAGTTATCACTGCCAGGGATATACCTTAAAGAGAGCACCAATTCTTCTAGTTTAAAATACTAGCCTATTGCAGGTTTTTCCATAAAAAATATCCCAAGAGCTGCCTATCCTGAGCTACCTGCCATTCACAATGTTGTCTCCATCACAGCACCTTTCAGATTGATTTCTGCACTGCCAGCCTTGAATGATCAGTTTTCCTTTCTTCTGATAACTTTAAGCAATCTGGTTTTGTGGAAGTGTCCCTGTCCATGGCAGGGGTGTTGGAACTAGATAAGCTTTTAGGTCCCTTCCAATCCAAAACATTTTATGAGATGGTTCTAGAACTACAGCACAGTAGCAGCCCTCCAAGCATGCAGCAAAACATGTTCAAACATTTATGCATTGTTACTATAAAAACATAAATCCTCAAACACTGGCTTTCACCAAGGCAGTTGCTGAAGTACCATTAAATTTAACATATTTTGGTTTAGAAACAGAAACCTTTCCCAGTAACTTCTACAGCCTGGCTCCATATTCCACACCAATAATCACTCTAGAGGAGTACAATTCCAAAAAATTTGTTTCCCTGCTAGGTCTCCTTATCAGATTACACCACAAATACTCATGTCAGTGATCCAAACTCCAGAGTTTTCTCACTACAATACAAAGAATGTGGAAAAAAATCACTCCTCAATATGGCTTGCTTTCTCAATTTCTTACCTGTACCAAGTACAACTAAAGCTTGCAAAAACACTTGCTGTGTTTAAAGTTTGTTCACTTGTTTTGATTACTCACCCCACCAAAATGGTGACTTATCTGTTTCCCTAAAATATACCAAACTGAATAACCACAAAACATTTTTGAGAAAGGAAATTACCACCTCAAGTCTAAATATACTATACTACTATAAAGAAATATACATCAACAAATTTGTATTTGAATGTTACAAAATTAATGTATTTCTTTACAGTGTATACTTTTAACGATTACAATGCTGTGATATTCCTCCTTTTTAATGTGTTTAGACTAATGGCAGTTATGGCAAGCAAATACTCTTAACAGCACTGAATGTTTCATCAGAAACAACATACAGTATAAAAATTCCACATTGTTCTCACACAAATGTTTCTGTCACTTTTCCAAGCAATACATAGTAATACTTTCTTTCCAAGAACAGTAAATATATGTGTTTATATACAGATCTCTTTTATAACACACACTGTTGCACTGCTTTACTTTTTAAATGCATGTACTTTAGATATTTTTCTAAGAGTCCAGCACACTGATTTTTTTTTTTTATTAAAAACACCCAAAGTTTTCAACTAAAAACATATTACAAATACTTGCCCAGAGCACGATTTTACAACCAAATTATAAAAGCCCTAAATCTCAGGTTTTATAACACCATCAGTGACAGAGTCATAACTGCAGCGACGAGACGGGCGCCGCTATAATGTTAACAGCCAGTATGCAAACACTGACGCAGCCCAAGGGAGGAGCAGAGGCAGCCCCACAAGTGTCCCCTCACACATGCCACAGAAACTTTAGGTGGCTGTAGTTAAACTTTCTCTAGTTTAATTAGCTACAAAAGGCAGGGAGAAAAAATCCCAAACAGCCAGGCAACAAGACAATTAATTTCATTAAAACTGGAATTGTGTCCCCTCTTAAAGCTTTATAGTTCTTGAAATTCATTAATACATGACTTCTTGAGCAAGGTCCAATAAAATGAAGTTTGCCATTTAGTTACTAGCAAAACACAACTTAAAATGGTTTTGAAATATCAGCACATTTACAAAACACTTAGAGAACACAACTTTTTCCTAGAAAGTAGTCACAGAGGACTTAAGTACAAGCTCTCTGCCAAGCTATGGTACTTCTTTAGAAGTCAGCAAGGTACAACTGATCTAATCAGATATCCAGTAACAGGCTGGCTTCAGCCAAGTCTCAAATCACATTTCAACAGCTTGATTCACAATTTTAACAAGTATATTCAGTTACTTCCTTGCTTTCTAACAGTTTCAGTACTTCTAGAATGAGGCAGTGCCATGTCTTTCACTCCAAGCCACATATCTCCTCCTTCCTGAATGTTCAATTCCTGGCGATATCATTTAATAGATGTTGAAAGAAATGACAGGAGACTCTAACTTGGAATTACAAACAAAAACCAAAAGACATAAACAAAATATGCTTTTTTAAAAATCATAAATAAAATTGCTTCAGATCACCAGTTGGAAACACCTCCTGTAGGAGCCAACAAGGATTGTATGGTTAAACAACTCCATACAAAAGTTAATAAAATGAATGCAATAATTTCCTAAGGAAACCCAATGAAATTAAAGGAACTGAATCATCTCTATTTTTGAGGAGACATTAACACAGCCTTTAATGTCTAATACTACAAAACTGAATTCTATGATGAAACAATTGCAGACTTTTCTTTAATAGAAGATGTAAAACAGGTGAATCTGCAAAGAACATTATATTCTTTTAAGTATAATCATGCAACTGCACCTATCAGAAGCTTGCTTGCTTATTATTATATATCCATAGCTATTATGACAATATAAACATAAAGAATGACTAAAATATTGACAATTAAAACAAATTAGAGCCAGTAAAAATTCTTCCTCCTAACCCTAGAAGGCAACACACAAAGCTTGAGAGCACTAGAAAAAGTGGAAAATTCTGAGTTCCTCCTAGTGGAGTAAGGGACGAAAGGCATAGAATGTGTTTGCAATGTGCAGATTCATAATATCCATGTTTATGTATCCAAATCCAACTCTTATCTAAGAAATAATTTTTATCAAAACATTACTAAATCATATTAATGTGACCAGTTCTCTTTCAATAATCTCACAGAACATTTATGGATACATACACAAAAAAAAGTTAAGAAGTGTTTTTATTCCTTGGCCCTTTCCACAGATCCTGATAAACTAGTTCTCATAGACAGCAAAACTATATTTTATGGTCATCACATAGAACACACATGGACATATTAATGTGCCATTTATATTTTTATAGACCTGCAGGAGCATAATATAGTGCAGAGCATTTCCTGGGGCTGTTTGAAGCTTCTATGCAATGTCACCTCCCCTCCTCATTGAGAGTGTCCTGAAAATCTGTAATTAGACATAACACAGACAAAATCTACAATCAAACTAATTCTGTCACACATTAGAAACCATGTTCCTGCTCACAATTATAATGTGCCTAGCCAAGCTATCAATCTCTTTTTCCCAATCTTCCATATGAATTACATACTACAAGGCTGGTACACATGAACAGCAACACTTGGAAGAAAATCTGATTTATAAGCCTGCTGTTCCCAAGTTCAGGACTGACAAGGACACTGCACAAGCAATGCCAGTGAGGTACTTAAAATAGGGTATCCACTTGGGAAGAGATTAAGTGATTAAGTTCAATGTTGCTGCCAGCTGCTAGCAGCAATTTGAAGGGCTAGAGATAGGTTTATGAACTCAAATCAGGACTTTTCCCACTTTCCTGATTTTTCACTACAATTTGTTCTAAGCTGTTCAGCAGATAACTGAAAATGCCCCTGTGTCTCCATGTGAAATATCAGTTTCCTAAGGGAATGCGAGTCTATTAAAATTTGATTTTGCCTGTAACAGAAGCTAACAGGCAAACAGATGTGAAATCAGAAAGTCATATTTCACTGTCAGCAGCAGCATTTTGCACATTATACATAGTTGCCATCTGAGAACATACCAAACAACTTTGTATTTAAAAAAACCCCTAATTTTCAAATACCTCTTGACATCCTTTAACAATTCCTTTCATTACGAACAATGACTCCACATTTTCATACATGTGTTATACTGCAATATCAAGAGTTCCTTCTTTCCTTTAACTGATCCAACATAATGTGAATTTTTAGACAAAATATCTTAGGTCAAACATCATGGATTCTGACAGAAAGGGGAATAACCCTACAGAAATTAAGTATTCTAGCATCATTCATTGCATACATGCTGTACCAATATACTTTTGTCATTTCCACATACATCTATTTCAACTTCTATTTCTTTCAAATTTCAGATGCTAAACAGAATCCTGTTCACATGTCACAGCTTCCATACATTGCCACGAACAAGTCTAGAAAAACCCATTTTATATAAAATTTGTTTGCCTACTCTTTCTGTTACTCTTAAAGAGCATGGCTTTGCAACTTTCTCATAGTTGTTTTGCTGTTATTCGAAAACCTTGTACAGGTTTGGCCTCATAAGCAGTTTCAACTCTCCACTCACAAATATTTTGAAAGGTACAAGAAGGTCCCAGACTGACAACCAGCCTGATTTCTTCCTCTTTAATGTTACCTAGAAATATTAGAAGTCAGGCACAGAAAAGCCTCACATTGTAACAAGTCTGTAGGAAACGTTAAGCGTGTGTTACCACTGATAAAAGGGAAAAAATACATTTGCTCTCACCCCAAAATGATACTCTGATGCCAACAGCAGCGCTGGAGTCTAAGTAACTAGATAAAGTTTTACTAACATGTATCCAAACTCTTAACAGTAATTACTACAAGATGAAAATCAGTGAGCTAGAGAGGACATGAAAAAGATAATTAACTCATTTGGTAACTTGATTATGATTATTTGGTAACTTAATTACAATTATTTTCTCTATAATTACATTAAACAAAGTGATTTAGAAGTGCTCCCATACTTCCAGAAACTCTTACATGTCCTAAATCTTCAAAAACAATGGCTCTAATGCATTCTTTTAAAAGGACAGAACTTTGACATACAGAAAACTTGGCATAGGATTTGCTTATTCCACAGCTGAAGTTCAGGAACAGGGCCTGACCATGAGTCAACAACATAATGATACATATTTGCCATTATTTTTAAATGACTGCTTAAGGAAGTTTCAGACATCCACAGCAATCTAAAGTGCATTCACACCACGTGTACTACCTCCTTCACTATCTTTTTTAAAAGAGTAATCCTTTACTTTACCCTTCTTTTACCTTCTCTTCCTTAAATTAAACTTACAAACCAGATGCCTAAAGCACCTCACTCCACAGTAAATTAAAAAAGTACTGTAACTGACACTATTTATACAAGCTACCAACATAAATTGAATTTCCAACAATAAAACCTTACAAGCCAGGATTTCATCTGCCATCTTCCTGGTCACATTACAAATGGCAGCTTTGGACTATCCTTGGAGTTTTCTTCCCCCTCTTAATACTTTCATAATGAACTTACCTCTGACAGATGAACTTCAGCACCTTGCCTTAAGTGAAAGGCTTTGCTTTCTGTACCACTACATTTCATCCAATCTGAATTCTTTCAACTCACCCACAATTTTCTCCACAACATCTTGTAATTCCTCCATCTTAACCAATGCCAAGTTGTTAACTCAAGTCATCAGCATTCTCCTTCTTTGTGACTAATTACAAACATTGCTCAAATTATATTTTAAAAAACAAACAAGAACAAAACAAAAGTTTCATTAGGGAGCCCTAAGCAATGGAGCCCTAAAGCAACCAAGCTTTATCAGGCAATTCTGAGCAATGCAATTGCACATTAAACAAAACAAACCACAAACAGGAAACTGAATGTTCGTAAAGTGTTTTTTCACTGCAGTTTTCTAGATTTAAATTTAAGGTTGCAAAAAGACACTATTTCAGATTAACTGTATTTCCAGCACTCTGAAATAAGCACACTGAACTGTCAAATGTCAATCATCAAATGACCAAAGCAAGAAGTATTATTATATTAAGCTGAAAATCCATAAACACAAATCCTACCTGCTTTTCCGTTCAATGAGAATAGCCATGTAAGAAGCAGGTAAAGCTGCACCAAAGCCAGGAGACCAAAAGTAGAATTTTCCAAGTATCTTCCTGAAAAAATAATTTAGACACATATTACATGCAAATGGAGCATTCATGCACCACACTGTATTTTATCTGTATTACAAAATTATCAATGATTTATTAACTTTGTCTTCTTACATTAATCTGTACTTAGTAATGAACACTAATCATTATATTTATACAATTTGAGAATTCTCAGAGGAGTTGCCAAAGTGCTTCATAAATACCTGAAACACTTCATTAATGTATTCATTTCATTTAAGTGGCTACTTTTCTTCCAGGAAGTCAGTGTCTTCCAACACATATTTTTGAAAAGTTGCAGATACTAATTACAAAAAAATCTTCTAAAAGACCTTACAGCAATTCATCTCTTTGCTACTTGTCCAAATACAAGTAGGATGTTCAGGAAGACCTGCCTTGTGGAACAAGTGATGCAGTCATGTGAGACAGAAATCAAATCAAATAATTATAATACATGCCACACTCCAAACAGACGATTCACTGATGCTAAAAACAGGAAAGTACACATTTACAGTAAGCCAAGGAATCAGTCTCTACATTACAAGTGGAAGCAACAGTGAATTCCCAGTCCTATTAAGCTGGCTAAGCTCTCATTTTTGGCAGATAGATCTGGATTTCTTTTGGAGTTCACACAATTTGAACTACCAAAATTCCTTCAACAATAAGAATTAAAAAAAAATTTATTACACAAATGGCAATATCTAAGAAAATCTTTCTATAAATCGGTCATTATTAAAGGAAGAAAGCCAAACTGCATGCCAGACACAATGTCACCCACCATGTTTGGTCTGCTGAGGAGACCTGCAACTTCAAACTTATTCAGGCCAATCACAGGCAAACGAGTCAGAGTTGTGACATTTGGTACCATAATAAATATACTTCCATTATACCAATGCTGCTCAGCTGACAAGCACTATCAGTGAGAAAACAAAGCTCTAGTAGAGTCTACCCTTCTAAAAACACAGCAAAAAAAATAAGCAAAATGGCAAAAACACGGTAGAAGAGGACACCTTCTTAGACAAAATTTCACATTGACAAGACAGAAGAGAGAACCAAGATAATTAATCAACACCATCTGATTAGCTCACTTTCAGTCTTGCCGTCAAAGGCATGAGCAGCCTCATCTCATACTTCTGCAAAAATAACATTACCAGCGAGCAATGCCAGCTTACGTTCCTAAGTGAAAAGAGAGCCAGTGTATCAGCAGCAAGTGATGTAATGGCAATTACACACACTGCTCATTCCCACGGCTGCAAAAGGATAATTTCTCAGGATGACAATGCCAAATGCTGCAGGAGCTAAAGTTCATTATTAGGACTCTCTCAGAAAGTAATTACTGTATGAAGTTTCAGGGAAGTCATTTTAAGCATCTTAATAAGTATGAACACATCTTACCAGACACACCTGTTAAATAACAGAACAAATGCCTTTTCTGTGGGAAAGAAACAGTAATTTGTTCCTTTGGCATGGTTTAGAATCCTTTTACAAATCCTTGCATGTTTGGTTTGACAAGATTTCGGAAACAACAGTGACACATTTTACATAATAAAGTCCAGTGGAAATAAAAATGCACAGTCACTAACTGAAACATTTAAACTTCTCCTGAAGTAAATGAAATTAGGTTTTGTTATTACTTGCATGGTTATTTTCACATGTTCTGTGGATAGAAATTGGAGTAAGGATGAGGAGTTCTTTCAGGTCATGCACCTAATTCCTCAATCTACAAGTTGTATATGGACAAAGTTAATTACTGTAGTTGATAGACTAACAGAACCATGTCTTTGCGAGGTTTTACATGTAATTGAACCATAAACCTAAAAATCACACCTTTCCTTTAACAGATGCAATGCCTGTCTACACGGGAACCCAGCACTTCCATCTGAAGCCCAGACAGATGTAGTCTGCTGGATCTCACCAGTGGAAGAGATTACAACCCCCAGCTGGACGGTCACACATCCTTCACAGAGATCATCACCCTCACTGTTCTGCCAACAGAGCAGCCTGTACACAGACCCTAATTCATCACACAAAAAAAACAGGAGCTAAAAGAAAGTCAGTCAAGTTAGCTTGGCAATCTCTTCTAAAACAAGAACATCTACCCACTGCCTAAGTTATTGCTGACATTGGATTTAGATATTTTTGACATTTTACCCACCTGTAAAATTCTAAGAGTATTAAACAATGCCTGGAATAATTTAAATTCCACATTCTTGCCTAAAGTTTACATCCTTGAGAATTTTCATCCATTTTAATTTTGGTAGCTTTTCCTAGCAGAAAGGAAGAAACTACATGAGTTAACATGAGTTAACGTGTCCAGCTATAAATCCTTACTCCATTGCTTTGGTCTAGAACTCCAGGAGGGCAAGAGCCATCCACTGCATGGGGTTTGCTGGACAATGCTGCTTACGAGTTACTGCTGCTGCTAGAATACACCTTTCAAGCAAAAACAGATAGAAAAACTGCAGCATATATCCTATAGTACAAATCTATCACATCCAATCTCTCATCACTATCTGGAACCAGATGGAGAGCACCTAGATCTTCACAGCCTCAAACAATCTCTTTTCATGGTTGCATATCAATTCCAGAGATACTCAGGCCAGTTAGCACAAACAGAGGTGCTGGTACTTCTTTGATGGTTTCAAATGTTTCTGGCCTAGATAATCACATACCATGACTCTTGCTCTCAGGGGCTACTGAAGGAAGTACAGCAATAAGTTCAAAGAATAATACAACCTCAATCAAAACATTAAGAAAACAAACATTAAAAAAGACCAAATTGGTTAAAAATAAAGGACTGAAGTCTCACATTTCCATCCTCCATCAACCACCCAAGAGCAGGTGAGAGAAGCAAGCCTATATGACTCAAGTTGCAAGACAAGTATATTAAATACAAGATATTAAGTACATTTCAAGTGAATGACTTTTCAACATTATGAACTTAGAAGAAACTCTTAAAAAGGTATTCAGAGCTCAGTTTGTAAAGGTGTCATGTACTCATTCAGCCTCCTGGTGCAGTCTCATTTTTTCTCCAAACACCACTCACACAGCTCCTTGACCATATTCAAGTGCTGAAGTGACTTGTTCAAAGAACCAACCCGTAATGATCCTCAAACACCTTCCTGACAAATAGCAGCTAGTTTAAAGCCTGTCCCTGAGTAAGGACAGAGCTGCTTTTTTACTTTGCACTTTTCTCTATCAAATTTTATAAGTGATTTTAATGAAGATTTTTCTGAAATGGATGAGACTCAGTTTTAGATTTCTGTACCCTAAATAATCTCATGCAATCTCTCATACTAGTATTCAGCCCCTCCTCCAGATTCCTTAGGTATTCCAAAACAAAGGACATAACAGGAACTTCACTGGCAACTTTTTCTACTATGGAAACCAAACCAATTATTTATGCCTTATTTTGTTTCACATATATTAACTACTTGCTAATCATTTACTAATTCCTGGAAGACAGAGGACCTTTCCTCTTGAAGAGTCTTAGCAAGCATTCTTATCACAGGCACCTGGGAATACATGGAAAATGCACCACATAGATCACCACCAGGTATGTACTCATTCTTCAAAGGATACAAGTTTGGAAAGTATTTCTTCTCTGATACATAACATGGATAACAATCATGTTATCCACTGTTTTCTGAAATGTCATTTAATAGCTCTTACATATCCTAATCACTTAATTGCTGAGGCTCTGAATTTCATTTTGAACAGAAAAGCTCCAAAATTCTCATTATATCTGGACATTCATGTACTTCAACAGGCACCATTGCCATGGCTGCCTTAAATACTTGTTTGCCTCTATTAGTGATTTCAGTTCACCAGTTTCAATCAGCACTCTAGCCAACAACTTCTTAGTGGCAAGTCCTGCAATTGCAGGTGGTGGGCAGTGTGCAGAGACTCTGCCAACAAGGATTCTGCTGCAGCTGTTTGCTCCTCAGGGGCATCCCTTTGCAAGAGAAAAAGCACATACACCTCCCAAGATGCTGGTTGGTCACTGTGCAGCACAGCTGTATAAATGGCAGGGTAAGCACTTACATGTGTTCCTTGTCCCATTTTTGGAATGTGATAATCACTGGAATTGTCCTTTACATGGTTCTCACCTAGTTCACCCAAACAATGCTTCAAGGAGACCTGGAGGGCAGGTGGGCTAGGCAGCATTTCCATTACCCAGTCTGCATCTGGCCACGCTGTTCTGGAGGTCAGAACAGCTTGAACTGCTTTGCCCACATAGGTGAAAGTGAAGCCATGCCAGAGCAGGACACTAATCTCTTACCTACTTCACTGACCAGCACAGGCACGGTCATGGATCTGTTAGATGGCTAACATCCTCTGTAAGAGGAACTGCTGAAATAAAACCATAGCAGCAGAATAACATTTTACTACAGCATTGGAATAAAGCACTGCAGATTGACAGGCAAATTCATGGCGGAATAAGGAACAGCACTCTGTAGTTCAGAGGAATAAAGACAAATCGATATTAATACAACCTAGACTGCTAGAAAACATCATATTCTTTAGAGCTCATTACTTATAGATTCACTTTGACCTTTGAGAATTATTTACTTGAAAAGTATTCCATGGCTTCTCAGCCAACTCCTCTTCTTCTCTGCCTTCTCCTCCACCTTTGAAGGAAAGTTGAGAGGCCTCTAAACAGATTCAGAAGTAGGGCATAAGGAGTTTGTCTTTTAGAGGGGCTGGTGAGTATGCTGTGAGTTAACTTTCAAACATTCATAGTGCCTGTAGGCTTTACATGTCTGTGTAACATCTCTTAAAATAAATGCATAATCATATTAATAAAATGCAACTTTTAATTATTAACTATCCTGATAGTTACTTGAAATATATGCTGGAAACAGAATACAGAGATGCCTTTTACGCTCATTTTTCAGAGCAAGTCTGTATCTTACAGAATCCCAGAGGCTGTGCTGGGATTTCCTTCACTTATGATCATAAGGAAAAGTACAAACTTGGATAACTGGATAAAGTTCAGTATAATTAAAAGTTACCACAGCCTCTGCATGAGGAAAATAGAAACCAATATCAAATTACATCAATTATTTCTACAAAAGACAGATTAGGCCTTTTTAACTCCCCTCTAGAAATTATCTGAATTTCCTGCAACAATGTATTTTGAATCTGTAAAACAGAGAAAAAGAAGCAAAGTGGATACCTTTACTTGTTTACTCATTTAGAAAATTATAAAAATGAGAAGATAGTAATTTTTAAAAATCAAAGTTTCATATTCAAATGGTAAAAATCAGAAATCAAGATGATTGCTGTAGCTTTTCTTATTTCAAAGCACTACAAACAAGTCAATTAGAAAAAGACAAAAATTATTATAAAAATTGAAAAGTTGCATAAAAATAGCTTTATTACATTTCATTTTTAGGAGAGTATACCAACCTTAGAATGCAAAAGCAAGCAATATACAAGGTCCCATTTGCTGTCAGAAAGGAAGTTGACTGCAAGATCTCAGGTAGCAGTTTGTACAAATAATAATCAAGCTTTCGTTTCCTGAGAATAGCTGCAACCTGAGAGAGAAGGGAAGAAAAAAATGGAGGACAGACTTTAATTCAGTTAGGCACTTTTTGCACATGGTAAAGAAATAGAAAAACAGAAAATGAGGCATACCCACTTAAGTAGTAAAACAAAGCCTATTAAACTTTATGGACAATACCACAAGATTTGCTTTGAACTTGGTCCAGCCGTTACAATATTTATACCAGGAAATACATCAAGCAATATGAAATGGGAAGTATAGGAGGAATTTTATTACCTTGTTAACATTGGCCATAATTGTCAGAAACATTGTCTGCCAGGTATCAAAACTTTTAAGATGTTGACATATCTACAGAGTTCTATCTTTGAGACAATAGACAATCACAAAATTGTGGTCAGAATATCACTAAAGTAATCCAAATACACGTCTTACACAGTGCCTGTGAAGTGGTGATGTATTTTTAAAGGTTTTCTACTTCAATTAAAAAACTGCAAGTCCTCAAGAAATGTTCATGATCTGCTGGGAGAACAACACATTCCTGACATATTTCACAGAATTGGTATATTACCTAAAAAACCAGCTGTAGCAGAAAACAGGCTCAATCTAAAGAATAAACATTATTTTTGTTCAGTTTAATGTATGTCCCAGGTATTATAAAGAATAGCTTATTTAGTGACTCAAACACTAAAGGTCTTCAAACTTCTTTTTGTCTACAGAAATTCTGCAATTAGCTAACAGGAAGATGTAGCAAACCAGGCTTGTCTCAGAGACACCCAGGGCTAGACAAGAGGCAATAGACAAGCTCAAGTATGGGAAACTCTGGTTAGACCTAAAGAAAAGAAGTTTTCATCTGAGGGTGGCTGAATATTGGAGGAGGTTGCTGAAAGTTATTGTGGACTCTCCACCTCTGGAGACCCTTGAAATTTAACTAGAAAAGTCCTCAAGCAACCTCAGGGCCTCCCAAGGTCCCTTCAGCCTACGTGCTCTTATGACTCCATGAAAGTATACTTTGAGTGCACCATGAGACAATTTTTCATTCTACTAGGATTATTATCTGCAAGACTGATCTCTAATGCAATACAACAATTATCTTTAGCTGCACTGATCTCCCTGGGAGTCTCACAAGTGGATGGAGTTTTTGGTCAATGCTTGGAGAAACAGAGCAAGCTTCAAATTGCTAGTGCTGACGAGAGGAAAGAAAGACATCCTGTCAAATCCATACTGCCAGCACATCTCAAAGGCTTGGTTGTGAGAGGGAGATATTCCTCCCAAACACTGTCCACTAAAATAGCAAGTGGATGTTTTAGAATCAGAGATGGGCTGAAGATTCCACTAAAACTAACCGTGGGAAAGTTCTGCCAAAATCTTGTTTCCAAAATGAAGCTTGAACTAAGGATTAAGAAGAAATCCACGCATGAACAGACCTCTGAAAACAGATTTACACATTACTTAATCAAGACTGCTTTGAGCATAATGGATTAGGCAATAATGCAATCCAGATAATTTTCCTGCTGAAGGAAAGTCTTAACGTAGTCTAAATGCCAGATAACTAGTTGCTACCCACTCAGCTATTTCTAGCATACTGTAGGAAGGACATGAACATTGGAACAAAATAACAATTTTTGGTTTTAAGAACACAGCCTTTACACCAAAGCATGAAGTCTTGCTCCCTCAGACCAAAGTGTAAGAAGTGCAACACAGAAAGATTGGTATCTTACAAATTAATGTCAAATCAAATTCAAAAATTTATTTCTGTAATGTCTCCAGGAAGTTTTAGATTAATATAAGTTTCTGGTTTCCTTCCCTTCACTGTGCTACTCCCAAATGAAAAACAGAAAAGAATCAGAAACAATAACACACAAACCATTCCAAAGAAAATTGCTCACACTAATTGAAAGAGAAATATGTGTGAGAGCAATAGAGCTTCATGCACACACACAAAAAAAAAGTTTATAAAGGCTTAAATTTTCTAATTGCTTTATAGACACTAATGAAGCTAAATATTGTGTAGGACTGAAAGCAGGCAGGAGCAGTCTATAGAGTTCTTCTAGTCTTCTACTGCCAGTGATGTGATTACAGGGAAAAAATACCAGATATTTCAGGATACCATTTTGCTGTCCCTATCAACGCCACACATTTCAGAAAAGTATTATTAAAGTGCAGAAAGGTTTTGAAATCTGATGTCAGAATGCAGCAGCTCATGGCTCCCACTGGGATACACTTTGCTCAAGTGAGCTGGGAGGACATTGTGATGAAAACCAAATTCTTACAATAAATGTACTGGTCAAGGCTTAGCAGTGGATGCCAATAGCAGAAAGAATGGAAGGAGAGGGCATTAGGACATCCAGTGGGTACTTCCTTGGCAAAATAATAATCTCCACAAAGATGCATTGAAAAAAGAAATGGTCAGAATTAATAAAGAAATAGATAGGAAAAATATTTTCTAGCATTAACTGTAGAATTCACACAAACGCATTTTGACTCTCCAACATAAAAAATGGAATTATAAAATTTCAGTCCACCAGTTTCATGATACCTCAGTTTGTGGAATATCATTACTCAAGTCCTTTTTCTTTTTTAATTTAGTCTTTATATGAAAATGCTAAGCCCCCTAGATCTAAAAACAAAAATCAGAATTTATTTACTGTGTCCTAACCATGGAAAGAATATACACAATTCCAACACCATCCCTAAACCACAGCTACACAGTCTAATGCAAGATTAGAGCTAGGCTATTGGTGTTCCAGCAGAAAAGGAACATGAGACAAACCCAAGCATGATTTGAGGCACCAGCCAAGCCTGATTATTTTCACAATGTGTCATGTAACGCCTACAAGCATTCATCATCCAACCACAATAACCTCAGCTTCACCTCCAGCATCCTTAATCCTCACCTGTGTCCCTGAACTGTGCATTCCACAAGAGGCACTGCACACAGAGGATAGTTTGACTTAATTAATGTAATTAATTGGCTGACCAATGTACAGCTGGACAGGTTACACAGCAGGCTAAAACCACCACAGGCTTTCTGCCAATTCTGCTGCCCTGTGTATAACATTTCTGTCTCTCCCTCCTCCACCTCCCTCCCTACCCATGCCCTAAGTTTGTACAGAGTGCATGACTTCAAGGACTACCCCTCCATCAAAGTTTGGTGGAATCAGACAACACATACTACATTGACTGATGGAAAATGGAAACAAGCACTACCATCTCTCATTCCTTCACTACATCCAGCTGAAATCTACTGCACCATAACAAAATTTTATTAAAGAAAAAAAAAAGAATTTTAAAAACCCTATAGAAATATGCAGACACTTAGCCAAATCCTTAGGAAAGCAGAGGTCAATAGCATTTATAAGCACAACTATCTGACATGTTGAGGCAACTTTAAAATGCAAATTTGGAGATTACCAATACAACCATGCACATGGTTTATATAATCCATATGCTGCAAGTCATTAAAAACCCAAGGAAAAATTTATGAAGTAAGTCACACGATAAAAGCAATCTCCAGTATTTAAAACAGTTAAGAAAAAAACCCCAGATTACTCAAATGGTGGGCAGAGCTACAAATACATGTCAGATTTCTTTCAAAATCATATACAATTATTTATATGTTCTTGTAGAACCATTTGCAACGTTTTACAAATTTTACAACAACATTACTCCATTGTTTTATAAAAATTATTTTTAAATGCTTTGGAGTAACTGAATCTCAAAATGCCCTCAGGTAACACTTGGGTTTTGAAAGATACTTGTTCAAATAAGCAACTTATTTCTCATGTGTCCTCTGAAACACTCAGATTTGTTTTTCCTTAGTTAGCTCATCCCTTCCTGATTTCACAGATTACAAAACCTGGCTCCCATATTGTTTAATTTCATAACTTAGTTCCTGCAATACTCTGAGGAAGAACAATGTGCCTCCTGCTCTCTGAGTTGCCTGTCTCATGTGAGATGCTATATAAGGATCACCATCAGTGGTTTAAGTTGCTTTGATTTGGATTTTTTTAAATTTTCCATATCACCCGACCAACTAAAAACAGTACTCACATATTCTTTAATGACATCTAAATTACCTTCAAGCCTGAAATCACTCTCACTCCATGACAACTTATCTTTACTATTTGTTTTCCTTCTACTGAAATGAGTTGGAGACTGTACTTCATTCCCTTTAAAATGCCTAAGTCAGCGTAATTTTAAAGGATTGTCCCCCTACCCTGAAATTCTTGTACTCTACTGTAAACTGTATGAACTTAAGAGAACAGATTTATTCCTTGATACACCGTCCCTGCTAGTTCTGAGTATTTGTAGTGTCTTTACCAAGATCTTTGCTCAGTCAGTCAAGGCTGAGGCTTTCCCCGATTTCCAATATTACCGTGATGCAGGTTCCTGCTTACCCCTTCCATCTTTGAGCATAAGTGTTTCAGTTCACCCTAATTCATTATATGATTTTTTTTTTATTCTCTGCATATCTGAGCAAAAGATTCCTTTTGTTTATTTTCAATTTATGAAAGAATTTTTATTGTGTGGCCCGAAAGCCACCTGAACAGAGTGGAACGATCACAGCCTGGAATGAAAAAGTCACAGATTCTTACTTTAGTAACATCTAGGCTAATTTTAGTCATATTTAACCCAGCTTCCAGAAGAATCCAAAAGCAAGAAGACAGTGACCTACATCTCATTCATAACATAGCAGAGACACAGGACACTGCACAGTTCTAAGAGGAACAGATATCCAAAAGAAGACAATCACATACCACCATCACAGCAACTCTAGGTACTGGACTGGACAGAAGATAGATTACTGACAGCCTAACCCAGAGATCCAAGCTGGCTTCCAGAAGCATGTTCCACAGTAACACCATCATCCTCCCTAATCTCCCCATCCTACTTCTGAACACACAATGGTTTGCAGCACAAACAAGGAGAAATCACATTTTAATATATCCAGCAATTCCTGAGTATTTTAGAATACAGTCTGGGCAGTGCAGCCCTCTTGCACCCCTCACAAAGATGATAATGACAACTCTATCTATGCTGGCAGATAAGAGAGGATCCCCTTTAGTGTTAGCTGGCTCCCCACCTTTGCTCAGGACCAGCTCAAACAGCTCTCCCAAGGGAAGCTGTGTGCAAAGCAAACGTGAAGCAGCAGCAGCAGCACAGCCAAAGTGCACCATCCATCCTTGGGAACAACCTCTGGCCCAATCCCACAGCAATGTGCACACAGCCAGGAAAGTGATGTGAGACTCACACTGCAGCTTGATCTGTGGCTGGTGATTCTGTCCCACCTATAACATTTTCAGAATAATTCATCAGCACAGTAAGAGTTGTTCTTGCAGTTGCTGTCTCCAGCCAAACAGGGATTTCCCTGTGAAGTGACCTGCCAGCTGCCACACGCTGCCTGCACTGCAGCTCCCTGGCCCATGCTGTACTCGTACCAATGTCCCTCCCACTGACATTGCAGAGGAAGGAAAAGCACTTTATATTTATACAGTAGCTGATAGCATTTGTGTCTCTGACAGTATCATATCCAATGCTATCCTATCCTAGAGAGGTTACAAAATAAAGAATGGAGATGAAGATACAGAATACAGTTATTGATGGGTCAAACAGGGCTCAGGAAGACAACAGCACTGGAATCTTAAGTAGAAAAAAAAATCCCTTCTGATACAGAAAGAGAAAGAAGCAATTGGCATCTAAAAACCTGAAGATTATTCTAGGCACAGGAAGAAGCAGATATGGCACAAGTATTAAGAAGTATTAGAAGTGAAACCAAAATGAGAATCAAAAGTAAGAAAATGAGCATGAGAAGAAATTAAGAAAGAAAAAAATCAATAAAACAGGTCAAGTGCTGAGGATCATTAAAATCTGTACTGGGGCAGCAGACTGGTTACATCTGTTCTGAAGGGCTGGCTGAAGCAGCCCTCAGTGCAGAGGACATGTGAGACAGCCCCGTTGGCAGCCACAGTGCCCCAGGCCTGCTGCTCCTCTCCTCCATGCCAGCAGATCTGCGTGGGAGAGGTGTCTGCAGTCAGAGCCAGGCTAAGCCAAGAGTCAGCTCGGGCCAGGGCTCAGGCTGTGCTCAGGCTGTGCCCTTTAGCAGCAGGAAGGAAGGGCAGCAGATACAGGGGAGGAAGGGGGTGGTGCTGGGAAGGAAGGGCAGCAGAAGTAGCTGGGGAGGGAAGACCTGTGTTTGAAAGGGAAAAGGGTAGGACAGAAGTCAGGTTGGAAGGTGAGGGAGGGAGCCTGTCTTAAATTAGGTGGAGAACAGACAATCAGACTAAGAGAGAGGTAAATGGCACGACTGACTCTTGCCATCCCATAGGCAAAAGGTTAGAAGAATGAGTTCTAGAATTGCTACTACAAAGTAGCAAACAAACAATTTTTACCTTATTCAGATTAGGTGAAAATGTTACCTGATGAGCTTATCTCTGATGCACTACAAAGACTTCATACAAATGACTGAGCACATTTATCTACTGTGCACTATCAGCAAACAAATGTCTAAAACGTACAGGAACAGAGGACTTTGCTCTAATGCATGCGATGAACAGCACTTTACCCTTGTGAAATCAACAGAATCTTGGGAAATGGAAGCTGAGACAACTCAAAGCCAGTATTCCAGCCTTTGCCCAGCTTCATGCAATTTCCCTGTTAAATCATTTTCTTCTCCTCACTTCTGTGAATTTCTAGAAATCTGACTTCTCCAGCTTTGAAAACACAAGATGACACTTTCCCATTTCGTTTAGCTTTCATTAATGTAAAAACAAAGTATAGATGGAAGAAAATACAGCAAATTCAGAGGAAGGACTTTTTCATTGAAGCTTCAAGATATCAACCCAAATAGTTCTCAGAAAGTGTAATTACAAGGTTTATGAAAGAATGTTTGGGGATTCTTCTGCAGGTATAGATGCTAAGCAACTTTTTTTTTTTTAAGCGAGTCTCATAAGACTTGCATATGGAGACATTCAGTTTGTGCAAACACAGGCAGCTTTAATTACAAAACAGGCATTCCTGCCAGCCACTTCATACGGGGAGAGACAATTCTATTTAGATGTGAAGCCCATTTTCACTAAAGCAATCCATTTGTACTGGAGCAAAAATAAAGACAGTGCAAGTATGGTGTCTCAAGGCTATATTTTTTCCTAACTAAAAAAATACTCAGGCACAATTACTAAAAAGAGAAGGAAAAAAAACAAAAAACAACAACTAAACAAAGAGAACAGCACTACTTAAAAGCAAAGACTCTATACAGTCACTTACTGACAGCCAATATTTCACTTACTAACACCACTTAATTCAGCTCCATCAGTCTCCCACAGACCAAAGAGAAACAAAGCCTTTGAGAGATGTGGGGTGAAGCTGTTATGAGTTTGGACTCTGGATTGTAAGTGTCCCTAACCATGTTCTCTCAGGGAACAACCTCTGGTTATTTATTCTCATCTATTCACTCTCATTCATTTCTACACAAGCTTTTGTGAAAGGAAACTCTTTCATCTCCTTTCCTTAGTTATTAGCTTGTAGCAACAGGAGGAACAATCAGAAGCCATTTTACAGACTTGACATAGAAAAATGAAGTGCATTTTTTGTTGCTGAGCTCTACAAGGGACCAGGACTAAGTACTACCAGAAACATTATGAACATACACTGATAGAACTATGAATACAAAATAACTGAAGTCCATCCTCTTATGTGAACCTGAACATTTCTGCTGTACACCTGTGGTATTTCATTTACAATTAAAAGGTCTCAAGCACAGCTGTAACTCCAGCAAAGAATGACTTCTGTGATGACTCTCTTAATTCAAGACTGTTCTTTCCCTGCCAGGCTACTTAGCTTGCAAAGCTTCTGCTTCCTCCTCGGCAGCCCACATTGCAGCCTTTTCCTCTTTACCTTACACTGGTTCTGGTGCTCATCAAATCCTGCTCAATAATCCTATTCAATTCATTACTGCATCTGAAAACGACCCCAGCTAAAAGCAGGGTAAGTAACCTCTTGTGGGTTAGCTCATGGAGAGATGAGGTCCAGAACCACACAAAGAAAAGGTACAGTGATGTGTCTGGGAGCAGAGACTGGCAAGTGCTTTCTCTGTCTTCAGACAGGATCTGAGAGCAGCTCAGCTTCAGACTACTCTGGCAGGTCAAGTTAAACAGTATCAACAAAAACATAAGAGAAACTAATCTGAACTGCAAAGAAGACAGTGCAAAAAGTGAGGCAGAGGTTTTACAATATAGCAGGACACTGGTTGAGAAGGTTCCCACTTCACTTTGGGTTTGTGACAAGATGTAACTGTTTATGGGGTCACAATGCAAAACAGGTCAGGAAAACATTTTGCTATTTTAGGTTTGTTTTTCTTTTTAAAGAAATAAAAAATGGGAACTTTCCCCCTAACCCATGACTGTACAACTGAGTGACCCATAACAGATCTGTAAGCAGGAAATCTCTTGACCAGGTTTGGCTGTTGGGGATTTTCGATTTAATTACAGAACTGTTTAAGCTGCTTTATACTCAGCCAGACCTGACAGATCCCCACTACACCTCTCATGGCTCACCTCAGAACCATGCTCTGCTGGTACAAGTATTTATGCTCCTACAGAGCAAACCAGATAGGAAACAGATCCAAAGAAAAGAGCACTGGTTAAAGGAAGAGGAGAAGAGAGAATGTTCTCTGTATTAGTTTCATGATACAGCTCACTGTATGCTCCCACCAACAGCTGCCACTCCTGTCTGTGGCAGTTCAGAGTGAAAATGTTCACTGTCAGAAACAACAACTCCTTAGGGTCACGCTGCTACCAGTTTTAGCAGTTACTGTTTTATCATATAAATGGATGTCATCACAATTTTCACTCGTAAACCCTTCAATGGGAGCTTAACCAACGTCAGGATGCTGCAGCCCCACTCCTTTCCTTTCCTTTATTATAGCTCAATAATTTTGTAGCACCAGCACTGGTGCAGACTCAGTGACTTGTGCTTGTGTCCCTCCAGCCTGGGGGCAGCTCAGTGGGCAGCTCACTGCTCATTCCCCAGGTACCAGTACGGGAGAAGCAGGGAGGTGGGGACAGACACACTCACCTGCAGCAACTCCAGCTTACATTGGCTGCCAGGGTATGTTTACACAGGTGATGCAAACACATCCCAGCTCTTCTATCTACACCCCAATTTGCTGGAAATGTGCCAGCTGAGGTGATATAACCAAGCCTAATTGCACATTCTCACTAAGATACCTCACCTGTAGGATACTCTCTGAATACTCAGACTCCTTTAGCCCTCATAAATTTTTTTAGTCTTGCTTCATTATGCAATGGAATCTCCTTGATCTTAAAGCACTGATTAGGAAGGTGTCACCAAGACACGTGCATTACACTTGCTGCTGCCAAAGACACAATGCTAGCCTCCCAGGCAAACACTACGGCTTTTCATTCAGGTATCGCAGGTATTGGAAGATGACAAGAATACAACGTTCAGGCATGTGCCATGCCCCTCTACCCACCAGCAGCAATCCTCTCACAGTATGTTATGCCTCCAGATGCCACCACCCCCATGTCTTGTCTCTGCCCTACTTGGCCAGGATTCAACATATTCTCCCTGCCATGCCTTTCCCCCCTCAAACACCAGGTTCTCCCCACCACACAACCCTGCTCCTCCTTACACCAAACGGCCCCACCACCATCCCTCTCCTCCCCAGCACCAGACTCCACACCAAACCATACTATTTGCCATTCTTTCCCTTCACTCCAGGGTCAGGCTGCCCCTTGACGTGTCTCCTATCCTTTGCCTCCGACCATAACCCTCTCCCCCCACCCCAGACGAGCTTCCCTTCCTCACTATGCCTTATGTCCTTCCCCCCCACCCCAAGCCAGACTCCCCTCGCCATGGCAGCGCTTG
Source organism: Melospiza georgiana (assembly GCF_028018845.1). NCBI lineage: Eukaryota > Metazoa > Chordata > Aves > Passeriformes > Passerellidae > Melospiza > Melospiza georgiana. Next base: position 73,300,491 of record NC_080431.1, read on the forward strand.
TGCCCTCCCCAAAAACACCCCTATGCCCTTCCCCCTCCGCTCAGGCCAGGCTCCCGCCACGTCCTTTATAGCCCCCTTCCACGCCAGGCCAGGCTCCCCGCTGCGCCCTGGTATCCACCCAAAACCAAGGCCAGGCTCTCTCGTCTCTGATACCCCTCCTGCCCTTGGCGTCTGAGGCCAGGCCCCCCCTTAGGCCGGGCTGCCGCACACACACACGCACACACCCACCAGGTAGAGGGTGCCGTAGATGCGGAGGGACTCTGCCAGGGCGCTCTGGGTGACGTGCAGCACGGCCCAGGAGCACTTGGGGTGCCAGGTGTGCCCGATCTCGTAGCAGCTGTGGGGGATGGACTTGCTCAGCGCCGCCATCTTTGCAGCGCGCGCGCGGAGGGGAGGGGACGGGAGGGGGGCGCGGGGCGCGCGCGGCCGCCGCGTCACCGCCGGTGCCGGGGGAAGAGGTCGCGCGGGGCGCTGCGCGCGCCGGGGTTACTCGCGGGCACAGCCGCTCTTCCCACGCCCCCCGCCCCGCGCGCGCGCCGCTCGCGTGAGCCCCGCAGCCAATCCGGGGAGCGGCCGGGGCCGGGGGTGGCGCGAGCCGCGGGGCGGGGGCCGGGGGGGGCCGGCGGCGCGCGGAGACGCTGAGGGCGGCTGTGTGTCCCGAGAGAGTGTGTGTGTGTGTGTGTGTGTGTGTGTGTGTGTGTGTGTGTGTGTGCGTGTGTCTGTGTGTCTGTGTGTCTGTGTCTGTGTGTCTGTGTGTCACCGTGTGTGTGTCCGTGTGTCACCGTGTGTGTGTGTGTCTGTGTGACCCGTCTGTGTCCCGAGTGTGTGTGTGCGTGTGTGTGTCTGTGTGTCTGTGTGTGTCTGTGTGTGTGTGTGTCTGTGTGTCTGTGTGTGTGTCCGTGTGTCTGTGTGACCCGTCTGTGTCCCGAGTGTGTGTGTGCGTGTGTGTCTGTGTGTCCCGAGTGTGCGTCTGTGTGTGTGTGTGTTTGTCTGTGTGTCTGTGTGTGTCTGTCACCCGTGTGTGTGTGTGTGTGTCTGTGTCTGTGTGTCATCGTGTGTGTGTGTATCTGTGTGTGTCTCTGTGTGTGTGTGTGTGTGTGTGTGTGTGTGTGTGTGTTCTGTCACCCGTGTGTGTGTGTGTCTCTGTGTGTGTGTGTGTGTGTCACCGTGTGTGTGTGAGTGTGACCCGTGTGTCGTCTGTGTGTGTGTGTCACCGTGTGTGTGTCTGTCACCGTGTGTGTGTCTGTCACCATGTGTGTTGTCACCGTGTGTGTCGTGTGTGTGTGTGTGTGTGAGACCCGTGTGTGTGTGTGTCTGTCCCCGTGTGTGTGTGTCCCCCTTGTGTGTGTCCCGTGTGTGTGTCCCGCGTGTGTTTGTGTCCTCCGTGTGTGTCCTTCGTGTGTGTCCCCCTTGCCCTTTGGGCGTCCCGCCTGTGTGTCCCGCGCCCGTCCCGAATGTGTCCCCTTCGTGTGTCCTGCGTGCATGCCGTGTCCTGTCACACCCCCGTGGCAGCACGGGCACTTGTGTGCCTGCACGAAGCCGTGGTTCTGTACTCGGTGGGGTCAGAATCGCAGCCGTGCGGATCTTGGGTTGTCTGCGGCGAGAGCCGCTCTCACGGCTGGGCTGGTTCTCGTCGTGGTGCTGAGGGGGTTCCGGTGCAGGCGAGGAGTCTGAGCGCTCACAATTAAAGGTCATGTCGCATTTGCTCGCCGCCCGTGACGGCAGCGACATCTGCTTCTGCTCGCTCCACCCGTGCAGCCCTGCTCCCTCTGGTTTTCGTGTCATCCCGCTCCTCCTGAGCCCTGGATAATGTCAAACGCTGTTTCCTGTCTCAATTGGTGTGGCCTCCTCACACGCTTAGGAGTCTGTCTCCTGTGGTTAGAGTGTTTGCAGGCTGGCTGGAGAGTTTTGTCAACTTGCTGGGAAGTAGATTGGCCTGTGCGTGAGTCCATGTGCAGAACTGTATATAAAGTGCAAAAGAAACCGCTTTAATTATGAGTACAGTGATACCAGAAAAGTAAAAATATGCACTCATGTTCACATACACACGTACACAGCGTCCCGCATGTCCCCTGTGTCCTGTCACTCCGCAGTGGACAAGCATAGGGAGTGGCTCCCAGTGCCACAGCAGTGAGCAGGATGGCCAGCCAGGGAGATAATTAACTGAGCTTTAAAGGGACACTGGAGATAATCTCGTCCAAGCTCCCTCCTTAAGCAGCATCCCCTGAAGCACGTCACTCAGGATTGTTTACAGGCAGCTTTTGGCTATAGAAAATGAGGGAGACTCCACAACCTCTCTGGGCAGCCTTTTCCATTGCTTGGTCACCTACACAGTAAAGAAGTTCTTCTTCATGTTAAGGTGGAACTTCCTATGAATCAGTTTCTGCCCATTGCCTCATGTCCTCTTGCTTGGCATCACCAAGAAGAGCCTGGCTACATCCTCTTGACACCCTTCCTTCAGAGACTGACAGACATTGGTGAGATCCCCTCTCAGTTTTCTCAGGTGAAAGAGCCCCAGGTCCCTCAGTCTTTCCTCACAGAAATGATGTCTCAATCCCCTAATCACCTTTGGACATGGTGGAGTTTTTACAAAACCATGGTGGCAATGACTGATGACACAGTTACAGCTCAATTGCAAAACTAGCATCTGGATCCTGAAATTTTGCTAATTTAGGGACTAAAGGGGCAGTGTGTATCAGGACCTGAGGATTTTATTTGTGTCTCTGTTAAATGACAGTTCACAAACACTCTGTCCTGCTGAAGCAAGTACACTCTGTATGCCCTGTGCTGAGGTTGAATTAAGAAGAGATTGTTTCCCTAGGTGGAACATACATCCTGAAGTCCATAGGAAGAACAGCAAAGTAGCCTGCAGTGAAATGCAGACTTAGAACAGACCCACAGCAGGAAAATTCCGTCCCCTTCTGTCCAAACAGAGCTGTTGAAGAGTTCACCTCGCTGAGCAGACTTGAGACCATCCTTTACCACTCACAAAAAGATAGAACCAATTTGTCACTGATTTTGCAAACTCTTTTACTGCTCTTCCAAAGGAGCTTGCTGTGGGTGCAAGAACATACTTACATTTAAATTTTAGCAGCCCAGGGATGGAGAGGTTGGATGGTTCACAGAACTTGGGGCCACTGAGAGACTGTTTGCAGACTCACAACAAATCTGCAGTAGGAGATCTTTGGCCTAAATGGTTCAATTATGTTATTTCAGTCAGCGTATCTGACCGACCAACCCTCTCCAGGTAGAGCTCTGTCTATGACAGTTTGTATTTAAAATCTAGTAGAAGGCTCTAGAGATGACTTCTTTGAAAATTCAGCTTTAGTGCTGGGGTACAGCTCCCCTGCAGCTGTGGCTGTGTGGCAGCCTCAGGGATTGAACATTGCTGTGTGCTGAGCCTCGCAGGGAAGCAGCCTTGGCAATATAACCTGCTGCAGTGCTGCCTGGACTTTGGCTTGGATCTAGTGCCTGCTTGCAGTTTTTGTAGTACTCTGTAAAACACTGCTTGTGGCCAGAAAAGGCAATTATTGCCTAAGTTATGGATTCTGGCTCTCTTTGCTTGCATGTTTTGGCTTTCATAATATTCTGGGCTTAAGTCTTGCTTGCTGCCTTGTGTTTGTAGGCAGAGAACTATGGCACATACAATAGTAATTGCACAAGCTGATTATTTCACCTCTGACACACATTTGTGCAGACAGTCCTAATTTTGGGACCACTTGCCCAGCTCAAGTTAAGCAAAACTGGCAGAGAAAGATCCAGCAAGATACTTTGTTTATTTGTGCAGCGCCCCTGATTAGGCTGAAGAGCTGCCTGCTCAGAACTGCAGGCTTTTTGCACGTCTCCTGTTGGGTCAGCTGAGGAAGACTCTAATGATGCACTGATTTAAAGCAGCACAGTCCTGACCTTGCTCTGGGCTCTTTTTCATGGGGTTGCAATACTCTGAGAAGAAGCCCTGGGGGTGAGGCTACATGGGAATACTGCTGATGGCCCAATTGGCACTGGATGCCACCCCAGGATACTCTGTCCTGGGAAACCTACCCTTGATTGGAATAGGGACAAAAAAGTCTCAGAAAAGGATGGAATCTCATGAATTAAAATAAAACATTGAAGACCTTTATTTTTGCCCCATAAGTACCTAGGGTTTTCAGGAATGCTCATTTTTGCTATACTGGGAATAGCAGGGTGTGTCCACAATGTTGCTTAAACAAACCCTGGTGGTGAATCCTGTGGCATAAAGCCAAGTGAAGTGGCACACACGGTTCAGAGCTTGCCTTGTAATATCCAGGTGCCTTGGAGAGACCTACCCAGAATAGTACCAAAACCAAAGCCAGGGAGAGAGCTAATTGCTAGGCAACCTGAATGGTGGGGGAGTTGAGACTGCTCAGCTTGCTCCCTGGTCCTTGTTGGTGCAGCAGAGTCAAATACACCAATGTGTGTAGGCTGACAAAAATCTGAGCCTCATGAGACTAGGACAGCAATGATGTCCCGGGCTCCACGCCTTGTGTCACAGAAGGGAGATGTGGCAGCATCTCACTGCACTGAGACTCTGTTCCTGCTGCCCTTGTTAACAAAGTGCAGCTTTCAGCACAAGTCCCTGGCCAGACTCACCCTTTAGGAAGGTACCTAACTGATGGACAGCACTGCAATCCTTTAGTTTGTCCATGCAGATGATAACTGATTATATTAGGGAGGCAGATGGCTTGGGTAGCAATTGCAGGAAATGAAGGAGAGTAGTCCCTTCCTTTCCAGGTTTTAGTGGGGCTCACAGTTTGGAACATTCTCTGCTGCTATCATCAGCATCTGCTAAGTCTGGAATCTACAAATAAATTACATATCTCATCCCATGAGAGTAATTGGAGGTGTGAAGATTTTTCTTTAGCCTTCACACTGAGCAGTTATCAGTGTTAGAAAGTGGCCTAGCCAGGAATCCAAGGCAGAGCATTCAACTAATTAGAACAAAATCAGGCAGAAAAAAATAAACTGATGAAAAAAGCCAACCAGGGGACATGACATTTCAGAAGGCTCTGCCTTCCAAATGCACTGGGATCTGGTAAATCTTCTTTCTAAATATTTTTAAATATCAGAACAATCTGGAAACATTTTAACTTGGAAGAAATGTTATGCTTTGCCCTCTCCATTCTCTCTTGTTGCTTTCCAGCTTGTGTGCTTTGGGATTTTTTTGCTGTTTGTTTTCTCCCTCGGGACAAGGGATCCAACTTTTCCCTGCTACTCATGCTGTTCTCAGTGCTTGCATTTCAGTTCTGGAAGAAACTTCTCTTGTCTGATAAGAACTGTTCTTTCTACCAGTAGGGTTTTTTTCACTCAGTTATTTTCCTGCTTTTCCCATTCTTCCACTCTCATTGTTATTATCCCTCAGCTTGTTCTCCTGCCATCTGTGCAATTGTCTCATGCCCCCATTATAAAGTTTATGAAATCCAGGCTGAAAAGTATTCTGCTGCTAAAAAAGCTGGGGATTAAATTCATTCTTCTCCTCAGGTCAGTGGTGACAATGTGTACATGCAGATACCTACTTCCCTCAGTAAACTGCATAGAAACATGGAGATATTGCTCCAATCTCCATTTTTTTTCTCAAAATCCAGGAGAAATGGTGGGTACAATATATTATATTATTATATTTCTTTAGAAGCAAGCCACAAGCTTGTAACGTACATCACTAATACATGAAATGGCTGTATTGAATGGGAGTGAATGGCCATTAATTGAGTGGATTTACTTTCTTCCAAGAAAAAAAGGGCCCTTTAAAAACTACTTTTCACCCTTGTGCCTGAAACTATTTGTGCTTTTAACTTGACCCATTTTGCATTATTTGAAGAGAGATTCTCTTCTGGCTTGCAACCATGAATGCTACTTGTTCATTTTTTAGCAGGAGATAAGCTCAAAATACCCTTATGTTTGCTGATATTTCGAGGTAAAGGAATTATCTGGAAGTTTTCCCATTTTCCAAGATGTAGTAATGTCCAAGCTAAATATGGGATGGACTGTGGGATAATACCCTGTGAACACTTTAATATACACAATAATATTCCCATATTTATACAAATACAGATTTTTTTCCAGATCTAAATGTTGCAGTCTTTCTTACAGAGGTACCGAGGATTAAACTAAGAAAACAAAATCATAACATTCACCACACAGACTCTGTGGGCCAAACCAAGAGATGACACACTGAGCCATATTCATGCTACTGGCATCAGTTGAATTGTACTTCCACTGTATTTAGCCTATGGTGTTGCTGTTCCTGGAGACAGTGATTTCTCCTTTCTAAATCAGGTGACAGAATTGGTCATTAAAGGCTAAATTAAGCCACTGCTTTCACTACAGAAGGAATGAGAGGCAGTGCACGTGGACACATCATCCCAAGAGCAGCCCAAAACAGCAACTGTGACCCTGCTGCTGCTTCTCTGCTCTCCTGCTCTCCAGGAGAGTGCTTTCTATAGCTCTGGAAAGAATGCAAAAATCAGTCCTGCATCATGCTGGTACCTCAGCATGCTCCTGTGCTTGAATCTCCCTTGTCTAGTCCCCTACCTTTGTTTGACTGGAACAACTACAACACAGCTTTACACCACCCAAACGGACCTAAATCTTTTCTGCTGCTATCAAAAGGTATGGCTGCCTGTGCTCTACAGTCACAGTGCTGTGTCTGGAGTTCATGTCCTTCCTCTCCCATCCTCTTACCTTGCTCTTCCCCAAACTGAGCAGTCAATTGAGCAAGTCCTACATGGCTTCGACGTCCTTCATTTCTGCCTGCCAGGTGGGGGCAGCAGCCTTCAAACATGCAGGTGATAATCACCTTTCCAAGAGCATGAGTGGGAAGTGTGGGAGGAGCTGGGATTCTGGGCTGCTGCACACAAGGAGCTCCGGGGCAGCATCAGATGGGTCTCCACTCCTAAAGAGCTCCAAGAACTGAAGTAGAGCTCTGCACCTCTATTCTCTGTGACGCCTGATGGCTGATTCCACTCTCTGGCACATTTTGGGGGCCTTTTGAATGATATCTGAGATCAATATGTTACAGAGAGGTCTGGCCCTAAGTAGGACACATACCAGCCAGTCATTGTCATTTGCCTGCAGGAGCAGCAGTGAGTGGTGGGCTGTTCCTCAGCAGTGTCAATGCCAAGGATCTTTCAGAAAATAGGAAAGAAAAAGGAGACAGGAGTGAATGATGACATCCTCAAACAAAACCTTTTGTTTGCCATTCCCAACTTTTGTGAGGTCATCATTAAGATTTTATTTATTCTTCCAACACAAGCATTTTTCAGTCATGACCTTAAGAAAATACTCAGAAGGTGTCTTTTTTTTCTTTTGGAGTTTCTAGTGTGGTTAAAGCTTCTGTAATAAAACTCTCTGTCCATCAAGTTGGGCTGCTGAGGCCACAGACAGAAATGTAATTATTCTAAAGCAATTGAGCACCCAACAGCTCCTTCAAAAATTAATGATAGCTTCTAAGAACTCAGCACTTTTGAAAAGACTTTCAATTTAAGCCTGATTTTCTTTTTTCCAGAAGAATAATGAACAGTAAATTTCAGCTATGTAGTTGTCAAATGCTCATGCTGAAATAGCCTCAGGACTCCGATCACTCGTGCTGCCAGCACTTGGATGTCACAGCAGTAGAATTCAACAGCCTAAGCAGAAGCTGCTGAACTACTTCATTTTTCAGGTTTATATTTTTAAATAGGCAGTGATTTTATGTTATCCTGGGTTAATGAACTACATTGTCCTTCAGCAGGACTGTGGATATCCAAAGCTGCGAGCAGAGGGAGGGGCTCAGAGGAGGCTCTTTGAGGCAAGCCGCTCCCTTTGCCTTTTTTTCCTACTTTGCTGCCAGTTGCCTCGAAAGTGCTTTAAATTGCAAATCAAAGAAACAGCACACCCATGATTGCTATGAGATTTTGAAGTATTGTGTTTAGGTGGGCAGATGTAGCTTTAGACATCCACATTTGGACCTCCTGTCAAAAATCAAAGCAGTGTAAAAAACAATTGTGGATTCGATGGGACTGCAACATCAGACTCTTGGTTGGTTGGTTCCTCTCTGCTAGACCAAGGTTTGTCAGTGCATATGAACAAGAATCAAGGGAATAAGTTGAAGCAAACTAGTTAAAACTCTCAGCATTTTTTAAACATAGAAGCATTCAAAGGACAAAGCCTTCTTTTCAGCACCTCTGGCTCATTCCTAGAAGCCCTTTCTAACTTACTGCTCAATTAGTTGAGAAAGTCACTAAAGCATAGAAACATCACAGGAAAAAAAGCACCAAAGAGTCTTGAGAAAACTCTGAATAATGCAGAAAGCAAGAACAAATGTTTTATATATGTGGTATTGTTAAAATTCTCAAGTGGCATAAATACAACAAACAATAGCAAAGAATAGGATATTTCTGTTTGTTTCCCCACACTTGAGATGACCTAACCTACCTCAAGCATGGTTCCACTTTGGGACTTATGAGTTATTTGATCAGTCCAAACTTGTGAAAATAAACACTATTATTCTACTGTTTTACATTCTTTTGTTCTCTGTAAATAGACTGAGAACTAACGAAGTAAATTATAATAAAATACAAATCAAAATAAAAACTGCAGATAAAGCAGAAACAACACAAGGGGGAAAAATGCAATAAACACAGAAATAATGAAGTTAAATACTCATCACTGAGAACAGCTCTGTGTGCACCAGATGATTTTGTCACTGTTTTGTGGTTGAGCTCTGATCTCCTTCACAGACATCTCCTGCAGAGACTTCCTGCATGCTAACCCTGGCATGGCCAGGAGAAGGACCTAACACCTTGGGGTCAGTATTTCAAAAACCCTGTGGAGTTAGATCTTCACGTTTCATTGGATTTCAGTGCAGGTTGAACACCTAACTTTGTGTCTCTGAAAAAAAATCCCCTTGTAAAGTAAAAGTAATAGGTAATTTCTTTGGCCCTACCTATATTGTCTTCCAGACAGTATTTTCCAGTGTTTTTTCTCATTGTAAGGAAATGCTGTAGGGGCTATATAGTATCTGTGGACACAGCTAGAAGAGATGAACTTGACTGTAAATTCTTTATTAAGAAGAGGTTTGCTCTCTGGGCCCTAGGCCCAAAACTCCATCCATGCTTCTGCATGGCAGTGGCATCTTGAAGGCGTGTCTTGCAGAACCTTTAAAGTCCAGATTTGTGCACATCGTGTGTTAATAATTACTATTGTTCATAATATCAATGATAGGGCTTTCATCACTCCCTGGGAGAAGTGATTTTGCAGCCTGATATATGTCACTCTTGGAAGGCTTCTCTTGATATTTTTATAGTGGTTTTTAGCACTCTGAAGATAGAGAGCAGAAAGCTCACGGCATTGGCTAGAGCTCAGTGTGCATGTGCATATGCATAGAGATGAGGTAACTGGTCAGACATGGTATCATTTTACATTCCCCTCCCACACCAGAAAAGCACCTTCCTTCTTTATCCTATTTATAGAAAATAGAAGAATTTACTTGGCTCTTTTTTTGGACAAGAAATGAAATGTTAATGTTTTATACGGATCTCTTCGGTCAAAAGCCCAGGAGGGAATCGATACAACCCTGGCTGGGAGAGCATGCTGCCCCTAAAAGGCAGGTAGTAAGGGTGGTTAATGACCTGACGTCCACAAATGTCCAAATTCTGTCACAGTGCCAAAAAAAGGATTAACCCAAATGATATAGTTCAAGTAAGTTCCCTCATAGAAGAACTTAAGCAAACTTCACATGGGAAATCACAATGCATGCAAGAAATTGTACCTCCTCCTGACACTCCCACATCCACTGAACTGCATCCACCTCTGTTTAGGGAGAAAAATGTAAAAATAGAACAGAAAGGCATATTTTCAGATGATGAAGTGAAATTTTAAGTTAGCTAAATAGCCCAGTTTAAAAGGGTATGCAGCTTTTACCAGTGTATGAAGGAGTTATAATTACTGATGATCCAGAAAAAGAGATCTATGAGTTTACAGGCTCACCAGAAGCTCATTGTCACAAAACAAATGCCATTTAACAGTCTACATCAAATTTGGTTTAGCTGGAGAAAGTAAATCCATCTCTTGCCAATACAACTTTCTAGAAGGAAAAAGTTGAAAAAGGGATTTTTGAAATCTTCTTTTCCCTTGTGTCTGCTTAACAAATGATCTCTGGAAATGCTGGCTATTTACTTACGGAAATCATGTTCTTAGTACCCAGTTCATCCTTTCATCATTCAAAGCCTGGAGGGGCATGTTTTTACATTTTATGTGTGAGCCTTACAATAAAGATGTTAAAATGATCCTTTAGTCAGGCTGAAGAATATTTATCCTACAGTCATGCACTGTTGCCCAAGAGTTCTTGTATAAATTCTTCCTTAATCCTCATTCCCCTATTTAATTTGAGCTTATGTTAGTTCCTCCTCCCTTTTCCCAGCTGCCTGGAAGAACTAAGGAATTAGATACACATCCTGAGCTCCTTTGGTAGTCAAGGGAGAGTGAGCATCTCCAGTGCAGCCACCTTAGATCTGAACTGGACTCTCAATTACCTTCTGTCTGTCTTGCCCACTTGGTATTCAATGGAGACAAACCTAGCACCCTCAAAATGTATCAAAATTACATTCCTAGATCAGGTGCACAGGAAGGAGAGGCAGGTTTAGGACAGGACAGAGAGGGTCACTGGCCTCAGCAGTGGTTCCCTTCCACTGCAGTCATCTTGGCATGGTGGCAGAGAGAGCCTTTGCGAGCCTTTCCTCCAGGATTAAAACACGGAGGAGTCACTCCAGCCCAGCCTCAGGAACCAGCTGCACTGAAAGAGCGGCTTTTGTCTAAATTTGGCACCCAGTTCTTCACTGCTTTGCCCCATATGATGAGAGCAAAAGGGTTTGTTTGTGTGTTGATGTCCTTTTCAACAAACTTCTTCATATACCTGAAGTGGTTTTATGTCAAAAATTGAATAACCTTGCCTCTCAATACAGCACGATGATGCCCAGTTGTGGTTTAAAGCTTTCATATTTGAGAAATAATTTGTTCTAGTTTTGCTTGGGGAATATTTAGGTTAGATGGCACCTTTCTTGTGTTTTTTATGCACATTTTTAGGAGTTTTCTTTTTATATTTGTCATAATTCCCCAAGGATGTGTGTACAGTGTCAACACTAAAAGATATGAACTTTTACTGTAAGGAAATGAAATAGCATGGTAATATAGTTTTCATGGCAATTTGGCCCATGGAAGTCTCTCCCAGGAATAAAAATGCCTGAGAAAAACGGAATTCACATAAACTCTCATTATTTTCTAAGTTAATGTATGAGTCTGTGGGGAAATAGATGAATTGTCAGCCTCCAAATAGAAATTACACTGGCCAAGAATGAAAGATCAGTACATACTCAAATTCCAGATCCAGTAATAATGAAAATAAAATTCAGCACTAGTTCCATTGATAACAAAACCTCAGTACAGTGCAAAAATACCACCGTGATCAGCACAGCATAAAAGAATAAGGGTGCGGTTCCCTCACGGTTGAAGCCAAACTAAGCTGATCTGTTTCCTTTCGTGGTCACACCACCCCTCCTTGTCATCACAGCACTATTTATTTTATTTTGTTAGTTTTCTAACAATTAGTATCTGGACCTACCCTGCCCTGCCAGGGAGTCAGAAGAAGAGAACATAGGTCCAAGGTGTAAGGTGGGTTGCACTCCACGTAAGCACCTGTATGCATGCAAGGAACACAAGGCAAATGTGGAATGGCAGCAAAGCCTTCTACACAAGACAGAATGGCATTATTTATGCTCAGACTAATTTGGAAGTCCATTGGCTTGTGTAACAGTAATCCATATGATTAATTTGCCAGCTTGGATAGAAATTAGGAAACCTGTTTGCCAAAGACTTGCCTAACCAGTCCTTCTCACTGTCTGGTATGACATTTATATGTTTGTCTTCCTGTGAATGCAGCACTGCTTTAAGGGTATAGGAATGGGTAAAGAAAAAGAAAACCAATGAATGTCACATACAAATGGTTAATGGAAGAGCAGGTCTGTCTTTGTGAGAAAGGGGAATAATCTGTCCTGGAAGAGAAAGCAGAATAAAGTAGATATCTTTTGCAATTATGTGCATGCTGGGTGTATAAATATATTAACAAAAACTCATCTCCTTAAATGAAATAATTACACAGCTCCCAAGCTGAATGCATTCTGTAATCATTTAAAGAGAAAAAAAGGCAAAAATAAATTAAAAATCTTTTGAAAGTTAGAAAAAAATAAAAGAATTGCAGTGGAGACAGGAATGTGGAAATAATTAGCACTCAGTAACTGTGTTTTAAATGGCCCACAAAGCGAAGAATAGTGCCACTGTAAAGTGGGCAGTCCAGCTAGAACTGGAAGACTCAAGTACGGTTGCTTAGTTTAGAGTTCTCTATGATTCCATAAGGACCTGGAGGCAGTGGTGTGTATAACTTGAAGCCACGTTACCGGTGCGTGACGGGCTCCAGAGAGCGCTGCCAGCAGCCCGTATCCTCACCGGGACAGCTTTCCCTCCCGTGTCCAGCTCCCCCTTTGTGCATTCACAGGCACCACCAAAGCAACACGCACACAGCAAACTTCACCTCTTGGCAGATGTCGAGTTTCTTTCCCAGGAGAATGACCCCACTGCCTGCCTAACACAATACAAAGAAGGGTTTTTTCCCCAGCCGTGCCCTGCAAGTCAATACTTGCTGTTATGTAACTAAACACAGCATATCAGCTCACATAGCCTTTTTAATGGGGAAAAATAGTACCTTTTAAGATTTGTGGCCAGATTCATCACACGCCTGACAGCTCTGTGCTGCTCCAATGACACAGAACAGCTTTCAGCCTGCAATAACAGATTGATTAAACCAGCTCGTTATGGTATCGCTGGAGCAGTGCAAACCAGCTGAAGCATAACAGTAAACCTACCATCTCAGCTTTGATTTTGAGGGATTTATATCTCAGCCTGATATAATTTCCAAAGACAAAAAAATATAATGGATTAATTCATTAATATCCAGGCTCAAAAGCTTGATATTGACTTATTTGGTAATAAGTAAGCTAATTTAAATATTTGAATTTTTTTTGTTTACTTTTTGGTTAATACATTTGAGGAGAAAGCACTATAGGATGATTTTAAAAAAACCTGTGTTCATAAGCATGCTTTTTGTGATGTTGGTCACAGCTGGATGTGAAGACCAGGGCTGAGTGCAACCTGGGTGAGTTAAGAGAAGTAAGTTATCTCAATGTCCCACATGAAGAAGTGTCCTTCTTAAGTCAGGTCCACTGAAATTTGCTTCACAGAATGTGCAAAATGACACCAAAAGCCAAGTACAATGTTGCTTATGGACAGCAAACACACAGGAAATAACCCCTGATGCTGCCATAGAATTAAAGCAAAACAGGATGCAGAAAGGTTTAGTGGGAAAGATGACTCTGCAAAAAGGAAACTAAGCCTTATTTATAAAGCAAGACTCATGACCTCTCAGGGAGGGAGAACTCAGTCTGTCATTTTCTACCACGGCTAAATCTACCACACTACATGAGCAATCAGTCTATTATTTCCAAAGTTTTCAGGCTACTTTGCTATTGTGAAATGAAATTTCTTCAAACACTACAAAAAGTGCATTCCTCCTTCAGGATTGTACCCTGCACATACCAAATCTGAAGCTACAAACCCAAGATGTTTTGGACTTATCTGAGCATTTAAAAAAAAGGGATCTCTGAAAAATTTTCTAAGAAAACTGTTCATCAATTTCCAGAAAAAAATAATCATTTGGGCTGAGGTCAATGTGGATAAGGTCAACATTTTCAAGCCAAAATGTGAGTTTCTGAGCATTATAGAAGTAATGGTGAGCAGTAGTTTAAACTGAAAGTCATTCTGAAAGACAAAAATTTCCAAAGTTCGTGCTGATTTTTTCCTTCACCATGGCAAAAAGTCTACTAATTTTCCTAAAGGGAAGAGATGTCCTTGAAACTGGTCATGCTGTATCTCTGCAGCAGTGCTTTCCTGAGAAGTTTGTCAAAATCAGGCAAGGGAAGAGGGCAGGGTTTTTTGGGTGGGATTTGTATTTTAGCACAAAATTTAATAAATGTGGATAAACTATGAAAAACTCATTGTGAAAATGTTTCTGCCTCACTAGATCATGAGAGTGACTTTGCCTCACAGCTCCTTGCCTGTTCTGCTAATCTGGTTAGAGAAGTATATCAGTCTGAATTATATGAGGAAATAGGCTTTTGGAAAACTGTTTAGTTTTTTTTTTTTTTTAACTGAAGTTATTCTTAAAGTTAGAAAGAGAAATACCTGTGTGAAAATAAAAAAAAAAAAAGAATACTAACACATAGATGAAGTGATCTAAGTGGCCTTTATATAGGCACCTTTCATCCTATGAGATTTATGGACAGCTTTTTTTTCCTGTTTCCCATGGGACATTGTGTGTGATACCTCTGTGCCACCTGGATTTCTAACCCCACCCATCATCTGAGAAATCCTCTTGTATTGTTGAATGTTTTGATGCTATCTAAATGCAAAGGATTTCTCAAAATTATGCATATTAAGTAGCACTGAAATTTCCTGTTTACAATGCTATAAAACCAAATTCTGAGGTCTCTGTGCAAACCAAATATTGACTTTTAAGGGTCATGGAGCAACTATTGACCCAAATTGGCATGCAAGGAATTACACAGCTGAATCTAGATATGGGATCTGTGTCACAGCTTAGCTTCACCAAAGTACTTTAAAGAACTTACAGCCATAACTGCATGAAAGCAGAGATTCCCAGCCTGTCAGGAGACTTGTGCTCTAGACACACTGCTGATATTGTCTGGGTCTCCCTCTGCACAGAGAGCTGGCTCACATGGAGACACCAAGGGTAGAAATTTAAACAGAGTATCCTGAGACTATCAGGAGCCAAATCCCATTGGGTCAGGCCCAGAAGGATTCTGCAGTGCGCTATGGCAGGTAAATATGCACACAATACACATTTTATTTTAAAGTCTGAGACAAGTCCTGCCTCACTGACATCAGTGTTGGTTGATTCCACACCATTGAATACGAGTGCCCCAATGTTCACCACCTTGTGCACCGGTGTCACCTGTATTATATCTGCTCTCCACAACTACCTGAAGCCACGTGGGGGGCAGTCTCTTCTCCCAGTGAACAACAGAACAAGAGGAAATGGCCTCCAGTTGCACCAGGGGAGGTTTAGATTAGATATCAGGAAAAATTGCTTTACTGAAGAGGTGATCAAGTACTGGAACAGGCTGCTCAAGGAAGTGATGGAATCACCATTCCTGGAAGTGTTCAAAAAACATGTAAATGTGGCACTTAAGGATGTGGTTTAGTGGTGGTTTTAGCTTGGCAGTGCTGCGTTAATGCTTGCACTTAATGACCTTCTCCAACTTGAATGCTTCTGTAATGTTTCTATGAATACTTTATATATAAACCCCCAGATATTTGTATGTGTAAATATATTTGCATATCTATATATATACACATATGCATAAATACATATTCAACTGGCTGCACTGGGGTTTCTCCTCAGATAGCCATGTTTTCTGATAGAGCCATGTTCACTAGAAGTATCATGATGATACCACTTCTTTCTGATTGTTACTGGACAATTGAAATGATGATGATAATGGATAAGTGCAAAGAGGGGAATATATGCATTTCCTGCTTTAAAAGAGTCAGCCTCATGAAGCACAGAAGTAAGGGAGAAAACTTATTTTGAGCTTGTGAATGGCAGTTAGGAACCTATTTAAAAATTATTGCTAGGTGCTTGCAAAGACATCATTGAATAAAGTAGGTGATTGATTTAGATGGATTTTGAGAAAGAAGGTCCTGACTAAAAAAATGCAGCTGGAATTCAGATGGAAATTCTTCTTTTAATTCTTTAATAATATTTTAACATTATAAAGCTAATTAAGTTTAATAAAAGCATAAATGTCAAAGAGTATAAAGGAAACACTGATTTGAATGAATATAAATCCAAAAGGAATGACAAGTATGTGATAAAATATGCAAAACAAAAAAAATGGACAGATGTTCAAAGACAATATTGTTTTATATAAATTGAGACTGAAAGATCATTAATGGTAGAATTCTGTTACTTGATAGAAGTTGTGGAATTGTCAGTAAACAAAACAGGTAACAGCCAGGTTCAACAGTCATCTTTGTTGTATATTGAAAAAATAGATATCTCATCTCATAGAGATAACTAATAGTATCATAGACATAACTAGTAGTAATTAAGTCATTCTTAAAATTTCAGTATCCCAAAACTGCTCTAGAAGCTATACATTTTAAAATTCTTATATGTTTATCTGACATGTATACAAGATTTTTAAAATAACTTTCTGGAAGGTAATATCAGTATTCTCTGTCATCAGTTCCCAGGAGACTGGCTGGGAGGCAGGGACTGTTCTCATGCAGCACTAGACGCCTCTTTGAGAGCTTTCACCTCTGAGCTGGTCATCCTACATTCCTTTTACAGTCAACTGAGAGAGAGAGGCATTTCTAGAATGAAATTCATCTGACTAAAAGCTGACATCTATGTTTGGTTAAAATAATCCCATGCTAATGTGGTATCCACTTTTTTTTTTTTAGAAAACCAAATAGATGCCCAAGCTTTCTCCAATCTGCCTGCAAGGCCTTGGTCCTGGCTCTCCTTGCAATGCAGGGGAAGAGATCATGTCCTTGGAGGAGTAAGCAAGGTCATCTTGTAGGACTGAGCTTTTGACATGGGTATCCCTCCAGTGGGAAAGCTGAGCTGAGAACTGAATGTTCTACCACTAGAGTTCAGGCAAATATTGATGCATTGAAAATGTTCAGGAAAGAGTTATGAACCTTCCTTGATGCCCTACAAATCAGTGGAAGACTCAGAGGTCTTGGTAAGCATTATTTATTTTCATAGCGTAAAAATTCACACATGGCTTTAATAAATATGCAAAAAAATATACATACAAATGTAGGGGGGAAGTACTAAAACCAAGACAATCATAAGTAGGATTTTGTATTAATGTCATTCCTATTATGTAAGCTGCCTTCTGCAAGCGTCTGTCTACCCTGACTTTAACTGACTCTAAAGGGACCGCGGGTGTTTCAACTACTAATTCAGACATATCTATTTGTACTGTAAAGGATGGTTTGGGCTGAAAGTGGTATTTAAACAGCAGGGTAAAATCTTGCTCCTTTAAAATCAAAAGTATGATTAAAGAATGGGGAAAAACACCTTACAATAAGAAACTCAGGAAATTCAATCTATTTTGGTTATTAAAAAAAAGGACAAAAGGTAACTTAATCACAGCCTGACATAACCTACAGGGTTAGTCTCAATAATGACTTCTCAACCTGTCCAGTAAAGGTAGAACAAAAGTCAGTGGCTGGAAGCTGGAGATAACTCAGACTAGAAACCAAATGTAATTATTGGCGGTGACAACAAATAATAATTGTAAGGGAGCCTGCTGATCTTTTAACTAATGAACTCTCAAAATCAAATTTATAAAAAAATATGCTGCAAGTCAGGCAATCAATAATTGAGGAAGGAATACAGCTTTTTCTGTGCCAGATTCAGGCCAGTGTCTCACACTGCCCAGTAATCCAAGAATCTATAAATCCACTAGTTCTATCCAGAAGTTTTCCTATTCTGATCTGTTTAAAAATAATGATATCTACATGCTTATCATGGTGACATTGAATCACTGTTATAAGCATAAGGTTCAAAGCAGGTTAATTACCATTTTTCCAACTCCAGCCTCTCATATGATTAGCCACTGCTTCTCACAGCACTCTTGTTTTCAAAACTAATTCCCATTATCTAAAAGACTTTCCAAAGCAAACACAGCATTGTAGCACTTTCAAATATTTATTTTGTATTCTCAAAGAAGAGGCAATAGTGGTAGGAGCTTTTTTTGGGGTGAGAAGTTCTTTTTCTACAAAGGTACTTGTGTCCACTGGATTTTTACTTAGTCCAGGGACTAGGTTCATGGTCCAAGGGTTTTGCTTTGTAATTTCTGAATATGCAGTAGGTGGTTTATTTCATAGGAATTAGGTAAAGGCCTTATTCTAGCAGCAGCAAATTCTGCTTCAGCACCTAACTGCAGCAGGAGATGGCAGATGAAAAGGGGTTTCATATACTGGGACAAAGATGCATAGTTTTTAAGGTCACTATGATTCTCCCTCTAGCCTTCTTTCCTAGATAATTTGGAAAAAAAAATAAACTCCAACCAAAACCTTCTCCCATGGAAGCCTGCCTCTTACTTTGATGTGTTTGACTGCATGGGGAGCACCCATCACCCATTCCCTGCACTTGTGTGCTAGGGAAAGTAAACTTGGCAGTGCTGGCAACAGCCTGGTGGACATGTGCAGCACACCGTGTGTGTTCACAGCATTATCACCCACCCAGATTAGCAGCTGAGCGCTGCCGGGTGCAGACACCAATGCCTGCAGGTAAATACGGGCTTTGTATGATATGGTTGAGTTGCTGACTCCATTGCAGGCTCCTTGACTGACCTTGGGACTGGAGCACTGTCTGCCTCTGTGTTTGAAAAGTTAAGATAATATTACTTGTCTGCCTCACAAGGATCTTGTGAGTTTAGAGACACTGTTTATTCAAGCTAGATGTAAAGTGTTACAGCAATGAGAGCTCTGTAAATACGCTCACAAAACCTCAGTTAAAGCACCATCTTGCTAGAGGAAAGCACATTAATGTCCATCAGTCCCTGCAATGTCCCAAGTCAGCTCACACACAGTTTCCCCCCTCTCTGAGGTAAAAAAAAAACCCACTGGGGACAGAGCCTCAGAGGGGAAACCTGCAGTGAGCAAGCACAGAGCACTTTATAGCATGGGTTTTGCTGTGATTTACAGTCCTGTGCTTGGTAAGGAGCAATAGCTGAGGGGAGGTTTGGGCCATTAGTCGCAGTCTTGTTGACCAATGGAGCTGGGGAACGATGGGGAGCAGCAAAGGCCCCGAGGGGCTCTTAGGCCTGGCTGCCTGTGACAGATCCCCTCAGGAGCACATGCACATGCCACCTGCTGCGTGCACACAGGAGGAGGTTGCTTAACCAGGGCTTTACAAATATTTTCAAAGTGCTTTACAAAGAATTCATTAATAGATGACATATTTTTGCTAAAGGCACAACCAGCTCAACTAGATTTTATTACAGGTGTAAATAATATCAAGGGAATTTAAGTGTGAGTCTTGTTTCTCTACTCTTAATCCCTACTCCTGCTGACATATTAAAGGTCTGCTTAATCATCCAGCCCTTTCCTCCCAAATTCACAAATGTTTCATCCACACTTACTTATTTTACAGGGATTTATACAAATGCCAGGAGGTACCTAGCAGTGCCCTACACGTTTCATGGCCCCAGTGAAAAAACAAACAATGCTACAGCCCAGATGTGACCTAGTGGTGCAGTTTAACCCATTGAGAAGACAAAACAGCAGCTTAGAAAGCCACCCCGGATATTTTTAACTACACAGTAGAAGAGCTGAGCACTTAGGGCTGGAAAAAAGGCCAGAAGTGGGGGGAAGATTGCGGCACGGAGCTCAGTCTCCCCTATCCCTGCGGAGCCGAACTTGGGGAGCCCCTGGGACCTACACTCACGGTGGGAACTCAGGGGATAGTGACGATGTCTCCCAGGGGCACTGGCCACACGGGACAGGAGGGGGGACCTGCTGTGGGGAGACGAGACACGGACTTATCCCTGGGGGTTTCTGAGGGGAATGCAGGTAGTGGGTCACCAAGGACAAGGGACCCTGCGCGGAGCGCTGAGATGGAGCCTGTGGAAGTGCGCTCCTCGGGCTTGGGGTGAGGGTCGGGGCTCCCCCGGGAGCGGAGGGGAACTCCCGGGTGCTGGGCTGAGGCGCAGGTAGCACTCCTGCCCTGCCCCGTCCTGCTCGGCACGGAGGCGCTGAGGGCGCTGCGCGGGGCGGGCTCCCGCGGCGGGGGCGGTGGCGCCGTGAGGGCCGGCCCGTGAGGCGCGTCCCTCCCCTGGGCCGTTTCTCGGCGCGGCTGTTTAATAGCGGAGCCGCCCCCGGCCCGCCCCGTTGGAGCCGGCCCGTGCGGCACGGCGCGGCCGGGGCCGGGGCCGCTGCGGGCCATGGCGGGGGGCCATGGCGGGGGGGCGGCCGGCCGCGCCCGGCTGCTGGCCGTGCTGCTGGCCGGGCTGCTCGGCGGGGCGCGGGGCTTCGGCGACGAGGAGGAGCGGCGCTGCGACGCCATCCGCATCGCCATGTGCCAGAACCTGGGCTACAATGTCACCAAGATGCCCAACCTGGTGGGGCACGAGCTGCAGGCGGACGCGGAGCTGCAGCTCACCACCTTCACCCCGCTCATCCAGTACGGCTGCTCCAGCCAGCTCCAGGTGCGTCGGGGCTCCGCGGGGACCTGGGTGCGTGGGCGAGGTGGGGACGACACACGGCGGAGCCGTGCGGTGCCCGGGCCGGCTGCTGTCCCGCAGCACCCCATCCTCGTCCCCTCCTGCTCGGATCAGTACTAACCCATCGGGAAAGTCGCGCCGCCTCGCTGTGACGCTCCTGGCTGGCTGGGAAGGGAGCGCGGCTCACGCTGGGCGGAGGTGCGGTGTCCCGGCGGTGTCCCGGCGGTGTCCCGGCGGTGTCCCGGCGGTGTCCCGGCGGTGTCCCGGCGGTGTCCCGGCGGTGTCCCGGCTGCCCGCGGCGAGGAGCGCCCGCCGCAGCGCGGTGCTCCCCTCCCGGCCGCTGGCGGAGGCTGCGGCGGCTCCCGGAGCTCTCCCGGCCGCTGCCCTCCGTCCCGGCCGTGCCCCAGGTGCCGCGCCCGATTCCGTGCGGAACGAGCGGGGCTGGCCGCGGGGAGCTGGGGCAGCTCGGGACCCCGCCGGCAGCTCAACCGCCAAAGTTTCTTTCCCAGGCGAATGGCAGGATCCCTGTCCTCCCCACGGGCATGGATTTCCTCAAACAAAACCCAGCTTGTTTCTCGGGGCAGAGTTCCCGTGTCAGCACGCAACTCCTCTCACGGTGTCGCGTCGCCGAATTACTATTATTCAAAAGACGAGAAAACTACAATATTTTATTACTGTCGTAAATGCATGCGTGAACTTATTGTAAAATAAAAACCATTTTTCTGGGAGGATCGTGAACGGAAGTATTTCAATAAATGCTTTTTTCCTCCTATTTGTTTCTTAGCTGAAATATCCAGGCAATGCTCAGAACAAATATATGTATTTGTTTAAACCCCTTTAATTTGGTTTTCTGCTTTCTTAAATTGTACCCTCGAGGTTTAAATCTGGCTAAATCCCAGTTGCTTCATTGGAACTGATGGGCCAGGTTTACATGGAGCTAATCTAGGGAGTAAAAATTTCAAACTTTGGCTTTGGACCACGTTTGAACTGAAAAAAGACAACATTGTTGGGTTTTTTCTCTCTTTTGTTTTTATTGTTCTTGGTTGATTTGTTTTACGCTGCTTCCTGGTTTTTTTTAAGGCAAGGGACCAAATATTACTGCTAAAAAGGAAAAAAAAGAAAACTTTTTATATTGCAACCTGTTTCATTTTCCCTCAACACACTTGTGATTTCTGTTTCTCTCTTCCAGTTCTTCCTGTGTTCAGTTTATGTGCCGATGTGCACAGAGAAGATTAACATCCCCATAGGTCCCTGTGGAGGCATGTGCCTCTCTGTCAAAAGAAGATGTGAACCTGTTTTAAAAGAATTTGGGTTCTTCTGGCCAGATGCCCTAAACTGCAGCAAATTCCCACCCCAGAATGATCACAACCACATGTGCATGGAGGGCCCAGGAGACGAAGAGGTTCCCCTTCACAGCAAGACCTCCTTGCAGCCTGGAGAAGAGTGCCATGGCATGGGATCTAGCTCAGATCAGTACATTTGGGTGAAGAGAAGCTTGAGCTGCGTCCTGAAGTGCGGCTACGACGCTGGTCTGTACAGCAGGTCAGCCAAGGAATTCACAGATATCTGGATGGCCATATGGGCCAGTCTTTGCTTCATCTCGACTGCCTTCACAGTCCTGACCTTCCTGATTGATTCATCCAGATTTTCCTACCCGGAGCGGCCAATCATATTTTTGAGCATGTGCTACAATATTTATAGCATTGCTTATATTGTGAGGCTAACTGTGGGCCGGGAAAGGATATCCTGTGATTTTGAAGAGGCAGCAGAACCTGTTCTTATCCAAGAAGGTCTTAAGAACACAGGATGTGCGATAATTTTCTTGCTGATGTACTTTTTCGGGATGGCTAGCTCCATCTGGTGGGTTATTCTGACACTGACGTGGTTTCTGGCTGCGGGACTCAAGTGGGGCCACGAAGCAATCGAGATGCACAGCTCCTACTTCCACATCGCAGCCTGGGCCATCCCGGCGGTGAAGACCATTGTCATTTTGATTATGAGACTTGTGGATGCAGACGAGCTCACCGGCCTCTGCTATGTTGGGAACCAGAACCTGGATGCGCTGACAGGCTTTGTTGTGGCTCCGCTTTTTACCTACCTGGTCATCGGGACTTTATTCATTGCAGCGGGACTCGTGGCCTTATTTAAAATCAGGTCTAATCTCCAGAAAGATGGAACTAAAACTGACAAACTGGAAAGACTGATGGTCAAAATCGGGGTCTTTTCAGTGTTGTACACCGTCCCAGCAACGTGTGTCATTGCCTGTTATTTCTACGAAATCTCCAACTGGGCCATTTTCCGCTATTCGGCAGATGATTCCAATATGGCAGTGGAGATGCTCAAAATTTTCATGTCCCTTCTGGTGGGTATTACATCAGGTATGTGGATCTGGTCAGCCAAAACTCTGCACACGTGGCAGAAGTGCTCCAACAGACTGGTGAACTCAGGGAAAATGAAACGGGAGAAGAGAGCGGACGGCTGGGTGAAACCCGGCAAAGGGAACGAGACCGTGGTATGAGAAAAGGACAGCATCCCACTGCTCTGACTGCTCTCCTGTGAAGGACTGATCATGTGCAAACATTGCTGTGTAAATGTCGGGAATAGAGTAGGGGATCGTTGCACAACCTGTCTGGGGATGGGAGGAAAAAAAAAAGCCTTAAAGAATAAACAGCAAAAGGATCATGCTGCAGATACAATAGCCATAAACTATGCTGCCCAAAATAGGAGAGCCCAGGGAGGCTATAAAAGCTGTGAAATAGCCAAACATGTTATCTTCCTTTTTTAAGTCTTGAACTCTTTAGAAATGGAGGTGCTGTAGCCCATAGCTGTGAGACGATGTTTTCCTTTCATTGCCTTACAGCTGATGGAGGACAGGCAGTCCAGGGCCAAATTCCGGGCTTAATTAGGGTCCAGTTACCAAGTTACCAGAAGATGGAGCAGGACCTCACTCAGATGTCTTCTTTGTGAGTTCAGCATTGAGAAGGAAGTGCTTGATGAGGATTCTGTCTTTATGCCCTGGGGAATTCTGGTGTTCCAATACACTGCACAATTCAGTCAGGGATCATGTCCTGAAACAAATAGTAAATGGACTTTCCAGGTCTTACCCGTGATGAGTAGGATTTAGTGAGGCATTAGTGAGGATGACTTTTGAGTCATCTAATGGCCTAATAATAATTTTGGCTCATTCTTTTTGCCATTTATAACCTGGTCTGAATGGAGAGTTGATTCTGCCTTGTGGGAATTTGAACCTCCCCGTGTTTTTTCCCACCTCAGTTATTCTGTGGTTCTATCAATATTTATAAAATCTAAAAGTTTTACTCATGGCTGTCCTCAGAAGTAGGGGAATCAGCTCAAGGTGGGATACTGTGTATGGTCTTCTGCATCTATTATCATTATCCATTTCCTCCATTCCTGCACCTTCAGGTGCTCCTGCTATTTCTAGCAGACCACTTTATTCTGCTGCATTTATTAGCTTTAAAAAAAGTCTTAACTCTGTAGTGATCCTTCCTTCAGAAAAGAGAAAAATTAGTTGAAGGTACCTTCAGACAATGCCATGTTTCTCCAAGCAAACGTACTTGACTCTGGAGATTCATTGCATGAAGCAATTAAGTCTTAATGTATTTCATTCAGTGTGATGGTATCTCCTCTGTAGACGCCAGTCTGGGGAGAAGCAAAATGTTAAATTGCTTGGCAACCTCGTGTTCACACAGATCAGTTGTATAATTATGTGTGTCAGTTGCAATTAAAAGAACATTCTCAGCCCATGACATTGCAGTACAGCTGACTGCCTCACAACGATGCTTCAATTGCTCACTGACAGCTATGGAGACAGTTTTTAATGTATATTTACACACAGAATGTGAGAAGGCATTCAGTCCTCAGGAGCAACAAAGACCTTTCCAGTTTTTGTAAAGGGACACAAGAAATCCAACTTCTTGGTGAATAATGTTTGAAAGAAACCATTACATTTCTTATTATTTTATATGAGGAGGCATCAGCCTGTGGGGAGCTGAATGTAGTGTCAGGGGCTTGTGAGAAAGGTGATGCAAATACAAATATCCTAGAAGCACTCAGAGAACACTGTTATGATGCTCTATCCCTTTGAAACACATTTGATTTTATCTATGTGCCCCAAGCTTTTGCTTCCTTTGTTTGTGTGGAACCTGATCAGCTGCAAAGCATCGCCCTGGTGCCCCACCTCCCATGATCTTCCAGGGCAGCTGAGAACAGATGCTGCTTTATTAAAATACTTGCTTTCCACACAGGTGCCCATGTGCTTCCCAAACCACAGTTCACTCCAGCTCTGGAAGTGAGTGCTAATCCATCCCAGAAGCATGTATTGTTTCAATGTCAGTGTCGAAACATGTGCTAGAGAACTTATTTTTCTTTTACAAACAAAATCCAGACCCCAAACAAACCCTAATGGCAGTCTTTGCGGTTGGGCTCCCTCTCCAGCAGAACAAGTGACAACTTGACACATTCTGTTCAAGGCACACAAGCACTGTCTTGGCCAACACCACATTCCAGCTGGGCCTTTTCACCCTCTCCATAAAGTCTCTCACTGTTAGTGTTGTGTTTGGATCTGGTTATTCCTTTGTGGACGAGGAGTTTTGCAAGTGTGAGATCTTCAGATGGCGGAGCTTCTCCATCATGCAGTCTTTCTGCTGGCACAGTGAGGAATGTAAAGTCAGCAGCTGGATGCTGGCTTCCAAGGAGCAAGGATGCAGTATGACCCTTTTTTGTAACCTACTATTTGGCCGTGCCAAGGTGTCGTGTTCACTCAAGGTGTGCTTCAGTCTGAAAGGCTTTGGATACTCTCCTGGACAATAAGACCCATGTTTGAGTAGACTGATTCAATAAATGGCGTTTTTAACCTTGCTATGTACACAGAAGTGAAAGTTAAATAGTGCCTTTTTATGAAATCCTTGCATCTCTGCCTGTGACACTGTGAACTGTTGACAGAGGGGTGCTCCTGGTGATGTGAGACACAGTGAGCTGGATGAGGATGGCACTGTGTGGCCCTAGGAGGGACCTGGAGGGATATTCCATTAAAGCATGTGAGCGATTCAGATGCTGTGGGAAAGAGGTGGGCTGGGGGGAGGCACCAGCTGCTGTTCCTGAGGACACATCTTTCCCCAGCAGATGGGGGAACACTGTACTGCCCCAAAGTGAAATTAGTGGTTGCATCAATCAGACCATTCCATTGATGCATTCACCCCCATGCATTTACCTGGCTCCATGTCAGGGCTGTGCAAGCGGGAGGACGCAGCAGACAGCCTAAAACCTGGCACTTGCCGAGCAGAGCGGGTATCAGCAGCTCCACAGTTCTCTCATTTCAGCATTGTTGGGAGCTTAAAGCCATAAGGGGTGTGACTAATCCTGTCTCGGAAGTGCAGTTGCTGTGGTTATACAAGCACAGACGTTGCAGGCGTTTCCTTCCACTGCACAGCCCCTGCTCCCATCTCCCCCCTTCAGCCTGTGCTCTTGGCACTGCAGCGTTCACAAGCGTCTGCCAGAGAGGTACAAGCTTAGCTCTTACACTGAACAGACAACTTAGCTCCTTTCTCTGAATATTAAGGAAATAGACACTGATCATTTTGGGGTGTACAGAAAAATATATCTCCTTCAATGTATGTACTGTAAATTTCTAATTTATCACTGTAAAAAAACCAAAACAACTTTGCTATTTAATTTTTATATCAAAATAAAACTTTAACTTCTGTGGATAACGAAAGAATTCCTGGCAGCCTTCACATTTTTGGTGAGTTTGTTTCTTAAATAGGCTTCAGCATTGTTGGAAGTGCTTTTTTGCCCTGAAGGAAGAAGGACTGAAATGCTCATGCTGTGGTGAGAGGATGCTTTGAATGGGTTAATCCAGCATGGTTTGGATCTAATAACTGAGAACAAGACACGGTTGGGCAATGGTGAAAGTATGTTTCTGCTCATGGGGTGGACAGAAACCCTTTCAAAGACGGCAGGCAGGTCCTGGGTGCTGGCTGGGGCTGCAGCTGGAGCTTTGGTGTTGTGGGAGCATGTCCCCAAAGCCCAGCTGGAAGGGAAGGCAGAAACACGGCCTGCTGCTGCTCTAGCACTGCTGTGATGTGGCTCCAGAGAAGAGCAGCGCCTCCTGTAAGGCTCCTTTCCTTCCAGGTGTTATGGAATACATACATCCAAAGCAGGAGAGCTCAGACCCAGAGTGTATGGTGGAGGAGGGCAGCATCACCACTGGTCTGTTCAGTGTATGGAAGGGGAAAATCCTAATCTTAGCAACCTGCTTGAAATGAGTTCATTCCTATAGGTGATTTCAGGGGTTTCAACCCTTCAGAGGAAAGATTCAATTGAATGTCTACATGTTTTTCTAAAAATTTAGGCTTTTTAATGCTCTACTTTTCTTTACTGTTTGTCATTTCTGTCCACAGTTGTGATGGATGGGGATAGCAAGGAGTTGCCTTTTGTGTGCATCCTTCACCAGTTTCTTTTGACACTGACAGAACAGTATGCAATATTAATCACTTAAACCCACTTAATTGTCTTCATCATGAAACAATCTGTGTGTGAGATTATTTAATTAGCAGAATGTTATTCTAATAAGAACCTAAATCAGACTAGAGTGGATAATAGTGAGGGCGTGCTATA
Source organism: Melospiza georgiana (assembly GCF_028018845.1). Lineage (NCBI taxonomy): Eukaryota > Metazoa > Chordata > Aves > Passeriformes > Passerellidae > Melospiza > Melospiza georgiana. Next base: position 73,327,493 of record NC_080431.1, read on the forward strand.
AAAAAGAGTAGCAACTATCACCTGTGTATCTGTAGCTAATCAAGTTTTGAAGAGCAGCATCTAAAACTGGTAATTATGAGTGATTTGCTCATGCCTTTGGCAGCTCATCATTGTAATGTTCTCAGGCTGGTGATTAATGTGATCTCTCAAACTTATCCTAATGAGTCTTTAATAAAGCTACTGTTAACTGTTACAAACATCAAAGAGCTTCTGGGGGAAGGAGCAGGATCTCCCTGTTGCTCATACTACCTGAACACCTCAGGTGTGGCGTTCAAGAGGACGTTGGCTGCTCTGTTCTCTGTCATGGGTGCTTGCCTTCACACAGATCCCTCAGAGCATCACCCATGAAGTGACAGTGGGTTGCTGCAGTGGCTCTGAATCGTGAGCAAGCTCCTCAAGCCACAGAGATGACAAATCTACTCAGGTTTGCCTGTTGAGGGAAGTATGTATTTGTATGCAATGCTCACAAAAAACATTTATGAGGACTTTTTGTGGTTGTTTTGGTATTTAGGCTAGGGATTTTTTACTTGGTTGGTTTTGTCTATTTCTTTTTTAAGATGTCTTTTAAGAAAGTAGATGTTAGAGAGTTTGTAGAGAACGAGGCCAGTGTTGTGCTGCCAGCAATCAGGAGCAGCCTAAGCTCCAGTAATGTGAAACCATGGTATCACCAAGTCCCTGGCTTCAGTGGTGGTTTCCACCACACCTCCTGCATCCCCTGCCATTCATTCCCACATTGGTGCCACATTTCAGTTTCTCCTTCACTTTGCCAGTGCAACTACTTGTGGTATGATACAAACATCATTTTGAGGAGCTGCTTCCCAAGCCCTCTTGCACCATCTTCCCCATCAAGCCGGAGCTGCGTCTGCCTGCAAGGTTGTAGGAACGGGAGAGAGCAAAGTGACAACTGCCTGAGCCCTTCCAGCTTCCCCAGCCTCAAGGAAAACAGCAAAGCCTTCAGTGGGGCTGTTGGTGACTCCCTGATTCTTTAACTGGGATGACTGAGTCCACATGTGAACTGCTCACCTACAGGTGAATGCCCCAGTACACAGCCCCGCAGCAGCTGTGTTGCGGATGCTCCATAGTGCCCTTTACAGCATGCTTGGACTAATTGGCTCATAATATAGCCCAGGAGTTTGCCTCTTTCTCAACCTAGGATGGCTTAACTGGACTGCCAGACTCTGGTGTAGCTTGTGTAGAGAGCAAAGCAGCTCTGAGTGCTTGCAAAGCCAGTGCTGGCTGCAAGAGAAATGAGACAGAGCACGGTCCCGGCTGGAGCAGGGCTGTGCCATCCTGCTGCACCTCACCAAGAGGAATGGGTGAGAGCATGGGTGCAGGTCAGCCAGCTCTCAACTGATGCTGGCTGGTGCAATAGATCCCATATCACTATTTCCTGCAGCTGGGAAATGATTTCTGACAAGAGGTTCTGACAAGAGTCTGCACATCCTGGCAGGCTCCAGCTGTTGTAACAACTTTGTGTTGTTAGCAACCAGATGTTTTGTTCTATGCTCTGGGAACAGCCTACCAAACAGTCACCACAGGGCTGGGAGAGCACAGATGTGGCTTAGAGGGGAGCAGCAGCAAATGAGGACTCACATGCTAAGGCATCACCAAGAAACTATTGTTTTCTTTTCCCTGTTTTTTGGGGGAACAGGTACACCCTGTGTGCCAGATGTTAGGTATAACACCAGAGAAAACAGGTTAAATGCCAAAGACAAATATTATTGCACTGGCAAGCTTACTGTACTTTGTAACTTTGATTTTGATGTTGTGTTCCCATCCAGAAGGGAAAGTGGTTATTAATTAGATCCACTTGGAGGGCTCAGAAAATGGATACTTTACCTAAATATTGTCCATTTTAAAACCAAAGGCTTAAAACATTAAACATAACCAAAACAAAACCCCAAACAATTTCCCATGGCTTGTCAATACAATGGCAATAAAAATATCTTCATCTTATATTTCCATCAGCATTTAGCTAGTTTCCTGTCTGGTTCTTTCATTTCCTAAGCTTACTCCAAGGAAGGGAAAAACATCCATCCTGCAAAATAGATGCAAATCATTCAGCAGACTGCTTTGGTTTCTACAATATTAAATTTTAAAGTATTACTATGCAGAGAAACAGCCTGACAGTAAATGTTTTAATGGATGAAGTGTTTTCTTCCTAAGCAGCTCAGGGGCACTCTCACTCAAGTACTTGGTAAGGGATGATAAGCAGAGTGCCATGGAAAAGCAGAAATTTGGTTTTTCAGGGATTTTTCTTGCATTCGAAGGTCTTCTGCCTTGCAGCAAGGAATGGCTGACATCTAGTGGCAGCTGCACCCTGGCCCCAGCTGCTTGAAGCCTCTCCCAGCCCTGCCCTCCACTCGTGTCAAAAAGCAGGGCAGGTACCCCAGCTGCTGATGGTGAAGGCTTTGTCCAGCAGCACATTCTACAGCTCTGGGCTATGCATCATGGTTTGCACCAAGTGCATCAGCTGAGAAAATCAAAAGCTCACCCTCTGTTTAATAAATTGAAAGGTGTTAGATCAGATATTAGGGAGGAATTCTTTATTGTTGTGGGTGGTGAGCCCCTGGAACAAGTTGCCCAGAGGAGTTGTGGATGCCCCATTCCTGGTACTGTGCAAGGCCAGGCTGGATGGATCTTGGACCAACCTGGAAGGTGTCCCAGCCCATGGCAGGGGGTTGGAACAAGATGGTCTTCAAGATGCCTTCAACTCAAAGCATTCTATGATTCTATGGTTCTATAAATCTCTCCTTGTTCAGCCCTGGGCTCAAGGCTGGCATGGTTATAGGAGGGTTGATACAGTGCTCATGGAGAAAAAAACCAGACCTGGTAAAGCAGCATGGCAAAAATGCCAGTGGGACATCTGTCCCGTGCTGTGATAAGGAAAGCTGCTCTTGGCAGAAGCCAGCAGCACATAAAGTCCAAAAAGTTTATTTGAAAGACTTAACGCAATCTCTTATTTGGCCTCACACTAGTTATGTTTATAAGAAAAGACCTGTGGGGATCACAGCAGAAAAGAAAGCCTCCAACCGGGGCTGACAGCCTGCTTCTCTCTGCTGCCATTTGGCAGTGGTGGGAAGGGCTGTCAGCCCCAGGAAGAAAGCATAAGGCATTTGCAGAGTCACACGCAGGAGACCCACAGCACAAATGTACCTCTCGAAAGGAGGGCCGCAGGAGAGGCCTGGAGATGGGGAAGAGGCTTCTCAGAGCAGGAGAGAGTACATATGCATATATATATATATATATATATATATATACAAAATACAAAAAATAATCAGCTGAAGAGGCCCTAGCATATGAAAGTTATGACAAAAAATAATACCATTCCACTCACAAAACAATCATGTTGCTACAGCTGTGGCCTGAGCAGAGCCAAAAGAAATGAGGAGCCATCCATACCTCCCCAGAGAATGCTTTTATAACCAAAGCAGGGAAAGGGGCAGACCTTTTTCTGAGACCCAGTAATTCATCCCGTCAGCGGCAGCAGAGCCGGCCATCGTTTTGTCGTGGGATGAGCTGGGTTTCACTTTTGAGAGCTCTCGAAGTCCCTCCCTCCAGAGAGCAGCGTCTGCTTCTGCCACAGCCCTGCCACCTTCGGGATGCGCCGGGACACTGCACAGGGCCTGCCTCATCCCTTCTTCCCCGTCTGCTGCTTTTTACTTATTCTGGCTGTAAGTAGAATAAGTAAAATTCTTATTTTACGTATTTTTATTTTTTCTTATTTTACTTATTCTTTATTCTTATTCTTATTCTTTATTCTTATTTTACTTATTTTTATTCTGAGAGACACAGCCACCAGCTCTTTTTTCGGGTGGCCGTTCCAGTAGCTGTTCTCTGCAGCCCCGTGGGTCCATCCTCATCCTGGGCTCCCACCAGGAGTTTGCAGTCCCTTTCCAAATCTGCTACGGAGCAGAGGGATTGGCCATGCTGAGCTAAGAGAGAGAGGAACATTCAGCAGCTGCCGTGGATATTTTGGGACATGAGTGATAAGACAAGAGAAAGTGGCCTTAAATTGCACCTGTGGAGGTTTAGATTGTTTATTAGGAAAAATGTGTTGATTTCCTCATTGTCAAGCCCTGAAAGAAGCTTCCCAGGGTCGTAGTGGAGTCACCATCCCTGGAGCGACTGGAGTTTAAACGATGTGTAGAAGAACCTAACTAGCCTCCAGGGGACAGAAGAAAGACTAAGAAGTCTGAGAATCTGTTGGTCCAAAGAGGCACACAGAGTAGGGTGAGCAGGAGAAGAAACTCCATGTGAATAGATTCACAGTAAAAATGAAACCTGGCACTTTGCATCCCATTCCCTGTTGCACCCATTGGCTCATCATCTCCCACTTAAGGAAGGAATGAGAATTGTTCCACGAGGGGAAGTAAACAATTTGCCTTAAAAAAAAAATACTGCAAAAATTCTTTCTCCATCTAGGTTCTCTAGCTCCTTTTTGAATCTACAGACAAATTTGGCTAGGAGTGTTTTTTATCTGAAGCAGACACACACAGAGACAGCCCTTAGACATCTCCTTTCTCAAGGGTTCGAAAGCAAACTGGGCCTGAGCCCTGTTGGGCAGAGGCAGGAGGAAAATACGAGAGAGAAGAAAGAAGAACAGCATAGAAGGAGGGCCCCCAGGTGGCCCAGAGTGTGGGCAGGTGTCTGTCCCAGCCGTGGCTGCTCAGCATTCCACAGGGCGGCCAGCAAAGGGACAGCACAGGACACAGCCAGGGTGTGGGGTGCTCAAACTGGTCTGGGGACCACTGCTCAAAGCAGAGGGGGCTGCACCCAGGTCTTGGCAGAGCTGAAGGGTCAGTAGCTGCCAGCAGAGCAAAGAAACAAGAGCAAAAGACTTTCAAGGGATGCAGCTGTTTGCCAAGTGAATGTCTGAGGAGAGCTCATCAGAGAATCGTGAAACCATTTGGATTGGAAGAGATCCTTAAGATCATCGAGTCCAACTATAAGCCTAACACCATTACCCATTTTTATGACTTAATGTTATAAGATGTTATCACGTTAACAAGAACACTTAAAACTGGCATTTGAAAAGGGCAAAATTAGCATTACATCTTAATCTGATACTGATGTAGATGTATTGCCAGTTTCAAGCCTCTATCTCGGGTTCCTCTTTGATACTTTAAACAGCCTAAAACCTTCTGAGAGTGAGGGGAAGTGGTATTGGCTGTGACTAGAATATATAAATTAAATTCTCTGAGGGCTGCCTTGGTTCTGGGAGCTCTGCCTGCAATCAGTAGGACCCTGTGAATCCAGATTTCTATAGTTATCACTTATGTTGGAAAGGAAGAGTCCCTTTCTGTGTACACTTGGTAAGGAGAAGAGAGGGAAGAGAGGAAGAAAGGAGAGGAAGAAAGGAGAGGAAGAAAGAGAGAAAGAGAGAAAGAGAGAGAGAGAGAGAGAAAGAGAGAAATGGAGAAAGAGAGAAAGAGAAAGAAAGAAAGAAAGAAAGAAAGAAAGAAAGAAAGAAAGAAAGAAAGAAAGAAAGAAAGAAAGAAAGAAAGAAAGAAAGAAAGAAAGAAAGAAAGAAAGAAAGAAAGAAAGAAAGAAAGAAAGAAAAAGAAAGAAAGAAAGAAAGAAAGAAAGAAAGAAAGAAAGAAAGAAAGAAAGAAAGAAAGAAAGAAAGAAAGAAAGAAAGAAAGAAAGAAAGAAAGAAAGAAAGAAAGAAAGAAAGAAAGAAAGAAAGAAAGAAAGAAAGAAAGAAAGAAAGAAAGAAAGAAGAAAAAGACGTTGCTCGCTCTCAGGATCAACATTTAATGGTAAAAACTTTGGAAGAGTTGGAAGAGGCATTTGCATAGCACAAGTGTGTGGCAAAACCACACAAATCCTATTTTTTCTTGAAATTGAAATGAGGACAGAAATACTAATTTCTGTCATTTCACAAAAGAAAACCAAAACCAACTGGATTGGGTTTTTTTCTTAATTATTCTACATAATATAAATATAGCTTTAACTGGATCAACTATCACAATAGCTTTGCTGAACAACTTTAGTGCATCAGCAGGAAAAAGTGGATTTCCCTTCAATTTATATTCAGAATCTTCTGATTTGACTTTTGATCCAAAGTATTTCAATCTTTTGTAGCAATAAATACAATTTGATTGATTACTCCCAAAGTATTGACTCTGAAATGAAGTGTTTGCTCAGTGATCAGTCTCCAAGCACTCTGAAACCATGGAGGGGGGGTGTGTTTACTCACTTGATGGATGCCAGACTGGCGAGCCGGAGAAGGCCTCAATAAATCATTTCTGACATTAACCTTGCAGAAACAAATTCCCAAGAGTATTCATGCTAGTTCTGCTGCCGGTGCTTGTGCAAACACTGCTGGACAGAATTCACATCGCTATCTTTCTGTGACTAGTTTTGCAAACAAAAATTCCTCATTGGCATTCCAGACAAAGTCAATGGAACAGCCAGGGATGAAGGAAAATGCACTTTGTTTATTCAAACAACAGTTAGTGTGTCATTGGAAATATGCATGAAACATTCATAATAGATTTTGGAGTTGATAAAAAGAAATTTTAAAAAAGCATGCACTGGACTAAGCAATGAAACATCACTTTTATTTGTTTAAATAAGCAGAACGTTCCAGATATCCAGCATCTGGCATCTGCAATTTTTGTGTTTATGTTATTTTTAGTGTTAACTTTATATATGCCATGAAATTTTCTTTGCATTTGTTTTTTGCACAGTGATTATGAGGTTAAGATAGTACAGGGAAGACCCTCTTGGTGCATCATGAAAAATAGCTGGAAATAGAAACCTCTGCTTCTGAGGACAGGCACAATAAGTTGGTAAGTAGCAAGTGCAGGGTACATATGTATTATTTATATTATGTATATATATATGTATTCATGTACATTTTTGTTTTAATTTAAAGTTCTCCTAACAATAACTCTGTGCAGAATTGCCATATTCTCTTCAAAGACCTCTAACTGCAAAAGCTGTAGAGGAACCTTATTCTGCAGGGATAGGGACCTGCTTGCTGTTGTGCCAGTGAGAACTGTGGCTGCCTGAGAGCAGCACTGCCTGAGGTCTGCCAGCACACAGGGATGTCACACCACCAGTACAAGCAAATGGCTGAGACCTGATACCCCACCGATGTCCCACCAGTGTCAGAGCTGGACTTTTAGGTGATGTTTCTAAACAGAAGGTATTTTCCAATAGCAAGGCCTGAAAACTCATGTTTGGATCCTGAAGACCAGCAGAATGCTTCCCAGACTTTGGATATTCTAGAGATCTACCACGGAACTCAGCCATTCCTATTCTCCACTTCTTTTGTTGAGAAAAATAGGACACTTGTTCTTCTCCCACTAAATTAAGTAGGAGGCTCTGAGCTCCTTTGGGGGGCAGGACTTTTGCCCTGTTCACTGCTTAGGGAAAGCTGTGGGTTAGAATCTCCCAGAATGTGATGTGAGGGGGCTGCTGAGGCCCAGCTGGTGACAGGGAGCTGTCCATGGGACTGAGGGTATCCCTGCTGTGATAGCAGCACTTTCTCCCACATTCCTGCATGGTCCTGCCAGGCACGGCCCACACACAGGTCCATCATCCTGGGTTTCTGCCTGCTGGGCCACCTCCTCATGGATGGAGAAGGGTATCCCAGAGCAGCAAAAGCCTTCCAACCAGGTTTGTGCAGCTGCTGCACCCTCCACAGCTAAATAACACCAGCCTGCCCAGTCTGAGATGGATCTTTCCACCAGACATGTCCCAGAGCCAGGGAAAGCTTTATCTCTCTGTAATCCTGATATCACTCCCTTGGAGTAAGAGACAAAAACATCTCTGACCTTAGCAGGGCTCTCAGTGAGCTGCTACACTCATTAATAATAAACCACCACACTTTCCTGAATGCTCCTGTAACTTTTGCCACATGTTAAGCCCCCAGCAAGAACTTGGTTCTCAGGGGTCCTTTTTCCACAACGATAGATTGAAATTCTGCCTTTGACAAATTAGCAGGAAAACTTCCCTGGTGTTTTTTAAACAGGTGGTTCTTTCCACATCACCAGACTCAAAGTCCCTGGGAAATATGTTATTTTTACTTGGCAGAAAGGTGAAAAAAACTGACTGAAACGTGAGAAACCAGCATGTGGGCTGGACAGCCCTCACTGCCTACTAAGCTGCCATTACTCATTCATCGAGACACTTGCAGTGCAAGGGAAAGGAATGATTCTTTTTCTCTGTCTGGGAGCACCAACTGGAGAAAACAATCCCTGTAAGTCTGTTCTCACCATTCAGCAGCAGAGCCAGAGCAGTCCCATGCCATCAACCACCACTGTCTCCAGTAGATCCCTGCACTGGGAATGAGAAAAAAGCCACAAAAATGATGCAAAAATCTGGAGCACCTCTCCTGTAAGGAAAAGTTGGGTGTGCTAGGACTGTTCAGCCTGGAGATGAGAAGGCTCAGGGGGAATCTCATCACTGCAGATAAATACCTGGAGGGAAGGTGCAAAGAGGATGGATGGACCCAGGTTCTTCCCAGTGGTGCCTAGTTCCAGGACTCGAGCATCCAGGACATAAACTGAAACACTGGAAGTGTCACTTGAATATCAGGAAACACAAGGGTTTTTTAATTTTTTCTTGCTCTGAACAAACCAATGACCAAAGACTGGAAGAGATTGCCCATAAGTTCTGTGGACTCTTCATACTTGGAGAGAGTCAAAATCCAGTGGGACATGGTCCTGGGCAACTGGGTCTAGATGGCCCTGCTTGGGCGGGGGGGTTGGATGATATGACATCCAGAGATTTCTTCCAGCCTCAACCATTCTGTGAGCCTGTAACAGCTGGCAAAGACAAATCTGCAGCTCTACCTGCAGGAGAAATCTTCCATTTCCACCTGGAAAACTGAATTTTCCAGTCATGAACTTATTTAATTCTCTTTATTTCCAGATCAATTTTCCTTCTACCCTGCTGATAGAGAGCACGCTCACCAAATCAGAGTGCAAGAGCTGCAAATTCTAGAGGAGCTTCTCATTCCTGAGCAGCCCCTTTCCTTTGGTGGACACAGACTGCTTCAATCCCATGTGTAACCTCCACCATGCCTGCAAGAGGAGGTATAGGAACACAAGTCTGCTCTCAGCAGCAGCCTGAATCATGTCTTAAAAATCTGTGGGGTTCTGAAAGCCGAAAACAGGATCAAACCTTGTGTTCCAGTTAGCATCCATCATGATCTTTACATTAATCCAAGAATGAGGAATAATGAGCCTATTCTGCTTTCAGTTTAGCTGTGCATAAGAAGTGTTGTTCTACAGGCAGAAACACAGCAACCTTGTCCTGTCCCCTTTATAGAGGGGACCAAGAGGTGCATTTCTCCAAATCCTAGGGTGCTCAGACTTTTATTAAATGCTGTAAATGTTCTGTTTGATGGATTGTGTAGGAAGCTTTTCTGTTGAAACAACTGAAGAGGTTGCCCCTCAGGAGTGAAAGGACAGCCTTATCCCAAGGCACAGGCCTGAACACTTGGAAGGAGGAAAGAATTTGTCCAATAAAATAAGAATGCTTGGAATTTCACCTAGTTTCAGGGTATGCAAATTGAGTTGCAAGCAGAGAGAGACTGCTCAGAGATGCCACCCTCTCATCCTCTCTGTTTTCTGTATTCTTGGCATTCAGCTCCAGACACTCTTTGCTTAGAAGTAAAAATATTTAGGTGTAAATATTCTGATGTGGAAAGGACACTTCTAAGTCTTAAAAATTATCACAAAAACTGTTGAGGGAAGATTTTATTCCTCCCAACACTGCTGAAAGAAAATGGTAATTAAAGAACAGGCATCTTTGACATCTGTTGTTTCAGGGCAGTTTTAGGACTATTTTCTCCTGGTTTAACTCAAAGGGAGGAGCATTTTTGTAGATTTGTGATGCAAATCCTCCACCCAAGGTGGGGGGATTTGCCTTTGGTCAGCCAAAGGCAAAATTGTGCTCCTCTCTAAAACCTGCATCCACTCCCCTGACAGCTGGTGTCGGAGCCCAGGACATCCCTCTGGCTGTCCTGGACGGCCAAGATCCCTGCCAGGGGTTCAGAGACCCTGGCACAGAGCCCAAAACCCCTGTGGTTTTGATTATGACCCGTGGAGCAAGTTACCAGCCTTAGATGAAGATCTGCAAGCCACAACAGTTTAAGTAGCATGACAGTGAATTTATCACGGGGTGAAAAATAGATTTTTGGGGTGTTTAGAATGGAGGTTCAGGGGGCAAGATGGAGGGATCTGAGCATGTCCAGCCTTTCTCCTTCTTCTTCTTGGCCTCCATCTTCTGCTGTGATGTTGGCACTTTTAGATTGATTTAGAGTAGAAGCTCACTGTCTAACATAGGTGATAGGTATTGGAAAGTAATTGTAAACATTGTATATGTAATTTTTAGTATAAAGACATAACACTGCCCCGGGGGCAGGCAGAGTGCCTCTGACTGTCTTGTTGAGTGGATCTCAGTTGGACAGGAGAAAATATTTTATGGATAAGATACAATAAACAACCTGGAGACTGAGAAATGAAGAGCTGTGACTCCTTTGACCACCGGGCTGGGAAAAGAGACTTTTTAACTTTTCCTGGGGTCACTCTGACCAGCGAGAGACCCCAAGACAGCTGGGACCACCTGATGGGGAGGTGTCTTTCTCTACCTGTTCTGTTCCAGCAGCACAAATGCACCCCCTGCCTTGGCTCTGGGCTGATAAGAGGCCTTTGATAAGGGGTCTGACATGTCAGCTGCACATGGTGCACTTCAGCAAGCTGCCATGCTCACAGCCATCTCTTTTTATCTGCGGTTTGCTCTAAGTGGTGTGAATTGCACCTCAGCTTGTATAGCCTCAGCCTTTTCTTCTTTTTTCTGGCATTTTCACAGTGCCCCTATGAAAGTTTGTTCCCAAGCTGCTCTTACTCCCTTTTGCTTGACTGTTTGTTTCAAACATACTGTTTGACTATGTTACATTATGCAATTTCTGGGTCTTTTGGGAGAAGGTTCTGAGGCACCTCCTTAGCAGGGCCACTCTACACAGAGACACAAAAGGAGGTGCTTTCCAAGTTATTCAAACTTGTGACAATCTATGACATGAAGACTTCCACGGAACTTCCCAGCTGGGGCTTCCAGAGGTGTCACTCCCTTCTCTTCTTTGCTACTGAGGATCTGCCAGGCTTGCTCATCCCCTGCCAATACATGGCTGTCAACTTTTGTACTGATTCAAAATTTGCCTCATCAGCCCTCTTTCTTATGCCTACTCAGGCCTTGTAAATCTTTCACAACATTAACTGCTGTATATTGGCAAAGATTTGTGACCTCCACCTGCAGTCAATCATTCCCCATGGCCTCACTGGTCTCTTTCTCCCTGCAGCACCTTCATCATGCTGCCATTGGCTGTAAATGATTTACCCCACACTTGCAGAGCTCTGAGTGTCCCTCGAGGCATGCACAGCTCACCCACAGTTCTGCTGTGCTTTAGACTTCCCAGATTTTCTGGTATCTCATATAGATCTCCTTGCTCTTTGTTACATCAGCACTCACTTCTTACTTTCAGTACAGCAGGTTGCTTTGGAAAGGTTCTGGACATAAATTTTGAATTTCCATTTTCATTTTACGTAGAAGTGTGAAGTGGGGAGTAGCTTGTGTGGATGGAACAGTGCAGGTCATGGGCATGCAATTTTGGGAATGTGCCCCATGCAGAATCAGAATCTTAGAATCATTCAATTTGGAGAAGATCTTTAAGATCATCAGGCCCAACCAGCACTGCCAGGTTATTAAACCATCTCTCCAGGCACCACATTTACACTTTCTAAATAACTTCAGGAATGGTGACTCCACCACCTCCCTGGGCACACTTTTCCAGCGCTTGAAACTCTTGCAGTGAAGATATTTTCCCTCATATCCAATCTAAAACCTTCATAGAACAACCCGAGATCAATTCTGCTTGTCCTATCTCCTGTTACCTGGGAGAAGAGATTGACCTGGGCGCAACCTCCTTTCAGTGACTGGAGAGAGTGATAGGATCCTCCCTCTCCCTCCTTTTCTCCAGGCTAAACTCCCCCCAGCTCCCTCAGCCACTCCTCACCAGTTTTGTGCCCCAGACCCTTCCCCAGCTCCATTTCCCTTCTCTGGACACTCTCCAGCCCTTCAATGTCCTTCTTGCAGTGAGGGGCCCAGAACTGAGCACAGGATTGGAGCTGTGGCCTCACCAGTGCCCAGTACAGGGGGACAGTCCCTGCCCTGCTCCTGCTGGCCACACCAGTGCTGATCCAGGCCAGGGTGCCATTGCCCTTCTTGGCCACCTGAGCACTGCTGGCTCAGGTTCAGCTGCTGCTGACCAACAACCCCAGGTCCTTTTCCACCGGGCAGCTTTCCAGACACTCTGCCCAAAGCCAGTAGCACTGCCTGGGGTTGTTGTGACCCAAATAGGTCTATGGTAAGAAACATGACAGCCCAGAGAGAATGTCCTGTCTCTCTATCTATGGCTCATGTGCAGCTCTTCAACCAGCTGTCAAACTAAAGAGAGGTTTACATTAGATATCAGGAAGAAGTTCTTTACTCGGAGTGTAGTGAGACACTGGCACAGGTTGTCCAGAGAAGCTGTGGATGCCCTATCCCTGGAAATGTTCAAGGCTGGATGAGGCTGGAAGCAACATGGTGAAGTGGAAACTGTGCCTGCCCATGAAAAGGTGAGTGGAGCCATATGATCTTTAAGATCCCTCTCAACCCAAAATATTCTATGAGTTCCATAAGTGGAGATGACTGCAGCATTTGACCTAAAGCAGGGTCTTGGAATTCTCTCTGGATTCCTGCTGACTAGAAGTTTAATGTTTCACTTCCCAGCCCTGCTGTGTCTAAGTCCCTTAGTTTTTTCTGTCCAGCATGTGAACCGGTTCCAAGGTGTGCAGAAGGGTTTCTGTGTGGCTGCCACACCCACTGCAGAGGGGCTGGCTCACAGGGACTGCAGGAGTGTGAATCAGGAGGGTGACACCGGGAAACAGGATCCCTCGAAAGGCTGGCAGGGAGTCTGAGCAGAGCAAAACCTCCTTAAATATGCGGAGTTCCTTCCAAAACGTGTTCTGGTGCTCCCGCTGGTGCTGTTACAGAAAGCTGACACCCTTTATTTGTACCTGGTGGAACCTGAGGAGCAGCGCCATGGTCTCGGAGGATCCCCGTGTGTGTCACCGCTGGTATCACGGCTAGTGACTGTGTGTGTCACCGCTAGGTGTCACGGCTGGTGGCCCCGTGTGCTACCGCTAGGAGTCACGGCTGGTGACTGTGTGTGTCACCGCTAGGTGTCACGGCTGGTGTCCCCGTGTGCCTCCGCTAGGTGTCACGGCTGGTGGCCCCGTGTGCCTCCGCTAGGTGTCACGGCTGGTGGCCCCGTGTGTCACCGCTAGGTGTCACGGCTGGTGACCGCGTGTGTGTCACCGCTAGGTGTCACGGCTGGTGACCCCGTGTGTCACCGCTAGGTGTCACGGCTGGTGGCCCCGTGTGTCACCGCTAGGTGTCACGGCTGTCCCGCAGAAGCCGCCCTGTGGCCCAGCCTGGGAAGCAGCCGGGATGCCCGGCTCTCGGCAGCTGCGGGAAACCACACAGCGCTGATAAAAACCCCGGGGAGGACGCAGAGCCCGGGCTGTACCCTGCCAGCATGGAGGACCCCGAAGGTGGGAGAATTTTGGGTGCCACCAGAGCCGTGGTCTGGCTCAGCACAGCACAACGAGGGGAGGGAATTGAAGGTGCAGGACTGACTTTTCAGATTGACTTGAAAAATTGTATTCACAAGGCAAACTGTCTCATAAACAGGGTCTACACTGCCCAGATGTCCCAGTATAGTCTGTGCACATGGGCCCAGAAAATTATTATTTCTTTCACATCATTAGTGGGTGTTGTAGTGGGTGCTTCTGGTCACAAGTTTTGCACACGTCCTGCAGTGGTGTTATTAAGCCTTAAACTCATTCCCTTCCTGTGTTGTATTTCCAAAAAGAGGCTTCCCCCCTTCATGTTTATGCACTGTGTGTTGGTTTGGGCTGGGATAGTTTTTTCTAGCTAGTATGGGGCTATAGTTTGGATTAGTGCTGGAAATAGTGTTGGTAATTCAGGGATGTTTCAGCTACTGCTCAGCAGGACCTACACAGAGCCAAGGCCTTTTCTGCTCCTCACCCACCCCACCTGCCAGAGGACTGGGTTGCACCAGGAGCTGGGAGGGAGCACAGCCAAGAGAGCTGAGCCTGATGGACCAAAGGGATAACCCAGACCCTGTGACATCATGTTAGGCAGATAAAGCTGGGGGAGAAGGAGAAAGTGTGGCATATTCAGATTAAGACATTTTTCTTTCCAAGTCACATGTGATGGAGCCTTGCTGTCCTGGGAATAACTGAACAGCTGCCTGCCCATGGGAAGTGGTGAATGAATTTTTGTTTTGCCTTTTCTTTGCCTATTAAGCTATCTTTATCTCAACCCATGAGTTTTCCTGCTTTAACTCTTCCAATTCTCTTCCCCATCCCACCAGGGGAGGATGGGCAAGCAACCATGTAGGGCTGAGCTGCTGGCTGGAGTTAAAGAACAGCACTCTGCTTCCCCACAAAAGGAAAAGTGACAAATGCTTTACACACTGTCATTTCCACCCAGATCATAAATCCAGCATTTCAGAGATATGGTCCCTAAAAGGATTTCTAGATGAGGTTTATATAATCAAGTGTTCAGCCAGGTTATGCTGGAGGTTTTATACAGCTAGGCTGTGTCCATGAGGAAGGAGGAGCTCATCTACTCCATCCCTGAAGCTTTCTCTTCCTTGCTACCAAGCAGCCTGCAGGTCTCCTGCTCTCTTCTAGCACCATCCACATGCCCGCATTCAGCCAGCCCCTCTGTTTACTTTCCTAGTGCTGGAGCTGGGATTACCCTCGCTGTGAGGCTGTGTGGATCAGCTGCTTCCAATTGTGATCTGCTTCATTAGTAAAGCTTTTTCTGGGGGTCTGTTTTCAAGATGACATGTGGGAAATGCACACCACCTCCAGCAATGTAAATTAATAGCAATTGAGCTGTGTGAGAGATTCCCTGTGAGCTGCTCTGCAAAAACAGTCCTGCAGCACATGTCAGGAGTCATTAACACATCAGCTGCACCACATCCAACGCTCTGAAAAAGATTTAGGAGGGATTAATCCCTCCAGTGGCAGAACTGTGTTGGCCTTTGGCAGAGTTACATCATGGGTGAATTTAGCCTCCATTGTCCAACATCAGACAGACTTGGCACCATAGGAATCACGATGACAATAGCAGATAGGCTTGACACGCCTGAGCATCACTGGTTCCCATCCTCCTGTCATTTCAGAGGGAGGTCCTGAGCCCACTCAATTATCAGACCACGTTCAGAAAACTGAAGTCAGCACAGGGAGCACACAGTGGGCTGCATCCTGGCATAAGCCTTCAGGCAGCCTAGCAGATTTTCTGTCTTCTAATTACATACATCATTTCTGATGACAACCTAATGATTTTTATTTTCACTCAAGAGTCACTAAATGGGCTTACTGCTGTGGTTCACTGTGATTTGGCATACAAGGACAGGGACTGGGGAACAAAAGAAGAATGCAGGCTGTCATTTCACGATGCAAGCACAGGATGCATTCAACTTCAATAATTTGTGTTTGCATTTATGACATTTTGCCAAGAGTTTTGGTTGACTGCAAGAGGAGATTTGCTGCCTTAATCACAGAATGGAACACCAGTTTGTGTGGTATTCACAGTGCTGGTGAGGGGTGACCATCAGCCTGTCATTTAATCTCACTGGACCTCTGGGCATTATTCCTCCTTTCCACCACCCTTTTATCTGACAGGCTGTCTTTCTTTTTCTGCTTGTAAAGAACCTGGTGAGGTCTCAGCTGGGGCCACCAAGAGTGTCAGCGATCTGATAGAGAGCATTGCAAGCTTCTCTGACTTGGAAAGCGCTGGTGGGTGTTTGCCTCATGTAGGAGCCAGGATCCCAGGGCACTATCTTTGTGTGGAAACAAGAGAGTTTGCAAATCTGTTTGGATGACTTCACACGAGAAATGCACAGATGTCAGCATTAAAGGGATAGGAGAAACGAGCAGGACTTGCTGTTCTCCACTCAGGGAACAAATTGTCAGAAGTCTGCAATTAAACTTGCAGCAGGAAGCCTTCTGGGGTAGGGCTGCTTTCTATATCAACTACTTGACAGCTAAAATTGAAGTCTGTTGAACTTTGCTACATAAACATACATGTGTTTCTTTCACTTATGAGTCATACAGTCCATTTTACTTGTTTATGTGGGACAAAGCTTTAGGAAATGATTTAAAAAGCAGAAGTGTGGCCACTGATGATGCTAAACATACCTGTCTACAAGGAAACTCAATGAAACATTTGGGAAGAAATGTATTTTACATGCAGACTGTGTTTATTAATTTTATGACAATGTAGCTTAACCAGGATAGCATTACATCTTTAGAAATTTGTGATGCCATTGAAAGGCAGCTGGTCCTCACATTAAGAAAACACAATGAAAAATACAACATACAAATGCTCAAGCTCTCCTCAGGGAGTTGTACTCCAGAGTGGGCAGCCAGTCCCTTAATGAGTTTTTATCATTGCTGATCTCAAGTCCCTGTACTATTTGCAGTCTGCAAAATCCTATCCATGAGTAAAGCAAACTTTTTTTTTTAAATTTTTTTTTTTTTTAATTTTTTTTTCAGGCAGCACACAGGAACAGAACTCAACTCAGCAATTACCCAGTTATGATCGTGGTTATAATCTGAGGACTGGAAAAACCTGCTGGTATGAACGTTTTTTGCATGTCTGCTATCAAATCCCAAAAATCTCTCAAATATTTTATAAATTTCTACTCAACTTCAGCATGGAATCACTACTCCAAACTGATTGGTAATTGACCCAGAACAACAGATTGTATACAACCACTTATCTGGGACATGAAGAACGTCTTGCAAGCCTCAATTCTCTCAAAGTCAGACTTTTATTTAGCAGGGTTTTTTTGGATTTGGGTTTTTAAAGAGAGTTTATATTTAGGTCATTCAATCCAGTCCAAGGAAAATATCCCAGTCCCAAGGTTAATTATTATTCTGATGATCTCCCTCTCATTTGTTGTTACAAACTTCAGATGTTAGTTTTATCCCTGATGGGAGATTATTAACTAAAAAGTCATTTTAGTTCATCAGAATTTAGAGGATGAGAATATAGTTGGGATACTGAATCAAAATTTTTTACTACCATGTTCAAATATTGCTACAAAATATATTGGCAGGAAGTAAATCATGTGAAATGCAAGCTTCCATGTCTCCATAGCTCCCAGTCACGCTGAAAGCCCAGCAGAATACTGTTTCATGCCCAGAGGATGCCCAAGCATCTGCCAAGCCTTGCCAATGTTTCATCAAATAAGAGATTTCAGTTTCTGTAGATGGAAAAGCCAAACCATTGGAATTATACAGGTTACACTGTCGCCTTTGAGGAAAAAAATCTTCAAAAATAACTCTAAAGAACCAGATAGACGTTAATTATGATTGTAAACCCCAAAGTCGTCTAGGAGTCTTGAAACACACATTTCCAGTTCATGGCACTCTTATATAACAGAGTTAATTCAGCAGAAGAGATTGGCATACCATTTCCCTCAATCCTATTTTGCCCCTCAATTCTGCAGCAAACAACTCTGTAAAATGCAACTAACTCCCATCCACCTCCCACAAAAGCAAACATGCCAGAATACCAAAATACCAGGCACTAATTGCCACTACCAACATCCACCCACAATCTCAAAAGCAGAAAAAATTAAATGCTGCCTCAATTAATAATGCCCACAATGTATGAAAAGCAAAATTGCCTTCAACATGTGGTCTGTGAGCATCTTTCAAAGCTGAAACTGTGTCGTGTTTGTCTAGAACCTCTGGATGTGAGGGTGTAAATTTCTGGAGAGTCTGCTTCACAGCCTGACATGATGTGGGTTGGCCTCATTCCCTGTGAGAATGAGGATTAGAATTAATGTTTGAATGTTTATTGCTTGTCAGAGAAAAGCAGCTGAGCAGATCATGGTCAACTTGCATTGCTAGAACTGCTGGGATGGGACCAGCCTTGCCAAAGGAATAAGACCTCAAGGCTTTGGATTAATGTCTTTCTTGGGAGCTTCTCAAGTGAGAAGACCTATTTAATGAGATATCCAAACCCAGAGCTGAAGGATGGAGTCAGGTGAGAGCAAGGCAGGCAACAGCAGAGGTTTTGCACCACACCACAACACCTGCGGGTGCGTAATCTTTCTGTTTTCCAAAGGACAGAGTTGCTCTGTGACACCCATGGCCATAGAGAAGACTGGAGAGAAAACTTCTTTCCTGGCAGTTCAGGCTGCAGTGCTAGACACCTGGTGTCACAGAAATGTGAAATAGGAGCCTTGGACAGGGCTTGTGTCTTCCTTCCACTATAACTATGGTTTCTATTCATTTAGCCATATTGCCTCCTTATCTGTGGGATTTTCCAGTGTCCCTGAGAAAGCTGCACTATAGCCACAAGGACCAAACAACCCAGTCCAAGATGCACTGTCTCAGAGCAAGCCCCTCCTATGCCAGCCTTTATAATACCATTGTGTGAGAGAAAAACATGCAGCATTTGGTATGGTAAACAGTTTTTCTGTCTTTGTGCCTTTAGAAGAAGCCAATGCTGTTGAAAGAAAGATGTTAACACAGAAGAACGTGGGGAAAAAAATGTAATCTCTGAAAAAATTTCAGGAGAATTTCACTAAAGATTTATCTGATTTATACACTTATTCTGGAGAAAAAAATTCAACAAAAACATTTGTATCCACAGATGACATTCTTTGCCAAAACAGCCCTGGGTTTAGGTATCGGCATCCCCACAACTGCAATTTCAGCTGTGTTGGGAAGGAGACTTATTTTTTACACATAAATACAGATTTTACCCATGTGTTTTTCAAATAAAGAAGAAAAGCTTCCCACATGCGCAGTAGAAGATGCAAGAAAATCAAGGCTTTCTGTGGAAGCTGCTTTTATTTATCCCTATCATACCTTTGAAGATTTGATAGGGTTTCATCCTGAGGCTGCTGAAACTGTGAACATTTTTATAACTTGCAAAACCCTTTCTTCTACTGCATTTTAAATAAAGCTCATAATCCATATATTTTCTATGGAAATGAGCTGGAGGTTCTGACTGTCACTGAGGATCCTTGCTACACTTTGTGGGCAGATATGGGGCCAGCTGCAAGCACAATACACCCAGCAATTTCCCCATCTGTTGCCCAGGTGCCATGTACATCACCCATCATTTAGGCTGGACTGTTCCTGAGCTATTCTACATGTAAATTTGGGATAGCCTTCAAGAGCACCTGGCAGCCTATGAAATGCTGCATTGATTCTATCAACACCTTTGGAAGCAGAGGGAAACCTTGGCTGGCACAAAAACCTCAAGGCACTGTGCAGCAGGTGACACAGACCTCAGATGAGAAATTCTTCCTCATGGGAAGATGATTTCTGCTCTTGGAGAGTATGGGGTGAGTTAGTTACCAATGCTGTCTGCTCCTCCTGCTCCACTTAATGAAAAAACCTCACATTGTAGCACCCTGAGCTTTCACCATTCATCTTCAACTTCCCTTAAAACCTTAGAGAAAATTAATTTAATAGGAAGGTTCAGGGCTTTTGCTCTATTACATTTCAGGGGCAGCCAGCAGGAGAGAGATGCAGAAGCCACAAGCCTAAGAAGCTGCATGGTGCAGGTCTCCCCCTTCTGTTTATCTCAGAAATACTAGAGTACAAGATGTCTCAAGTAGAAAAAAAACACATATGAAGAATCAATAAAGAAGCAAGCTTCTAGCAGGGCTAACCCCAAGCTAGTCAACAGCAGAGAGACTCTTGGCTCTAGCATTCAGGCTGTCTTGGTGTGTTGGATATTTTTGATTACATTTCATCTGTTCTGTGCTGTAGCACCTATACTATTCCCAGATTCTGTGTAGTGGCAGAAACAATATTAGGGGACCAGTGGTGGGCACATCAAAGGAGAATGATAAATGTAATCTTATTTAATATATTTCTCCATCAGGATTTTTTTGCCTCTCCAGGGCCTGTAATTCACTTGAGATGAAAAACCAGACATTCCTGCTGTTTCATGAATTCAGACTGTAATCTGATTTTGAAGTTTTTATCAAATTTTGACTACTCTAAGTTACTGAATAATATAGTTTTTACTTTCTTCTTCTCCCCATCTGTAGGAAGAGCTCTCGTGATCCATAGAAGTGTAAAATAATCCTTTTTTTTTTTTTTTCTGGAAGACAAAAGGTTATCTGCAGCCCAAGTTATCCATCTGTTTTATTAGAGCAAATAGACAAAACCAAGATTTCCAGCCAAAATCAACAACCTTGAAAAACACAGTTCTGTTCATCAGCTTAGTCATCCTGCATATTGTCCATTTGATTGGGTTTTGAGCAAAACAAAGAACTAGAAAAAATGGTGTGTGTTGCATTAGGATCTCTACCAAAGTGTAAGGGAAGCCAGAGAAAAAATGACTCACACACTGGGAAGAATTCCACCTGTTCCCATCCAAATTCTTTCCCTGTCAGGCTGGAAGCAGCTGATGCACTAGTTCCCATGGGAATATTTTCATCCTGAACAAAATACACATTTAAAGGCACTTCCTGAGTTTGTCCTATTTATTGTTTGCGTTTGTGCTGCCCTCTAACCAGCACAGAGCCTGGTACTGCGTGACCCCTTCTGTGACCCCAGACTTCAGCACTGCTCCCAGTTTTTAAGGAAATTAAAGGTAATATAAGAAAGGCATTACTAACTCCAGAACTTGGAAAGCCATGGAAAAGGTCCCCTGTGAAAAGGGGTTTATTGAGAAGCAGAAACAATGGGAAATGGATTTGAAGTGATATGCTAAAGACTTTGGACTTCCAAACAAAACCATGCTATATAAAAAAAGGCTCACAAGATGTCTTCAGTAATGGCCTAAGATTCACTACCTGGAGACACTTCATGAATGCTTCTTCCAGTAATTGAGTATTTATTATTAAAAAGCTGTTTGATTATGCATAGAATGCATAATTATGCACCACCAGTCCCCACTGCAGACATCTTTTCCTATTCTGCATGGCCACAAAAGAAAAATGGAGATAGAGACTGACCACAAGCAGGCAGATTTTGTAGGCACTTTTCCCAGCTGTTCCTCCAGATGCCTCAGAATCACAGTTCTGTGGCTGTGAATCAGCCTTGAACACAGGGAGCCAATGAAGTTGCTCCATTGCATTCCTTTGTTGGTGTCTGAGTGATGGTGAGGAACGGTGGCAGCAACGTGTTCCTGCATCACCCTTGATGGCAAGTGAGGGAATTAGGCATGAAGCTGGAATTTGTGGACATGTCTGCACAGACTCATGCAGGCAGATGTGAGCATGCCTTGCTATGCTATGGATTAGTCAAGTATTAGCAAGATGGATGTGGTTTTATTGTGCCAGATCTGTATCCATCTCTAAGGATTTCCGTGATTATCTTCTGAGGTCTAGTTTGAATACTACCAATTTGTCTGCACAATCAACATTTCAGACTTACTTAAAAATTGCAAAAATAAAGACCATTTTACATTTTTGGATAATTCAGAATAGTGCTATATTCTATGATTTCTCCATTTGCTGTTGATGAAAGAAAGGCATTTCACTGGTTCAGTCCTAACAACTGGAATATTGGAGAATGTTCCTACACAGTTGTTCTTCAAATAAAATGAATTGTCTTTAAAATTGAATCCAATGAGCCTTTAGCTTAAAGTCATGAATCTCTCTGTTCATGACATAGATTTGAGCCAGATGTTTTACATTTTTCATGCCTGAGTCATGAGCTGAATGTCTGACTATTGACCCACATTTTGGAGTGAATACGTCAAGAAACCTTTGCAGTAACTGTAGTTTCCTGTCAGATGGAAAAATGTTGGAAACTCTTTCTCATGAACTTCTGTCCCTCGCTGGCTCCATTTCCTGTCCAAGACCTTTCTAAGTGGGTTGGCAAAGTGACAAGCTTTATCTAACATGCAATCGCTGATTAGGGAAAAAGGGAATGTCCGTGGCAGTTTAGACAAGCTAGAAGGAAACTTCTTTCCTAGCTCACTTTTTCAGGCACGTGGTGAAAGAATCTAAATGCCATTTATGAATCATTCAGGGTAGTGTCCTCAGAGCAGTTATTAGCTAAGATTTCATCTGTACTTGTCAATATTTGGATCTCCAATGTACTTGATCAGATAAGGTTTTGTAGTGGTAAATAAGAAAAAAACATTATTCTCTATAAACACAAACGCTGTGGCTGGGCACAAGCAACTCTCTTGTCCTCTCTTAAGATGTACTTAGGAGCTGTTCAGACCATGTGTCTGTGCCCTCCCATTCAATGTGTAGCAAGTTGCTTTTATAAATTTGCATTGATGAATTTCTTTTCTGTACAGACTGTGAACTCATGTTGTGATAAGGCCATTTAAACCCCTTGGCAGGCTTGGTCTAGCTCTGATCTAAGTTCCAGCTTGCAAAAGACACCAAACAGCTTTGCAGGTACAAAGACACGACATGACAGTCAGCATGAAAATGTTAGATTAAATATTAGAAAAAATTCTTTACTCTGGGGGTGGTGAGGCACTGGCACAGGTTGCCCAGAGAGGTTGTGGTTGCCCCATCCCTGGAATTGTTGAAGTCTAGGTTGGATGAGGCTCTGAGCAACCAGGTCCAGTGGAAACTGGCCCTGCCCATGGCAGGAGGTTTAGAACTAGATGATCTTTAAGATACCTTGCAACACAAGCCATTCTATGATTTTGTGATGTTCAGAGAGAATGAAGTCTTCAAGGATTTGAGCTTGACCAATCCTCTGCTGGTGTAGAGCCAAATATCAGAACTTTCATCCACTAATTTCTCCTGTCCCCGAGGAGATAACGGTGAGCAGGAAGGGGAAGTAGAAAGAATGGAAGAAAAGTTGAAAACCTCCAATAGCTCTGCACGAGTGTTCAGCACATACTACAATCACAGCTTTTCTAAAACTTGTCACTTTTGTCATCAAAGCAAAAATGGTCGCAGAATCATGGAATACTTTGGGTTGGCAGAGACACCTCTACAGGTTGTCTAGCCAAACCCCCTTGCCATGGGCAGGCACATCACCTTAGATCAGGTTACTCAGAGCCTTGACCAATCTGACCTTGAATGTGTCCAGGGATGGATCATTCACCACCAATCTAGGCACTACCCTCAATATAAAAATGTTCTCCTGTGTATCTAGATCAAATCAACCCACCCTCTTTCAGCTTAAAACCATTACTCCTAGTCCTCTTGCATCAGGGTCTGCTACACCATCTGTACCCATCTTTCCTGTACAGCCCCTGGAAGTCTCCCTGGAGCTTTCTCCAGGCAGTAATGAAGTGTTTTTCAGTGCAAGGGGTGTAACTGCACGGAGAGGCTCTGTAGCAGCATCCCAGCGGTGGCTGTCGCTGCAGGGCTGGCAGCAAGGGGACATCTAGTGGCTCTCAGCTGTAAATAGAGGAACAAACAGCAGTCCGTGCATCATTCTCCTGGCTCCGGAGTGAGTCTGCCTTGTTCAAGGGCTGCAGGAACGGCTGTGTGCTTTCAGGAAGCATTTGTACTCCTGCTCTTTGCAATTCCACAACATATATCTGCTTTGCACAGAAGTGAGGTATTTATGCACACAGGTTACAGGTGACAGTTTTAATTTGTATACTTAGGTATATGTGGAGGAGGAAATCTACTAGAAACTTGTCTTTTAATGAAGTTATGAACCAAGCTGATCAAAAAAGATCTCTTGTAGTTTTTTCTTACAAAATTACAACGCTGAAGTATATCATAAAAGCCTGAACTAAAACTAAAGAGCTGCTAACAACACTTAAAATTATGTTGCTCCTTGGGATGAGATACTGCTGCAAAAGTTCAGTGTCACACTCCCAGTAACATCACTATCACTTGTCTGTGTATCCCTTTATTAGTACAAGGCTTTGAGTATGTCCATACAGAGAAAGCTTCACATAATGCCTTTGCCATATAGCTGGAGAGGGATGGAGCATTTTATTTGTTCACTTATTTATTCAAAAATGGAAGTGAAAAGGGCCACTGAAAAGGCTGCATTGGGTTTATTTAGCTGTGTAAAGCATACCTTGGGGATGGATTTTCAGCACAGTGCCCCTTTGGCCCTGATCTAGAAAAGCACAGGAGTCTGAGGCTGAAGTCAAAAAGGTACTTATGTGTTTTGCTCAACTAGGGCCAGAATGTTGAGTACTTCACACAGTCAAATCTCTGGCGCAAAAATAACACCAAAAGGTCATCGGAAATTCCAACTGTGTACTGAGAATTTATTTCTATACTGCTGGAAAATAAATCTGAGTGCTGATCAGAAACCAATCAAGAGGTTGAAATCAAATGCATATGGCAGAGTCTTCAGTGAAGTGAATGTTGTGAGCATGTTGTCAATTTTGCACAGAGTATCCAGCCTGGTAAAGTATAATTTTTCAAATCATCATGTTCCAGAAACAAAAACAATTTGACATTTGATTGCCCAAATTGTCAAAACTCATAGAAAGACATTTTTTCTTAAAGTCACTGCTTTTCCTTTTGTTTGTTATTTGTTGAAAAAAGAAAGGAAGTTGCATGTTCCAGTGCTGCCTCTTGGATATTATAATATTATAAGCAACACTTTGTTTGGGCTGAAATATTGATTTACAATACTAAGAGAATTCCATACCCTAGTTAACAAAAGTGCCAAACATCAGGGTACCCTAACCCAAATATTTACCATACCATTCTTAAAAGACCATCCCTCTCTTTCTTCATCTGATGTCCAGTGTCTCTTGCCCTCCCATAATGAATCACTGTGAATAGTCTGGTTCTGTCTTCCTGACAACCTCCTCACAGATATGGAAAGGCTGCTATTAGGTACCCCATAAAACTACTCTTCTCTGGTCTGATCAAACCTGCTTTCATCTGCCCTCCTCACACAACATGTGCTCCATGCCCCTGACAATTTTGGTGGTCCTCCCGCTGACTTCCCCAAGTTCATCACTCTTTCTTTTACTGGGGGCCCAAAAACTGGTCGCATCACAATATTCCATGTGTGGTCTAACAAGTGATTGGTAGAAAGGAATAATAACTCATTTCCCTCCAGTGTCTTCTAGCTACACTCCTGTTAGTAGAGTACAAATTCTTGTTTGTTTTCATTGCTGCCAGGGCACATCACTAACTTACATTTGTGTTCTTGTTGTTCCCCAGTCAGTCATGTCCAGCCTGTGATGAGTTCTTCCTTCTTTGGGGCGGGACTTTACATCTTTGTTCAGTTTCATAGGGTACCTGTTGACCCATGTCTCCAGCCTGTCCAAGACTTTCTGAATGACATCCCTGTTCCCAGGCATGCCAACTGCTCTTCCCCTGATCCTCCCCTGGCTTAGTGCACCTGCAATGCTGGGGAGGTACTGCCTTTTCTTCCAGGTCACTGATAGGGATTTTAAAAAAGATACATCCCAGGACAAAGAGGTGGCTACATTCACTTGTAACCAGCTTCCAGGATGAGTACAAGCAAACCCTTCCCTGAGACTCTTTGAAGCTGCCAGCCCAGCTGGTTATTCAGCCCCAGACAGTAATCCACCGAGTCTGACCTTGAGAGCCCAGCTTGAAAAAAAGGATGTTGTGACTGTGTCCTAAGTCTCGATGAAACCAAGGTAGACAACACCATTCTTTCCTCATCCTCAGTCCCAGCTGTGTCATCTTGGAAGTTAAAAATGCTCCAGCACTAGGGAAATCCATAAAATATATATGACCTTTCTCTACAATCTTGCTCCAACATTGAGTCACTTAGATGAACAAAGTACGATTGGAACATTTTGAATTCAAGTCCTTCCTGTTATGAACTTGGTACACAAGCAAAGATCTGACACAACGTCAGTTTCCATAGTGAGTGAGGCAATTTATTTCACTTAGGAGGCCACTCTGGAGACTCTGAAGCATGGCTGCAGTAACTTAAACTGAACATTTCTGTCGGTGTGTCTCATCAGTGAGGCTTTTTAATGGACCTAATGTCATGTGATTAGAGACATTAATTCCATAATTTTCTTTCTTTTTTAGTTCTTGAAATAAAATCTGTGCCCTCATTACCAGAAAGGTGGACTGGGTAGACAAGCCACATGCCAGGCTGAAAATGTTGGAAGAGAATCAAACAGCTCGGGTTGGAAGGGACCTGAAAGACCATCTGGTCCCAACACCCTTGTCATGGGCAGGGACACCTTACTCTAGACCAGGCAGATTAAAATCCTATCCAATCTGGTCTTAAATCCTTCAGGGATGGGGAATCCGCTTCTTCCCTGGACAATTTGTTCCTGTGTCTTACTGGAAAATAGAAAAAAATAGAGAAATAGGAAGAACAGGGATGAAAAAGGAGAGGGAAAAGAAACGGAAAGCACTAGGAAAGGTGTTCTCAGTCTTGTTTGTGAGCAGTCAGCAGCTCGGCGGCAGGGCAGGGCAGGGCATCCCTGGGCTCGCAGCGCATCCCGGCGGGAGAAGGTTCAGCACCACGGCCAGCGGCGGGCCGGGAGGGACGCGGAGCCGCGGGGATCCCCCTCGGCAGCAGGGAAACACCTCCTGGGCCCCTTCCGCCAAATCCGCACAGCCTTGGCTTCTTAGGGACATCCGGGAGGGACTTGGGTGTGTCTGCAGGCCTGGGCTGCGCCTTCCCTGCTGCCGTGGGGGTGTTAGCTCTTAAACATCTGCACATCAACCGGCTGCAAGGAGCTGTTTGTAATTCTCTGCCCCCAGTGATTTCTTGGCTTGGATTGAAAGCGCCTGCAAAGCTCTTTGGAAATGTCAGGTTACTTTGCTATGACATTTCTGTATTTTTTTTCCTCCACTTTCGCTGACAGTGGCTTATAACTGCTTATGGTGCTCTGTCTGGAAGAAAAAATTGTCCATGAGAAAAGCAGTGGTGGACTTCTGAGGATGTGATCATAAATAGATGTTAGGAATTCATGACATCCCAGTTCATTACATGCTATTAAATTTGAGATGATGAAAGAAAGGTCTGCAACATGGGCGACATTAAGACCCCTTAAGAAGGTTTGCCTTATTAAATTCACATGTGTAGAATCCTTTCTGGTTTTTCATTTGATGGTGGTTATCATGTCTCAGATCCAGCTGTCCACTGGTTTCTTCCCTCCCTACAAGTGATGGTTTCTTTAATGTAATTTCTCAAGGAATTAAGCTCCTTTTTTTTTTAAATGGCTGCTGCTCAGAAAGCTGATAAAGACTGCTTTTAGAGCTTGGGTGTCCTTCCATCTTTATGAAACTCTGTGAAAATCAAAGAACTAGTGTCATGTATTAATACAAGGTCTTCATTCCTCAACCCCTTCACAGATGTCCTTGCGGAGACATATCTTGCTCTTGCAAAGATTTACCCACCCATCAGCTTTTGGAGACCCCCCGGGAATTAATGCAGTGCACTTTCATCCTTCCCGTGCTATTACAGCCTGTCTCACCTCTCCTGGCACTGTCTTTGCAGGGAGCACTCACTTACCTCCATCAGCACAGCTGCTCTCCATCTCTAGAGCTCTAAAAGAGCTCACAGCCCCGCGGAGCCTGGAGCAGGGGAAGAAGAGGGATGTGACTGTCACAAAAGAACCAGGGAGTGCAGGGAACAGGTGGAACAAACCACTCTCCCTGCTCCTTGGGAGCTGGATGGCCAGCGAGGACCTGCTGCCCTTCCTTCCTTCCTTCCTTCCTTCCTTCCTTCCTTCCTTCCTTCCTTCCTTCCTTCCTTCCTTCCTTCCTTCCTTCCTTCCTTCCTTCCTTCCTTCCTTCCTTCCTTCCTTCCTTCCTTCCTTCCTTCCTTCCTTCCTTCCTTCCTTCCTTCCTTCCTTCCTTCCTTCCTTCCTTCCTTCCTTCCTTCCTTCCTTCCTTCCTTCCTTCCTTCCTTCCTTCCTTCCTTCCTTCCTTCCTCCCTCCCTCCCTCCCTCCCTCCCTCCCTCCCTCCCTCCCTCCCCTGCCCCCCATCCCTCCCTCACTCTTTCTCTCTCTATTTCTGTTTTTCACAAATTAAAGACTTTTCTGCTGGAGCAGCCTGGAAGAGAAACATTGGTGACAGCAAGTCAGTTTGAATTTGGACATTTGTTTTGGAAATGCTCGTGTGTTTTTTGGCAAAGGCTCAATGCCTCTCGTTGGTTCTCCCCTTTTCACAGGTTACACATAAACCAAGCGTTTACACCCTGCAATTATCCACGAGTGTAAGAGCAGGTGCTTCCAGCTGGGCCCTGCTGCCCTCCCTCCCTGCTCATTCCCCACAGTCAGTATGGGAAGGTGCCAGGGATAAAGTGATGAGGACACACATCATGGGGTGTACCTGCCCTGCTCCCAAACCAGCCCTGCCCTCCTGAGCTGGCAACCAGGACACAAATGCAGCAGACGTGCTGACAGCTCAGTGCAATTCACTTAGCAAACCTAAGGGAAGAGAAGACCTGTTCAGATCCTCACTGTTCTCTCTGATACCCATTCTAAGAAGGTAGAATTTTGTGGTTTTTGTAACAATCGGCCACTCAAAGCATTGTGGTTTGAGCAGGAAGAAATCAAGTGACATGCTTTGGAAAATGTTTATAGAGAATGGTAAATAGAGAAAAATCCTTTGGAGCCTGTGTCAGAGACACATATATTTTCTTGATGCTCTATGCACTGCTTGGATTGCTACACTGGCTGAGGGAATGGTGTAGATTTGTTAGTGCACCATGAGCCCTTCCACAGGGCTTGCACCTATGTCCCAAGTGCTGTCAGTACCAGATCATCAGAGAGCTGAAATTTAGAGCATCTATTAGAGAAAACACCACTGTTCAGTGCTACTCACAGAAATAATTTTCTACATTGAAATAAATCCTTTTTTGGACTAATTTGTTCTGGAGGTGGTTGAGTTTCCACTCCTGCAGGGAATCAGAGTCCCAGTTACTGTATGCTGATCTGGCTGCAGGGTAAAGGCTCTTGCTATTTAAGAAAAAAATCCTGTAGATACTTTATCATAAACTTCTTTGTCATAGTGCACTTTTTTTGAGAAGGAATTAAAGAGTTCAGGATGCTGCAGCTCGTTCTAATGGAGCTGATCTGAGCAGAGTGGACTGCACTGGCTTCCTATAATCTTCTAAATCTGTGATGACATGTTCTGTGATTTCACTGGGGCCAGGACTTAGCCCTACTATGTTAACTGGATGACTCTTTCCAGACATATGAGTACAGTTGAAAATACAGAGGATAACTCAGTGGTATTTCTATACTGCCCAAGAAAGCACTGAGCAGAAATGGCACCAGTCCATCCACAGAGACAGCTTAGCTGCCCAGGCAAGGCTGCTTAGCCCAGTTACAGCATCATAGTGACAGAGCTGGGCTGATCCTGTTGCCAGGGCCAAATTGTCCGTGCTGCCCTCCATGGCACACAGAGGTTTGCTCTGCTCTATTTCATAATAAGAGTTTTTTTAATTGAAAAAAAGTTTTACTCACCTATTTGCATGATTCATAGAAATAAATTTATGTGTTTATGTATTATCCAATTTTTGTGTAATGAATTAGTTTGTTTATTCTGGATGAATATAGTACTCTCTGAGCCATACAAACAATGAGTTTTAGAATCATGGAATCATTTAGGTTGGTAAAATTTTTAGGATAATTACATTCAACTGTTAATCCAGCACTGCCAAGTCATTCAGCCGACTATGACCCTAAAGGCTGCATCTACACATCTTTTGAGTACCTCCAGGGATGGTGACTCCATCACTTCCCTGGGCAGCCTGTTTCAGTGCTTGACCACCCTTTCCATGAAGAATTTTTTAAAATATTAGATCCTGATGCATCTTGAGGCCATTTCATCTTGTCCTATCACTTGTTGCATGAGCAAAGAGACCAACCCTCACCTGGCTGCACCCTCCTTTCAGGGGTTGTAGAGAGCAACAAAGCCCCCCTCACACTCCTTTCTCCAGGCTAAACAACTCCAGCTCCCTCAGCTGTTCCTCACCAGACTTGTGCTCCAGACCCTTCCCCAGCTCCATTTCCCTTCTCTGGACACTCTCCTGCCCCTCAATGTCCTTTTTGCAGTGAGGGGCCCAGAACACAGGATCAGAGGTGAGGCCTCACCAGTGCCCAGTACAGGGGACAATCCCTGCCCTGCTCCTGCTGGCCACACCAGTGCTGATCCAGGCCAGGATGCTTTTGTGCAGAAGCCAGGATGCTTTCTTCTTGCATCTCAAGCTGGGTGCTATCATCTTAAAAATGGAAGGGTTTCTGACATCCATCTGCTGAAGGGCATCTCAGAAACAAGAAGCTGTCATTGCTTTGAAACCATATTTTTTGATTTTCCAAGGTATTTTGAAATCAAAATGTTTTGAAATCAAAATATCTTAGTTGGCCTGGGTCATGCAAATCAGACTTTGGTAAGAGAGCTGAGAGTGTAAAAGTCTTTGATCCCTGTGTATAGCCCATCTCAGCTATCACAACATTTTATTTGTGATTTGTAACCCACAACACTCCTTGCAATGAAAGAACTGCCCTGTGAGAGTCTTGGTACTGCATTTTCCTCAGTGCCATGTCTGAGGTCATATCAGAAGTTTGTGGAATATAAAGGTACCCCAACATTCCTAAACAATGGAGAACCAGAATTCAGGCTCAAGCACTGAGCACTTGGTCAGCCACACTGCCTAGCTGGTACTCCTGTCCCTGTGTTCTCCTGGCTTTTCAAGGATGTCTTCTGAGTGGACACTTCCAATGAAGAAGTATTGCAGCAGTATGTCTTGATTTCACACAGAGACATGTCTGATGGTTATTTTGATGACCACTGTAGATTCAGATGTAAATTCAGAATTTTTTAAACTATTAAACTTTTTAAAACTATGGAAAGATAGAAGGGTTTTTTTGTAAAATACAGCAAATTAATTACATAAAATTATCTTCTATGTTCCTTTAATATTTTAAGAAAAATCAGACTCAGATGTAGGTTTATTATCCTCTTCAGCTTGCTTTTGGGGGAGGGAGGAAAAACCTAATTTTGGGTAAAGAAATTATCAAATAAACTAAATACTAGGCTAGGGGAAAAAATTATCTGAGTAAATAAAAGAAACCATGCTCTAGCAGATGACTTTCTTGGCTGGGAAGAATCATAACTAGACAGATATGAGACAGCATTAGAGACTGCAGCTGAACAAGCAAATTTACAACAAATGACCTTACACAGATTAACTTGAGATAACTGCAAAGCCTCTGATCACCCTCAGCCTTCCTCACTGTTTATTTATCATGCCTAACCTCCAAAAAGTAATTACTGGGAATCTCTGCTTCATCAGAGTCATCAGATTTAGATTCTCACCCCAAACCCAAACCACAGAGCTGTGCCAGGAGCTAGGAGGAAGATCAGCTCTATCCCAGCTGAACCCAGGACAGTGAGATGAGCACACAGCCCGTGCAAACTCCAGACAGGGGACAGCCACAATCAAAATGGTCATTACACAAGCAGCACAGCCACAGATGTTTCTAGAAGTGCTCACTCTGACAATAGCACTGCTCAGAAATTTTGCTTCCACCAATTTCTTGTAGCAGCAAAGGGACCCTTTGCTTCATTGTTTGGGGGATGGTGGGACCCCACCTTCATTGGCATGGGTGCTTCTGGGGTTGTTCCTCACTTGTCGTGGCTTTAACCCTCTTTGGCAAATTTTACTTTCTGTCTGGGACCAGACCCGGAAAGAACAGTTTAGAAGAGGCATGTGCAAGGAAATAGTTAGAAAAATAGGTCACTGGAAAAAGTGTATCTTTGTTTAGCATTTAGTAAATATGGCTGACAGATGTTAGGAATGACATATTGCACCAGATGTTTTATGTTTTAGGAAAAAGAAGCATCAGAGCTATTGCATGATGAATCTATTTGTTAACCTTTCTGGCAGGTGCTGAAGGGAGGGCTTACATATAGAACTGCAATCTGCAGAAACTTTGGAGTATTTGAGGAAGGCTAATCATCCTGCAAATTTGTGTTAGAGCCTCAGCTGACGTAAAGCAGTGTAATTCCACTGTGCTCAGTAAAATCAAGTTGATTTATACCAGCTAAGGACATCATACCTATCCCTATGTTTTATTTGTTTTCCTAATTAGAATTGAGATCAGAACATAAGCAGCATTTTGCACTCCTTCAGGAGTTATTCCACTATTTTATATGTTAGAAGACTGAAATACCATAACCCTCATATCCTAAATTGAAATAATACAGAACTCTACAAAAATCTGATTGGAGGAGGACATATTCTTGAGTGTCTTGGTTTGTAATTTTTATTCTCAGTCATCTGAGAATTAAAATTAATTGTTAGCAACCTAAATGACTCCCCTGAAAAATAAACCAGGATTCACCTGGATTATGTTAATAGAATCAGGATGACAACTTTCTCTGGTCATGAAAAAAAAAATTGAATAATAATGTTATCTAAATAATTATAAATATCTAAATTCAGTGGAAAATACTGTCTGTTCCATCATTCACCATCAAAGATATGATGCCCAGAGATACCTCCAAAGCATTAACTGCCTACTTGTTTATCCCACATTCTTGAGAGGTGAAAAGCTGGAAAACAGTCTTTTAAATTTCTGTTGAAATTTTCTATTCACTATTGTATATGACAGCAATGAATCGTCAGAAATACCAGAAATTCCAAAGTTATATCTGAAGTATTTTATCTGTCACAAATCCTGATTTAGGATCCTGCTGACCTTGACAATTTGTTGCAAATGAGTGGTTTAGGCCATTTAAAGAATCACCATCAAAGGTATTAGCAAAAGCAGGTTTTAATATAAACTTGGAAGTATGGAAGTATGGCTTAAGACATTTTAAAGATATTTCAATGGCAAGGCTCCCTCTAGTTCTGACTGCATGGATGAAGAGTACAAAGGAAAATGAGATCAGAATCAGTTAGGAGTCACACAGCAATCAGGGATGGAAAAAGGCAAGGGTGCAAAGAGTAAGGGTGCAGAAGGGTTTAGCAATGCCAATGGTACTGGAGACTGTGAATCAGGTGGGAATGCTCCAGGGCTGTCAGGGATGGCTGATTATTCCTGTTCTTGTCCTTCATTCAGCCAGGTATCTGCAGTACCTGCTATGATCAAGGGACTCTTCACCGCCCAGCTCCTTGCACAAGGCCAGGGCCCAGCAGGAATCCCTGGGATCACAGAGCAGACCTGAGAAGGGATGGGGGATGCACCAACACAGTGTCTTGTTTGCCATTTCCCTAACAATGTTTGGAGCAGGGTAATTTTATTCATTGGGAGTTTGGTTTAATGGCGCTCATACACTCTCCACTGTTGCTCTAGAGATTACACTCCAAAGACAAGGCAGATAGGACATAAGATCTTTATCCAAAGGTGCTTTTAAGAATCCCACTAGGCAGCTCCATGTTTCTTTAGGCATGCAGGTATGCTAGACAATCTGAGCCTTTAGATGAATAGGCTCATGGAAAGGTGAGTTGATTAAAATACTCTATTAGGTATCTACTGTAATCCAGAAACCAGTAGGGGACTGGTCTCAAACAACCACTGTCTAGAATATATAATGCATTGGTCTTAGATGACATATAAATTGTGACTTTCCTGCTTCCTTTGGGAACCTATGACTCTCAACTCCCTCGGCAGAGTTAATTAATTTCCCCTGTAATTCATTGTAAAGTTTTCTATGCATAACTTCATCCTATTACTCATAGTCTTACCTCATGGCACATGGTCCCTCTGAAATTTAAAATTACATATTCTGTCTGTGTAATACATACATAGCTAGTTTCTATGTCCCCTAGCACTGCCATTAGATTACTTTATATGTGGCTAGATTTCAAAAATATTTGTAACATAACCATTATTGTGTCACTAATGTTTAATTAATGACCTGTTTACTCCCTATTTCTGGCAGTTCATTACTGCCTTTGTGCTGCTCAGTTGCAGCCCACATGAGCAGGGTGTTAACCTGGACTGCTCACTGGGTCAGGGCTGCAGCAAAGCTGCAATACAAATCCATGCAATTCTAAAAATCATTGATGGTTTATACTGCATTTAAAAGGGGCTGCACAACTTGTACCCCTTCTTAGTCTCCATCTGAGTCTTCTAGTATGAGATCATTACCTTTCCTGTTGCATGGCATTTCTTTCCTTCACAACAGTTTCAAATGTGAACCAGAAGCAGTCTTCATTGAAATGAAGTGATTAGGCTCTGCAGAATTTTACATTTGAAAGGAAAGAGAAAAATAGCAGAAAACAGCCATCAGGGCTTCAATCCCACTATTTGGGTATTGAGGCACACACAGGTCATAATATCCTCTTCAGTTAAGAGTGCAGAGGAGATAATATGCAATAAATAAGTACTCTGGGTTACTCTGCAGAGGGGACTGGTGGAAAAGCGACACAGTTAAATGCATTAGTTTTACATCCACAGTTCAATGTGCAGCCCTTATGACCACCTGCTTGACAAAAGAGCCAAAGGCAACTGATGCTGTCAGTCACAGCATGCCTGGGTGTCCTTTTATTTGTCCCTTTCATGAGCAGCCCACATTAAAGCACCTCTTCATCTTTTCTTCCATTGCATCTTTGAAATTCTGCTATAACTCTAAACACAGAGCGTGTCTTGTTTCTGTCCCAGGAATTTATGGTGCTCTGAACAACCTGTTCTTGTTGAAGATGTTCCTGCTCATTGCAGAGGCATTGGGCTAGATGGCCTTTAAAGGTGCTTTCCAAACCATTGAATCACCACTCAATGATGACTGTTATAAAATCACCTTTTAGCTCATGTGCCTCTGTATTAGTAAGGATGGAATTTTTCTCACTTAATTTCAGGCAGCCCTGCCTGAAATGTTTATTTCTGTGCTAGTCATCCAGACTGACCTTATTGCACTTGCCTCAGTTGTGTCAGAAACACCCATCCCAGCATGAAGTGACTCCCATGTGACAAAGTACATTTATCCCTCTGCTTGCCATCAGGATAAACTCAGTGATTCATTCAGCATGTACCTTATGCTTCAGAAGTCAGGAGGGGAACAGATGAAGTCTGAAAAGGATCAGATAAAGCCTGTTCAGATGGCTGTTTGTTTCTTTGGTCGCTGTTGCTGCTTTAATAGAACTGATGTTCAAAGTCACTGATTTTCTCGAGTTAAATGAATTTTGTCCACTTGTCAGAGATAGAGGACACCTGCCTCTCCCCTTAGAAAGGCTGATGTGCTAGGCTAAGCAGAAAGATTATTGTATGGAGTGGTAAATTGGAAAGGTTTGGTAATTTGAAAAGCAGACCAGCTGAAAACAGGCCTGAGGTTTGAATACTTCCATGGAAATTAATGTTGTGGCATCTGCTCATTTTTCAATATATGGTGTGTGGCTCTGTAAATGAATAGCAACTTGCTTACAGGGTCTAAGAGGGAAAGTAATGCTGAAAGGAAAGAGAAGGCGTGAAAAGCATCTTTGAGAAGTTTATGTACTGCAAAATTTCTTCTTGAGGCAATTCTTTATTCCTGGAGATAAGGAAAGGAAAGGAAAGGAAAGGAAAGGAAAGGAAAGGAAAGGAAAGGAAAGGAAAGGAAAGGAAAGGAAAGGAAAGGAAAGGAAAGGAAAGGAAAGGAAAGGAAAGGAAAGGAAAGGAAAGGAAAGGAAAGGAAAGGAAAGGAAAGGAAAGGAAAGGAAAGGAAAAGGAAATAGTGTCAAATCTAGTAGTTATCTAACGCATTCTGGTTGCCATAGAATCAATTATAGAAGCATAGAATAGTTTGTGTTGGAAAGGATCTTAAATATTATCCAGTTCCAACTCCACTGCCATGGGCAGGGACACCTTCCACTCAACCAGGTTGCTCCAAGCCCCATCCAACCTGGGCTTGAACACTGCCAGGGATGTGGCATTCACAGCTGGGCAGCCTGTGCCAGTGCCTCACTACACTCACAA
Source organism: Melospiza georgiana (assembly GCF_028018845.1). Taxonomy (NCBI): domain Eukaryota; kingdom Metazoa; phylum Chordata; class Aves; order Passeriformes; family Passerellidae; genus Melospiza; species Melospiza georgiana. The sequence goes on from NC_080431.1 coordinate 73,363,380, forward strand.
TGAAGATTTTTCTCCTAATATCAAATCTAAACCTACTTTCCTTCAGGTTGAAGCATTTTCTCCTGTCCTGACACTACACATCCTTGTGGAAAGTCCCTCTCTGTCTCTCTTGTATCCCCTTCAGCTGCTGGAAGGTGCAAGAAGGGCTGCAAGGCTGCTATAAACAATCTAATGATTGACTACTGCTTCTCACCTGTGTAGCCATACATTTCACTCTCTCACTGCAGATTGAAGCAAGCTACTGCTGGAAGGATCCCTCTGTTTGTGTTCAATGCTCTTAGCTGGCATGTGGGGCCATACAAGCTGGAAAAAACAGTCCTGGCTTTCTGTGTCCACAGGTTTGGGCTCACACACAGCTTATGAAGGACCCTGAAGAGCTCTCCTGGTGCTGCTTGGTCTTCTGAGGCTGGCAAATCTTCTTGGTGCTTACCTCTCAAAATGGTGTTATTCTACAACTGCAGCTTGTCTGAGCATAAGTAATCCTATTATAAGTAAATGTGGCCTCAGAGATGAAGAAGAAGCCAAAAGGCAAAAAGCAGTGAAGTCACACGCTTCAAAGACATCTGCTGTGCTGCAACAACCCCCTACATCAAATTAACATTTAATTTACAGAAATCCATCTTCCCTTTTCAATTCTTAGATTAATATCTTAAGTAAACAAGATGCATTTGGATGGTCCATTTTTTAATCCAGTTCTTCTTTGGATGGACTTTTTTTTCTTTTTTTTTTTTTTTTTTTTTTCTTCAAAGAAGCCAGATCCATTCCTCCAGTTAATAATATGGAGTTAAAGAGATATTTAATGGGAGTTAGTTTTGTTTTAAAGATACATCTAGTTATATTCTTCGGTTGTGAAGGTCATCATTCAGGACAGGAAATTATGGAGATTTAGTCAAAAACACAGCCATTTTCTGAGATTTTCACATTCTCCTTGGTTCAGGTTTGAAAAATAAAGTATTAGGCTGTGTTTCTAGGTTTCTGAATATCCTGGACAAGCTCCAAAGGATTGAGAACTCTTGTGTCACAGATGGCTGAAGAGAAAGGGCAAAAAATTCTCTGCTGCTGCCCAGTGTTTGTCCTGGCATCTTTGCTGTTTGCCTACCAGCCATTAAAATGCAATAGTGCTTCTCATGGGTATAGAGCTGGGGAAACTTATTCAGTGTTAAGGTTAAATTCCACTTCAGCTAGATACATGGGAGGGCTGCTATTTTTCCTGTTCCTTCTGTAGCAGCTGTGGAGGGTCTGCCTTTTACAGCACTATCTGCAAACCAATGTGGTACCAGGCTCTAATGTAAAAATGCACAATAAAAACTCTAACAGAAAAAATAAGTTGGGATAAGATGTTTAACGACTTTCATGAAAACTTAATGGTTTACCCTCTTAAGTCAAAGGCAAAATATTCTGGGTGAGGGCTCTACCTTTGCCTTTCAGTGCTAATTGGAGCAATGACTTCTGCAGTACTGTGCTTAGATATCAATCACCAATTGTGGCACAGTGCAGCTAAACACCTTTGTATTTCCTTACCCTTAGTACCACCAGCCTGATGGCACATGGGCCCTGAGCACACATCTTGGTTCCACAAACAGAACTTTGTTCTTCTTCTCAAGCACATTCATTCCCTTTGTTTCCCCTGTAACTTGGTGACATTTCCTGATTTCCTCCTTGCTGAGTTTATTTGTCCAGATCCAGCTGATTCACATCTGGGACAAAAAAAAAAAATCTTTATTTTTCTGCCTTTATCTGTACTGAATTCCTCACTCCCAGTGGAGATAGAGAGCCACCTTCTGCCAGCCAGGTGGGATGAAGCAGCTCTAGGCAAGCTGCTACCTGAAGTTATTGTATTTTCCTTCTCAAGCACACTCTCATAGATCACAGACATTGTCAAATCATCAGTGACTGAGGACAGCCCTTTGCCCTGGCCAAGAAGGGGTTCCATGCCTCTAAAAAAGATTAGATGAACAGAAGAATGGCTGTGTTTGGCTCTGATGAGCTGCAGGGTGAATTTCAGGGCTGGAGAGAGAAAATTGCAGAGAGAGACTTTTGAGGGCAGCTGGAGACTTTACTGCTAATTGCCTGATCTAGTGAGATGTTCTTGGCATACAGCTTTGAGACAGAAGGATTACAGTGCCTGGTTACCAGCCAGAAATGCCTAAGCATACAATCCACCTTGTGTGAGGAAATGGGAGACTAAAAGGCCCTGTGTGTGGGAAAGGGCTCAGAGGCACACAGAATTGCTTACAGGGAGCCACATGACCTCAGCACGTACCTTCCAGGGCCATATACCTTTGCAGCATTCAAGGGGGGAGACAATTCCTCATCTTCACGTTATCACATCTGAGTGAAGAACATTCTGTAGCTTGTATGAGCACCAAAGGAATTTTGACCTTGTGCATTCCTAAAGATCTCCTGAAGCCCACTTCCTAGTCATGAAAAATCACATGATTTGTACAAAATGTGGTTGTCAGATTGCACTTGGCACACAACCCGGTCCTCTGGGCATGCAAGTCAGCTAGTTCAGTCCTGCACTACAGCAACACCTTGCAGACATTTGGCAGCTCCCAGGGTTTCATTTCTTTTCCCTCTTCCAGTCTGAGGAAGAGCAGAGAGCTGCAACACCTACCTCTTTGATCAGGAAGATAAATCAGAACTTTGTTTATGGTAAGACTCAAGAAAGTGACAGTCCAGGTCTAAAGACATCTGCCTGTCCTCAAAGAATGATCCCTGAGCCCAGCACAGCACACAGTTGTGTGATCTATGTCACTTGTACATTCCTTGGTACTCGTCCAGAGCCCCAGCCTGTGCCAGCCCTGTATCAGCACATGGAGAGGGCTGGCATGAACTCAGCTGGTGTGCTTGGGTCTGCCTCAAAGAGCTGCAGTCCCAAAGGAAAAACAAAGCTAAGAGGAAGGGAGCAGCAACAACCCGACCTCAGCTGAAAGCCAAACTTCTTGTGGGTTGAGTTCTTGAATTTTTGAGCAAATTCGTTCAATTTTGTTCTTTAATTTGAACAATGGCTAATGGGTTGCCTTTGTTTTTGCTTCTACAGTGGAGTAGGACTTTCTGTGTAGTCTTTGTGCATAAGAAGGCTTCCAAACAAAAATATTCAATAGTCATGGTACATTTGTCCTCAAAGAGAAAAAATACTACAAAATCTGCATTCCTCATATAAGCACACACATAAATGTATACAAATACTGTATCTTTGTGTGTATATTCAAACAATCTCTTATATATGAATTGCCATCCTTCCCTAGTTTTCTCAACATGTGAAATGATTCCCATCATTTGGGAATCATTTGAATGAATCAATCTGAAAGCCAGACACACATCTCCAAAATGAGTCTGGTCTGTTTTCCAGACCTGTGTTTTCATAGTATCTAGTCCCATTTCTCCTTCTTTTACCCTTTCCCAAATTAACAATACAAAGAACTATGAAAACTGTTGAGGATATGAAATTCTGAAATGATGAAGCCAACTGAATTATCTGACAAAGATACTTGCAAAGTTGGGGCCTACATCTCATTTTATCCAATAAACCAGCAGCAGCTGGCACTTGCATGGTGTAGGGCAGATGGTGTATTTTGTGCTGCAGGATGAATTTGCACAGTCTTTGCCTGGATTCCACATCTTATTCACATTGTCTGGCACCTACAGGGAGTGAAAGAAGGGCTGGTGAGCTCTGGACTGTGGGCTGTCTTTCATTATTACTGAATGTTACTTCATGGGTAACATCAGCATTTTTTATGTCTCAGTAAAAGCAGGTTACTAGTGTCAGTGACTCAGAATTTAAGCAGTGATTCATCACTAGTTTATCCCAGAATCTTTTCCCTAGAGCTATGGTAGGAATTCAGTTTGCTACCACATTTCAGCAAAGTCCCAGCAACAAGACCCAGTTCTCACTCAGCCAACATGCAAACTTCCAATTCCTTGTGGTCAGGAAGATCCAAATCACAGGTCAGACCAGTACTTTCAGCCACTAGAAGAGATAAAATCCTGAGGTGCCCAGACTGTTTGCCCACCCTGCAGCTGTGTTCCACAGCAGCACACCTGCATAAGGTGATCCCTTCTGCTTTGCAAACAGCCAAGTACTCAGATTTTCTGGACTTGGGTCATTCAAATCAATTGGTCCTGGTAGAAGCAACATCTTTTAAGATGAAAAGCACTTAAACTCAATCAGAGTGAGATTCTACCACACTCAGATTTGGAAATATTTTGATCCCACCCACAGCAGACAGTATTCACAGTGACATTTTATAGAAATGCTTTCAAATGCTGATCTCAGCTTCTTTCCAAAACACTCCATGTATTCACGGGGAAGACTACTTTAGTGCATTGTTTGCATAAAAGGAAAAAATAGCAAAAGTCACATAAATTTCTGCATGCACGTACCCTTGCATGGCAACACATCAAATACATTAAGGCAATTTTGTCCTGAAAATTTTTTAAGCATATTTTGAGTAGGTGAGAAGGAGATAGTCAAAGCACACACCATTCAACAAATATGAGAAGCCTGTTTTTCCAAAGGTGTGAGAGTTGCTTGGTTTTATTCAGCTATATTAAAAGATGGGAAAATCAGGACATTTGTGGACTCCCAAATTTTAAATACAATAAATGAAGTAGAACTGCCCTCCACTCCATCCAGAATGAACCGGCTGATTTCTTCCAGAAGAAGAGAGAATTAGGTCTTCAAGAGGAATTCCAGAGAATGATTGTAAGTTTAGAGCTGAGAAAAAAACCTGTAAATAGGATCACGGGAAATACAAACAAATACAGGATAAAGCTGGCTTTACAATAGGAAACCTGAAGAGAGACAAGAGCTGGCCAGTCAGAGCAGAGCTATGAGGGTCTTGAGGACACATAGCTGGAGCTTGGTGCAAAGAGAAGCCCGAAGTGCAGAGATGTCATTCCCTTTCCTGTGGACTCTTGCTCCCCATCAGGCTGACAAGGAAGAGTGGACCCAGCATTGTGGCTGAGCTGGCAGTCCCTCTGCCATTACAACTGAATGAGAAAAGTCAATCCTACAGAGAAAGGTGCCTGCACAGCCCTCAGTTCTGCCTTTGCAGAGGGCCTGGCTGCCCTGGCCCTGTGTGGGAAGGGCAGGTGTGCTGATAATGTGTCGTTTCTGCATTGAAGGAGAGGGCTGGAGTGCTATTGATGTGTCATTTCTGCACTGAAGGAGAGGGCTGGTGTGCTGATAATGTGTCATTTCTGCACTGAAGGAGAGAGCTGGTGTGCAAGGCAGCCCAGATGGACACCATCAACCATGGTGCCCTTGTGTTCCCTCTTCCGGAGGCGCTGCCATGCATTTGTCACTACTGAGATGAGATGCAGAAGCAAACAGACAAATTAGGTGAAAAATTAACTCATATTGGGAGCAGCTGAGCATGGCACAACAGGGGGCAAAGCCCTCTTGGTGGCACTCACAGATGCCTCCCACCCTTGTGTTACTGCCCGGGGTCTTTGGCAGCGCTTCACGTTTTGCACCGACCTTGTTCTCCTGGCACTTGAATGGGAGGGCTGATCTTGTTGCTTGTGCTGCTGCTTGTTTGTGCTGAGGAGCAAGAAGCAGCCCCTTTCTTCCTTGTTCTGAGGCACTGGGCTCCCATTTAATGAGTGCTCATACAGCAGAGCTTACAGCCCATGTACAAGGCCAGACAAAAGGGCAAGGAAAAACAAAACACTTGAAAAGGACAAAGAAATGGTGAAATTAACATAAATTTACCTAGTTAGAAACATGCCAATTGTAGCAAAACCCAAAGCTGGCATTCTCACAGCCTGGCTTTGCTGGGGAATGTTTTGTCTGGCATCATAACAGGGGTGGACCTCTAATTAGTAAGATCTCAAAATCAGTGGGATATGGGCACAGTAGGAGTAGTGGCTGCACTTCCAGACCTCCCATTTAAAGTAGCCTGAGCCCTGAAGAAAGAAGTCTTAGAAGAGAAACACCCATAAACCCTACAGCATATTTCAGGCTCGAAAAATTTTAATCATAATCACTGGTCTACTCACAAGAAAAAGAATCGGAAAATCTAGCCCCTATTAAAAAAAAAAAGTTTTGGATTAAAATGTTGATTTTAATGCAGATTTCAAAGGAGAATCCTATTTAAAGCTCCTGTTTCCTCATTTTGGTAGATTCCCCATGGAAATGAACATAAAGATACCTCCTTTAGAAAGCACAGTGTGCTCTTTTGAATTTACATGAAATTCCATATGGAAAATCTAACAGCTTGATATTCTTTTTGCTAATAGAGTCAACAGAGAGATATAGGTATGCAGAATGCAATATATATATTATATAGATATATATGTAAATAATCATCTGCTCCAAAGGAAAGGAAACAAGCTCCAGGCTAAAAACAAACAGGTAAAATGCAGTGTGTGTCTTGTTTCTGCTCTTACTTTGAGAGTAGGATTCTGCAGTCAGGTCTGGCATAATCATCCCACCTCTGCTGAGAGAATGTGTATGGCTTCCTGAGCAAAAATCAGACATTTCACTGCTTAGAAAGAGGGGCAAACATGCTGCATCAAGCACAGGCTTTCTTTGTGACAGTGATCAGATAATTTAAAAAATTCATGCCAGTGTGAGATTTGTCTGTAAAGTAGGGGTGAATGACACAGAAATGTCAATAAACCAGGGATTGGGAAGGTAAACAGAATGTAGGCTCAGACACAGATTTTAAAGCAATCTGGTCATATTATTAACCAAGCACAGGATTTCAGGGAGAGCACATATGTGCTTAACATGCTCAGCACACTCCTGACTGAGGCCCACAGCGGGGACAGTACCAGAGAGCTCTGAAGGATGAGGTGCCTGGCACTGATTTGGGTAAGAGTGGAAAAGAGTGACATGATTGGTGCTGCCAGATACTTGACCTGGCTTTGAGCAGCATTCTCAGGAAAAAAAACATTTGTGGATTGATCATGGACAAAAATCCAGTTAAATAATATCACTTGTCTGGAGTGGATCACCCAATCTTGGGTGTCCAGAGTATGCATAGAGCAAGTATCTAACCCCAGGGTAAGGGTCATTTTCACTGTCATGGACAGCCCCAATTAACTGATTAAGATAAATTGAGGTCAAAGTGCGTCAAACTTCTCTCAGGAGGAGGACTCCACCAAAACTATTTTCAAGGCCTCACAATTCAACTATTATAGCTGCTTATCCTTATATTCACTGCAATAATATTTTTTTTTCTTTCTTGCACCATCCATAAGAATATTTCCACAGAATCAGATTCAATAGCTGGTTTATGTTTTATTTTCCCAAGAATGAAAGACATCAGGTGTGAGCATCATTTGACTAAATACAACCATCTACTTTCAATCTAGTCATCCCCTAACTTCCTTTCAACTGTCTGCAGAGGCACTTTATTTCATGTTAAATATTAACAAATATTAATAGGGCAAATTAATTGTGCCCTCAAAAAGCATACTTCTTGCTTTTCCTTGCAAGCAAGTTGAGAAATACTAGCTCAGGTGTTCCACATGCACTGAAAATGTCTAAAGTTAACTGATATAAATGCTAGTGTGTCCTACTTCGTGCTTTTTTTTTTTTTCAAGTACCAGCAATGTTTTGGGCTTTGTTCAGTTCCTGACACAATTTCTGACTTGTGACTGCTCTGTCATCACCAGGTGAGACACAGCATTGCCTCCCTTCCCCACAGCAGGAGGAAGCAATGGTGTCCCCAGCTCTCAGTGCTGCAGCGGTTATCATGGTCACCATTCTGGTACCGGCGAGCGCTTACTTGTGCTTCCTGAGGTACCTCTGCTCTGGATGCTGCCAAACTGCCCAAGTAGCACCAGACAGAAGAATTGATCCCAGCAGGTTTGAAGAACAAGCCTAATCTAACCTCATCAGAGGATCTACTGAGTTGTGACAAGAAGAATCTGCAAGAAGGAGTCCCAGAATGTAGAGGAGACAGGCTATTCAGAGATTAAAAACAAGAAACACACCCTCGTCCAACATCAGCGTTTTGTCACATTGCACTCTCTGTATCTTTGATGGATTTTTCTAGAAATAGTGAATCTTCTTCTGAAATTTTCTGATGAAATGCTGCTATAGACAACACTTTCAGTAGCACTTGGCATTCCTTTGTATTTTTAATGTTTTCTGTTATTATCTGATTGGCTGCATTTTTGTTGATACTCCTCTGCTTTAACAGTCAAAAATGGATTTGGGGTTCCAGAGTTCTGCCACTGCTACCATGCTTCTCACCTTGAGAGACAGAAAGACTCAAGGACCTTAGGAATCATTTGAAATTGTAATGACAAACTGGACACACTTTTGGCACTCTAAAGGCAAGACTTTGCTCTCCATACACAGAAATCCATACACTTCATACACTACGGCTTGCATTGTATCGAAGGTCAAAACAGGTGATCTAGAGATCTTCTGGCCTTCTAATCCTAAATTGATCTTCTGATGTTAAACTCAGAGACAACTAGTGCTCACATTTCTGTTACTAACAGAGCTTTCAAGTCCATGTGTTGCTTTTTCTTTGCCATTGAACCATTTCATTTTTGCCATGTAACCAAGATGCTACTGGGCACCTCTCAGAGCCACAACTATACTGACTGTTTAAAAAACCCTCTCAGATGTTATAATTCTGGCCATGCAAGTGATATTTTTCCACTCATGTCCTAATCAGTGAGTGTACCATGTTTGAACCATGCTAACTGTGGGGGGGAAATCCCATATCTGAATAAAATAGAGGAAATGAATCTGAAGCTTTCTGACAGCAGATATCTTTGTCATTCCCAGGACCAGATGAGAAAATGAAGTTCAGAATAAAATGCCAGTGGAATGTCTCTTTTTGGGTCATCTTGGTTTAGGATGGACAGGGAAGAGCTGAAAAGATTTTTTTTTTTTTTCGGAACAGTGGGTTTTTCCTCCAGCATGCAAAGCAAAAGAAGTATGGATAAATACACACAAACATCCCAGTGGTGCCGTGTTTGAGACCTGCCTGCATCAAGTCTTTGAGAGCTGTGTTGTTTACCACTGGCACATTCACTGAGGCAAACTACAGCTTTATTTTCCCTCTCACAAAGTTACCTCTCCAGCAGAAGTTTCTTTTATGTCTTCTCTTATCTTTAAAACAAACCCCAAACCATTCTGATCTTTGTTTATACAGGAAAAAAAAAAAAAAAAGAAAAAAAAAAAAAAAAGAAAAAAAAAAAAAAAAAAAGCTTGAACATGGAATATTTGAAATGTCTGTGAGGAAAATTTGAAAGAGAAACTCTTATTTTTGCAAATCTGCCTATGAGCCAATCCACATTTTTTTGGTGAGTGGAGTTGCCAGCAATGCATGCCAGGCAGGTTTTGGATCTGATCTTTGTCCCTTGGGCATCTAGGGCTCCTAATCCAACAGCAAGGAAAAAAAGAGCCAGGACCACTTTTATTCTGGAAAAGGGCCAGCAGAAAGCAGTGCAGCTCTGCACACAGACCAGGATATCACTGTGGAAATGAAATCCATTCTTCATAGCCAAATTTCACCTGCAATGGATCAGCACTATTTGTGATTAAAGCTGATATGGTTCTTTTTCCAAGTCCAAGCTGTATATTTTCTTTGCCTCTTAAGTATGTATTTCAGTATTTTTGGGTATCTGTGTTACGAGAGACAATTTCCATCAGATGAAAGACTGTCATTGGCAAATCTACTGAGTTGCAAAATACATAAAATAGCAGTGTACTCAATAACCAGTTGGGCCTTTTCTTTGTTTCAAAATTCAGCTGCCTAGAAAATCTTCAAACTTAAATCAGGAGAGAAATGATCACTTGCATTCATGTATGTCAACACTTCTTTTAATGCATTACTTTCCTCTGAATTGTAGTTCCTAGCATTTCACTGAGCAGGTTTACTAAGTTCCAGTCCAGTGGCTCACATGCTAGCTCTGACAGAGCTCTGCATACCAACTGTTTTTCTTGAATATATGTTCTTTCCAGTAATAAGGTGATTTTTTTTGCTGAAAAGCTGCAGCGTAAGATAATATTGTTATAAACTGAACTCATATTAGTGATAGCAAAAGGGATATGGGGGAAAAGGATGGGAAGTCATGAAAATACCTAGGGGATCAGAAATCCTGCTCATGGTGTATTATTGTTCACTTCAAGGCCATGCAGAGGTAACCCCAGTTGTTCAATACCCAGTGTTCCCATTTCCTCCTCTCTCTTCCACAGAGCTTGACTCCTCCAGCCATTGCTAAATACATTCTCAATCTCTTCCATGGTCCTAAGCCCCCATCATGGCCACGACTAAGAATGTAGACCATTCATTCTCATTATTCACCTGCCTTAATTTTCTTTTTAATCTCCTCCCATCTAGTCCATATGTTCCATGACCTTCCCATTACTCATGACCCAGTGCATAACGCTTTTTACTGTTTCCACTTCTGGGTTACTTCAATTCTGTCTGACAGAAAAGATTGTTCCCTAAATGTTGTAGGGAACATAATAGAATTGGAATACAAACTATACAAGGATATAAAAAAAACCTTCATATGGAATTTATACAATGTTCTCTAAATTTTCTTGTTAAATAAAAGGAAATTCTTCCCACATTAAAGAAAAAATTTCAGTTAGATGTGTCTAATGTAGGTCCTCAGAACTCTGCTACTTGAAACTACAGATCTCCACGTTCACCAAGTCATCTTGTAATAAAGAAGCCAAATGAAAGATTTTGAAATTGCTGAGATATAGAATAACTCACCTCTTAAATCAATATGGATTAATTTTCAGGTCAGGTATCTAAACAGTACATCTTCAAGTTAGACCACTGATCAATGAAATGCACTACTGCAGCAGTGAAAACAACAGAACACTTCTGAAGATATATATAGACAATATTCTGTGGTTTGTGGTTTGTATTTTGTTTTCATTTAATCCTTTTCTCCCACCTTAACTGTTTGTGACTAAATAAAGACAGCAAATGCATAACTTTGATTCTTCTGATGATCGACCTCTTTGGGCTGGTAGCTTCGATTTTAGACACCTGTGGTATCCTGGTTTTACAGAAAGGAAGGGTTCACTTTGACACATAATCAGCCTGCATTTTTTTCCTCTGCCAAAGCTCTATATGAGCACCTCAGAGCAGCTCTAACGCCTTCAAAAGGGCCTCTGCATATCTGCCCAGCATCAGCACAGCTTGAGGGAAGCCACACCAGCAAATCCCACCAAGTCCACCACTACCAGCCTGCAGCTCTGGCTGCAGTTTCTACTCTTTCCTCCACTGGGCAAATAGTTTAACTTGAGTCAACCAGAGGAGGAACAGAAACAATTTAGAGGTTAGGGTACTACCCTGGACATCAAGAGTCATGGGCACTGCTCCCTTTCCCTGGGATTTGCTTCTGTATTTGCCAGTAACCTTCAGAAAAGAAGCCATGGCTGGGAGCAGACCAGGACCCATACCTGCTCAGCCCAGAAAAATATGGGCCTGATTAGTGGTTAGTATTTTTATACCAATGCGACAGTAGTGTTGAGCATCACAAAGGGTGGAGGAAAACTGAGGGGAAGTTTACAAAAAAAACTTGGGAGTTCAGTGCTGAATAGCCTCAGTGGTTTACAGGGAAATCTAACCCCTTAATCCTAGTTTGTAAAACAAAAAATGTAACACTTCCTTTCCCGCTAACAATCTGTTCATAGGAAAAAGGCCTCAGCAAAGGAGCTCTATGGACGAAAAAGTCCCAGGAAGGCATCCACCAGAGGGAGTTCCATGAATGCATCAAGCCCAGCCGGAGCTATAAATGGTTATACCACGGCTGAGAAGAGCCGCCTGTGCTCCCCGGGACAGACAAGCTGCTCCCCACAGCTGCTGGTCAGGGGCCTGGGCTGAACTCAGCAAAGTACTGACCCAAATCTGCATAATCTTAAGTGAATACTCAGTGAACTCTAAGGAATTGCTCTGTGCATGGCATTAAGGGAGTGTTTTATTAGAGCGGGGTCAAAATACTCAGTGCTTTGCAGGATCATATGAGGAAAAGAAAAGACTCTGTTTACACCTCGGCTTTTATTTTTCTCTCACTGGTTCACTTGTTAGAAAGAAAGCTAAGCCAGGGCCAGCCTGGTTTCTGGGAGGCCCAGGGAGGAAGCCTTGGAAGCAAACCCAACTGCTTCCACTCAGGAAGAGTTTTTGATGAGGTTGCCTCTGACACGCAGCAGCAGCAGCTGCTGCTCCCGATGGATCCTGGCCCCTCTGCCAAAGAGAAAAGCAACAACACGGTGACACCTCTCTATCTGGAATACAGGAGAAATCTCTGGTTCAACATGAAGTCTGCTTCTGAGATCTTTTTGTCTAATTCACGCTAAAACTGTTTTCAGCAGAGGGAAACAGTGTGTACTATTCCTTTACCAAAAAAGAAGAAATCAAATTCTTGCCTCCCTCTGCCCCAGAAAGCAGGCAAAGGATCACAGTGCTAACAGGCCGTTGTGAAAATATCCTGGATTAAAAATACCATTTTTAGGCCTTTTGATTTTTTTATTTTAATTGCTTCTCCTGGGTGTTCTAGAGCCTTGAACAGTTCCTAAAAGAAATTTAAGAAAAAGCACTCCACCCTGCTGGAGTTCTCAATCCAAATTCTGCTTTATACTAGGATAAAGGAGCCCAAGGAGTTAATCCCAGCTATGTGCTTTGACACAATTCCTGACTAAAGCTTCACAGAAGCTGTGAGAAGACATTAAATGAAGGTGATTCCTGCCTTGATGAGATTATTTTCCAATAAGAGGGGGGAAAAAAGGGCATTGCAATATTAGAAAAGGATGAGGCTGTCATTTCTGTGACCACAAGACGGAGATGCAGAGAGGGTTTCATTTTAGGACATTCCTGAGCTGGAATTCCAGCCCCAAAAGCAGGCGGCCCCCAGCCCAGGGCACAGTCCTTTGTCACCTCTACCCTCTCTGTAAACTAGGCATCTTAATACCCCCACTTTTCACAGGAATGCTAAATAAAATGCCTTGAAGATGAAGTGCCTGTCTTGCTGTCACGCTGCCAATTCTCCTGCACTGCGCGGATTCATATGGTAACAGGAGCCAAGGTCAGGGAAGCATTAGTCAGCCTGAATTTGGCAAACGGGGCTGTCAGTGTCTGATAGCCCTCGCTCACAGATTAGATTAGCATGAAATGCCTGCCTAGGTTATCCTTGAAAATCACTTCAGCTACTGCAGGAAATGGCTGCTCTGTTCATTAGCAGGGGTGAAAGCAGGACAGTTACTTTCGACATACATTTGCTTTGCAAGTTTTGGCTTTCTGTGCTGTTAGTGCTGGTTTAAGCCTATCTGAGAAACAGTTTTTTCATAGGGTACTTCTGATCTGTTCATATCCCAAAGCCAGGCTGGATGGGGCCCCGAGCAACCTGGGCTAGTGGAAGGTGACGCTGGCCACAGCCAGGGGTTGGAACAAGATGATCTCCAAGGCTCCCTTCCAACCCAAACTGTTCTGTGATTCTATAATATCTAAGGTGTTGCTCTTTCATCCCATTCCTCTTTTCATTTCTTTCAAGCATATCCCAGGAGTGTCCATTGCCAGGCCATTCCCAGTGGTGGTTCCCTCACCATGGAGGCCCTGTTAGTCTGACCTGAGTGTGCAGATTTTGGTGCAATGAATTACTGCAGGGGAATGTGATTCAGCATCCATTGAGCCTGTACATCCATGGGGAGCAGAGCAGTGCAGACATGACCTTGGCATCAGTGCAATTGCTTCACTGAGAAACCCTGCCATGAGCAAGGCTGATGAGCTTCCGTGCAATGTCCTCTGCCCAGCACACTCCCAGCTTTGGAGGCAGCTAACTGGGCCCCAGCTGTCAGGCACCCTGCTCCCCTGATCTGTGCAACAAGAGGCTGCTGACAAGTTCATCCTGTGCTGCTGGCCTGGAGAAAACATCTGGGCTGACAGCAGGTAGCCTCAGTCCTGTGACAGGAAACGAGCACGTCAGGTCTACGAGGCTTGTTTTAATCATATCAAAAGGGTCTCTTTCAAATCTAAAGTATTTATTTTAAAAATATTTTCTTAATAGAAAGACAAACACTAAGAATTAAAATGTCAAGTGGTTGGTTCTCTATGCTGTCTGCCAGTCACCTTTAGTCTGCTGTCACTTGTAGTCTAGGTGAAAGGCGAGTCTTTTGAAGCACTACTACTGTTAGTAGAAATCCAAATATTAGCCCTTCCTCTCCATGTCTCCATCAGATAAGACACCAGGTTTTCTGTTAGCAGCCTTGAAGGTCACAGTTCTTGATGCCAGCCACGTTGTATTCAGCAGGAGTCTGGAACACAAAGCAATGGGGAGAGAATGTGGATCCAAGCCACTTTTCTTCTTTCCTGCCCTCTTGCATAAAGTATTGCAATTAATTGGAAACCCAAATTGGAGTGAAGGCAGGGACCACTCTTTCTTGGAGTCACACAGTGCTTCATCCCTGCTGCCTTTGTAGCCTTTACCTCCTCCTCCTCCCAGTGCATGCACTCACTCTCAGGGCAAGTGTTCACCCCTTCTGCAAGAGTGAGAAAGAACAAAGCAAAATACCAAGATTGGACCAGTGTCAGCATTAACAGTACTGGGAAATAATGCCATTACATGCAGTCTAGAGCATCTTTCACGTAGTTCTGTGGGACTCTGACAATAACCATATGTTTTATAGCAATTCCTTTTGCTCTACACAACCTAACCCTACCCAGCAAATTGCATATGGTACAAGAGTGTAAATAATAAACATCCCAAAAAAGAGATGTCTTTCAGCTCCACAGACATTCTGACAGAGATCTGTGTTGCTCTATACAGCCAAATCAGCTTCCAAAAAGCAACATGTTTCTAGAGGGACAATGTTAGCAAAATCAAAGTGTGTGTGAGGGAAAGCCAAGACAAGTCTGGGAAGGCATTCAGCTGCCAGTAAACACTCCCTCCCCTTTATCCTCCACCATTCCCTTGTCCCCTTTATCACTGGAAAACAAAAATCCTCATGAAGCCACAAATGACATAAGGAATATTTAATATTTAGCAGTGAAACCAGTGTGGGATAGCACTGGGCTGAATTGAAGAAAGGCAAACTGGGGCCAAGTCAAAGCAGCTTGTGTGGAAGCCAGGACAGCCACAACACTGCTGCAGGCTGCCATGGAAGCAGGAGTCACATGGAGATGGGTCTTTGAAAAGAGTCATTTCTAATATAATCAAAGTCAAAATACAGTCCAAGATGAGATTCTTGTAAATAAAAGGAAATTTATTAGTTCCACATGGCATCACAACACAAAGTTTTAAAAAACCTTGGAGCCAGGATACTGAAGAACATAACCAACCCTTTGGGCCTTTCTTATGGAATGATGTACAGACAGCCTCGCTGGATGTGGTTATTCTCATCTGTGATCCCTGTGAGGAAAGGGGAAGGGGAAGGGGAAGGGGAAGGGGAAGGGGAAGGGGAAGGGGAAGGGGAAGGGGAAGGGGAAGGGAATACCTAAGAGAAGGCTTTCCAGCCTGCCTTCTCCATATATCTGATATATTCTGGTCTCTATACTTTTCAACATTTGAGACCAAGAGAATCTTTTTTTTCTGCTCAATGAATTCTTATTGTTTTAAACCCGAATAAGTCACAAATTTCCATCTGAAAAGTCAGTTGTCCTTTAAACAGCTACTGACAGGAATAAGCCAGGGTTATCTTTGCCTTGATTGTCTTTGAAGCACGAGAGCCACTTTCACAAAAAGTCAAGGATGGTTTCACTGAACCCAGTAGCATAACTTAGTGGGTTCAGGATTTCACCCCATTCTTCTTGCAGTCTACAAACTGAACCTGAATCTGAAAATTGTGTTTAAGTTTCTCTCACTTTTCCACCACCAATAATATTTGTACTCACAAAAAATAAAAAAATAAGTGTTTCTAGTGCATAAACCAGAAACCCACTTCTGCCTGTGTTGTCCCTGCAGTGCTCTCAAGGAGAAGAAGCAGGGCAAGTCTATTTTAGTCAGCCAAGTCAGTTGGTGAGGTCTTGTGCACTCACAGGAATTCAATCTGTTGTATAAGTAAGGGCCAGACACGTTTCCATGTTTCCAAAGTCACTTAATAGCCACCATATGCAAAATCCCCAAGCTTTGCATGCTTTCAGTTGAACAAAACTCCACCTCAATCCTAATCCTCATCCTGCTTTCATTCAGACTCCCTAGTTTAAACTGACATTTTGGGCTCAAAAGAATAGTAGCTACACACCACTTGCCCAGATATGAAACAATAAATGTTTGCCCAGTCCTGGCTGTGTGTTCAGCTGGCTCAGCACCTCTAATTCTCCCAAATATTGTGAGAATTTTCCATTTTCCTCTTCATTCCCATTTTTCCGCATTTTTCTTCCTTTCCATTTCCATTCTCCTTTCCCATTTTCAAAGTGGTGGTTTTTTCTTCTTTGCCTTGCTTTGGTCTGTGTGTGATAAATTCATTTATGAACCATGATGTGGTTATTTGCTGATGCTTCTTTTCTTTCCACAGCTGGGACTGCAGTGCCTCCCCCAGCACCAGCAAATAACCTATTCAAACATCTTCAGAAGCTTTTCAGGCTGTAGCTTTTAGCTTTATTGCTTCTTTTGCTGTGTGTGGAAGTTGACTTCTCAGAGAGTAAGCATAGCAAAACTAACTGGAAAGATTTAATACTTCATCAGGAGCATAAGGACTTCTCTATTGGCATAAAAAATAAATCTTTGTTGGCTGTGGCCTCTCCTAAGACTAGTACGCCATTTCTGAGGGGCTTCCTCTGCCTTCTGGGGTGCCTCAGGGCACCATGAGGGAGCAGTGCTGCAGCAGGGCCCCAGCACTGGGGTGTTCCAATTGTTTTTCTTCAGCAGTGAGGGGACAGCTGAAACCATGGCTTCTGCCTGGAGCCTGTCTGGGAAATACTCCTGGTTGCACCTCACCTTCATATCAGTGTGAGAGTGCTTGAGACAGCAAGTCCAGGGTCAGTGAGCATAAACATGCTTTACAAGCACCTCTGAGCATCACTGCAAATCATTTTGCAGGCAGCAATGGCTTGGATGATTTCAAGCAAAAAGGTGAAAAGTTGTAGAGCGTTCACTTGGATACTGGTCTGGCACCAATCCTACTATTCCTGTCCTGAAAAGCTTGGAATCCTCAGAACTCACAGGACAGCGGCGTCTAAAAACATCTTATTTCATCTTTAAATTAGTTAGTCAGAAATGCCTTACTCAGAGGGTGGTGAGGCACTGGAATATGTAGCCCAAAGTAATGGATGTCCCAGTCCTGGCAGTGTTCAAGGCCAGGCTGGATGAGGATTGGAGCAACCTGGTCTAGCAGAAGGTGTCCCTGCCCATGGCAGGGGCTTGAGACTAGATGATCTTTCTATGGTTCTGTGATTATATGTTCTCTGGCAAGCTAAGAAATTCCCTGGTTTCCCTGTGGATGAGGTCTCAGTGTTCCATACCTCTCACTGACTCACTGTGATTCCGTGTCTGAACCTGAATGTAAAGACAATGCAAGTCCAACTCAACTTGCTTTCTCCAGGCTTCAAGTCTCCATGAGCACAGAGGGAGCTCCTGGTAGCAGTGGTGAAGCCCATGTTTCTTTCCTGAGATATTGCTCCTGCTTTGGGGGATAACAAAAAGCTAGGATAAAGCTCAAGACAAAAAAAAAATGAAGCTTTTTTTTTTTTGTCTTGACTGGAGCCTGGCTATTAGAGGCTTTTGGACTAATTGACTCCCTGAGCACCTTTAGGAAATTAGGCAAACCCTTCCTGTCCAGATCAGTCCTCTCAAAAGGTGACTCAGCCCCTGTCACTGCAAACAATTGTTGTTTTTGTCTCAGCTGCAAGGTCATGTCTGGATTAAAATATTTTCAGTTTACTTTTGATGAATATTCCCCATCTGGAGGCAAATGAGAAAGGCTTTATATTTACCTTCAGAGCAGTCACTGTTTGCACTGATTTAAAGAGCCCTTCCTCTGGGAAAATGTCACATACTGAACATCCTAGTAAAGCTAAAACCAGCCACTAGAAAAAAAAAAAAAACTGAACATCCCTAAACACTAGGGAATGAAAAATGACATTAAATGTGGAAAGCAAGGGCTTTTAAGTTCCTGTTCTTTGCAAAACTTTGTATTATAATTGTCACTCTTAGAGTAGCACCTGTACAGAGTGGTTCAGATTAGCATTCCCCCGAGATAAGCACTGTTCAAAGTCCTTATAGCAGAATGCAATCCCCATAATAGCAAGGACATTAATGTTGAAGAGAGTGAAGTATTTCATAGGTGAATGTCGTGCTCAGTAAAGCTGGACAAAAAGCTTTCTTTTCACACTCCATTTTCCTCTAGCAAAGAAGGACAAATTAGCCTGCACAGTGTGACAGACTGATGACTTCCAGTCTTCAGGCCAGGTCACTGTGGATAAATCTGCCTGGGAGAGCTTGGGCAGACGTGAACTCCCTTGCCAGGGCTCAGGGCAGGTGAGATGGAAGCCAGCTTTGAGCCAAAAGCTGTGTGACCAGGTTATCAGAGTGCTGAGGTGCTGTCCCTCTACCTGGCTGGTGTAACCTAGAAGGAAAAGCAAGGAGCAGAAGGAAGGATAATTCTGTAGTTTGAAAGAACTGAGAGAGTGTTTAAGCGACATCTCTAAGGTCACTTGCAGGCCCTGACTTAGATGGCAACGGCACAGGTGTGAAAAGCAACAATCAGATCCAGTTTTCTGGAGTATGAGCCACACAACATTGTCTGACATGGGTTTATAAAATATTTTGTATAGATGAAACATTCATCTCCTTTTCTTTCTGAC
Organism: Melospiza georgiana; assembly: GCF_028018845.1. Taxonomy (NCBI): domain Eukaryota; kingdom Metazoa; phylum Chordata; class Aves; order Passeriformes; family Passerellidae; genus Melospiza; species Melospiza georgiana. The sequence continues at coordinate 73,382,114 of NC_080431.1, forward strand.
TCTGCTGGCTCCAGCTTTACCAAGCTGCATTTTTCCTCATGAATTTCTTTCAGAAATTTTCCCTATCCCAGCCTGGAGCCCTGGGTGAAGAGCTGTACACCAGCAGGGAAGGTGAGTGCACACAGAAGGAATGTGAGTGCTGGAGGAAGCCAGGCTGCCAAACGGCATCTGCGTCTGCTGCTGCGGGCGTCGCTGACACACTGGGTTATTTCTGCTCTGATATTACCCCGGTGTCTAATTAAAGACAAGGTTAAAAACACAGCCTGAGATTTACAGTTGTGAATACTTACAAGCAGAGATTTCAGATTTTGCTTTGGTGTTTAAAGGTCAGAAGCTTTATGGCTCCTGCCAGTCGCTGGTGAGATGCATCCCAAACGCCCTCTCAGGTGGCACAAACCTGGTTTTGGGACACCAGGACAGCAGAGAAGTATTCTCCTGCCAGTGCTAATCAGAAAAGGTTGCTGTAACAAGAAACCTAGGCAGATTTTTCAGACTCAAAAATGCTTGGTAAAAATATTGAGGGTTTTTTTGGATATAGCAAATGAAAGTTTTTTACTGCAACCAAGTCACTGTATCAGTTAACACATAAAGTGCAGGAATAAATACTATTTTTCCATCAGGTTTTATTTGGAAATAAAAAGATGTACAAAACCATATTTTAAATCCAGCTTCTTATCCTTGCCAAAGAGCATGAGTCACACATTACGGTATTCACAGAGAAGCCAGCAAAGCTTGGAGAAATGTTTTGGTATTAAGTTTCTATTCCATATCCAGAACCAGACAAACCTAACTGAGGGTGAAATCTGAGAATAACAACAGTGGTCAAGAATAATAACACCTCTTGAACTCAGGTGCCTAGAAGATAATTTTGTTCTTGGGGGATTTGGTAAAAAATAATCTCAATAATAAATTTTGACATCTACAAAATTTCCTAAAATTTAACTGGCAGTAGAGGTGTGCACTACAAAAGAAACTGGAGTGGGGTTCAAGCACCATTTGTAGGTGTCTGTATGTCAACTAGGGACTATGCTCTCATTACAGTAAACATGGATGGTGCCTCCAATAAAGTTACAGTGAACAGTCTGGAAATTACTCAGCTGACTAACTACCAGGTGACCCAGGGAACACCAAGTTATACAGCAAGCTCCAAGGTGTGCATTACCTGGATTTCTATTGAGTATAAAAGGAGTATGGACACTTAGGCCTCACGTACACACTGACACTCGTGTTTTAGCATGCAACTGAATCCCACACCAGATGTTAAAATATGGGCCATCTGTGTAACTGCACTCAAGATGTCTCGAGCCATGCCTAAACCAGCTGTGGTTCAGCAGCCACAATTCCATCCAGAGGTTGCTCCTCAATGAACACCACACTCCTGCCCTTGCACATCTGTTTCTTCACAGCAAGGAACCTGAGGTTCTCAAAGTACCCTTGAATCAAACCCGAGATGAGCACCCTGCCCCAAAGCAAAATGACAGAAGTTTCTACCCACAGGGACAACACACAACACATCCTCAAGCTGCAAGGTTCACCTTACCATGCCTTGTATCTGCAAGTAACAGGCTTGAAGCCCAAGCTGGAGCTTCAGCCAGGGGAATACGGAGTCAGGACTAACACTGACAGCCTGGACTATCTACCTTGCACTGAGCTGGTGGGACAGGTGTTGAGATTCCTGACCAAAACTATTTTGTATCCTGCTGTTTACATGAAAGCCAATCTCAGAAACCAAACATTCAAAACTTGTGTCCTACCTCCTTGTAGACTCCCCTGGCCCATCTTAGAACTGACCTGAGCTTCCAAATATTTTTAAAATTCTTCAGGTTTTGTTCCTTTTTCCTTTCTTTCTCCTTGATTTTTATTTCTCATTTTTCACAATCTATTTTCCAGAGAAAATTCTACCATAAGTCTGGCCACATGCTCTTGTTAGGTGGTGCTTTAAATCTCTGCAGGGTGACACTGGAAATCAAGTGCTTATGTTGACAAAGCTCCCTGCCATATCTAATCTCTATAACAAAGGACAGGAAGAGAAGGAAAATAAATCCCAAAGTTCTCAGAGTTAAACGTCTGAAAGGGTGAGGAATGCTGACAGAGGGTGAGGCTCCTGCTGCAGCCCAGCAAGAGCCTGCAGTGATGTTGCAAGTGTGACACTTAAGCAAGGCCGTCCCAGTAATTGAAAACAGCCAGAGCACTCGGTGTCACCATCACGGCAAAGGACACCAAACACTGTGACAAGGGTGTTCAACAGAGCACAACCAGGCAAAAAGGAAGAAGATTTCAGTATTGGGTGGAGCAACTGGTGGTCAGGTCTCCTCAGCTCTGCTTTTTGCATTGCCATCCCTGGGGTCCAGCTTGCTAAGGAGCCGGGGCTGGAGAGCTGAGCTCTGGGCATTGCTTTCCCCTCAGGCCGCCCAGCCTCCCCGCCCTCATGTGATCCCACAGGGATGATCTGCTGAGGCAAGGCTGAAGCCTGGAGATGTTTCCTGGGAAGGGATGGGCCTCACCATATGTACAGGGCACTTTTATAACCCTGCCCCCCGGCCCGAGCCTGAGAAAACAGCAACCATGCCGATGACAAAGGGTCGCATTGCCATGTAAGGCAGTTGGAACTGATGATATAAATACACTTTGAACAAGACATCTTTATCAGGGGAGGAAGTATTAAGAACTACATTGACCAGGCAACACAGGAGAAAGGAGGATAAAGAGGGACTGAGATAAGGTTAATGAAGAATGACAAATAGAGCCAAGTGGCTTTTTCCTGTTAAAGAAAACCCGTCCCTTTTACTTATTGAGCTCAAGGATAGAGAGGGGAGCCAAGGACCCCAGCAGAAAAGGGAACTGGTGCTCCAGAAACCCAAACCCTCTCCTTTATGAGTATGGGGTGCAGCTCCAGTCCAGCCACAGGTCAGCCTGTTCCTCGTGGGAAGCCCAAAGCATGTGGATCATTCCCATAAGGCAGAGCATTTCCCTTGGGGCATGGCCAGCCCAGGGCAGTCCCTGGCATGCAGGCAGTACTTTGATGACTTGAGGCACGGCTTTTACTGCTCTCCCTGCAGCCAGGGAAAGCCAAATGCAAACATGTGCAGGTTGAGCCAGGCAAAAACATACTGGATTGCCTAGAGTTGTCATTTTTTTTATTCCAGAAAAGTTCCAAGAAGGATAACAAACCAAGAGGATTAATTAAAGAATAAGAATTAATCAAAAGCAGAGCAGTATTTTCTGGCTAACAGACCCTATTGCACTTGCAGACAGAATTGTTTCCATCCCTCCATGGTGAGGTTTTAATTTCTAATAATTGAAGTGCCTCCAGCCATTTGCAAGCAAACTTTGCTGGCTGCCACCTGACCTGAATCTCTCCACTGATTAGTGGCCTTTCTTGTGGGTGAAAAAAGCAGCACGCTCATCAGCAGTGCTGGGAGACCAGGAAAAGCCCTCCCAGTATCTGGCTGGCTCCAACAAAACTGAAGCCAGTGGAAAGAATCCAAATGACTTTCGAGGACGCTGGCTCAGGGCTTTTGAGAGTTCAGGCAAAGATGACAGGGCTAGAAGTCACAGGAGCAGAGCAGGTGTGAAGGTCACAGGGGGATTTATGTGACAGCACCCAGGGCAGAGCCCTCCTGCAGGGCAGGGTCAGCCCCTCTGGATAATGGGTGAGCTTGCACAGAGCAGGGCCAGGGCTCTGAGACCAGTACAGCCCTGATTGCCCTGACCAGCCTGCCCTCTCTGCCCCCATGCTGTAAGCAGCCTTGTCTCCACTCCTGTCTCTGGCTCCGCGTCCTGCTGCTCCTGAGCAGCCACTTCAGTATCATTCATGGCCCACACATGAGGATCCCTTGAGTAGCTAATGATGGCTCCTGCAGTCATCCCAAGGTGCTTTCCATACTCTGCTTCACTGGCCTTCCCAGCCTTGGCAAGTGGGCAGCCTTCCTGTGAGCAAGGCAGCAGGCACAGGGCTCCTCCCTGCAGTCACAGCAGGACAGGAGATCCACAAGCACACCTCAAAGGCGCCTGGTGTTCTCTGCATAAACAGGGACTTAGTTCCCAGGCCAACCAACTCAATACTCCACACAGTTTTAAGTTCTGAAGAAAGCCATCAAGCGAACACATAGATATAATTAGGCTAAAAGTAGAGTGTTATGTCATGGTAAATTGTATGGTATAGAAAAAATTTTAAAAAGTAAAATAAAATTTTAAAACCCCTAAAACCGGCTTCATATACACACAACCGAACACTTCCATGGTTTCTTTTAGCTCATCTTAGACAAAAGGACATGGACATTCTTATCAATCTCAGGTTCAGATTTGGGAAATCTGGATATATCACTTAAGGTCTAAGGTATCCAGCAATTAGGCATGATTGTAACTGCCAATTTCTCGGGCATGCTGTCAGTCTCAGCATGCTATTGTCTACAAAATATATGTGTAGCTCAAATTGATACTCTCTTGGTGTGATGTGCAGGTAGATCATCACCTGAAAGTGTATCTAAATAGCAAAGCTAATTAAAGATTACTTATATTTTGATAAAGCATAAAATTTTTGAGAAAGGGCTAGTGGCAATCAAAAGATGGATGGGAAACTCTTAGTAGTTGTTCTTCCCATCAGGAAGATTTATGACCTCTCAAAAGAGCTGCAGAAGGACTTCCCAGCTCTTACCTCCAGGCAACAAAACACGTGGTGCTGAAAACTGGTGGTTGCTAAGAATATTTCTAATGAAACATTTCACATGGCATCCTTTGTGTTTCCACATGGAGCCTTTTTGACCTCTAAAAGCTGGTCCTTCTCATCACTTTTATCCCACGCAGATATAAATGTTCATTGCTGCTTCACTTCATGAGCTGACACAGCTCTGAGATGCAGCTTCAAAGGAGGCTGTTCCCCAAGAGCTGGGATGTACAGCTCAGGCAGGTCTGTGCCTCACTGCACAGCCACCACATCACTCGTGACAGCTCGTGATATTTGTTCCAATAACATTTCCAGCGCTCCTTTTAACAATAATTTAACTCTGTGTTTTAATAAAAAAAGGCAGATGTAGGCTGCAACAGAACAATTCCCTGCATGAAATAACTTTGAACTCCAGACAAACACGCTTTAATAGACTTCCCTCACATATCATTTAACAAGTTTTCAAATGTACAGATGCTATCCAGTTACCATCGCTTTGCTGGCAGCTGCTTCACAGACCTTTCCTACAGTAAAAACAAGCCATCAAAAAATGACAGCACAAGAAAAATATGGCCAAAGTGATAGCATTTGGTAAAAGTACCATCTGCTTATTTAAAAGCAACAAGCATTTAATATCCTGCAGTCACTCTTGTTTTTCAAGCTTTTTATGGTTCTGAAATATTTGCAGGACAAAGGTCCCAGAAGTCCCAGGCGAGGGGAGAGATCCACTGCTGCAAAAACAAACCCAGAATGAAACAGCTCGTCAAGGAGATCAGAAAAGAAATGTCACTCACTGCACTGCTGCCACTGCAGTCGGTGTATAGAGCTGCCTCTCTGCCCACCCAAAACCCCCTCCTTTGGACCCATCCCTCCTCAGACAAAAGAAGGGGAGCTAGCTTAAAATCCATGCAAAAAGTTTGAAAAATAGTGACTTGTCACACTTCACGCTTGTGCAAAGATTTCATCATAAAGAGAGCAGAGGGACCCGATAGACCTGAACATGTGGAAGTGCTTCTTTGTTGACCCAAAGGTTTTAGGGAAGCTAAACCAGGCTTATTATGGAATTTCTTTTTGTATGCTGTAAATTACTGAAGAGAGGTCCCAGACTTCAAAATCTGGCCTGGATTTCAACCTCCCAAAGAGCTGAGCTGATTGATTCTGTGGTTATAGTTCAAGTGCTGTCACAGAGCCAGTTGCAAAACTGGCATGTGGTTCCAGCCTCAGATTTTGATTATTTTTGGACCACGAGCCGCATGCGTCTGGAGCTGGGATTTCATATTATGGCTCTATTAAGTAACATTTTGCAAATGCTCAGCCCAGAAGGAGGGAGTACATTCCAAGGGGCACAGACTCTTTTAAAACAAAATTGTTTTTCAGTGTTGTGGTGCATGATCAGGACCTGAGCAGCACTGAGCGCTGCTCGCAGGTGGGCAGGAGTGCCTGCAGCCCACAGCCTGAGCTCCACCACTGAGAGAGCAGTCCCACTCCCCGTCTGGGTCCTCCTGTCCCTCTGCCACCCTGCAAAGCCTGGGCCAGCAACACCAAATTCTGCACAGGTATCCCAAGTATCCAGACTGCATCCACCATGTGCCTGACAGCAAACATGCCCATGGGATTGTGAACTTCCCTGTGCAATCCCACCACAGAGCCTAATGCTTCCAGCCTTGGTACAAATGCTCAGCCCTGCCCTTCTTCATCATGCCAATCATGCTCCAGAAGCTGAGCCTTAGCAAGGGACTTTCCCAGCTAAAAACCCTCTGAGCAAGGCCGAGCCCATGGCAGCAAGCCCTGGGTGCAAGTGATGGGAAAAGGGAAAGTAGGAAATCTGGCCTTCCAAGCTCTGTGCCTTTTCAGCTGAACTGTGTGTGATGATGGGTGGATGAGGGGAATAAGAAACCTGTGGGTTTTAATAAAGCAATAAAACCCCCTGTTGTTTGATCAAAGCAATGGAAAAGCCTCCACATGGCATTTATTTATCTCTGGGTTGATCTGTCTTAAGGGTCTGAGAAACACATTGCATCTGCAGTAGTTTTGACTATTTCTGGCCATGTGAGCTTTGTCACTGCACATTTGAAGCTCTTGAAAACACATTCAAGAAGCATGAACTAATCCTCATACTAGCCCAGTGACTGAGTGTGAGTGACTATCCCATAGAATGTCTTATACTCCAAGGATAGGGTGGGACTCTGCATTATGCATTTTCCCTGTATTCAACAAAATGAGGATTTGGGGTCTGCCTATAGCCCAAAGGTGCCTCTTATCACCTGCATCAATTATAAGGCAAAACCCAGAAACCAGTAAATGGTGTTTCCTCAGAGAAGTGTCACAGAGGCACAGACTATAAAAAGTTGTTTCTTACCCCATGGTAGCTCAAGAGAAGAAATCTGTCTGCTGCATTACTGACCTATGCTGATCACCTGTCCCTGCTCTCTCTTACCACTAATGAAGTCAGTACATATAATCAAACTTGATCTGAATTAACTATGATTCATATCTTACCTAAAGGGACTGTTAAAAATTGAGTTCCTTGAAATATTGATACATACAAACATTACTCAATAAAGATCACTCTTCTAAAATTATTACCCATATTAATTATAATATATTTTCCCTTCTCCTCTTGCCTGCTATAGAGTTCTAACAGAGTTATGAGAAAGTGAAGTGATTTTTAATTCTGGATTGCAAACCATCAACACAGCTGCAGATTCATTTCCAGTTGCAGATGCTTTCTGGCTAATGAAGTTAGAGCCAGAAGAAATGCAGTTTGGCTTTGATGTTTCAAATGGTTTATGGGTCTGACTGCCTGGAAGGGAAATAAAATAACCTTTTATTTGTACTTTTGGCAAATTAATTTTTGAAATGGCTGAAAGGCTGACAATGAGCCTTGCACTATCATGCTCGCAGAGCTGCTTATGAGATTGAAGCTAAACATAAAAACTTCTTGGATGAGATCCTGAAGTGCTCCCCAGGGAATAATTGTGCAATAGCAGAGGGATGAACAAGATGGTGAAATAAATATTTTCTGCCATTACTGTCTCTGATGGTAGAGTGCTGCTAAGGACATGATAGCAGGAGAAATCTATAATACTCTTGTAAGACTTGTGTTGAAAAAAAAAACACCAGCAGAAAAATCCACCAACAGTGTGAGTCAAAGACACTGTCAGGCCTGCTGGCACATTGTGCAGTTTGCCCAACATAGAAATTCTACAACTTTTAGAATTCCCCAAACCACTGGATAAAGGACAGCACAAAAAAGTCAGTGTCTTCAAAGAGGGAAAAGGCTTGGGAGCTGCCATCAGAGCACATGTTGAGGAAGGAACCGGGATCAACAAAGGCAGTGGAAAAAGAAATCCCCTGTTTACAGGACAAAATCATTAAATGTACTTGTGAAGACAGCTCTGGTCTGCTTGCTCCAGTTCACATCATATTTTCAGTGACCAGAGCAGGTGTGTGGAAAATTATTCACTGTCTTAAGGGAAGTGAGTGACTCCAGATGGTAAGGAGAGTAGACAGGGGGCAAGGACAGTGTCCCAACCCAGAGAAGAGGCTCCAGAGAAACTGTGAGGGAGCAGGAAGGAATAGAAATGCATAACCAAGGACTCTGTGTAGTTTGTCGCAGCTCAGAGAGTCCCTGAGTGAGCCAACACCTTTCTTCCAGACATGCCATGAGGGCCAGCAGAGATGCAGGAGCCTTATTTCATTCACATTCAGCTAGAGTTTTTAAAATGTGTTTGGCCTGTGGCACAGTAAATCAAGTGGCAAAAGAAAAGGGGTGACTGTGGAGGGGCCCATCACAGGTCTGCTTGGTGACTGGGCCTTGCACTTTCCTTTGAGGAATTCCCAATCCTCCCTCACATCAATGGCTTCCATTGGATCCCAGAAAACCAAAACAATTCTCAGAAATGGGAAGTCCTAACAATGTGCTGTGGAAATCACATCTGAGTGGAATCCCTTTGAATTTTGAGAAGAAACAAAGTGTGTTCCAGGCTGACATTTCAAATCTATCTATAGTACTTTGACGTTCCTAGACCAGTGTCTAAGCACCTTCCAAATTTAACAGTTTTAGCTGTCAGCTACCTTTCCAAAACAGGAAGGGTCCATGCTCCTGTAGCTGAGCTAAGAGCCCTCATCTCCTTTTAGAGACAAAAGACAGAAACAACATTATTCAGTGATTCATCTGACCTATTTTAAACATGAACTTCACGGAAACAAATCGTGACCTACGAAATTACTTCTCCTCTCTATTGACTGTGAAGAAGTGTTTATCACATCATAGACATCTGCATTTACTCAGCCCAAATTGCATCCAGAGGAATGAAAGCCCAGACTAATTCTCTTTATTTCATTGGAGTTTGATGTTGAAATGTCTTCTAAATCTGTTCATGGTTACACAGACAGGGGAAGTAAATCTAGGTCTGAATTCCAGCCATTACCTTCCTTCTGGGTCCAGTATAAAAAGAGAAATGGTTTGGTTTTAGCTTCTATTTCAGTTACAACTAAATTTTCCAAATAAGCCAATATGGTTTGAGTTCAAGCCAATATGGTTTGATATTTATGTTCAACAGAACATAAATATCCCCCAAAGACTGAATCTCAGTGTTTCCTCTGCATTAGAATTCTTGCTGATACCCAAATTGTCTATCATTTAAAACTTAATCGTAACTCTGCCTCAAATTTGCAACATACCAAATCTGCCTAAAATCACATCTGTCCTGATTATTTTGCTTCAGATATTTACATATGAATCTTGTCAGAAAGCTCTACAGCTGTTTGAGTTGTCATCATTTACTGTAAGTTAGATGAAGTTGTATAATGGGGTGAAAATGGCCTATAGGATTTATTTGTAGTGATATTATTCAGTTAATAATTTTGTTCAGTAAATTTCTCCTTAAAATCAACTAAAACATCATACTTTCTGAGGGGAAAAAAACCCACAAAAACATTTTGCCTTTCTCTTCTCTTCATCTATGTCTCTTTTCCTCCACGTCATTTTTTTTGCCCTCTTGTAGTAGAGAAATTTGTCTTCACTAGGGAAGTAGACGAGGGTTTTCCATCCACTCCTACCTGGAACTGAGCCACAATTCCCATCATGAGCAAACAGATTTCCAGTCCGTCTTTCACACCCTTTTTGCTGCCTTAACACTCCTCCTTCTTTACTCTTCTAACTCCATGGGCAGCTTATCCTGGCATTGCCTTCAGAACACTTTAAGCAGCTCTAAAACTCGAGGTCCTGTCTTAAATATTCTGCTCTGTAGCTCCGTTTTGCTCTCCACTGCAAGTCTCAGAGCTCATTGACTCTGCCAGTTATTGAGATTTCCTGCGACTTTCTTTCAGAAGATCCTGTTAAAGGTCCTAAGATCCTGGCAAACTGAAGCTGTAAGATGGTGATGTTCCTGATGTTCAGCCTCCTGCTGACATATTCTTGGAAACTAAACTCATTTCTGTAGTGAAATGAGGAGATGAAAGAGATTGTTGTACAGGTTAAAAAGAAGAGGCAACATTTGGGGTATTGAAATGTGTTTGCAGCAGTTATATCTCTCTTAACAGTTTTCTAAAAGTTGGCCCCAATCTGAGCAACCTCTACATGTTCAGGAAAAACCCAACCCTGTGTTTACTCTGCAGAGGCTTCTCCTGTGCAAATAAGTGCCACCTCTGAAGAGATGAAGAAATTATTATGAAGAGATTACTGCACATGCTCAAACCTTTCATTTTCACCCTGTGTGCTCACACCATTTGCACCCACAAGAGAGTGATGCTAACCAGCATGCTGTTAACCAGACTGCAAAGGCTTCCAACCCACCACCCCTCCATTGCTGACTGCTTCAGCTGAGGACACCAGGGACAAACATTGACTTTCCCAATGATGAAGAGCAGTGGCTGGTGCCCGAACCAAGGGCTGGGATCTGCACCACTCTGGGTGACCCAGGCTCCCAGGAGCACTGAGAAAGAAGCATTTTAATTCAGCATGGAATTGTTTAAAATAGGAGTAGGCGAAGGGATACGATTACAGAGCAGCTGGAAACTTTGCATTAGGAAGAAGAAGTGACAGAGAAGTTGAGAAGGATCTAAATTTCCATATGAGACTGTGACTTGGGGCATCTGGTTTGGTATGGATACTGAAGGATGCAGATTTTTAGTCAATACAGAGGTGACACGGAGACTGAAGAAGGGAATGTGTGGCCAGGATATCCTACTCTTCTATTTTTGTGGAGTAATGAGGAGCCAGCTGAGATCACTGATGATAAGAACTAGCTCAGGTGAAGGGATGAGCTCAGAAAGAGCAGAAAAATCCAGTAAACAGGTAACTGGCTGTGGTGGAGATGGGGCCTAGACTGAGAAGCCCAGTGAGTGAGCCTAAGACAAAGGCCTTGCATTCACTCTCTTCTCCAAGGAGCTCCCAGAAGTAACTTTGGTTAGTGCTTCACAAGGGAAGGGGAGGGGTATTTCCCACTGAAATAGTTCTGGGGTGGAGAAGAGTTCTGGTGTGCCACATCCACAGCAAACCTGTGAACCATGACCTCACAATTTTAATCTCGAATGCTTTATTCTTTCTGTCTGGATGGACTTTTATTGGTTTATAGAAGAGCTCCTCCCCAGGCTGTATCCAGGCAGAGGCCAGTTCTTACCTGCCTCGTGGTCTAGCACTTTCATAGATATCTCTTGATTTTAACCTTACTGTGAAAAGCTCTAGATGTTTAGACAGCCACCAGTGAAGAAAAAGGGCTGAATCTCACCTATCATCTTGTGGATAGACATGCTCCAGAAGTTGGATCCCATAAGACTTTCCCATGCAGTTTAAGAGATCAAGGTCATTTTCAACTTGCTGGTGCTCAGACCACACAGCAGCTGGTAGATAATTCCATTTCTGATATACAGTCAGTCCTGGCCTTGACACTTTGTTTTGACACAAAATTATGATTTTGTTTGTGAGAGTGTTGCTCTCATCTTGAGAATGGATGGCATCCAAACATGCTCTTATCTTCCTTCCTAGGCTGGGCTTGCTCATGCCCATTGGTATTTGAAGAGTTGTTCAACACTCCAGAGGAAACAGAGCCACCTTTGTTTCCAAGCTCCTATTACTCACCGTCTTTATCTTTTACCTAAAAGCTTTAATGGATCTGTTTTGCTGAAGCATTTGAGCTTGGAGGCTATGAAGAACTTCAAAGGTATTTAATAGCCGCTTTGTCACTGATTTTGTAAAAAGACCACATAGCTTGATTAAAAGTAAACCCTGCTCGCAATACCGCATGGAACTCTGCTGATCTATTTTTACTGCATCACAAATAAAGCCAAGGAGAGGGGGAAATCCCACTGAGTAACAGGATGTGCAGGAAGGACGGAGCATGTCTCCCTTCTGTATTATCCAGGTACTCATTAACTCTCTGATAACCAGTTTAGACAACACAAAGTGGAATGTCTCCAGCACCAGATGGTAGTGATGAGGAAGAATGGGGAGTGCAGCAGACAAGATAAAACTTGGTAGAAAATATGCAGAGGAATTTCTGTTCATTAGGGCAGAGATTGGAATCTCAGAGTCCTAAGTTTCACCATTCCTTTGTTGTCAGGAAGTGTCTGAGAAGCATAAGGACAAAGATAACTCCTGTCCCTGGTCACAGAGCTGCCCCCTCCTCAAAATGCCCAACCACCCAGTGATGCAGTTTCTGCTCAAGTGATGGAGTGTCTGTGTATATATAAAACAATGCTCCATGTGTGCTGCTGACAGTGTGGGTACCAGATAGATCCCTGGAGAACAGTCCAAATTTGCAATCTCTGGACTCTTACAAAGTTCAGAAATGTGAGCGTTCTCTTGGCCCGTGCAGCTTTAGGTCAAGGTTCACATACATTGATAAATCTTCTTAATTAAACACTGCCATGAGCTTTCTCCAGTGTGTCCCAGAACATTATAACATAGCTTCATCCCTTTCACAAAGAATATTTTTAAAATATTTTTTAAGAAACAAAAGACAAGCTCGGGCTGTAGTAGTGTGAAAGGGCTATTCTTCAGAAATTATCAGTTACCTTCAATATCCTTCTGGATTCATAAAAGTAAGGCTTTGTAATGAGGAAAGCATTTTCACAGACTAATGAAAAGTTCCTCTTTGAGTGAAGCAGAAGAATTTTATTGACAAGGATCCCATATAGGCTTTCAAACACTCACTGTGTAGATAGAAATTTTTGGAATGCATCTCCCGATGAGATATTAGACCTGTTATTAATTCTGCCTGTCATTTTTACTGAGAGCCAAACAAACTGCATATAGGATATGAAGAGCAAATGTAAACCTTCAGGGGCAAGTCATGCAAGTGCCCCCAAGATCAAAGCAAGCCATGCTTTCTCTTCAGCATGCCTTGTAACATACCATGTCCCGCCTTGGTAAGAATATTTAGCAGGCACATATCATGCACTAAGCAGCAAAAATATGTGCAGAACTCAGAATTTGCAGACTTTGAATTCCATGCTTATTAAAAACTATAGTAGCAATGTCACTCGTTCTCCTGTGAAAAGTTGTGAGACCTGAAGCCACCATATGCATTAATTCAGAGAGTTTGTGTGAAATAGTTCATTAAATCCTGCAGCCTGTTCCCATTTCACCTTCAAATTACAGATCTTTCACAGAAGCAACTGTGTGTTGCTGAGCATATGGTGTCCTGTGGCTTACCCCTCAGCAGCAGGATTCCTGTAAAAAATAATGCATTTGAATGTAAGTGACTAAGGGAAGGTGCCAGTGCTTGGTATCACTGTAACAATAAGTCCCCTGCATGTAGGTCCTAAGCTGCAATTCCTAATGTATCTCAAGAAAAAGCATTATTATGGGAATGTGGGAGCAGCTGGAAACAGACGTGAGCAAAACAAATCCCAAACCAAATATTTGCTATGGAAGTACCTTAGGCAAACCTAAGAGTGATCAAACAGGATTTTTTTCAGATGACTCTGGCTGTTGCACTTATGATGGTATGGAAAACACAAATCCCAGTGCCAAGAAGCCAGGACTGCCCATGGCCCTGTTGTGGGGTAAACAGGGATCCTGGCAGCCTCTGGCTCGTTCTGGGTCACCCCTGTGTGCTGGAGAGCCCCCAGAGGCTGTGGCAGAGGCAAGGTGGTGATGCAGGGAGCTGCGACCCTCTCATCAGCAGCAGCTCTGAACAGTAAGGGATTGTGTAACACAGGGCCTGACATAATCCTAACTTTGATTCCTGATTCCGCTCTTCCACTCAAATAAACAAAACATTTCATACCCCAAACTGAGGATTTCTACTAAAGCCTTCCATAAACTGACTTTACAGGCTGCTTTTGTAATCTTTCCAGATTGCAAGAATCAAAACTGAGAGGAAAAAGAGGGCAACACTGTTTTTTTATGGAAGCAAAGGAAAAGATTCTTTCATTTCCAGATGTCTCACAGCCCTTTCAACTGTAGGGGAAGATATCATGACAACAGATTTTATGATTCTTGGCTTCATAATCACATGAAAATTGTATTTTATCTGACATCAAAAGAATGAGCTGTTTTATCATCATGGTGATGCTAAAGATCTTGCATCTGCTTAGATTAGTAACAATGCAAATAAGGCATCAATGGAATTAAAAAAACCCTCTTTTGTCCTTAGGCTGTATGTGTGGTTTTTTAGACAATCAGCTCTATGAAGAAAGAGAACCAATACATATTCTGCATTAGAGTTCAAGAAAAATGAATGTGTACAACATTTTCATGGGCTTGAAACGTAGATAATTTTGAAATTTTGTCCCATATGACCTCCAGTTATTTTGATAGCATTACACTAAATCTATGCCCCAAAACTGTAATCTTAGTTCATGTGAGTTCTTTCTCATGAAAATTAAAGTGAGGATGATGAAACAGGCCATCTATGTTGCACATAATTCATTGCAGATTCTTAGCATTGTTCAAGCAATAATTTAATTTATAATAATTGGTTTTGGTGGACCTCATCTAACTAGATTTCAGCAAAGCAATTAAAATGGTGCCATACAGGGAATTATCAACAAAAAACTGGCTGAAGCAGAGACAAAATGTGCTGAAAGGGGAAGTGACAGGGTAGAGAGAGGTTACAAGCACAGCTTCTCAAGCATCACTCTTAGGCAGTCTGAACTAAATATATTCACCAGCAACACTTGCCTGAGAAGGAGGATCACATTAATGAAATTTGCTGATGACACAAAGCTGGGAAGAGCAGCAGAATGTCTCACAGGAGGAACTCAGGGAGCCGATTACTGAGAAATACCCTAAAGACATTTCATTAGACAAAGCTTAAGATCATGTACTTAAAAGGGGATTGTGTTTTCTGAGTGAGGTCTGGTGGAAACAGGGAGACAGAAAGTCTGTTTTTATGGTGAAGCCTGGGAAATGGGAATTTCTAAAGCGGATGTCTCCACAGTAGCTACCAGCTTGAGTCCAGCCCGTGCAGTTCAGGTTTTTAGTGCTGGCAACAGCAGCAGTGGCCACAGTTACTTAGAAAAAAACAACTGTGTACCTGTTTGTACACAGTTATTTAATTGGTACCTATTTGAGCTGTACTGAAGACAGCTTCTGTCAGGTTCTTCTCTCAATTTTTATTGTTCTTCCTGTTAAATAATTGCTTCCCACTGGAGGCAGATGGCAGGTATTGAGTATCTCATCCACAAAGGTGAGAGTGTGGCAATCCCTCTCCTGCTCAGCTGTTGCCAGGGACACCTCTGGGCATGGGGAGGGGAACTGCTGAGCAAAGCTGCTCTCCTTCCACTCGCCGGGATCCCTCAGCCTAGCTCTTTACTTCAGGGAGAAGACGTTTCAGAGTTTTTTCACACATCTGATGTGTTCCCAGCATGAAGGGTTGCTTTTCTGCCACCCACACTTTCTGCAGAAGTCTTTCCTGCCCTTTCATTGCCCACAATGCTCCCTCAGAAGGGCTGGCTGGAGAGAAGTGCTCCCACACGCCTGGTGACATTTAGGCCGTGTGGCAGATCCCTCTGTGCCCGACTCTGCTCCCAGCCAGCACAATAGCTGACTGGGTGGGTACAGGACAAAGCCCAGGGTGACATTTTCTTCCACCCCACGCTTCTTTGCTGAGTGCAGCTTTTGTGAGATGGCAGAGGCCAGAAAAGCCTGTGGCCCCACCTGTTTGTGTGGGTTCCAGTCCCACGGCTGGCTGACCCTTTGCTGCAGTGGAGATCTTCTCATGTCCTCCTTGCCCCACCAACAATGAAACCAGCCCCTGTATGCTCCAGTCAGAGTCACAAAACCTCTGCAACTGATTCAAGAAAAACATGACTTTTGGACAGGAGAATTTTGTTGAATGCTGTGGATAAGACATAATATCATCTTCCATGTAGGGGTATCATCTTCATTCTCATGGGGACCGGAACACGGCAGGAAAAATTACCTGTAGCAGGGTATGATTGGAAATTCATTAGGAAAATATGTTTGGTTTCTATGAACTCCCACTAATAGAAAAGACTTTCTTGAAACATCCTGATTTCAAAAGAGTTTTTATTAGAAAGGACTCTGACCCAGGTGCAAATTTTTGGCCAAGACGAAAGCAAGTATGACCTGTCTGTCCCAGAAAAGGCAGAGCAGCCAAGCTGTTGGGCAGCTCCCTCTTTGCAGCAGGAAAGTGCAAACACACCAGTTGAACAGGCTCTCTTAAGTGCACCTGATCCCCTCACTTCTAAGGATGTCCATTCTTTTCCACCGCAGGAAATTTATTTTCCAAGGATAGGCAGGAACAGAAAAAGGATAGAAAATCTGGGGAAACAGATAAAAGAAACCATTTTCCTGCTAGCTCAGACTTGAACTCATCAAAACTACCCCATTTAAACCTACTCCTTTCTGTATAATGACAAATACAGAATCATAGAATGGTTTGGGTTGAAAGGGACTTTAAAGACCATATGGTTCCCACCCTCTGCCATGGGCAGGGACGCCTTCTACTAGCCCAGGTTGCTCAGAGCCCCATCCAGCCTGGCCTTGAACTCTTCTAGGGATGAGATATCCACAGCTTCTCTGGGCAACTTGTTCTAGTTTATCACCACCCCCACAGTAAAGACTCTTTTCCTAATATCTAAACCCATTCTCTTTCAGTTTGAAGCCATCCCCCCTTGCCCTGTCTTGTAGTCTCTCTCCATCTTTCTTGTAGGCTCCCTTCATATACTGGAAGGCCACAATAAGGTCACCCAAAAGCCTTCTCTTTTCCAGGCTGAACAATTCCAATTCACTTTGCCCTTCCTCAACTTCAGAAACAGGACTTTATGTCAGACAAGCCTTTACCAAACTTTTGCAAATGTGAACATTTTTCTGTTCTTCTGACCTGTCCATAGCAGTAAATATATCTGGCCTCAAAGGTGAGGCAAAAAGGCAAAAAAGGCAAAAAATCACAGAATAATAGCATTGGCTGAGTTGGAAGGGATTCACAAGGATCATCAACTCCTGGCCCTGCACAGAACACACCAAGAACCACACCATGTGCCTGGGAGCATTGTCCAAACACTTCTTGAACTCTGTCAGGCATGGGGCTGTGGATACTGCTCTGGAGAGCCTGTTCCAGTGCCCAAGCACCCTCTGGGGGAAGAGCCTTTTCCTGATATCCAACCTAAACCTGCACTGACACAGCTTCAGGCCATTCCCTTGGGTCCTGTCACTGGTCACCAGAGAGAAGAGATCAGTGCCTGCCTCTCCTCTTCCCCTCACAAGTTGCAGACTGCAATGAGGTCTCTCCTCAGTCTCCTCCAGGCTAAACAAACCAAGTGACCCCAGCCAGTCCTCATATGGCTTCTCCTCAAGGCCCTCACTGTCATCCTTTGGACACTCTCTCTAGTTTAATGTCTTTTTCTATTGTGGCACCCAAAACTGCCCCCAGCACTCGAGGTGAGGCCATCCTAGTGCAGAGCAGAGGAGGACAATCCCCTCCCTTTGCCAGCTGGCCTTGCTGTGCCTGATGCCCCCAGGACACACTCAGCCCTCCTGGCTGCCAGGGTGCTGCAGACACATGTTCAACTTTATGTCAACCAGCACTTTAATCATCATTAAATTAACTTCTTCATGTATGCAACCTGTGGAAAATCACCAAATCTATGATAATGTGGCAAAAAGCTGTCACGGGAAGTTGTTGTACCTTATTACTGCTGTCACTCCAATACGAACTTACAATCTTCATACTCTCATCACAAGCCAGAATTTCTTGAGCTTTTTGTTTTCAACTTGGGCACACTTGCTAGAAAAATACACTCTTCTCACCAAATCAGCATAATTAGTGATTTCCAAGACTGAAATGAGTGCAAACAAGCAAAGGTTATTAAAGATATCTCAGATATTACATATTACATGTGCCATTTAAATCATTATTATTTGCTGAGACTAATAGAAGTGTTTAACTTCTTGCATCTGCTTATGCACAAATCTTCTAAATGGAATTTATTGTAAAATAAAACAAACCATTGTCCATGAAAAGTTTGCAGAGGAACATTCACCATCTCCTCCTTGAGCCACAACACTTAATTACTGTTAGAGATCTTTCGATAAAAACCAAAGAGTATAAGCCTGCTTCATGGCTCAGCCTAGGCCCATTTAGTTAAAAATCAATCCACACCCAAAGCATCGCTGATAATTTTATCCTGGGAATAACCAGTGTTGATTATAGTGTCTGGAGCATGCTGAGGTACTTCTCTTCCCTTGCATAACCATTCACCTGTAAAAGCCCACACAACCTTTGCCAGCAGGCACAAAGCACGTGCAACCTTATGGTCACCATGTAAGACAGGAAAGAACATCTCCTGGGAGGAGGAGATCAGGTTCCTAATGCTTCTGTCACTGTCACTCTTCTTTTATGTACCTATTAGACAAGTCACAGCCTAAACTTCTCATCTGTGCTGCACACTGGCTTCAGAGCTGGCACTAAGGTGCTCCTTTGAAGAGACCTAACTTACTTCAGCTCCTAAGTTTTTCTCCTCCACCTGGGAGAACAAGGAATGGAAAGTACCAGTATTATTTATAAAAACCCTACACACATGCACATCCACAAAACCAATGCTCTAGGAATCCTCGCCCTGTGACACAAATCACACTGCCCTTTCACTCTCTGCTACTCTTCTCTATCCGTGCTTCCTCTTTCTTCCAGAAAAGCAAAGAAGTTTTTACCCACCCAACATACTTTATGCACTCACTGAAAGCTTCTCTTCCCAAGGCCTGTGCATATTGAGTTGGCAGGCTACCAAAACCTGCTAACAAATGGCAGATTAAGTGGAAACACGGAAAAGAATTTCAAGCATGTATTATACTAGCTCGGGGTTCAGCCTGCAACTTTAAGATGAGGACTGCCCTCTAACCAGGCAGGCCTGGGAATTCAGTTGCAAAACAATTACAGATGCAAGGAAAATACTTTTTCTCTGAAAAGGAAACTTGATGATATTCTGCAGTCTTTGGTAGGCTAAGTTCAGTGTGTGCTGGGGAAGAGCTCGGCAGGGTCTGTGTTCTCTCGAGACCTCACTTTCCATCACCAGCACTGTTCTCTGAGGGATTTATAGCAAATGAAGTAAAATTTTTCATATGTCAACCTCTTACAGATGCAGGAGCAGACTTTAATCCTTTTCAATCACAGTCAAAACAGTGCCTCTATGTCCATCTACTGTCTTGCCTTCATATACAAGAATAATGAGGCACTTCATTCAGTCCTGCAGGTCACAGGCAGTCATTGGCTGGACAATGAAATTTCAAGTGCCATGCCTGTATATAAATTAGTTACTTGTGTTTTCTTGATGAGCCTTATTTTGGCTGCATGGCTATCTTTCTCATAATTTTTAAGTTCTGGTTTTAAAAGAGCCTACTTTGCAGCATCAAAGCAAATATCCTCAGGATGTAATTTTCAAACCTGTCTAGCATGCCCAGCCTTGCTGCACATGATTACACTGGCAAAATTACCACCAACTCGGGTGGGCACAGTGCTGAAGTTCAGCACCACAACTCTGCCTGTGTTATCTGAGATTTCCTTTTCTTTCTAAAACTGGAATGTTTGCACAGGGTGTGCAGTGGGAAGAGACTCTCCCACTCCTGATCACACTGAACTTGCTGCACTCATTCTTAGAAAAAAACAAAAAATCCACCTTGCTCACATCACCCTAGAGGAAATGGCCTCAAGTTGTGCCAACGGAGGTTCAGACTGAATATTAGGAAAACTTTCTCCACCAGAAGGGTGGTCAAGCATTGGAACAGGCGGCCCAGGGAAGTGGTGGAGTCACCACCCCTAGAGGTTTTTAAAAGACGTAAATGTGGCACTTCAGGACATGGCTTAGTGGTGGACCTGGTCATGTTAGGTTTACAGCTGGCCTTGAAGATCTTAAAGATCTTTTCCAGCCTAAATGGCTTTGTGGTTCTGTGAAAAGTTCTTAGCCTACAATCTGAGAAAGCAGTTGAGAACACAGGCTCAGTGGATGGGAAATACATCCAATAAATCAGAACTGATGTTCTCAAGCCCACATGACGTAGTGCGCATTGTTAAAGGTCAGGAAACTTGTACGAACAGCAATTTCAAAAAGAAAAACTCTCTGCATCCAGTGTTTCTCTAAAAACTCCGAGTCTCACTGTTGGCCTCAAAGGAACTTTTTTTTATACTGCATCAACTAAAAGAAAAAGAAGATGGATTGACCTCAATTTTGACCTTATACTGACTGGTTCACATTCCTCCATAGTTTATTTACCCTGAAGTTCATAAAAACAATGTGGCTTTTCAGTCTAATAGGTTATTTTCAGCTCAAACTAATCAGAGCTCATGACTGGCTTTGGAACTGTAAGAGTCATACAAAAGCTAAGATTGATTATTAGCATCCAAATGTGTTAAAGTAATTAAGTCTACCAAAACCCCAAAAACAATACACCAAAACAAAAACTTCCAACAGGTAAGAGCAGAAGAAAATTGAAGGAAAATAAACAGCACTGAGGATTTTAATAAATCTGTATCTGAATGTCTCTACAAATAAGCAGCTGAAATGAGATTGAAAGTGCAGCCCAATACAGCACAAATACAAGAATGTCTGCATTGAAATTCCATAGCTTTTCTTTATTCACTGTGATACATTCAAACAAAAGTGCTCCAGATAACATCCACAGAGTAAAGGAAATTAAAACAAAAAGTCAGAAAAAGACCATCAGATACATATGGTGATTATTCATATTTCAAAGCATTAGTAACTGCTTGTATCTGAGTGCACCAAAAACCCACATAAGAGTCCACATTTTTGTACACTGCTTCTATAAAAATAATAATCATAGGCAGCTCCAGCATAAATGTTTGTCAGAACTAGAGCCAAAGCCACCACAAAGATAAAGCACCATCAGGCAAATGTTTACAAATGCCGTAGTAATTAGTAGAGTGTAAAAAAAGGCTTAGCTGAATTAACATTTTCCTTGTATTGGTATAGCACAGGGAAGCTCTGCTTGGATTCACTCCTTCCCAGCTTTGATATTTCTCACCAGGGACGTGCATTTGCCCCACAACACCAAGCACCATGGGCAGCTTGGGAAGCTTCAGGAGTCAGTGAGGGATGGATGGAAGAGGAACAGGAGCCAGTCTCTATCCTCCTACTTTAAAAAATCATCCTGGCATGGCAGCATGTCCTCAACCATGTCACTGAAATACAGTGGCACAATCCACCTAAGAAAGGCTGGCTGCACAGACCATGCTGATTTCCAAATGCTGTTTGCTGAGCTACAATATTTGGCGGCACTGGTTTTACCCCAAAAAGACAGTTCTTGTTTTCAACTCTAATTCTTCTACAGTAAAAATATCACTTATCACTGTAAGAGACAGCAGAGGATCACTTAATAGCAAACCCAGGCTGCATCCTATAAAGTGGTTCTATTCCAGCTGCAGAAATCCTGAACTGTGCATTTGCTAAGAATTATTTGTAACTCAACAGCTAGGTGGGGAGGAATATTCCTTTTCCAAAGCCACAAGAAACATTAGTCAAGATGCCCAAATTACACTGTCAATGGGATATGGCTGAGAGACACTTTTAAGTCT